>NC_064579.1:33740000-34380000 GCF_937001465.1 Orcinus orca
CGGTTATTAAGTCTTAGTATAGACATGCTTAAAATATATTTTCTTGTCTCAATTTTCACTCCAGGGCCTAATTTCAGGCTCTCATTACATACAGTTAAATCAAAATACAATCTGAATCCTGTCTGCCCATCACATCTCCTGGCTTTACTCCCCCTGTGCTTAAAAATTTGGAATTACTTACAGACTCCTAAAGTTGCATAGTTTTTGTCCTGCTGTGACTTACCCATAGCCGTCACTGCTCCCAGAATTCCTTTCTGCTCTATTTAGAAAATACCCCTGGTGCTTTAACAGTGCCCGAACAGCACTTCTTTCGTCAAAGCTGATAGATCCACCTTTCGAGTTCTTGAGCTGATTATCCTATACTTAATGCTATTGCCACACGTTTTGCCTACATCTAATGCTGCTATGACTTCTTATTTAAAGTGTCGTTTGTCTGTCTGCGTATCTATTGCCTTGTGAGATTTTTAAGGGTAGAAATTGGGTTTTATTCATCATTGCATCCCTATATTTAGCAGACAAGACATCCATGGAAAGCATCCGTGAGGGTTTGAGTACATGTGTGATCAAGGAAGAAAAAGTAAACATGGATATGAAAAATGTAACCTTATCGTTAGTAAACTGAATTGAAACTATTACCATATGTTTTATAAATGGCATTCTCTTCCCAGAATGCTGTCATATCAGAAAGGAAACAAACAAAATTGTTAAAAAGATAAAAATTTTTAAATAACTTCCTGAATTTTTAGATTAAAAAAAGAGAGAGAAAGTCAAAATTACAATTAGGCTCTTTATAAAATAGTCAGAATGAAAAAAGGAAGATAGAATCCAGTGTACCCTGTATGAGCTGATAGCACGTGTGAGTTTGTATGTAGGCATGTGTGTGTATGTGTGTAAACAGCAGTAGGCACCAATCTAAAGGCCACAAGTTGAGTTGTCCAAGGAAACAAAATAAGACTTTTTTCCACGTAACTATATATACTGTGCTTCTTTTATGGTGTAATTGAACATAAAGGCAATTCAGAGTGTTTGTAATAAATTCAAGGTCTCTCCCTGCAGCTCCTCCCCGTTCACTCCAGGATTGCATGTGGGTGTTGGTGGAGGGTTATGTTATCATCATGGTCTTTGATATTATCATGAGCGTTACAGTGAACGTGATACGTGCCCTTTTCAACTGCATTGCGTATGTTAACCCATTCATCCTCACAAACGCCTGAGACAGGAAGTGCTGTTATTACTGCCATTTTAGAGATGAGAAAACGGGTACAGAGAAGTTAAGCAGTTTCCTAACGTTGGAACAGCTAGTACGCTGTGAAGCAGGGAATAAAACCCTGTTACTTCTTCTCCAGGGTCAGGGCTCTTTCTCCCTCTGTCGTACTGAGTGCAGTGAAGGCAGGTGAAGAAGGGCTTCCATGGCCTCAGCTGTCCTCTGCACCCAGGCGGACCCCTGCATCCCTGTTGCTTTGTGTTCATTTTCATCTTGCCTGTGTATTCTTCATTCCAGCAGAGGACTCTTGTTTCCTTTTTCGTCTTAAAAAGGCAGTTACCTTGTCTGGACTCAAACTTCAGACATTGCTCCTATCTTCAGTCTGCCCCTCCCGCACGTCCCCTGTGCTTGTAGAATCTGCTGGTCACTGGAGCACTTGGGCAAAGTTTACCTTCCCGTGGTGTGGCTCACACTGTCTGTAGCTTCCTGGCCTCTAGGAAATCCTCTTCAATTTTCATCTGTTCCGCCAGTTTTCAACTCTAGCTTCTGACACCTCAACCCAATAAGACTCCAGCTTTCTGCCACCAAAGCGGAGCATGGGTTAGGAAATGCCTTCCATTCCAAAGCAGCAAACTCACAAAATTTCTCCCAGCGCAACAGAGTCTTGTTGCAACAGAGGTAAATTTCGCTCTGGTATCTGCCTGCCCCACCCCTGCCCCAAGCCCCCTGGGTCTTCCCTGCCCACGTAGAGGTTAGAAGTTTGCCTAGGATGAATTGGGAGATTGGGATTGACATATGTACACTAATATGTAGAAAATGGATAACTAATAAGAACCTGCTGTATTAAAAAAAATAAATAAAATTCAAAAATTCATTAAAAAAAAGAAGTCTGCCTAGGGTTTGGGCAGATTTACATTCAGATATGGCGTCTGTTCTTACTCTTTTCTTTTCACTTCCAGAATTTTCTCTTTCAATTTGGAGTTTCTCCTCCGACACTGCATTCTCCTTGCCACCTTTAGTCAAGCGAGTAAGGCTACATTTTTTCTGTTGCCTTAGGTTTCAGGGAGCAGGCTTGGTCAAGACAGCGAGAAGCTCACAGACCTTGCCCTTTCCACAGCAGCTTTTCAAGGGTGCTCTCTTCAGTGACATCTGTCTGGTTTTTGATGCTTTTCTGCTGTTTTTTCAGCTCTGCACTCTTTTTGCCACTCCAACCCAAGAGAGTAAGGCTGTGGTTTTCTACCCCGTAATCTTGGGAATTGAGATGCGTGTTTGGGCGAAAAAGCAATAAACGCCCTCCTCTAGTGGCAGTTTCAAGACTCCATCCACTTCTGCATGCTTCCCAGGTCCTTTAAATAGTACTTAAGGTTTTCTTCAAATTTCATCATTGTCTGCGAAAGGGTTTGCATGACACTCCACTCTGCTGCCATTACTGGAAGTCCCCCAAATGTGTTTCTATGTTAATAAAAAGTACAGTCCACAAAAAAATACCACAGGTGTGAATCACATGCTTTTGAAGTGAGGAGGTATGAAAGCTACCTTATCTTCAGGTTGGCTCTTTCGTGAGGCCAAATGCCATGAAATGCAACCTGAGGATGTCTTTATGCTCCAGCTAGATACGTCTTACAGTGAGGTTCATGGAGGTCCCAGTTTTCTGGGACAGTCTCCATTTATGACTGTTATCCTGGTGTAATTATTAATTAAACTCTCTTTAAAGGCTATCTCCAAATATGGTTACATTCTGAGGAACTGGGGGGCTAAGATTCCGTTATATGAATTTGGGGGTTATATAATTTAGCCCATCATAATCATGGATAACAGTGTTATGAGAATCATAACAGATAGCATCAGAGTGGCAATGTTGCTAGACATAGCAAAGTCAGTAAAAAATAGCATTTAATTTAATTCCCGATTACTGAGGGCCGTACGTAGGCCAGGTGTGCTTACAAGGCCCCCCTAACACTAAGCTTTCCCTGCGTTTGTCAAAATGATGATGATGTACACATAGCCTTCCTGTCCCTGTATCTCACCACGTTCTTTATTGTAGACTCAGCTTCCACTTTCTTGACACCAATGTTTATCCAAAGTGTAGTCTGTGGATGACTAGCGTCAGAGCCACTTAGAGGGCTTATTAAACATGCAGAGTTCACGCCAGACCACAGAACTAAAAGTGTTGGCAGGCAGGGCCCAAGAATCTTCATCTGCAAAAGACCCTTAAGGCACACTACAATTTGAGTGTAACTGAATCCGTCAAAATGTCTGTGGATGACTCTTGCACTGAACTTGAGAAAAGGACAGTAAATGACTTCAGGCAAAGTGGATGAGTCACTAAGCTCTCCCTTTAGATGGTGCAGAGACTTGGTATAAGACCAGTCATGATGTGACTGGTCATGATGTGATATAGTCATGATGTGACCAGTCATGATGTGATATATAGCTCAAGGTACATAAGACATTTAACATTGAATTTACTCACTAAGGAGAGAGCTGGTGTTAGACCCTGAGGGAAGCAGTATTATTCTAACAAGTTGCATGAAATTTGAAGAACTTTTAGCTTACGAGGAAAACCTATGCATGCCACAAATATCTGGATAAACATTTTTAAAGGCAGATTTTCTTAAACACAGTTTCTTTGGAACTTAGAAAATGATTCAGATCTTTTCACTTATACATCTTGACTTTGAATCAATATTTTTAAGCCTACCTAAATAACTGTGACACTAGAGAAATCAGACGACTGTCCTGTAATAAGATAACAAAAATGCAATGATAACTCCAATTTAATGGCTGACTTTTAAAACGTTAGCATTTTTCCTGAAGTGAAACTGACCTTCTCACAAAGCATGTCACAATACTCTCTTTTTGCTAGGATGAAATATTACTGCAAGATTATTACATTTCTGTGGAAAGGTAAATGTTCTGAGGCCACTGACTCTACGACGCATGCATGGAAGTGTGGTTTGATGTCTGCTGTGGATATTCAATAATTATTACTGGTTAGGTCAATAAATTTGGAAAGATGGAAAAGGATTACAGAATGAGAGCACTTTATGTTTTAAAAAATTGATCTAATGCCTCCTTTGGCTAATTCATCCATGACAACCAGATTTGGCCCAGAGTTCCACGTGCACGGCTTCCACTGACATCCATAGAATTTGTGCATGAGTTACTGAGGTTAGAATTAAGCCCTAAGGAAATAACTAAAGATTTTTGGTGAGATATACTTCTGTGATTAAATAAAATCATTTTCATGGGCTTTGTTTCCTTGTTTTCAGACTGGTTTCTTATGAAGATAAATGGCCTGAGCACATTGAGGTTAATATTGCTTTTAAGCTATTTGTCTCCATTTGGGAACTAAATGCAAAGGAAAATGAATGTTTTACCTCTCAGAAGCTTTCTCCACTTAAATGTTTCCATTAAACCCAGAGTCCAGAAAACTTTATCAATTTCCCAGGAATAGGCATTAATCACCTCCAACTATTTTGGAAAACAGTGGAAAAACCTATCTAGTAAGAAGAGTGTTAACTATTCAGCTATTTGTTTCCTTCTTGTACTGCTATGACCAGAGTGACACCTGCTTCCCTCTGTAAAAACAAGGAACATGTAATCTGATTTGAAAAAAAGAATGTTCATGACATATGGTCCTCTAAAAAAGTACAAATTTAAAAAGTAAGTCTTAAAATACAGCCTTATTTGAAATTTTAGTATTTAAATTTTAGTACTTAAAAATACGTAAAGATTGAGCTAAGGTAATTATCTTCAACTTACTTTTTATGAAGGCACTAAAAGCCTTAGTTTGTAGAAAAAGGGCTATATTGAATTAAATGGTATAGGCTGGGCATGATGCTAACACATTGTATTTCTTTTTTTTTCTTTGTTTTGTTTTTAAAGTTCATCTATTTTTACAATTTTATTTTTTTATACAGCAGGTTCTTATTAGTCATCCATTTTATACACATCACTGTATACATGTCAATCCCAATCTCCCAATTCATCACACCATCACCCCCGCTTTCACCCGCTTGGTGTCCACACGTTTGTTCTCTACATCTGGGTCTATTTCTGCCCTGCAGACTGGTTCATCTGTACCATTTTCCTAGATTCCACATATGTGCGTTAATATTCGATATTTGTTTTTCTCTTTCTGACTTACTTCACTCTGTATGACAGTCTCTAGGTCCATCCACATCTCTATGAATTACCCAATTTCGTTCCTTTTCATGGCTGAGTAATATTCCATTGTATATATGTACCACATCTTCTTTATCCATTTGTCTGTTGATGGACATTTAGGTTGCTTCCATGACCTGGCTATTGTAAATAGTGCTTCAGTGAACATTGGGGTGGATGTGTCTTTTTGAATTATGCTTTTCTCAGGATATATGCCCAGTAGTGGGATTGCTGGGTCGTATGGTAGTTCTATTTTTAGTTTTTTAAGGAACCTCCATATTGTTCTCCATAGTGGCTGTATCAATTTACATTCCCACCAACAGTGCAAGAGGGTTCCCTTTTCTCCACACCCTCTCCAGCATTTGACGTTTGTAGATTTTCTGATGATGCCCACTCTAACTGGTGTGAGGTGATACCTCATTGTAGTTTTGATTTGCATTTCTCTAATAATTACTGGTGTTGAGCAGCTTTTCATGTGCCTCTTAGCCATCTGTATATCTTCTTTGCAGAAATGTCTATTTAGGTCTTCTGCCCATTTTTTTATTGGGTTGTTTGTTTTTTATAATACCGAGCTACGTGGGCTGTTTATATATTTTGGAGATTAATCCTTTGTCCGTTGATTCGTTTGCAAATATTTTCTCCCATTCTGAGGGTTGTCTTTTTGTCTTGTTTATGGTTTTCTTTGCTGTGCAAAAGCTTTTAAGTTTCATTAGGTCCCATTTGTTTATTTTTGTTTTCATTTCCATTACTGAAGGAGGTGGGTCAAAAAAGATCTTGCTGTGATTTATGTCAAAGAGTGTTCTTCCTATATTTCCCTCTAAGAGTTTTATAGTGTCCGGTCTTACACTTAGGTGTTTAATCCATTTTGAGTTTATTTTTGTGTATGGTGTTAGGGAGTGTTCTAACTTCATTCTTTTACATGTAGCTGTCCAGTTTTCCCAGCACCACTTATTGAAGAGACTGTCTTTTCTCCATTGTATATCCTAACCTCTTTTGTCAGAGATTAGTTGACCATAGGTGTGTGGGTTTATCTCTGGGCTTTCTATCCTGTTCCATTGATCTATATTTCTGTTTTTGTGCCAGTACCATATTGTCTTGATGACTGTAGCTTTGTAGTATAGTCTGAAGTCAGGGCGTTTGATTCCTCCAGCTCCGTTTCTTTTCCCTCAAGATTGCTTTGGCTATTCGGAGTCTTTTTTGTCTCCATACAAGTTGTAAGATTTTTTTTTCTAGTTCTATAAAAAATGCCATTGGTAGTTTGATAGGGATTGCATTGAATCTATGGATTGCTTTGGGTAGTATAGTCATTTTCACAATATTGATTCTTCCAATCCAAGAACATGGTATATCTCTCCATCTGTTTATGTCATCTTTGATTTCTTTCATCAGTGTCTTATAGTTTTCTGAGTGCAGGTCTTTTACATCCTTAGGTAGGTTTATTCCTAGGTATTTTATTCTTTTGGTTTCAATGGCGAATGGGATTGTTTCCTTAATTTCTCTTTCTGATCTTTCATTGTTAGTGTATAGGAATGCAGGAGATTTCTGTGCATTACTTTATATCCTGCAACTTTACCAAATTCATTGATCAGCTCTAGTAGTTTTCTGGTGGCATCTTTAGGATTCTCTATGTATAGTATCATGTCATCTGCAAACATGACAGTTTTACTTCTTCTTTTCCAATTTGTATTCCTTTTATTTCTTTCCCTTCTTTGATTGCCGTGGCTAGGACTTCCAAAATTATGTTGAATAATTGTGACTAGATTGGACTTCTTGTCTTGTTCCTCATCTTAGGCGAAATGCTTTCAGTTTTTCACCATTGGGAATGATGTTGGCTGTGGGTTTGTCATATATGGCCTTTATTATATTAAAGTAGGTTCTCTCTGTGCCCACTTTCTGGAGAGTTTTTATCATAAACAGGTGTTGAATTTTGTCAGAAACTTTTTCTGCATCTATCGAGATCATAGGGTTTTCATTCTTCAATTTGTTAATATGGTGTATCACATTGATTGAAATGTGTATATTGAAGAATCCTTGCATCCTAGGGATAAATCCCACTTGATCATGGTGTATGATCCTTTTACTGTGTTGTTGAATTTTGTTTGCTAGTATTTTGTTGAGGATTTTTGCATCTTTATTCATCAGTGATATTGGTCTGTAATTTTCTTTTTTTGTGATATCTTTGTCTGGTTTTGGTATCAGGGTGATGGTGGCCTCATAGAATGAGTTTGGCAGTGTTCCTTCCTCTGCAGTTTTTTGGAAGACTTTGAGAAGGTTGGGTGTTAGCTCTTCTCTAAATGTTTGATAGAATTCACCTGTGAAGCCATCTAGTCCTGGACTTCTGTTTGTTGGAAGATTTTTAATTACACTTTCAATTTCATTACTTGTGATTGGTCTGTTCATATTTTCTATTTCTTTCTGGTTCAGTCTTACAAGGTTATACCTTTCTAAGAATTTGCTCGTTTCTTCCCGGTTGTCCATTTTATTGGCATAGAGTTGCTTGTAGTAGCCTTTTATGATGCTTTGTATGGTGTCCATAATCACTTCTCCTTTTTCATTTCTAATTCTGTTGATTTGAGTCCTCTTCCTCTTTTTCTTGATGAGTCTAGCTAAAAGTTTATCATTTTTTTTATCTTCTAAAATAACCAGCTTTTAGTTTTATTGATCTTTGCTATTGTTTTCTTTGTTTCTATTTCATGTATTTCTGCTCTGATATTTATGATTTCTTTCCTTCTACCTACTTTGGGTTTTGTTTGTTCTTCTTTCTCTAGCTCCTTTAGGTGTAAGGTTAGATTGTTTATTTGAGATTTTTCTTGTTTCTTGAGGTAGGACTGTATTGCTACAAACTTAACCTCTTAGAACTGCTTTTGCTGCATCCCATGGGTTATGGATCATCGTATTTTTGTTGTCATTTTCCTCTAGGTATTTTTTGATTTCTTCAGTGATCTCTTGGTTATTTAGTAACATATTGTTTAGCCTCCATGTGTTTGTGTTTTTTATGTTTTTTTCCCTGTAATTTATTGCTAATCTCATAGCATTGTAGTCAGAAAAGTTGCTTGATATGATTTCAGTTTTCTTAAATTTACTGAGCTTGATTTGTGACCCAAGATGTGATCTATCCTGGAGAACGTTCTGTGTGCACTTGAGAAAAAAATGTAATCTGCTGTTTTTGTATGGAATGTCCTGTAGATATCAATTAAATCTATCTGGTCTATTGTGTCATTTAAAGCTTGTGTTTCCTAATTAATTTTCTGTCTGGATGATCTGTCCATCGGTATAAGTGAGGTGTTAAAGTCCCCCGCTATTATTGTGTTACTGTCGATTTCCTCTTTTATACCTGTTAGCATTTGCCTTATGTATTGAGGTGCTCCTATGTTGGGTGCATATATATTTATAATTGTTATATCTTCTTCTTGGATTAATCCCTAGATCATTATGTAGTGTCCTTCCTTGTCTCTTGTAACATTCTTTATTTTAAAGTCTATTTTATCTGATATGAGGATTGCTACTCCAGCTAGCTTTCTTTTGATTTCCATTTGCATGGAATATCTTTTTCCATCCCCTCACTTTGTCTGTATGTGTCCCTAGGTCTGAAGTGGGTCTCTTGTAGACAGCATATATATGGGTCTTGTTTTTGTATCCATTCAGCAAGCCTGTGTCTTTTGGTTGGAGCATTTAATCCATTTACATTTAAGGTAATTGGTGATAAGTATGTTCCTATTACCATTTGCTTAATTGTTTTGAGTTTGTTATTGTAGGTCGTTTTCTTCTCTTGTGTTTCCCAGTTAGAGAAGTTCCTTTAGCATTTGTTGTAGAGCTGGTTTGGTGGTGCTGAATTCTCTTAGCTTTTACTTGTCTGTAAAGCTTTTGATTTCTCTGTCAAATCTGAATGAGATCCTTGCAGGGTAGAGTAATGTTGGCTGTAGGTTTTTCCCTTTCATCACTTTATTGTGCCACTCCCTTCTGGCTTGTAGAGTTTCTGCTGAGAAATCAGCTCTTAACCTTATTGGAGTTCCCTTGTATGTTGTGTGTCATTTTTCCCTTGTTGCTTTTAATAATTTTTCTTTGTCTTTAATTTTTGTCAATTTGAGTCCTATGTGTCTAGGCGTCTTTCTCCTTGGGTTTATCTTGCCTGGGACTCTCTGCACTTCCTGGACTTGGGTGGCTATTTCCTTTCCCATGTTAGGGAAGTTTTTGACTATAATCTCTTCAAATATTTTCTTGGATCCTTTCTCTCTCCCTTCTCCTTCTGGGAGCCCTATAATGCGAATGTTGTTGCATTTAATGTTGTCCCAGAGGTCTCCTAGGCTGTCTTCATTTCTTTTCATTCTTTTTTCTTTATTCTCTTCCGCAGCAGTGAATTCCACCATTCTGTCTTCCAGGTCACTTATCCGTTCTTCTGCCTCAGTTATTCTGCTGTTGATTGCTTCTAGTGTAGTTTTCACTTCAGTTACTGTATTGTTCATCTGTTTGTTTGTTTTTTAATCCTTCTAGGTCTTTGTTAAACATTTTTTGCATCTTCTCGATCTTTGCCTCCATTCTTTTTCCGAGGTCCTGGATCATCTTCACTATCATTATTCTGAATTCTTTTTCTGGAAGGTTGCCTATCTCCACTTCATTTAGTTGTTTTTCTGGGGTTTTATCTTGTTCCTTCTTTTGGTACATAGTGCTCTGCCTTTTCATTTTGTCTGTCTTTCTGTGAATGTGGTTTTTGTTCCACAGGCTGCAGGACTGTAGTTCTTCTTGCTTCTGCTGTCTGTCCTCTGGTGGATGAGGCTATCTAAGAGGCTTGTGCAGGCTTCCTGATGGGAGGGACTGGTGGTGGGTAGAGCTGGGTGTTGCTCTGGTGGGCAGAGCTCAGTAAAACTTTAATACACTTGCCTGCTGGTGGATGGGGCTGAGCTCCCTCCTGTTGGTTGTTTGACCTCAGACGACCCAGCACTGCAGCCTACTCTTTGGGGCTCTTTCGTGGGGCTAATGGCAGACTCTGGGAGGGCTCTTGCCAAGGAGTACTTCCCAGAACTTCTGCTGCCAGTGTCCTTGTCCCCACTGTGAGCCACAGCCACCCCCGCCTCTGCAGGAGACCCTCCAACACTAGCAGGTAGGTCTGGTTCAGTTTCCTATGGGATCACTGCTCCTTCCCCTGGGTCCCGATGCGCACAGTACTTTGTATGTGCCCTCCAAGAGTGGAGTCTCTGTTTCCCCAGTCCTGTCGAAGTCCTGCAGTCAAATCCCGCTAGCCTTCAACGTCTGATTCTCTAAGAATTCCTCCTCCCATCACTGGACCCCCAGGTTGGGAAGCCTGATGTAGGGCTCAGAACCTTCATCCAGTGGCTGGACTTCTGTAGTATAAATGTTCTCCAGTTTGTGAGTCAGCTACCCAGAGGTTATGGGATTTGATTTCATTGTGATTGCACCCCTCGTACTGTCTCACTGCGGCTTCTCCTTTATCTTTGGATATGGGTTTTTTTTTTTTTTTTTCGTGAGTTCCAGTGTCTCCCTGTTGATGACTGTTCAGCAGCTAGTTGTGATTCTGGTGCCCTCCCAAGAGGGAGTGAGCACATGTCCTTCTACTCTGCCATCTTGAACCAATTTCCAACACTTTATATTTCTAACCCCAGTTTTTCCTTAAAATTTTGTCAATTTTGCACATGAGGAAATTGACATATAATGAAGTTAAGAAATGCATCATTTAGAACCAGGATTCACATTCCTGTGATTTGCTATGTTTAATATACAAGGACATGTTAAAATTAAATGTAAATAAAATTGATTCCAAGACACAATTCTCTAAATTCAATTTCAGGTGGATTTGGATTTCAAAACGAATTTTAGGAAAACTAGTATAAATAGATGTGAATATTTGTCATTCTCTGTAGGGTCATAAATTTATCTTCTGTGAAGAGTTACAAAGAAAAATTAGTAATACATTATATACTAATGTGCATTGTTATAAAAGCAATAAATAGCTCAGATATAGACAAAGACAGATGAGAAGAGTTAACGTGGTGGCATGGATTATGTTTTGCTGTATTTTGTATCCCATATGAAAAGTTCATAAAAACAGATGACAGAGTTCTGATTCAAATAAGTACACTGTCAAGTGATGGATAGTCAATTCACAAAAATATTAAGTACAGTTAGTAAAATAAGCATTCCTAATAATAAATTAAATGTAAATTTAAAAATCTGAGTTGATATTTCCAATGTATACAGTGAATAAATTCTAAAATTAAAAAATATATATAGTCAGGCTTCCCTGGTGGCGCAGTGGTTGAGAATCTGCCTGCTAATGCAGGGGACACGGGTTCGAGCCCTGGTCTGCCGTGGAGCCGCGGAGCAACTAGGCCCGTGAGCCACAACTACTGAGCCTGCGCGTCTGGAGCCTGTGCTCTGCAACAAGAGAGGCCGCTCTAGCGAGAGGCCCGCGCACCGCGATGAAGCGTGGCCCCTGCTTGCCACAACTAGAGAAAGCCCTCGCACAGAAACAAAGACCCAACACAGCAAAAATAAGTAAATAAATTACTAAACTCCTACCCCCAACACATATATATATATATATATATATATATATATATATATCTAGTCAAGGTTGAGGTCAAATGATATACTTTCCATTGACATTATTTTTATCAGTCATTTAGTTCATTTAATATTATTTTATCATTAGCTATTTAGTTCAGTTGTTTAGCAACCAATTCTTGAAGTAAAATGGGCTTAAGTAAGGTAGATGTTTATTCTTTTTATGTAACATAAGTCGTAAGACAGGGATTCAAGGGAAGGTGTGGCAACTCCATGGTTATTAGGGATCCAGGCTCCTTCTGTTTTTTGTTTTGTTAGCCTAGTACTTGGATTCTATCCTCAATGTTAACTCATTTTCTAAAATGGCTGCTGGAGCTCTAGCTACCACCTCTACATTCCAGGCATCAGGAAAGATGATTATAGGAAAGACAAAAGGGCAATCTGCCAGCTAGGTTGTCATCCTTTAAGCAACTTCCCTGGAAATCTTGTACAGTACTCGTCGGCCAGGATTTAATTTCACATTAGCTACACATGGCTTGCTTGGTAAATTAAGAGAGGTTACCTTCAAGGTGGGTTCATGACACACCAGCTAACATCCAAATTATGATCCTTAAATACATAGTTGGTGGCGAATACCAATCAGACACAAATATTTTAACAAGTATTATTTGTTAAATAGTTTAACAAATAGTATTGAGCTTCTCTTTGGTGTGCCAAGCAACGTGCTATGTCCTGGATTCCGTGAATAAAAAGACATGGTCCCTTGCCTCAAATAATTTGGACACTAGCTGGGAGAGAGATGCTTAAACATGCATGGTTTGTAGAGACAATACAAAAATATTTATCAATAGCTACTAAAATATTTACATATTTTGACCTATTCATTCTCTTCCAAGAAGGACTCATAAGGAACTAATTCAAAAGGGAAAATGCATAAGTAGGTTTATTGCCGCATTGTTTATGAGAACAAAATATTGCCTTTAACTTAAACAGGCAAACTCCAAGTAAATTTTGGCAAATCTACTCAAACAATGTACAACCTCTAAAAATATTTAAAACCTTTATAGCATATCCACAGATTAAAAGAATATTTTCAGGAATATATGGCAGACATAAGGCTAATATATGATCATTCTCTCCTTAACTGAGAAAGAATATATTGTTTGTATGTTTTTATATAATCATCCAGAAATTGTGTCTATATGATTAAGAACTGGAAAACGTTATGAAAAGGGAAGGCATTTATATCTGTTGCAGTGGAAGTGCTTTGAGCGAGTGCTTTTTTTTTATTTACACTTCTGTTACTTCTGGTCTAATATTGATTTGTGTTCTGTAACTCAACATGAAAATTTCTCAGGATTGCAGTTGAATGCAAAAGTGGGAACGCCACCTCCTAGACTCTCCTTCAGTTTCCCTGTCTCCCCCCTTTTACCTTCTTCGTTTTTATATGGTTTGTTACGCATGTGATGTGCATGATTTCATGTCTTTATACCCAGAGAATCCTCCTGTTTGAGATTTCTGCTTTTTCCTTTCTGATACAGTCCAGGTACCTTACTAATAATCGTGTATGTATTAACTAATTCTGTATACCTAGGTTCTACTTTCCTGTTTGGGACCCTAACTGCCCTGTCCACTTGGCAAAGCCCTTTTCATCCTGCAAGGCCAGTGTGGCTTTGGTTTTCACATACCCACTCTTCTCCCTCCATCCCCAAGCAGAAGGCATTCCTCCTACTTGGACATGGTTCTATACTTTTCTCTCTTATGGCTCTTACGTAACACACTTCAGTTGTTTACCAGCAGCTGGTTTATCACCACTGAGAGCAGAAACCGTATCTTTTTCCTTCTGTACCCCAGCACCTGGCAGACCCTGGTATTGGGAGCTCAGTATGTGTTTATGAAGCTCTTTATTAACTTCCTGTGATCCAAAGTGATCTGAATTTTCCAGTCACTACAGACAGAAAGAAAACTGGTTATAATTTGGGATATGGTGAAAAGAGCCAAGTAGTGGGAGGGAAAAAAATCATTATCATTTTCCTTATGTTTTCCTAAAAAACATCATCTTATATTTTCCCATATTAATAAATAACAATTCTGTGTTCTACATTAGCTGAAGACATGATTATTTTTAAAGGGATTTATTTAATAACAGTTGGTACTACCTAGGTGGTTTATTACCAATAGCATTACTAACTATATTTAGACATTTATGTGTATATAGACATATATTTGTATATATGTGTATTTAGACATATATTTAGCATTACTAAATATATTTAAATTAGGACTTTGGATGAGAGATTCAGAAGTATCTTAAACCTTTTTATAGGTAATTAATGGACATGTATTGCTTTTAAATAATACCATATTGAACAAATTTTGTTATTATTTTAAATATGTTTCTATCCACAAGATACCTAACTCCTTAATTGTAGCATAGGTTATGTTTTAAATAACAATTTAGACACTCAACTATCGAGCCATATATTCTAAATATCTGGTAAACACCCTTCCAAGAAATGTTTGGTGAAAAAGGATGAAAAATAAAAACTTTAAGAGGTTAGTCAATAACTACCTGTCCCTAAACCTGTGCCCCTCTTTCTTCACCTAACTTCATCAGCTTTTGGCAAAAATACATAAGTTTATTGCTCACTGTACAAACTGTTCCTTAAACATTTGATATTTATATCAACTTAAAAGATTCGGGAGGTAATTTGCCAGTAATTAATTCCCTCCTCTAAGTTGACAGGTGCCTCTTCACTAATCGGCCCCTCAAAATACTCAGAATTGATGCAGTAAAAAAGTAAGAGAAAAGTGTTCTTCCCAGAGAAATCAGCTGTAGACCAGAGCAACGGAAAGTTAGCAGCAAGGTGGCCTGGTTCTTGGCATCACTTTTATTCCATAATTTCAGAAAAGTTCCCCATCTGTGCTTAGAAGAACGATGAGGAATGACGATAAAAATTTCAAGATGCCTCCATATTGGTAAAGGTATTTGGCCTCTCCTGTTTAACTGAGGCAGAAAGCAGTTTTCTAAGATGCTTTAATTCATTATTTACATTCACTTGGACTGTTGGGATTGCTTTGCGTTTTTCTCAAAGTTCTAATCTTATTTAATATTCATGTCTTCAGGATTTTGGAGGAATAAATATATTCAGAGGAAACTTCGTTCCCATAGTGACTGGTGCATGCTCTCCGTAATAGATTAATACAGCCCAATCTGAGTGTTAGGAAAACAGTTCGAAGTTTATATTTTATATTGAAAATAGAATCATTTTAAAGGTAGACACCACTCAGATGTGAGTATGGCCAAGAAGCATTTGTGTGACAGCAGAAGGAGTATTATCTTTACCTTTTAAGGCTGGTTTGAAATCATTTCCAAGTTATTACAAGGTTTATTTCTGTTTTCAGAGGTTTTTTTTTTTTTTTTTTTGGAATAGGATGTTTATTACTTTTTTTAAACTGTCACTATTCAGGGACTTGAATATAACCAAGGAAAACTTCCCTCCATTGTAAATATTCCCCGGAAGGAATATATTAAGAAATCTGTGTGCAGGACTGTTTATTGCCTCTCAAAAAGGAAGAGTTCCAGAGAGGTGCACACAGACCTCCAGTGGTTTAGGCACAGATCTGCTTATATTCTCCGTGTGGTGCATAGCTCTCAATGGTTTTTGAATGCATCCTTTTCCATCACTTCTGTGTTTTACCCCTTTGGATTATTTCATACTGTTCTCTACTCTGAAGAATCCCGTTCCCTCGCACATCTGCCTCACCATGACTTGGCTTCCTGGAAATCCTCCCCTAGGAAGCCTATTACCAGGCAGGGGAGGTGGGTCTCACATCAGAGCCTTCTTGAATCCCCTCTGCAAGTCCTAACCTGATACTCTTAGTTTTACAGGATTGTGAATATAATTTTAAAAGTCTTAAATTTCCAGAACCTCCTTCTTCTTCTTGCAAGAAAACTTCTCAGTTATTTCTTTCAATCATAACATTATATAATAAGCAGGAATCAATTAGAATTGTTTTCATTTCATGGTTAAAAGGAAGAGGAATATGCATTGTGTGTGAGAGAACTTTTCAAGCTTCAAGTGACAAAGTAGTGATAGATTCCAGGAAAGAACTGAGGGATGTGTTCGGAGACATACCTCAAACTCTCGTCTCCTTTAATAAGCATTTTATTGACATTAATTAAAATTGCATATGAATCTGGACCTCCCTTTCAAGTCCTCCTCTGTATCTGCAGAGTACTACACCTCTCACATGTAGCCAGCAGCCTGACCTCCTACAATTAGAGTCATTTTCTGGTGGAAACAAAAGACCTGCCACTAAATCTACTAACTTCCCTGAACCTCTTCTGGTCTCCTTCCCCCAGACCTTTTCAGCCAAGAGAAAATGAGTCACTGCATCTTGTACTCTGAATGTCATTCCTTCTAGCCTCGTCAGGAACCGTAAGTGTGGTGCCCAGATCCTCTAGGTTTTGTGTCTTCACTGCTTCTTTCTCCCTGGTGATTTGATTCCTTCCCATCAGCCTACAGACATTCTGAAAGTTAATTTTTAATCTAGAGTTGTGCATAAATAGCTCACTTCATTGCAGCAGCAGTTCTGTGAATTAAGCAATGCAGATTTTACATATAATGAAAATGATTCACAGTGACTTGCCAGACTGCGTGATTACTAAGTAACAATGACAGTAGAACGCTGATCTTCCTAGCCCTTCTCCAGTATTATTTGCAGATCATTTTCTAGTGCTTGTACTGTTGTTCATCAAATACCGTTATAAACTGTGTCTCATGTGAGGTGAAGTAGAAATAAAAAATTATTATGTTAGGGCAGATTCACTGTTGAGACCATTGTTCACTGGTGCCAGGATTCTCTACAGAAGATGCTGGAGAATGAGAAGTAATATGTAAAATGGCATTTCACTTAGCTTAAAAATAATAAGAACCTTCTCAGGGACACTTAAGGAATGGAAGCACGAAATAATATTCTCACCTGTTCTGCCTTTTTATCTTCGATATATTTTCAGGAGCAAATCAAAATCAAACAGCCCTGTTTCCTTTACTTCTGGTGACTACACTGCATTTGACTTTCTCAAATGTGAGGCTTCCTATATATAATTGGAAAAGGTACCATCTGGAAGTATAATTTTCGTTACTCATTGGGTTGTGTTTTTAAATCTTACCACCCGTTCTTTAAATTGTCTTCTTCTCATTCTTGGATCTCACCAGGTACAATTCTCCCTCTTGTCTGTTCCATGAAAGTTGGATTTCCCTGTCCCTTTGCTCTTGGAGCCTACCTCATCTCTACTGTTGCAAGCTCGCTCACCATCTTCTTGACTGGTCATTTAAGCTTTGCTTGTTTTAAGTGGGGCTACAACTTCTTTTAAATACAGTCTTTAGCTGTTCTCTGTTTCCTCTCTTCTGTTAATTCCTCATTCAGTAATACCTTTAACTCTTAAGGCAACCTTATGGGTGAAAATGGATTACAAAAACATTGGGAAATTGCTGAATAAAATGGTTAGAGGTGTTCTATACAAACTCATAAAATATTGTACATGGTACAGACGTTTGAAGCCAGGTGGTCTGGATTTCTCGTGTCAAGATGAACGAAGACCCAGAGGGCCTGAAGGACTTACCCAAGGCCACCCAGGGCGGGACTAAGCACTAAGCGTTCAGGTATTGCGCCTCCTAGTTTGATACTGTTTCCAGCACCCCAGGTATCCTGGGGGTGTAGTCACTAAAATAATGACCGAATTAATGGTAGCATTGATGCCAAGGAAAGCCTAGGTCTTACAGGGAATAGAAAGTATTTGCTCACAAAAAGCAAGTCATGAGGATGATTGAATTCTGCCTCTTTATTGGAGTCAGAGTAGAGTGAGTCTGCATCTATAATTTTGAATGTCGGGATTCAAATGGTTTAACAACATTGACTAGTTTCCCATGCGAAACACCAGGTCAGGATTGGAGGCATTTGGCCTCATAGTGGTTTAATAACCCTGATTGCCACAGAGATGTGATTTCAGCTCTTCTAAGCAAGATTCTCCTAGAGGCCACTTACATCTCCAGTGGTCCCGTGGCAATGCTAATGGCAGGTGAACAGAGGGGCTGTTTTCTAAAGGCTAAGGGGGATGTAACACTGGACTCGGCAAGGAAGTCATTTCTGTGTTCATATATGCTCTTGGTCAGCTCATCAAAACAGAGAAAAGTTCATGGAGAACACATTTCTGATCTTTGTGAAAACATGGCATTCACCTTCTGGCCGGCTGGGTTGAACTCTAACCTTAGAGACTACAGTATGAATGCAGCTAGGAAAAAAAAAAAAAAAAAAGGAGAGAAAACTTGCGTTTCTCAGTCACGGATTACAGAGGATTCTGGGCAGTTTATTCAGTTCTGTCAAAATGATCACTGAATCACTAGCTTTCTCAGGCCTTCTATGGGGACCTGAGGTTTCAGTCACCCGTTCATTCTCATCCTCTCACTTGTGCCTTTAGAAAGTGGAGCTCATCTGTTGTTGTTGTTTTTTTTCTCTTTTTCTTTTTTTCAGCTTAGCACTTCAAAAGCCTAACTTGAATAAGGGACATGACTCGCCCCTAATTATTTAACCCCACAGAGATCGTTTATATAGTTGTTTTGCCCAATAACACTCAGACTTGATTGTAGTGAAAAACTGTTTTTGGCAGATAATTGCAATTTTAAAGATAATACATTTTAACATTTATAATAATGGAGCAGAAGTGTTTTTCTCCCCCTCCAGAATGGCTCAAATGTGAACAGGATTGATAATATGCAGGAAGTTTATAAAGTCCTCAAATCACATTAAACCTCATAGCTTTGAATGAAGTGAAGATTCGATAAAAGAAGTCTGAAAGCGTAACATAGAACCATGTTTCATTGAGTTTTGAAATTTTTACAGTAATCCTCTTCAGGGTTTGTGATTTCAGGATGGTATCGGTTTCTGATCATCCTTTGGTAAACCTGTTGTAGAAATATGTGAAGATGTTTAGTATGGTGCTAATTATAGTAAATCAATGTATATTATGTAATTTAAAGTAGGTCTGTGTCAATTTAAAAACCATGTAGATAGACAGTAAGATTGGACAATTAGACAGTAAGCTGGCGCAACTAGCACTTTATGCTTATTTAAGCCATTTAACCTTCACAGCTACTCTGTAGATGCTCTTATTTCCCCCATTATACAGATAAGAAAAAGAAGCATATGGTGGTTACCCAGGTAGCTAGATGAGGACCTGGGCTTAAGACAAGGCAGCTTGGGACTTCCCTGGTGGTCCAGTGGTTGAGAATCCACCTTCCAATGCAGGGGGTGTGGGTTCGATCCCTGGTCGGGGAACTAAGATCCCACATGCCGTGGGGCAACTCAGCCTGCGCGCCACAACTAAAGAGCCTGTGGGCTGCAACGAAAGATCCCACGGGCTGCAACTAAGACCTGACGCAGCCATAAATAAATAAGTACATACATACATACAGAAAAAAAGACAAGGCAGCTTGGCTCCAGAGGCCATGCCTTTTGCCACTATGTATGTGGAAAACAATGGAATAACACACAGATTTAGTATATGTTAGCCTGGTGGGAATATAGTTTCACTTTGATTGTATTGTAAAGTATTTATCGTAGTTATAGGCTATTTGAAAAATAAAGCGTACATTAGTTAGTGTCTGCTGTAGACTGATGGTTTGTGTCTGCGTGACCCCAACTGCACATGCTGAAACCTAATCCTCATGGTGATGGTAAAAGCAAGTGGGTCCTTTGGGAGGTGAGTGGGTCATGGAGGTGGAGCCCTCATGAATGGGATTAGTGACCTTATAAAAGAGACCCCGCACCTCATCCCTTCCACCATATGAGGACACAGTGAGAAGACAGCTGTCTACAGACCAAGAAATAGGCTCTTACCAGACACCAAGTGTGCTGGTGCGTAGATCTTGGATTTCTCAACCTCCAGAACTGTGAGAAATAAATGTTTGTTGTTTCAGAGTGTTTGTTAGAGAAGCTAGGGGAGAAAAGGCGCGATGTGGTGTTAGCTAGAGAGAAGAAATTGCAGGAGGCAGCTCCCCTCATTCTCCAGGCTGGCGAGGAAATGAGAGAAGGTGGCGTTGCTCCGAGCCCGTGAGCCCACACTCTGCACTGACATCGCTGGTGAGGCCGTTGCCGCTCCTGTTGCTTCTGCTGGAGTCGTGACCCCTGCTACTGATCAGGAACGTGGATCCGACTCCCTGCATGAGTTCCTGAAGCTGATGTTGATGGTGCTGCAACTGCTACTTCTGTAGCAGCCTTGAGAGTAAATAACGACTAGTGAAGAATATGTCCTTGTAACGCTGCAGAATCCCTTTGCCTCTGATTATAGTTTTCCAATAGTAGTATTTTCTGATGAAGTATTGAGTTACTATGATGAGTTGGACAATCGCATTGCAGGCCGTACCTCTAAATACTGTATCAGGGGTTACGCTGAGCCTGATAATTGGATGACATTATGTTTAACTGATAAATCATACATCTTCATATAATGCTTACTATTTTCTTTAATGGATTATCCATCCAGTGTTATTGAAACCGCATTTATGCCATAAAGTTTGTATTATAAATTTTTATCATTTTTGTCAGCCAGTGGATTTTTGTTCAAATCTAGGACCGACAGTCGAAAAGAGGGGTCAACAGGCTTTTCTGTAAAGAGTAAGATTGTAAATATTCTTGGCTTTGCTACAGCCACACTGTATGTTTCATAACCACTCAACTCTACGGCTTCGTGCAAATGCAGCCGTAGAAAACATGTTAACAAATGAGTATAATGGTGTCCCAGCAAAGCTTTATTTCCAAAGTGCGAGGCAGGCTGGATGTGGCCCGTGGGCCACAGTGTGTTGACCCTGGTCTAGCAGAAATATCTTAATAGCAGTCCTTATGATTTCCACCATACCTGCTGAATCCACATATACTGTAGAAAGGCTAACAGGATTCTATGGTAAATATTCCTTAATTTGGGGATAAATTAATTGATTATTGAACATTGTCATAAAACCAAGATTAAGAAGAAAAGTCACTAGACCACTGCACTGCGATAAGTAATTTGCGTACCTTATTTTAATTTATCTTTCCAACGAGCCGTGAAGTAGATATTATCATCTCTGTATCGCAGATGAAGAAACTCTGGAGAAGTGATATAAGCTTCTCTAAGTTCACTCAGGGAGTAAATGATAGGATTCAAACCTATGTTTATCTGATTCCATATATATTATTGCTGCGATGTGTCTTATGATACATTCATTTCTATAACATTTCCTGCCTTATTTTCTGTAATCACCAGAATTTTGAGATTAAAATCGAAACATGATATCATGCCAATACTCATATGCATGTGTATGTACACACACAGAATCAATGAGAAGACATTTGGGTCAGCTCCAGAAGAAAAACTATCTGTCTCTTTGAACCAGTCCTTATTAGAGGAGGCTCTCTGTGAAACACTGAGCGTTCTAATTATCTTAAGAATTCATGGAGAGAGAAAAGCTTTGGGTCTAAGGCAGGGCCCTGCCCCGTTTGCTTGGTATTCTGACAAGCTGCAAGTCCTTGCTAGACTTCAGTCCCTAGAAGCCTGGACCCTTTCCCTGATCACCACCCACTGACTAGTGTTTGATTCAAACCCCATCACCTTTCCCCACAATTCAGAATCGTTTGACTGTATGAACCACTACTGCCCTGAAATGCCTGTAGGTTTCCCTTACCTTGCAAATTTGATTTGACCTTCGAGTGTCCTTGGGGAATGAATTTTCTAAGAATTACCCTAGTTCCACAAATCTTCCTCTAATTCCCTCCCGCCCCTCTTCCCCTTCAGCCACATAAAGGGCAGAGGAACCCTCACAGCGTCTCTTCCGGTCCGCCTTTGCTTATCCGCTTTCCTATTTTTGCCTCCCTCTATAATCTGATCTCTTAGTTCAGAAGCACTGACATCTCTCTGCTTCCTTGGAATAGCCTTGAATGCCCCGATATAAATTTGGCAAAAATCTGTCAAGAAGAACACCGACACGTAGTCCTGATCACAGGGTATGCATTGTTTTGGGTTCATGATTTATATTAACTCATTTAGTCCTCACGTCAGCCGTATGAAACAGGTACCAGGGGTCTGACAGTATTCAAGCAGCTCATGTGTGTCTTCTGAGGGTACAGCAGGTGTATTAATGGTTTCTTTTCATGGTGTAGATTCAAAACGTCCATGCTCTGTTCAATAACCTGGCTTGATGGTACCCGCAGCACCTAGCCAATGAGCCCACTACCCTGTGCTCCAAACCTTGTCCACACAAGCTACCTTAGCAGGGGGTGGTTTTGGTTTCTTTTGGTTCCTGTATGGCTAGTCATCAAATGTGAGAGATTCCCAGACTCCTGATGGTGTTGCTATATGGAGGCCATGGAGTCCCCAAATCCCAAAGATGCTTCCGGGCCTTGTGGCCAACTGATTGACTTGTAGAGCACACAAAAAGATGGAAAGGCAGCCCCATACCTACATTCCCACAGCTTTGCCCTGGATAACAAGAAAGCAATTGCCCAAGGCGCACCTTTATGTTTCACTTCCTTTCCTAGATAGTGAGACGGAATAAAAACCCGTGTGTAGAAGTCTCACGAGTCCAAATTATTTCCTTCTGGTCTGGGATTTGGGTTGGCCTGCTGGTAGATTCTCGAGATATCAAAGATCACCAAGAAATCCTTTATCTCAGTTTCTGAGTACACCAGTCTCTGAAGGGCATTTAGAAATGTGAATTAAGGGGCCTTTGAGCTAGAACTGGTGAGACAGAAAGTGAAGTGTTAGAGTAGTGGTTTCAGTGGACACTGAAATCTAGGTTACTAAGTTGGGGCAGCGGGTTTACAGTATTTCGGAAGCAGTGCTGGGCAGTCCTGTGTACCTAGGGTTACTGCCTCTGGCTAAATGTTACGTACCTGCCGCGATAACCCTGAGTGGGAGAGCCACAAGCCACATGTCTTTAAAGTTCACAGAGGGGTTGGTCTCATGTAGATGAACGGGTCAACAGAGTCACGTTGGGACCTTAATATCCAGGCCATTTAGCTGGAGCAGAGCACAGACCAAACCTGCAATGCTGCAGTCCGGAAGCTGGCCTCCTGAGTGCAGAGCCCTCAACCACCCCGTAGGACCCTCTCGTCTTGTGGGGCTCACAGGCAAGAGAGTAACAGCAGACTGCGGGAGGAGGCCCTAGACTCTGACCCCTGTATCTGCACATACAGTGTGCACGGAGTCGAGTGCAGGAGCTGCCTAGTGCAGTGCTCATGTCTCATCATTCGTCGGAATGCTGATTCTGACCATTTCTTAGCAGACGTTAAGAGAGCTCCTGTTCAAGACCCTATGACACCGGTTCATCTGGCCCCTCTGGTACCCGCAGGCTCACCTTGAAGGCTGTTACCTGTTCTGTTGGTTCTTATATGGTCTGCTGCCCACAAATGCATAAATGGATAGACAAATGGAAGACTGCCTTAAAAACTTGCTATGGGAATTTTGAGTATAGATTAATGCTGTTTAATCTTTCCAGTGCCCAGACAATACCTATGAGATTTGTGAACTACTGTTGCTCTGTTAAACGAGTAGACTAGTGTGGTTACTATGTTCATGACCCTGTCTACAAAGATCAATATTTGACGCTCCCGAGTGAACACAAACATGTAGCCAAAGTTGAGATAAAAGGGCCTTTCAATTCCAGTTTGTCTTCTCTTCACATGGAATCCAGTAGATTCGAGCAAGGGAGTAACATGATAGAATAGTTCAACTACCTGTGACGTGAAAGACAAGCAAAAGGCTCCACGAGCCGTGACTTGTTATTCCTTGAGTTACAGTACTGGCATTTTTACACTTTTCCTTCTTGCATTTCTGCAAAAAGAATGGCTGCTTCAGTCAGGGAAACACTCCAGAGACCACACTGGCATCTGATCTCTCGCCTGGGCTACAACCAACTATTTGCATTTGAAACAGACGCATTGATTGTGGCTCTTCATCATATCTTATCATGGGAAGTACGTGAGGCTAGACCTACTTCTGTTTGTAGACATCTGGGGGAGGGCCAAGCTGATGAAGTGCACGGACCTTCTCTGAGGGAGAAAAATCCTAAGGATGTAGCACAAGCTGGAGGGCTGGCATTCTCTCAGTCTGGGTCTTCCAGGAAACAGATGGCAGAATGGACTTCCACGTACAACAGATTGATTGAGGAAGATGTCTGTGAAGAACCAAGGCGGGGAGGCAGGAGTGAGCAGGGAGGGCATTCAGACACCTGCAAGGGGAGAGAAGAGTTGTAGGAGAAGGGCTGCATGCAGTGGTCCCCGGCCACAGCGTGGCTCTGAGTCCGTCCTGGCCAAGCTGATGGGGAGCTTTGGGGCACAGGGCCCTCCTCTGAAGCATCCCCCGATGGGTAGAAAGAACCAGGCTATTGCGTTCCACTTGGGCTGGTGGTCAGGCCTCAGGCGTGAGCAGCCCCGGGAAAGCGTGGCCTGAGTGTCGGCGCCGTGAGAATCCCGTGGCTGCAGCAGCTGACGCTTAGCTACACTCCGTCCTGCGGTGGGACCGCTCTTGAATGGAGACCTGAGTGCTGCCTCCTCCATGGCTGCCGTGGGCGGGTAGTAGAGAGTGTCTTCCATCGAAACTTGTAAAATAGAAATTTTCTCAAACGTGGAAAGTGGTTCAAAGCCTAGGTGCCCGAGAGTAATGATGAACGTCCACCACACAACCCCAGACATAAAAATTGAAATAGAGACAAAATTAGTCCGAGGCTAAACGGTAGGTTATTTAAGAAGAGAAACGGTCTGTGCATTTCCTGTGCTTCACAGAGCTTTTAGCAGCTTATAGTTGCTTCATACTCTTTTGTTGAAATGAAAGATAATAGTGATTTCTGCTCCATCCTGGAGGGGGTCAAACTGTTAAGAAAAAGTAACTTATTGCTCTAGTAATGAAGCAGTTCATCTGCGCTTGGCCACTCCCAGCACACGTGTACACCTTGACAAAGACAACAGCACATTTAGATGACAAGCCGTTCTGTGTCAGCAGTATGACTGAAGCACATAATTTGAGAACTTCAATGCAAAATGAGCTACAGACTGTGCTGCAATCGCTTCTGTGATAGCTACCTCCTCGTCCTTGATTCATAGCAGAGCCTGTCATAACGGTTACTTGTTCTAATCAAACTCGTTCCAAACCCAGACATCAAAAGAAATAAAATAAAACAAAATAAAAGGGGCCGAGGAGGGAGGTAAATAAAATCAAGTGAGATAATTGTTTATAATCCACTGGGTGTTGGAACTGTGACTCAGATATCCGAGTCAATTCTAATTCTGCTTGATTCTCCCTGAATCCTTTTTCAAAGAAACTATTTTCACATAATTTAACCTAGAGGGCTGCTCTTACATTTTACTGCAATATCAGAAAATGAGATCCCTCTTTGTTCTGATTGAAGAACACACGTGTCTAGAGGAAAGCTTCTGGGGAAGTCTTCTGAAACGGGTTGAGATGTGTGGTGGATCAGCGAGGACTTCTGAATAGATTACAGTCTTCCTTTAAATACATATCTGAATGTTATGTTTCTTATTTGATTTTTTCCAAGCAGAAAAATAAGTTTGTTGTGGTTTGAACATGTTTGGATTCTGTAAAATGAAAGAGAAACTCACAACACTTTGTTCTCTAAGAGAATTTTTTTAGTTAAAAACAATTTTCCGTAACACTTTAAATGTTTAGTTCCATGTCACGAAGACAAAAGCTTAAATAAAATGAAGGACAAGGAATAACCCAAACACTAAGAAAGAAAATTTTAAACTATTTATGTCCTATTATTGGAATATTCCGACCGCTGCCGATGATTGACTTTGAATGATGTGACAATATTTATTTTTTTGGTGTGTTAAGAAAATCTCCTTGCCTATCTTGAATATTTACCTTGGTCCAATTCACCGAATGATTTTATTTAAAACTCAATTAAAATAACAAAATTTCATTGTATAGTTAAAACCAATTTTATTTATGACACATTTATGGAACAATTTACTTGAGATACTGCTGAAGTTGCATAAGTCAGTGTTTTCTTTTTTTACTGGGATAGAGTTGTTTTACAGCGTTGTGTCAGTTTCTGCTCTACAACGAAGCGAATCAGCTATGTGTATTCTTTCTGGTTTAATGTACTGTTTTCACATTAGGCTGGCGTGAAACCAACAGACACCTCCCCTCTTTACAAAGCTAGCTTTGGGTCCTGGGTCTCTACCCGCCCTGGGTCCTGAATCGACTGGCTCCCTCTCCAGGCCCTTCATCTTCACTCACTTTCTTATTTTGCAACCTGGTGTCCTCATTTATCTCCTTCCCGTGTTGAATATGTTTAAAAACAGAATCAAAAGCAAAATCTTCCCACTAGATTCCATCATCCTCTCTATCAACCAAATGATTGTTCTTCCCTTTACTGAGAAATACCAAACCAATGAGTATAATTTCCTCATCGTCTGCATTTTGTAAAACATATTTTCTTTAACCCCTTGCAGTGAACCGT
This sequence comes from Orcinus orca, assembly GCF_937001465.1. Classification (NCBI taxonomy): domain Eukaryota; kingdom Metazoa; phylum Chordata; class Mammalia; order Artiodactyla; family Delphinidae; genus Orcinus; species Orcinus orca. Next base: position 33,766,413 of record NC_064579.1, read on the forward strand.
TTTCTTCTTTAAGCGGTAAGCTGCTAAGCAGTAGTTTCCACCACCTTTCCTTGGTCTCATTCTCATCAGCTGCTCTTCGGTATCTCGTGCTATCGATGCTCCTTCTTCTTCACCAACTTCCTGTGATTTCAGGGACCCCATGCTGATGACCCATCGCCTTTTATAACATCTCTCCCAGGCCCCGTTCCTCTCTGTTTGAATATTTTCTTCCTTTAACGTCACCTTGCATTCAGAGTAACTAAAAATCGTGCTACGCAGTGTGTTCGTTGACCTGAATGTGTTATTTCTGTTCCTGGTAACAACGTACTGTGAAATACTCAGGCTTAAACCATGGGTTTTGCCCCATTGCCTTGACCAACGGCGCTCACTTGGAAGGAGGGTGAGTCCTACAAACAAAACAGGCTTTAAAAAAATTACACACACACACGTCTTCAATCCCTGATTCATCGGGTAACGACAGATGGTTCAACATTACTCCCCTCGCTTCTCATACCTACCGTCAAAGATTGTATTTCAGACCCTAGAGGGCAATTAATAAGACCAGTATAAGTACTGTTATAAAGATATGGACCAAGGAACACATGATCCTTAGAAATTCTTCCCCAAAGAGTTCATGTAGCACTCTCAGCCTTTTTAAAAATAATACTTTTTATCTTTGACACTTGAAACTGGTTATTCACTCCCATTCCGGTTTCCTGAAAGCATTTAAAATGCTTTCCTCGTTTTTGCTTATCAGTAAAAGATTTGGGAACTCTTTGCTGCCGCATTTGTTTGCAATAGTAATGACCCATCAATTCAGTACCAGGCAGAGTACCAAATTGTCACCATGGTGTTGGTGCTATGAACACACCTTAGGGGGAAGAAAGAGAATGTGCAGCGTGGTGCCTAAAAAGGCAAACACAAATTAAACTTCTTTCATTTGTGTGGCAATAGATAAATAATGATTTGTAGCAAACAGGGATCTCTTATGGCTTTGTTCGCATGTTAATAGTGTACTCCTCTTTTCGGTCTGAGTAATTAAGTCTTTTGGCATTCCAGAAACCATAAATCCTGCTGAGATGTTTTAAGTTTAGAACAAACCCTTGATGTACAATCAAAATATTAAAAATAGAAAAAGGGCACTTCTCTGGTTCTTAACAAGCTGTGTTTTGCGTTTACCTTTGAAACACAATTGAATATGGCCCACTCCGACTGTTCACCCTCATTGTTAATTGGAAGTTCCTTTTGAAATTCATTGCCTTCAATTACATTTTTTAAAAGAATTTTAATTGCATGGCTGTAAAGAATAAAGATGCTGTAGGCTCCATTTGTTTATCATGGTGGGGCCGAAAGAAATGAGGACAGAGCTTCCCAGCTCATGCAGGGGTTGCAGAGACAGGGAGATGACTTTTAATTCGACAAGTTCAGAGAGATTTCTTAGTTTGACGTGCTCTGCAGGGGGTCTTTGAGCACCAGGCAATGCTTCAGCGTTCTGAGCTTTGAAAGTCTTTCCCTGCAGCAGAAATTGTATCAAAAGCCAATGATAATATTCCCTGCAAGGTAAAGCACCCTATTGAAGATTTCGAGAGCTGTTTATTTATTCATCACAGTTTTTCTTTTAGGACATATCAGGCATCTAGGTAATAATTCACATAGACGATAGAAAATGCAAAAAAATAAATAAATCCTCCTCATTAACCTTTTCCTTCTCTATAGGCCACATGTAGGTCTAAAATGTTCTTTCTGCTTCTCCCAAACATATATATCTTTATCCCAAATCTCAGTCTCTTCCCCTCTCTTTCCATTTTTTTAAACAAAATTGTCATTTCAGCCTCCTTCTGCCACCAGCTGAGCATATAAAATGTTTATGGCATGTCCTCCTGCTAAATCCTCAAAGTGATTAATTAACTTTATAGAAGTATATTCAGTTTCTGAGGCTGTTTTTGACTCTTGGAATTTTACATATGTTTCAGAAAGCTGTTTTCAAAGCAAATGTTAACAATCGTGTTGCTCTCTGCAAGGATATACATATTTTAATATTTTGTATTATATTTTGTATACATGGCAGGAAAAAAATGTTTCTCTTTTGCTGTTTCTAGGACAGGGCTGGGAATAAGGGACTGTGACAACGTTTCTCTCTCGTAACATCAATGTCTGCTCTCGGTTTGGCAGAATCAGTGAAGACAAAAAAAGCCCCCATGTTTTTTTGGGGTTTTTTTTGTTTGTTTTTTTTCTTCCATCTTCTGTGGCATTGAAAGTGACCTTGCCTTTCAAATATCGGTGTTACCACAGGGAAAGCAGTCACCATGTAAGAGAAAGTTTAAAAAATAATTTTTAAGCTATGGGGACTTAAGAACAGTGCTATGCTTACAATTGCAGGGGTTTTCTGTTTTGTTTTTGGTTTTTTTTTAATGGAATCAGTGAAGGAAAACTATGCACGCAAAGGAAACTTGGAAAGAATTCGGTGCCTCATCGTGTGTGGGCTTCTTTAGTACCTTTCACTTTACAGACACAAAGCAGGTTGAAGATTGTATTTAAATATCAAAAGTGAGAGAGGAAATCACCAGGCCAAGTAACCAGTTCACTAACAAAATACCCATAGAGTAGCATCAGCAAATATTCAGGACATCCATTAATATATTTCTTTAAATTTTTATTCATTTATTTATTTTTTGGCTGCGTTGGGTCTTCGTTGCTGCGTGCAGGCTTTCTCTAGTTGCGGCGAGCGGGGGCTACTCTGATGCGGTGCGCGGGCTTCTCATTGTGTTGGCTTCTCTTTGTTGCAGAGTGCGGGCTCTAGGCGCGAGGGCTTCAGTAGTTGCGGCACGCGGGCTCAGTAGTTGTGGCTCACGGGCTCTAGAGCACAGGCTCAGTAGTTGTGGCGCATGGGCTTCGTTGCTCCGCGGCATGTGGGATCTTCCCGGACCGGGTCTCGAACCCGCGTCCCCTGCATTGGCAGGCGGATTGTTAACCACTGCACCACCAGGGAAGTCCCTCCGTTAATATTAATTGAACTTCCATAGAGTGTGAAGCAAGGCACGAGGCACTTTACAAACACAAACTTAACCTTAGGGTTTCAAACTGTAGGGTTGGTCCTTGATTATTTCTACACACGGAGAGGAGGAAAATCATTCATTCTCAGTTTGCGGGGCCGGGGGGTGGGATGGTTTGTATTTTGTAGAAAGGTTTGTGCACTTTAAAGCAAATAACGCGATCTTCCCTGTTTACGCCTGGCACAGGAAGTTCTGGGGAACTTGCTTCGGCCACCACTGTCACCATAAAACTATCATTGCCACCACAGCCCAGGGCACCACGGGGATACCGCCGGATCCTTTTCTTTTGGCTGATAGGAGGTTTCAGTCTCTCAAACCATCCTGGGATTGGAGAGCTAGTCACTTGAGTGTCTCCATGTACAAAATGAACATAGGCACCCTTTCAAGCTGACTAGTTATCATGTGAATAAACTCTATTGGTAAACTTAAAAGTAAAATAAATTTGCTATATAGTTTATGATTTACCATACCTTTATTTCATATTTATTTCTCAAGGAAATAACTGCAAAGATTTATTATGAGCTGTGCATGTTTAAGCAATCTCTATTTAAAATTCAATCAACTACAGAGGTGGGCAGGAAAATATTCGGGTGCATTACGGAAGGATGAGTAATCTCAAACATGAGTCTTAAAAGCACATTTACCTCTCATGTTTAAGAAAAGCTTACTGCCTTTTCTTCCGTAATAAGAATTTCCTGGATTGCCATGGGTTTTCCACTTACAACGGTGGTCCCATAAAAAGATACATAGGGAAATTCATGTTTGATTCTGTCCAATTATTCATCCTCCCCCACGACTGATGGAAAATAGTGTCTGTAGTTATGTGTGTAGTGCACTCAGATCCCAGGTTATGCGATTCACTCATTTATATTTCAATGTCTTTAAAGCTACATGACGGCAAGCAGATCGTCCACAAGACTAGCAGATGACTGGATTAAAACAGTTAAATTGAAAAATATTTCAAATCATTAAGAAATCTTACATCAAAGTTCCGAGCTCAGTGTATATTTAGATTAATTTTTTCATTTTGTTTTTATCATATGCATGTGAAAATTGTTTGGTCCTTGTTAGATATGGAAAAAAAAATTCCTAAGTGATTATATTGAAAGCATACTTTTTCTCTTCATAATAATGACAAGTGGTGACTTGAGCACTGAAATCAGCACATTTTTTGTTGGTGAGGAACAGATTTTATTTAAACTTTGATTGATCTGATTTGATATGTTTGTATTTGAAGCTTCTCGTAATTTAATAGACGAATATACTTAATGCGTGATTGATCTAGCCCTTCCCAAGGCATCTACACTAGTGGTATTATTTTGAATCAGATAACCTGTGTAGGAACATGCAAGTAGTCTATATGCCAATACAGTAAAATAACATAATATATGTGAACAACCCTAGCGTTGCAAATAAAGTAAATCTGCTTAATTTCTATAGCTGAGGGAAAAACCAACTTGCAATTACCTAGGTTGTTTGAAAGACAACATTTTGGGGAGAAGTATTTTGTTTCATGTAACAAAATGGAAAACTCAATATATAATGGGGTAAAACACAGCCACTGGACACCTTGGATGTATCTGGTCTGTATTTGTATCTGTATTATAGACTACAAGTACAGTTAGCAGTGATTTGTATGATGGGACCAGAGTGCCAATGAAGCCTTTTCCTAGGTTGGCTCTTCTCTGTTTGCAAAAGAGGACCTATCCTTGTTTCGTCAGTGTTTTCTACTTCCTTATCCTAAGGAGGTACTTGCTACATCCCTTGGGGGACCATTCAGATTGCAGAATCTAGAGGAAAAGGGGAACTACTCAGGGAGTTGAATTCCTTAATAAGGTATTGAGGAGGATATCACAGGAGCAAATGGGATGGGAGAGAAAGAGGGGTTGTCAGAAGTATTCCTGCGACTTAGCCGTCTCCATTACTTTGTTGAGAAAGGGCAGGTGAAGCGCTTCGGAACCACATTTGATTATTGCATTGTGTTTCTTTGCAAATGGACCATACGGTGACCATTTTATAAAGGTCACGTTTTGCATTTGCATTATGAGTCATCATGTAGAGGCATTGCTTGAGCAGTTGTTTCAGATAAAGTGACTGCGAGGACCAGAACTGTACTCCTGGCCAGAGAGGCGTGTCATTCAACCTCAACCTGGCTTTTTAAAGTCGTGGCAGAAGCCAAAAACACCATTTACTGCTCCTTAACTGTTGCGGCATTCGCGTCTCTCCGGACGCCGAGATGGTGCCGCTGACCAAAATAATAGAACCCCATGCGGTAGAGAGAAATCTAAGATGAAGAGTAAAGACACCCATTTTTTTTTTTTAATTGACAGTAGGAGAAGAGGGTTACAAATGATGTCTCTGGCAAAGCGAGAAGAGAAACCAACACGGGGCCACCCTAAGAAAGCAGGAAGGAATATGATGGGAGAAGGGGTCAGGATAGTCTTCGAGTTACAGAAAAAGAAGTAGGAGGATTGATTTGGATAGAATCACGGGTTTGTGTAGAATGCAAGCAAGTGAAGTCTGGCAATCATAAAAAATGAAGCTGCTGTAGAATCCTCTAGAAAAGAGGGTGGAGTTTAAGTAGGATGGCATTTGAGAATTTAATTCTTACCAATAAGTAACTTATACCTTACCATCCTCCACTACCCACATCTCCCCACCAATGACACTACAATCACCTGCCCTTTTAATGAGGAGCCTCAAACTTCAGGGTTTGAGGAGGGTGGTATATGCAGTGCAGTGTTTGAGATTTCAAAGACAGCATGTTTCTTAGATAAATATTGTAAGACTTATTAGTTATTGCTAAGCCTGGAGAAGAAAATGATGAGAGTGCAAACACTTAAAAATTCCCTCAGGATTAATGGAAGTCTGAGAACCTTCTTGAGGTTTTCTACTGTATGTATGAAGTTCTTTAGAAAAAGGACTGTTTATCTTTGTCTTAAATACATATCATATGTAAGAAAAGTGGTTAAAGAGAGGAAAACCAGGAAATATTTCTGGAATGAATGAAAGCAGAAAATAAGTCATTGACTGTAGTAATTTTCCCCCACACTTGATGAATCCATTTTTCTCATTTCTTAAGTATTTTCCTCTTTTACCTTTTCTCACTGTTCCTTTGTTTGTCTTCACAAACTTGGTCCTTTTACTTTCTCTGCATTTTGATTTCTCTTTTTCTACCCTCCCACTCTTTTTTTTTTTTTTTTTTTTAACTAAAAAAAATGTAGAGTAGCAAAGAGAAGGTTCCCAAGAGAGAAAGAAAGGTAGGCAGTGCCAGGTCAAGAGTGGTGCTTCACGTAACAGGGAGATAGTTCTTTAACTAGATTGAATGAACCATGAATCTGACCAATATGGAAATCCTTGGGTTCTTAAAATTCAGCATCTCATGAGGGGATATTGATGTATAATTGAAAGCCCAGAAAATGGAAGCTTAATTTTCCTGGCCAGAGTACAGTAGAAAAAAAATGTGAAATGAATATATATATATATATATATATATATATATATATATATATATATATATACACACACATATATATACACACACAGACAGGAAAAAGAGACCATGGCATTTACCTGCAACCCACATTCCAGAAATTAACTTGGAAACAAAACTTTTTGTATATTACACATCCATGCATTGGACAATGGCTTTTAAATTCTAAAAATGATTATGAAAATAAATTTCAACTTATTTTGGAGGCTGCATTTTATTTTCCATGAACAGTTTGTTAGAAATGGGGTTCAAGTCCATAGGCTAGTCTGTGAGTTTATACCAAGTATAGTGGAACCAGAATAGTAACCCTTATATATAGCATTATTTCTCATTGAAGGCAATAAACTGAGGTTTAAATGGTAACTTTACCATTTCCCAGAGGCTTGGCCTCAGTTTCCTCCACTGCAAGACTGAGATAATGATGCAAACCTCATAGGTTTGTTGTGAGGAAAAGCACCGAGTGCAGTGCCTAGATACTGTATAGTAAGGGAGCTAGTATATTCTGCCCGAGTGAGCTCAAGGTGGCATTTCCAGCGGGCCCTTAAGCCTTTAGATGTGGCTGCAAACCAAAATGGATCACCATTTGGGGTTAGAATCACGTTCAGTATTTTCACCATAAGCTTCTGTGGCTGTAAACATCTTTGCCGCAAACATTTTTGCCACATAACTAATTGGCTGTAAGGCAATTTTGCTGTAAATGATAAAATAATAAAAAGCAAAAGAGGGACATTTAAAAGGACATAGCAAAACATGAAAAGTAAATAGCGAAATTAAAAGGTCTTTTATTGTGAAATACAAAATGTTTGAATACATTTAAAATGTATGTAGATTCATGGCAATACTTTGCAGACCTCAGACTTTATTTTGTGAGCTGTTTCTAAGAACTTGTCTTCCAGGTCTTTTCTTCATAGTGTCGTACATTGCCTTTGTTTGTTGATTTGTCTCCTCGTTTAGCATTGCACTTTTTCTCTTTCACTAAAATGTCTTCCTTTTTTAAGAGAGGTATCAGTGTGCGAATACTAGGATGCATGTTTGTAACTGAGCCTTGCGTTGTGTTGTGAAATCCTCTGCACTGTTGTTTCTTTGTGCGTTGTCACACGTCTATTGATGGGCGTTCCGAAGTTTTATGGGAAGTGTGGGTGCGACTCTGCACCTTCCAGGCCCTCGGTGTCTTTTGCTTCCAATGTAGTGTGCTTCAAAATAAGAAGCCAACTCGGGGGGCAAATCATTAGCATCTGTCAGCTTGAGAAAGCCAAACTGTCAACCAGTTATTTTATCTTTTATGGCAAAATTGCCTTACAGCCAATTAGTTAGGCAGCAAAAGTATTTGCGGTGAAAGCGCTCATGGCAAAGATATTTATGGCAAAGAAGCTTTTGTTTAAAATACCTAGAACCAGTTAGAATAACTGCACACTTGCTGTGTGTTAACTGGCAAGATTACTCATCAGGATAACGGTGGAAAAGGATAACGGAGCGACATGATGCTTACTTTCTGTGTCCAGGGAAATTATACTGTGGGCTGCTGGCTCTGTGGAGGGATGGCCAGGACCTCCTGCTGCCACTCATCTATATGGGTATCTCTAGCCTGGTGGCAGTCTTTTGGTATAAATTTTGAAAATATGTATATATCTTATGCATATTTCCATGGGTTAGGAGCTGGTGTAAAGACATAAGGGAGCAGTTACCGGACTGGCCTTTGTTAAATGTAGTTATTGAAGAATTAGAGGTTAGAATCAGTTGCCTAACTCATAAGGAAGGCAGTTTTCTGTTTATAAACAAAAATTCTGAAGGGACAATTCTATTGTCCCTTCCCCTTTCCCCAAATAGTTGTTAATACAGATATTTCCTTTGTAAAATTAACGACTATTACTATTTAGTAAGTTACAACATAATTTACATTTTACTGTATTCCATCTCATGTTCCTTTAATTTTCAAATCTATGTTATTTCAGTTTCATGTTTGACTTTACTTCCATTTTTATATTCCATATTGATCTGAACTCAGGAAAGCATCTGAGTACAGTTAGTCTGTACTGAATTCCACTGCGCCGATTCCTGAATTGCCGCGTCGACTTTCTAGTCAGTTTTCCCCCAATACATATGAAAATGGTTGTTTTGTTTCTGTTTTCATTGTTACAATAAAAGCGACACGCTTGTACTTTCAGAACTCTCTCTTTATCTAACGTTTCATTGTCTCATGTCCCGAGAAGAGCAGCTTGCATTCTGAACGCCCATGATTACCTACAATTTCTCATGGCATTCAGAGAAGAAATTTTTACTGTATCTCATTTTTGATAAATAATTATTAAAATGATTTCTCAAGAGAAAGGGAGCTTTTACAATACCTGAACATGTGGGGAAAAAATGTCATTATAAAGCTTCATAACTATGTGGTCATCTTGGAAGCAAAATAGAGAAAAAAACATCAAGTTCAACGTTTCAAATCACGAGAAGTAGCTCCTCTGTCATCCAAGACAATACGTGATGGGTTCCTGTACCTGATTACCAAAGGGAATCTAAAATGAGTTTTATGCAAATTTTTCTACAATAAAACATTTTGTAAGTCATTATACTGAAAGGAGCTTTTTCAAAACACTTGCAAAATAAAATCAGCTGATAATTCAGCAATATGTAAAGAATATATGATACAATTAAACTTTCTCATGAATTACCAAGAACTCCACTTAGACACTCTTGTATCATTTCTGATGTGGAGGTGGATATTTCCCCTTGATTTTCCTTCCTCAATTGCCATTTCCCTGCTTAAAAGTGATTTTTAAGGCTATTTTTGGTCTGTTTCCTACTGCTACTGAGGCATTTAAGTTACAGAGCTTGATTTTTATTTTAGTATCATGAGAAATGGTTTCAACTCGGGGAAGCCCAAACTTCAAATACCTATGGAAGTAAGATTAATGTAGTTTGAATTTTGCAGGAAAATAACTTCAAAGATGACATTTTTTGTTGGAGGTACTGAAATATCTACAGTAATACTTTTAACAAGGGTTAGTCTAGAGCACTGCTCAGAGCAAAGAAATCTAACATATCCTATAACTGTCTGAAGGCAAGCCAGAGATGGATTTATGGGCCATGCTTAGCACTGTCACCTTGAAGTGAAGGACTTTGAAAGGCTGAATGAAGATGAACAGTCAGTCTCTTTGGGGGAAAGTCGTTCTGTTTATTTTTTTATTAGTTTTAAGAGTGATACCATATTGTGTCATAGGTTGAACAGTGTCCAGTGAGAGTCTCTCCTATGCTTTGCAAATCATCCTTCATTCACTTCCATCCTCCACTGGGAAAGTGCTCGAGAAGAGAAGAGGCAAGGGGAATGTGGCATCTCTGGTCTCTTTTGGAAGCTTCAGAAGGTTCCGACCAACTGAGAGTGTTCCTTCTGCTCCCCCTCCCCCCCCCCCCCACTTACTGGTTCCTCTTGTCTTCCCTTGGTGTTTCCTATCACCCTCTAAAAGCTAAAGTGACTGGTGGATAAGTAGGCTGTAGTTTAAGTAACTGAAATGAGACACCTAGTATCAGCCTTTAAAGGCACATCATATTGTGTTGGAACCTAGTAAAAGTTAGACCACCAAAAAATAACACGAAGCCTAGAAGATTTTGACATGTCCTTAAAGTTAAAGTGGCATAATCTCTTAGAACTAGTCCTAGAGATCTGATGTGCTGTACAGTGAACATAGACAACAATATTCTATTATCGTCATCTGACTTGCTAAGAGACTAGACCTTAATTATTCCAACCACAAAAAACAAATGATAATGATGTGATACGATAGAGGTGCTGAGTATCCCTGCAATGAAAATCATATTACAATATATAAATGTATCAACTCAACATGTTTCACACCTTAAATTTACACATTGGTGTATTTCAAATATATTTAGATTTTAAAAAGTGTAAAATGGCATAATCACTGCTTAATTACAGTGCGTTATGTGTACATCTTGCATAACTGTCATTCTTGTGAGGGACAGGGTAGGAAATTCCTATTGAAGTAAATTTTATTCAACAAGATGTGTTTCAAAGCTTGATTTACTATAATACCTATAATAATAATGTTTATTAGCAAGGCATGATCTAAATATACAATAAACGAGTTATTGTAGCGTTATAATGTTGATATAATGATTGGTACTATGGAAAATAACAAAGTACCCGACTCTTTCCGGAAACAATTTATGATCCAGATAGGGAAGCTAATGCTTATTATATATCTCAAATGTCTGATGACAATAGAACAGGCACACAGGGCCACCTTCATGGGTACACCACCTAGCAGTCTCACGGGGCCATGCACCTAGGAGGGTCCCATGCTTGCTGTATTGTTCTGTTGCTGTCTTGAAATGTTTTGAAAAATTTGAGTTAGAGTTCCCCCGTTTTCTTTGTGTACTAAGTCCTGCAATTACGTAGCCAATCCTAACGGTAAAGCGCAATGAATAACTGATGAAGTGTTGATTGAATGATACGTAGACTTGCTATTGCATTTTGAGGATAAGAAGATGGCCAAGGCTGGAGTTATGGGAAATGATTTCTCAGTGAATTTGGAGCTTAAGATGAGCTTTGAATAACATGGAGAATTTGGCTAGGTAGAGGGAAGGGAGGAGAGTATTTCAGGTGGGGAGAATCGTGTAAGCAAGTTCCAGGGACAGGAAGGAGAAAAGGTTGTTTGGAATTGGATTGCCTGGATTAAAGGTTTTTGTACAGCAATTGTGAGAGACGAGGTTCAATCAGGTTTGTAGGGACATTTAGCTACTAAGGTGAAAACTGTATGTTTTCTACTCTACAGTTATGGCAGAGCATGGATATTGCTTCAAACGATGAATTCAGTAGCAGAATTAAAGGTTAAGTTTTAATAATCATCAAAGAAGTGGAAAGGAAGTGGTAGCTGCAAAGGATGCGTTCAAGAAAGACGACGCGTCAAATGTGGGGCCGCAGAAAGATGCGTCAAATGTGGTGCCGCATTATAGGGGCAGCAGCGGGACTCCCGACCTCAAATGTGGGGCCGCATTATAGGGGCAGCAGCGGGACTCCCGGCCTAAACAAGATCACAGTGGAGGGCAGAAAGCGGCAGATTTAAGGACCGATCTCATTGTGTATAACTTGAGGCTGAACTATTATATATGATAGCCAACACCTGAGTGGTCACGTGGCTTCTAGAAATGTCTAAACTAACACCATTTATTTACTTTGATGCTCTACATTTATTGAAAACATTCTGCTGGACAAGTGCTTTCAATACAAAAACATTTCTGCTCTGTGAAACTGAACCACAGAAAGTTTTTAATAGGCTAGCTCTCTGATCTCTTCACAAAATATCATAATATTTAAATATCTTTTAAAACAGTTTTGGAGGAAAATCATTTGAATATGTGTCTGACATGCACACTGACAACAGCCCAAAACATTCTAAATTCCTGTTTTTGTGTGAAGGCAAGGTGATTACATTCTATGCCCCACACAGTTATGAGGGGTTTTGATTTCAGTCACCTTTGTCTCACTGTTTTCCTATGCATGCATATGCTAAAATGAAATATTTATTGTACAACAAAAGTAAACCACCAATGCAATGCAAATGTAAGGCAAAGCTCAACTTTTCTTTTCTTTCCTTCTTTCTTTCTTTTTTTTTTTTTTTTCCTGAAAAGAAAGGATTTCAGGCTAGGTAAATTTATGCATCAGTGCCTTTCTTCCATTTCCTCCTGGTAACGTCTGATTGACACCCCTACAGCATTACTTTTAAAGAAACCAAAGTGAACCCCGCAGCCTCATGCGGTTGGGCCTTAAACTGTCTGTGCGTTATGTCCACTGAGGCCTGACTGATGCCACCAGCCACGGCATGAAATGTTACCTGTCACCTGGAAGACCCATACTGTGGTACTTTTAACTTGCATAATTAGATATTGTGAAGGAAAAGCAGAAGGTAAGCTAGTTCTAAATGCATTTTCTAGCTCTCTCTTTTGGCGTATTTATAAAGAGATTATCCTAACGAAAATGGGTTATGCCTGACTTTTTTCTTCTTTACTTGAGGCCAAATATTGTGATTCTGTATCAATTAGTAAGCAACCCTCAATTATTCAAGTTGTGATTTATCTAAAACATTTCATTCTTCTTCATTGTTCTTTTCACTTACGCCCACTTGACTGCCTTTCAAAGGATGGGTAGAAATGGAGAGACAAGTAACACTGTAGTCAACTTTACCATGTTAAATAAAAATCACTATTTCTGTTCAAAGGCATGTATAGGTGAAAAAGATAGAAGCTACTAGTTATCATGAGGCCCTAAATCTATGTAGATTCAAATGATTGATGCTTTCTCTTCTCTCTTGATCATGGAGCGCTGAAGAGTGATTTATATAAATACACATATTATATACTTTCCTTTTAATGTTATTATATTATAAATTAATGTTACCACGTGAATTTTAAGTATTTGGTAACACATAAATGGATGCCCAGACCATCAAGATGGCAGAGGAATAAGACGTGGAGATCACCTTCCTGCCCAAAAATACATCGGAAATACATCGACATGTGGAACCACTCCTACAGAACACCTACTGAACGCTGGCAGGAGACCTCAGACTTCCCAAAAGGCAAGAAAATCCCCATGTAGCTGGCCATTGTGGCTGACAGGGTCTTGGTACTCTGTCCTGGTGTCAGACCTGAGCCTCTGAGGTGGGAGAGCTGAGTTCAGGACACTGGACCACCAGAGATATCCCCTCCCAGCCCAATGTAATATCAATCAGATCTCCTAGAGATCTCCATCTCAACACTAAGACCCAGCTCCACCCAATGGCCAGCAAGCTACACTGCTGGACACCCTATGCCAAACAACTAGCAAGACAGGAACACAATCCCACCCATTAGCAGAGAGGCTACCTAAAATCATACTCAGTTCATGGACACCCCAAAACACACCACCGGACGCAGCCCTGCCCACCAGAAAGATGAGATCCAGCTCCACCCACCAGAACACAGGCACCAGTCCCCTCCACCAGGAAGCCTACACAACCCACTGAACCAACCTTACCCACTGGGGGAAGACACCAAATACAACAGGAACTACGAACCTGCAGCCTGCGAAAAGGAGACCCCAAACACAGTAAGTTAAGCAAAATGAGAAGACAGTGAAATATGCAGCCGATGAAGGAGCAAGGTAAAAACCCACCAGACCAAACAAATGGAGAGGAAATAGGCAGTCTACCTGAAAAAGAATTCAGAGTAATGATGGTAAAGATGATCCAAAATACTGGAAATGGAATGGAGAAAATACAAGAAACAGTTAACAAGGACCTAGAAGACCTAAAGAGCAAACAAACAATGATGAACAGCAAAATAAATGAAATTAAAAATTCTCTAGAAGGAATCAACAGCAGAATAACTGAGGCAGAAGAACAGAAAAGTGACCTGGAAGATAAAATAGTGGAAATAACTACCACAGAGCAGAGTAAAGAAAAAAGAATGAAAAGAACTGAGGACAGTCTCAGAGACCTCTGGGACAACATTAAATGCACCAACATTCGAATTACAGGGGTCCCAGAAGAAGAAGAGAAAAAGAAAGAGACTGAGAAAATATTTGAAAGATTAGAATTGAAAACTTCCCTAACATAGTAAAGGAAATAGTCAATCAAGTCCACGAAGCACAGAGAGTCCCATACACGATAAATCCAAGGAGAAACACGCCAAGACACATATTAATCAAACTATCAAAAATTAAAAGAAAGAAAAAATATTAAAAGCAGCAAGGGAAAAGCAACAAATAACATACAAGGGAATCCCCATAAGGTTAACAGCTGATCTTTCAGCAGAAACTCTACAAGCCAGAATGGAGTGGCAGGACATATTTAAAGTGATGAAAGGGAAAAACCTACAACCAAGATTACTCTACCCAGCAAGAATCTCATTCAGATTTGATGGAGAAATTAAAACCTTTACAGACAAGCAAAAGTTGAGAGAATTCAGCACCACCAAACCAGCTTTACAACAAATGCTAAAGGAACTTCTCTAGGCAGCAAACACAAGAGAAGGAAAAGACCGACAAAAACAAATCCGAAACAATTAAGAAAATGGTAATAGAAACATACATATCAATAATTACCTTAAATGTAAATGGATTAAATGCTCCAACCAAAAGACATAGACTGGCTGAATGGATAAAAATACAAGACACATATATGTGCTGTCTACAAGAGACCCACTTCAGACCTAAGGACACATACAGAATGAAAGTGAGGAGATAGAAAAAGATATTCCATGCAAGTGGAAATCAAAAGAAAGCTGGAGGAACAATTCTCATATCAGACAAAATAGACTTTAAAATAAAGACTATTACAGGAGAGAAAGAAGGACACTACATAATGATCAAGGGATCAATCCAAGAAGAAGATATAACAATTGTAAATATTTATGTACCCAACATAGGGACACCTCAATATATAGGGCAAATGCTAGCAACCATAAAAGGGGAAATCGATAGTAACACAATCATAGTAGGGGACTTTAACACCCCACTTTCACCAATGGACAGATCATCCAAAATGAAAATAAATAAGGAAACACAAGCTTTAAATGACACATTAAACAAGATGGACTTAACTGATTTTCATAGGACATTCCATCCAAAAACAACAGAATACACTTTCTTCTCAAGTGCTCATGGAACATTCTCCAGGATAGATCATATCTTGGGTCACAAATCAAGCCTTGGTAAATTTAAGAAAATTGAAATCGTATCAAGTATCTTTTCCAACCACAACGCTATGAGACTATATATCAATCACAGGAAAAAAAACTGTACAAAGTACAAAAATATGGAGGCTAAACAATACGTTACTAAATAACCAAGAGATCACGGAAGAAATCAAAGAGGAAATCAGAGCATACCTAAAAACAAATGAAAATGAAAACATGAAGACCCAAAGCCTATGGGATGCAGCAAAAGCAGTTCTAAGAGGGAAGGTTTTGGCAATACAATCCTACCTCAAGAAACAAGAAAAATCTCAAATAAATAACCTAACCTTACACCTAAAGCACTTAGAGAAAGAAGAACAAAACACTCAAAGTTAGCAGAAGGAAAGAAATCATAACAATCAGATCAGAAATAAATGAAAAAGAAATGAAGGAAACAAGAGCAAAGATCAATAAAATGAAAAGCTGGTTCTTTGAGAAGATAAACAATATTGATAAACCATTAGCCAGACTCATTAAGAAAAAAATGGAGAAGACTCAAATCAATAGAATTAGAAATGAAAAAGGAGAAGTAACAACTGACACTGCAGAAATACAGAGAATCATGAGAGTTTACTACAAGCAACTATAGGCCAATAAATGGACAACCTGGAAGAATTGGACAAATTCTTACAAAAGCACAACCTTCCAACACTGAACCAGGAAGAAAGAGAAAATATAAACAGATCAGTCACAAGCACTGTAATTGAAACTGTAATTTAAAATGTTCGAACAAACAAAAGCCCAGGACCCGATGGCTTCACAGGTGATTTCTATCAAACATTTAGACAAGAGCTAACACCTATCCTTCTCAAACCCTTTCAAAATACAGCAAAGGGAGGAACACTTCCAAACTCATTCTACGAGGCCACCATCACCCTGATACCAAAACCAGATGTCACAAAGAAAGAAAACTATAGGCCAATATCACTGAAGAACATAGATGCAAAAATCCGCAACAAAATACTAGCAAACAGAATCCAACAGCACATTAAAAGGATCATACACCATGATCAAGTGGGGTTTACCCCAACAATGTAAGGATTCTTCAATATACGCAAATCAATCAACGTGATAAACCATATTAACAAATTGAAGGAGAGAAAACATATGATCATCTCAACAGATGCAGAAAAAGCTTTCGACAGAATTCAGCACCCATTTATGATAAAAACCCTCTAGAAAGTAGGCATAGAGGGAACTTACCTTAACATAATAAAGGCCATCCAACATCGTTCTCAATGGTGAAAAACTAAAACCATTCCCTCTAAGATCAGGAAAAAGACAAGGATGCCCACTCTCACCATTATTATTCAACATAGTTCTGGAAGTTTTAGCCACAGCAATCAGAGAAGAAAAAGAAATAAAAGGAATCCAGATTGGAAAAAGAAGAAGTAAAGCTGTCACTCTTCACATTTGACATGTTACTGTACATAGAGAATCTTAAAGATGCTACCAGAAAGCTACTAATCAAAGAATTTGGTAAAGTAGTAGGATACAAAATTAATGCACGAAATCTCTTGCATTCCTATACACTAATGATGAAAAATCTGAAAGAGAAATTAAGGAAACACTCGCATTTACCACTGCAACAAAAAGAATAAAATACCTGGGAATAAACCTACCTAAGGAGATAAAAGACCTGTATGCAGAAAACTATAAGACACTGATGAAAGAAATTAAAGATGATACAAACAGATGGAGAGACATACCATGTTCTTGGATTGGAAGAATCAACATTGTGAAAATGATTGTACTGCCCAAAAGAATCTAAGGATTCAGTGAAATCCCTCTCAAACTACCAATGTCATTTTTCACAGAACTAGAACAACGAATTTCACAATTTGTATGGAAACACAAAAGACCCTGAATAGCCAAAGCAGTCTTGAGAAAGAAAAACAGAGCTGGAGGAATCAGGCTCCCTGACTTCAGACTATACTACAAAGCAACAGTAATCAAGACCGTATGGTACTGGCACAAAAACAGAAATATAGATCAATGGAACAGGATAGAAAGCCCAGAGATAAACCCATGAAAATATGGTCACCTTATCTTTGATAAAGGAGGCAAGGATATACAGTGGAGAAAAGAGAGCCTCCTCAATAAGTGGTGCTGGGAAAACTGGACACCTACATGTAAAAGAATGAAATTAGAGCGCTCCCTAACACCATACGAAAATAAACTTAAAATGGATTAAAGACCTAAATGTAAGGCCAGACACTATAAAACTCCTACAGGAAAACAGGCAGAACACTCTATGACATAAATCACAGCAAGGTCCTTCTTGACTCACCTGCTAGAGAAATGGGAATAAAAACAAAAATAAACAAATGGGACCTAATGAAACTTCAAAGCTCTTGCACCGCAAAGGAAACCATAAACAAGACCAAAAGACAACCCTCAGAATGGGAGAAAATATCTGCAAATGAAGCAACTGACAAAGGATTAATCTCCAAAATTTACAAGCAGCTCATGCAGCTCAATATCAAAAAAACAAACAACCCAATCCAAAAATGGGCAGAAGACCTAAATAGACATTTCTCCAAAGAAGATATACAGATTGCCAACAAACATGAAATAATGCTCAACATCATTAATCACTAGAGAAATGCAAATCAAAAAATCAAAACTACAATGAGATACCATCTCACACCGGTCAGAATGGGCATCATCAAAAAATCTACAAACAATAAATGCTGGAGCGGGTGTGGAAAAAGGGAACCCTCTGGCACTGTTGCTGGCAATGTAAATTGATACAGGCACTATGGAGAACAGTATGGAGGGTTCTTAAAAAACTAAAAATAGAATTACCTTACGACCCAGCAATCCCACTACTGGGCATATACCCTGAGAAAACCATAATTCAAAAAGACACATACACACCAATGTTCATTGCAGCACTATTTACAATAGCCAGGACATGGCAGCAACCTAAATGTCCATCGACAGATGAATGGATAAAGAAGATGTGACACATATAGACAATGGAATATTATTCAGCTGTAAAAAGAAATGAAATTGAGTTATTTGTGGTGAGGTGGATGGACGTAGATCCACCTTACTTACAGAGTGAAGTAAGTCAGAAGGAGAAAAACAAATACCGTATGCTAACACATAATATGGAATCTAAAAAAAAAAGAAGGTTCTGAAGAACCTAGGGGCAGGACAGGAATAAAGACGCAGATGTACAGAATGGACGTGAGGACATAGGGAGGGGGAAGGGTAAGCAGGGACAAAGTGCGAGAGTGGCGTGGACATATATACACTACCAAATGTAAAATAGATAGCTAGTGGGAAGCAGCCGCATAGCACAGGGAGATCAGCTCGGTGCTTTGTGACCACCTAGAGGGGTGGGATATGGAGGGTGGGAGGGAGACGCAGAGGGAGAGGTTATGGGGATATATGTATACATATAGCTGATTCACTTTGTTATACAGCAGAAGCTAACACAGCATTGTAAAGCAATTATACTGCAATAATGATGTTAAAAAAAATAATGCATTCCCAAATCCCAGAACTCTACAAAGAAAAGATGAAACTTAAGGATGGGTCTTCTTTGCAATGCACGTAAATATAATTTTGAGCTGTTGTATTCTTAGATGGCATGGATTAAAGTTTATTGAGACTCATTGAGACTAAGCGTTCTGGTTTTTCTTGAGCCAACGTTGATTGAAGAAAAATGTCATATTTTAGGTGTTAGAGGGATGCAGAGCCATAGAAGAATGAGGAATACCTGTCCTAGCAAGGAGAGTGTATCAAGCTAAAAATGGAAGAGATGTGTGTATAGATAACTTACTAAGTTTGTCTAAAATTAAAGGACTTTGTAACTTGTTGGAAATAAGTGATTTTAGGGCTATGTCCTTGAAATCCTGCCAAAGTGGTACATCTCTGAGGTGGCACGTGAAATGACAAGGGCCAAAGGCAGTGATGATGGATTGTCTACTGAGATATGGCAAATCTTAGCCTAACACAGTGAAGATGATGCAAATGATGAACACCTTTCAGGTTCACGTTTAAGTACCTAGACTCAGGTGAGAAATGCAGAGAGTTGTCAACTTGGCTACTTTTACTTTGCATTACTAAGAAGAATGAATAAAGGAAATACATTGCAGACGATGAAGAAAATGAGACAGCTAAGTAGAAATCAGGAGCTGAGATCGGAAAGTATTTTGAGAAACAGGAGATGGTTGAATGTGACAAATTCTGCAAAGAGGGTGAGGAAAGATGAGGGTGGAAACTGGACTGGCCCTTGGGCTTAGTTGTAACGAGGTCATCAGAGACCTCACTGCAGGTCAGTTTCTCCCCAGTGACAAGGGCACAAGCTGGATTCGAACTTGAAAAGGGAGTTTTGTGAGAAGAATCGGGGGCAGTATAAGAAAACATAGTTTAGGAACCACTGTGTGAGAAGGAATTAAGATCACGAATCGACTGGTCACATAATTTTATGGTGCTTGTGAAGAGTTAACAAGGCTTTTAGATTATGCTAAAAAAAAATCACTGGACTTGAAATTACTTCATTTGTACGAGAGCTATACCTGATATGGAATTTCCATTGCTTTTTAAAAAAATTCCTTACTTGTCTGTTTAGCATTAAGCTAAGAGCACATAACTGCCTCTAGGTACATCAAAGCAGAGAGAAATTAAAGAGAGAGTGACAGAACAAAGAAGAGAGAAAGAAAAAGAGAGGGAGACTGATAAGTAAACAGATGTGCACGTGTGCACACACAGGTGCACCCGACCCCACACACACACACACACACACACACACACACACACACACATACACACACACACACACTCATACCAGTAGGAAGAAAGGCAGAGCATAATAGAACCACTGAGTTGGCTTTTCTGTAAACTGTGTTTATATTCCTGACTCTTTTCTAATTAAAAGTCCTAAGTTTGGGATGTGGGGATTTGCTAGCTAGTCAGCAGAAGCATGTTTAATCTCGCTCCCATTCTAATGTATCGCACAATACCATATTCGATCGAAGCAAACATTTATCGTCACATGAAAAATTAATGATGGATAGAGAGTAATAATTCAGCATTGCGAGAGTTAATGGTTAAAAAAAGACTACATGCTTTTAAAATGTGTCAGCGAGTGTTAAATCTAAAAATCCAACTTTTAAATCATTCATCTGTGCAGGCACTATTATACGTAAACTTGTTTTCCGACTGGGGTAAGAGACCAGTGTGGAACATTCCATACTGTGTGAGGGCAGAGTTACATCAGGAGGCGATTATGGTCATGCCAGCACCACGCATTGGTAAGTGTGAAATTATCAGCCACTGAACATTTCAGGAATACATTTTTGCATCAAAGGTGCCCTTTACTCCTCAACCAGAAAACCAAACTGCTGATTCAAATGAGCAGACCACTTAAAATTAAGTGATTCTTCATCTGAAAACTCCATATGCTGTATTTAACTACCTATTTCTAGGGATTTGCCCTTTTTATTTAGTAGAACTCGACTTTAATATCCTAGAGAAATTTTACATTAAAGGTTTGCATTAAACGAAAAACAACTCCGGGATGTCTACGTTATTTGGAAACTATGGTTAATGCAAATTTACAAAAAGGATATATGTCACTGTGGGTTGCTCCTGAATTTTCTTTTTGGGCTTTCTCTGTTGGATATGCAGTCTCAGCTGAATGTTTTGAAGAAGGAGGAATCAAATAAATTGCCCTGTTTGGGGTCTTTCTCACCTGTATACAGTTGTACAGCTCTAGTAGACCTGAAAATCGCCCAGAGACAAACTTTAAAAAAATAGAGTGCTTTTGAGGCAGAAAATTGCTTTTCTGCAGTATGCTCTAAAGGACAGGCAGTGACAAGAGGACACGGAGTTGTCACCGTGCAGCGATATTGTAAAGCACATCCTCCGTAACAAAGGGGATCGTTTGTTTTTATGTTGTTCCTTATTAGACCACAAAAGGACTTGCTGCCATAACATTACGGTTTTGATTTAAACCCTGGAAAGCACGTGCACAATTAGATTTCTGAAAGTCCATCTTTAACTCACACGTGGTGCTTAGTATCTATGGAGAACAAATAGCTTAATATACTGGATCATTCACTGTTTCCCAGTTTCTTCCATAGCCTTAAATATTTGGGCTTTGGGATAAAATATAAACTAATTGTCCATCGCCTTGGTTTTTGTGTAATAAGTCAGTTCCTTAGTAGCATTTCAACAAGGCTTTTGTAGTTTAATATAAAAAAAAAAAACACAAAAAAACAGTATTTTATGTATTTGGATTGGCCCCTTGATGTTTTGGGAAGATTTTTTATGTGGTTTAATTTCCATTTTTATGGTGGTGTGAACGAAAAATGGGAGAAAATATGTCTTTTGTGTGTTAAGGGATTTGAAACTCCTTTGGGCCTGTTATCATGTTAATGAGACAGTTGAGAGATATCAGGATGTTGTGTATTAATCTTAGCAGGCGTTTGCTCACTAGAAATGCTCATTTAGAGCTTTAATGGCATTAGCTGTGAATTTGCACAAAATTAACAAAAAACAGCTCCACATTATGGATTCATAATACCAAATGTTTATGCAAACCCATTTAAAGTATAAGGATAAAATATTTCCATTTTTTAAAATATGTATTTTACAGTTTTGAAAGGTTTTCCTTTAATTGGTCACACAAAGGATTTTCTAAATAGTCGTATCCCTGATCAAGAGATCCACTCCAACGGTGATATTCTTTGATCTCAGTAATTTTTTTTTTTTTTTTAAGTTGAACAGAAAGTTTTTACTCCTTTAAGACCCATTTCTCTTGTCCCACATGGAGGCACAGATGCGCTCAGGGCAATCACACTGGTAGTAGAGGTGATGAAGTGGGAATGAAGGTCAGCTGGACATTCTTCACTTTGCAACTTTTGCAAAATTATTGAACTACAAATTCATAGAGTGGAAGGGGCCTGAGAACTCATCCATGCCTGCACTCATATTCCCTGTGAAGAATCCCTCCCATATTAGTAAAGAGGCGTATCCCAAGTTTACTTTTATTTTCTCAGTATAATTATACTAGAGGTACTAAGTACCAGTGATCTCAATATTTTTCATTTTCTTTCATCTAAAATATCTATCATATTTACAGTACACATCTTTTTTGATAAGTCATTGTTTTTTCATTCAACAAATATTTCTTGAATATCTACAAGAAATAGTAGTAGATACGTACTACAGATACTCCATAAACCCAGTCCACACTCTCATAAGGTTTACAGTTTAGAAGGGCATGAAATCAGAGCTCCTAAAGGACAGGCTGGTCTACCATACTCCTCACTAGAGCGAGACTGCAGCCGAGGTGATCCACAGTACTTAGGCTGGCCATTCACTCCCCTTGGGAGCAATGACGGCAAACTAATAGACTTGTGGCTTTTGACTCTTTTTTTTTTTTTCTCCCCGATTTTATTCCTACCCATGTTGGGTTTTTTTGTTAGAACAAAACAGTTACCCAAGACATATATCCTCCTTAAATGGGTATAGCTTTCTTTACGTCATTTTTTTTTTCTGTTCAACTTTTCTTGGACTCTACTAGCCACTTCGTTAGGAACCTGGAAGCATCTGAGTCTCACCAGAGTCCACTCCACAGCCCACATCAGCAGGTACTGAACACCTATTTGATGAGTGACTGATGGGCATGTGTCTATCCTGACGCCTGACTGAAGGCACAGAAGAGATAACTGCTTCTCTGTGGGGTGTCTCCTGTGAACCTAAATGACTTATCTGTTGTTTATAATGAGTCCACATTTTGGATGATAATTACAACGTTTTTCTGTACAGTTGGGTCCATTGACGTCATTTCCACTGAAATGCTAACAAGTGTAACCCAAATAGATTTTGCTCACGAGTTTCCCAGGAAATCCAGAATTAGGCTACCCTGTAGAAGCGCCTGTAGACTGTCCTGCAAAACAACAGTGTAACGTGACATACTGCAGGGGGGCCCTGTCTTCATTAGGGGCGATGTGCTGAACCGCGCCTGTCCCCAACTGCCGCAGCCTCTCGCTGACACATGCCACCGCCTCCAGCCTGCTCACCTCCTCTGGCCTCGCCCACTGTAGTTCTTATCCTCTGACTCCTTTGGTGCAAAATGCTCCATTATTTTCAATTTGTGCTGTGCCCATCTCCTGCCTCTGCCTGTTAATCCCTGCCAACCACAGGGACAAATGGAAACAGATGATTGCACAGTTAGTATCAACACGTTGAATTTCTAGCACAGATTCTGAAGACTTTGCCAGAAGTGTACTCGCAAGACTCCAACGGTCTAAGCAGCCCTCGGTTCACAGATAGGCCATTTCACCACAGTGTCTCCAATACACAATGCAATAATGGCAGAAAAATCACACACTCCGCCTCAGTGATAAATAAACCAGCAACTTTGATAGGATCTTTTAAAACATTAGTTCAAGTTATTTTTTTAAAGGCCTTACTATTTAGAATGAACTTATAAAAATCTTCACTTTTTCTGAATCTACATTTACTCCTAATTGTAAATCTACCAATAGAAACTTAGACTTTTAGATTGATTGGGAAGGTTTACTTTTGAATTTTAATCACAGGAAAGGAAAGTAAAAGCCATGGTTATTTAAAATCCCACCATCTTACCCTCTTAATATCCCATCTTGTAAAGATAAACTAGTCACTAAGATAATGGTGTCGATTTGATACAAAACAACTTGGAGAAAAATTTTTGCCGGCTCCTCTAGATGGTAGTTTCAGGGTGTTGTCCAGAAATTCCCAGGGACTCCGAAGAGAGGCAGGACCTGGGGCACCCAGGTTCCTCACCCTGCCTCACTCTGAACTCTGCTGGGGGTGTGTGTGTGTGTGTGTGTGTGTGTGTGTGTGTGTGTGTGTGTTACATGATTGGCTTCCTTATAATATTTTGTTTGTGGAAAGAGTTCTGTTACTAAATAAAGGTTTGGAATTCAGGGTGTCATTACAGTATAGAAGATAACTGTCACAAGATAGGATCTCCAAATACCTTCAAAATCATCAGTGAAATTAAAGCATATTTAAATAGGAAAAAATACCAAGTTAATCTTTGCAATTATGAGTATGATACACATGTTGGGTATTTAGCATTTTAAAGTTCATATTTTAGTATATAGGCATGTGTTCTATATCTATATCAACATATCAATTCCCTTTATGCAAACTGCTCAGTTGAACAGATTAATAATTCTAAATGAATAAATTTAGTTATCAATTTTAAAATCCTGTGAAATTTACTTAGAAATAGATCAAAAAGCAGTGAAATATGCCTGTAATTGTCTCCTGTATTAATGTACTTTTCACATCAATATACAAACTTCTTTAAAGTTGTGCCTCAAACCACATTTTGAAAAATCGACATGTTTTAGAAAATTTCTCATTATGTGTCTGAGACTTTATACCATTCTGATAATTTATTTAAAGTTCAGTTCATAGTCCAAAGTAATTCAAGTGTTGTCTCTACATCTGTTTCTTTATCAGATTACTATAGTGCTATCTAATAGATTCATTAATTTGATGTACATTAATTTATATTAAATTTGTGGAATATTTTAAAACTCTGAACACCTTTGCATTACACTTTATACCTTTACTGCCGGAACCAGGAGCTAAGTATGCATATCAGATGTTTCAAAATGTTTACAAATGTTGTGATCTCTGTGTTAATTATCTGAGGTATATTTGAGACGTATATCTGAGTGAATCTAGAAATGTGAGCAACTGCTGAATTAGGTTGGACACAAATATTACTCCAATAGTATATACGCATTTACTATACACATTTTCCTACCTCAACTTGGTATCCAAAATGATTTCAGTGGAGAAAGTGAAAACAATATTTCCAGTCATCATTGACTGAGCTCAAGTTGACAAACAAAGATTAGGGGTAGGTTGCCTGCACTCCCACCTGGTCTTTGCACAAAGTGCCGGATAGAATTTTAGACCTATTCCCTTTGAATGCAGATCATTTTTCTTGGGCTCAACTATTTCTGTCTGGTTTGGAGGAGTTCTCACAATGTGTATAAATACTAGATAGTATGTAGTAGATATACTATTTCATTTTTTGCATTTTAAAATGTACTAAAATTGGTCCTTTAAATATTTTTAATCCATTGGACTTTTTTGAGAAGTATTCTATAAAATATATTCTCTAATTAATATGTTAGCCTTACCATTATTGATCTCAGGCCCCCAGCTCTTCTCTTGGCCTCTTCATGTATGACAGATAACTTGGTCTCCTACTTGAAAGATTTAGACTGGTCAAAATGAGACCCTTTAATTTCCTTCTCCAGTAATATATGTGCCTTTTCAAAATTATCTGTATTTTCATCCCCCTTCTTCCTATTTCTTCTCCCTTCCCCTCCTCTCCTCTCCTCTCCCCCACCCTGTAAAATTGGCCCTCTGTCTGGCCCCTTCTTTTTATGACCTTGTATGCTCTCTTTCTGGCTTACTTTAGGGTCTTATTCTACAAACTGGTTCCCTCTGTTAGCTATCATTTCCCTCCTAGGACATTAAACCCCTACAATTAAAAACAATTCCAGATCAGTAGGTTCAATGGTCAATGAATCAAAGTTAACTATATTATTACAGGAAGTGCCTCCTACATGTTTGGAGCTTGGGGAATACTGACACTACCTATTTCCTTGTAGTTTATGGAGATGAGATCTCTTCCAATCAAGAGGAAAATAATAGTATTCCAAATCTGCACACTTCTTGATTATTTTGGTTTAGATGAGATAATGTGTTTTACCCTAAAATAAATACATTGTTTAAAATCCTGAAACTATGTAAGTGAAGCTAAATTTTTTTTAAAAAAATCAGTTGAATAAAAGAATGCAAACAAATTAAAAGGGCCAATTTCTTAAAAATGGCAAAGTAATCAGCATTTTCATTGAAAATTTTCTATCATAACTTTACTCCACGCAAGATCTATAATTTTAAGAAGATTATGTTTCATCAGATCTAACAAAGTACCTACATGCATACTCATACTTAAATTTTGAATTCCTGAAAAGGAAACTTTCTGGTATTCACTGGCACTGATTACAGACAGGAAACACTCTTGTACTGTGTAAGGATCCCAGTATGTGCTACATTGTCTTAACTGTCTCCAGGCCCAGGGTTTTCAACCAGTGCATAAACAGGGGATAAACCTCCTACATCCCTTATGCAGGAGCTTCTGAAACACACTAAAGGTCTCAGAATCACAGGCCTAGCCTCTTCCTACCAACGAGGCTGGTTACTGGTTACCAGTGATTACCAGTTGAGTACGACACTCCACCCCTCAAAGTCTAATTAAAATAAAACAAAAGCAACATGCTACCTCTTTGAGAATCTGTTCACTGCTTGCAATACTCTGTAGCTATCAGACCTTTTACACCCGCATTGTCCAATATGGTAGCCACTAGCCAATATGTTACTACTTAAATTTAAATTAATTAAAATGTGGAATTCATTTCCTCAGATGTAATAGCTATATTGCGGCTGTTCAGTAGCCACATGAGGCCAGTGGCCACCCTATTGGAAAGTACAGGTTTATAGAAACTTACATCATTGCAGAAAGTTTTATTAGACAGTTTTGCTGCCTACTTCGTCTTCTGTATCAAGTGATGACAAAGACTGGCTCTTCCATAAACTGGGAAGCAAACAATCCATGGAAAGATGCATGAGATCACATAACAGAATTATTCTTCTTCGGACTTCTAAAATGTTTTTATAGATGCTTTTGTTGACAGTCTCAACTATATTTACTATTTTACTCACTTGCTCTCTTCTATCTCAAGATGGTAGTGGTTACCTTTTCTTTTCTTTTTTTTAATCTTTTCATGAAAAGCTCACTGAAAAACCACAAGGACTATGGTTCAAGGTTTTTCTGAAATATTTAAAATGATATTTTGATATTGCTTTTCTTGAAAGCAAAGACTTAGAACAGACTATACAGCCATTAAGGTGGGTATCTGCAAGTGTCCTGTCCGTGGCCACTAAACACTTATTCTGTAAAGCCAGCTGAACTCATCAATCCTTTCTTCCATCCTCACTTTTTCCAAGAATGAAGAGAGGGAATCCATGTTTAGAATTCTTCCTCACCGGCACAGAGAAGCCTAACCCAAAGCATCAAAGCCCAACCCAAAGCACCACAACAAAATACAAAAATAACAACCATTTAAATGTTTATTGTCAGTAATTTGAAACTAGCTGGAAATTTTTACAACTAAATAGGTGGATTCTCAACTACTAAGGCTTGACTTGGAGACGCAATTTTTTTCACCAGCAGTAATTGACATTGTCACAATTGTAAATAAGAAAGGAAGGAAGGGAGGGAGGGAGGAAAACAGAGGGAGGAGGATGAGATTGAAAGTAGCTGGAGTCATTTCCAGAAGCCTCACGGCTTTGAACCTGGTGCAGCCAATCCCTGCGGTGCAGGGATCAGCATTACATTGTCAGGAGGATGAGCTGGGCTATCCTTTTATTCTCTTCATCTCTCATTTCCACTGCTCTCTGGGTTAAGCTCTCAGGGTCAAGTATTCCCAGGGAGAGCTAGAAAATTAGTACAGCTCTTGCCATAAAAGACCCCAGGAACCCTAAGAGTCAAACACAGCCTAAAATTAGCCTTACAGGTGCTAAATATCCTATCGGGGCAGCCGCTTCTGCAAAGTAGAAAACAAACATTGATTGAAGAACCTAATAGCGTGTTTTGCTTTGATAATTGCAGAAGCTGTGGGAAAGAATATGCGTTCTCCAGATCGAACTTTGCTAAATGAGGGTCAGTAGCTTTAAGCTTTTTATAGTAGAAGCTCAGCCCTGCAGTAAGTGAATATTTTAACCACAGGAACGCTGAAAATTCAATGATATTTTCATAATTGCATTTCGGAGAGTCAGTAAACACTGTAACCTGAAGTAGCTCGCTTTGAAGCAAACTTGATTGCCTAGCTAAAAACATTGTACCACCTAATATTAATAAACCTAACTGCTGAACTCTGAATATAATAGGACAGTTACCTCCAGGAAGCATTAGTATTCATTATACCCAAAACATTGGTTTGTACAGACAGCTGCAGGCACAATGCATGTAGAACGGTTACAGCGCATCAGAGACATTCCACAGAATGTTGTTTGAAATGTTTTGCTCACCTTTGTTATCTGTCTCAAATAATTTCTTCTAATGATACCCTGGCTAAATAATAGAAAAAAAAATATATATATATATAACTTATTTATATGTATAGGTAAAATATAGATGAGGAAACATAGTTATTAAACTCAGTGAAATGTACTAGAAGACAGGATATGAGTTTATGCATATTTTTTTCTTTATAGCCGAAATAAATACTTCTGAGAAATATAATGCATTGTAAAATAGATGTTAGACACTGGGAGGGCTTTATACTTACCACTGAAACTTAAGTATCTTCTTCAGTTCTTTGACTTCCATTTGGGCTATCAGTTGCTTCTCTTTACTTAGGTATGTGTATTAATTTCAAAATATCCTAAGAAAAAGGGAATCATTTTAAGCAATCTTCTAGAACAGCAGGTAGCTTCAAAACTAAAAATTTTGGATGAAGTTTAAAAAGTAATAAATGCCACCCCAAATTCCTCAAATATTGTGTCTTAGAAACCAAATATATCCTAGGGTAGAAGACAACATGCAGAACTGACATCTCTCAAAAATTCTAAATAACTGATGAAACCACAAAGTAACCCTAGATAAGTAAAGGACTATTAAAAAGGGAAAGAAAATAGCAGAGATGTGGAATGAAGATAGTAACCAACAACAATTAATTTAGCAAAAAGATCAAAGTTACAGAAATCCCCTCCCTGACCCCCTTAATGCTTAGTGCTAACCTGCTGTGTCAGTGACTGGAATCTAATTGAAGCATCCTGCATGTAACCACCTGAAGGTTTCCAGGATCTGGAAGTTTTGAATTTCATAGTATGTGCCTTTGGTAATCACGCCAGCAGAAGTAATGCAGAAAATAAGTGGCATTGAGGAATCGGACAAAATCAAGTGTGCCAAGGTTATTGGAAGGATGATTATTGACTGCTTTTGTACTTTGCATGAAGGGAAAGAGATGAGAAAGAGCATGTTTCTGTCAGACATGTTTAATTATGATTAATTTAAATCAATTCTGCGGTTATTTTTATTGACGTTTAGTTTGCATTTCTCTTCGTCCTTTCATCTGCTTTTTACGCTTAGGAAGGAAAACCTCAAGAGCATCATTAATTGGGTTTAAAAAATAGAATATGCGAAATATACATTATCTGTCATCTCTGTATGTTTAGAGCCCAAACAAATTGACTGACATGTGTTTTATATTCTGATTATAAAACCAATGACATTGGTTATACATGATTTAGAAAATACAGAAAAGTAAAAATTTCAGATCACTTCAATTTTACCACCAGAGATAACAATTGTGAACCTTTGGTGACTTTTTAAGAATCTTTCTCTAGGTGTATACGTATAGTAGGTATATTTAATATGTTTTGAGCATTTTCCAAGGGTATCACACATTCTTGAATGTTTGCTATTAACTCTTACTGACTGCAGAATGTATTTAACCAATGTTGGGTGATTAGATGATTCCTAATGTTTTCACTCTAGCTAATTCTGCAAAGAGCATCTTATAAATACCAACTAAATTTTTATGTATTTTTAATTGAAGTATAATTGACATATAACATTATTTAGTTTCAAGTGTATAACATAATGATTTGATATTTATATATACTTGGAAATGATTGCTGTAATAGCCTAGCTAACATCCATCGCCATATAGAGTTACAAAAATTTTTTTTCTTGTGCTGAGAACTTCAGGGGTCTACTCTCTTAGCAACTGTTAAATACGCAATACAGTATTATTAACTGTAGTCACCATGCTGTACATGACATCCCATGACTTACTTATTTCTTGACTGGAAGTTTGTACCTTTTGACCCCCTTCATCCATTTTGTTCACCCGCCACTCTCCCCTGCCTCTGGTAACGCCAGTCTGTCCTCTGTATCTGTGAGCTTGTTTGCTTGTTTGTTTGTTTTGTGGTTCCACATGAAGTGAGAGCACATGGTATTTGTCTTTCTCTGTTTGACTTATTTAACTTAACCTAATGCCCTCAAGCATCACGCACGTTGTCATAAATGGCGACATTTCATTCTTTTCTGTGGCTGAATAATAATGCATAGTGTGTGTGTATGTGTTGTGCCGTATTTGCTTTATCCATTCATCTACTGGTGGACACTTAGGTTGTTTCCTTTTTTTAGCTATTGTAAATAAGGCTTCAGTGGACATGGGGTGCAGGTATCTTTTTAGTTAGTATTTTCAGTTTCTTTGGATAAATACCTAGAAGCGGAATTGCTGGATCATAGAGTAGTTCTATTTTTTATTTTTTGAGAAACCTCCATACTGTTCTCCATAGTGGCTGCACCAATTAACATTCCCACCAACGGTGCACAAGGGTTCTCTTTTCTTCACATCCTCACCAACACTTTTTATTCTTGATTTTTGATAATATCCATTCTATCAGGTGTGAGGTGATATCTCACACATTTTATTTTGAAAAAAATAATTCTAGCAGGACTAAATAGACCTCACCATTGCTTAAGAATGCAATTAAAATAAGTAAATATATCTTTATACAAGTTATTAGAACAAGGGAAAAAACAAATCATCATATTCTAATTTACCTTTTAACAGGATGAAAGTATTTATTGAGTCCAACCTTTATCCTTGTTGCTACATATAGTTCATTCCTTTTTATTGTTGGGTGATGTCCTATTGTATAGTACAATTTGTTTATTCATTTGTCTGCTGCTGGACATTTTCGTTGTTTCCGGTTTTGGGCTATTACAAATATCCTGTAACAAGTCTGTTTGTGGACATATGTTTTTACTCCCCTGGAATGAATACCTAGATGTGGAATTGCTTGGTCATATGATAAGTACACATTTAACTTCATAAGAAACTGTCAACAATTTTCCAAAGCGGTTATCTCTCATTTTTCATACCCAGCTGACGCTCTTATATATCAGTATGTGGACCAAGGTATATGCATAGGTACTGGATAACAAGTTATCACTGTCAACATTTTCAGACGGTTATTTTCCAACCGAGGGAGTGCCTTTTACACTTTGAAACGTAGTCCATCCATACCTGAAACCTGGTGCAGTCCTTTAAAAGGGAAGAGAAAGGAATTTGTATAACTCCAAACTTCACGTTGCTTTGGCTTAAATGAAAATATCTTCCTAATACTCTTTCCAGTGAAGGATTAAATTAGTTTAGGCAGAGCATTTTTCATCCAATCAGAATTTCAGATCTCTTTCCAACACAAGGTGAGCACCAGAAACAAAGAGCTTGGATTCTAATCATTTTTCTTTGACTGTGTGGCTTTTGATTAAGTGACGTAACTTATCAGGAGTCTGTTTCTCCATCACTGGACAAAGATGCTGGCCAATCATTTAACCTCTCTTACCTTCTGCACTGTTTGCAGGATAAGAGCATCCTTTCACCTGTATGATACAATTTGAATTTTTTATAGATTTTATTTTATTTTTTAATTTAAATCAAATTCATTCTTTTTAGTGGACTCTATATTATCTCATTATGAAAAAAAAAAGAGATTTAAATAGATACAGCTTTGTGGTAAACACATGCTCCAAGTAAAAAGATGCACAAATGAATAACTGAGTTGAACCATGCATGATTTTATATTTTCGGGTTTTGAGTTAACAAAGTGAAGCAGAAATTACAGCATAAACTTCTCAGCATTATTTCTATAGACCGAATATTGTCTTCCAGCAAACTTAAAGGTATTTTACCTTCTTTTAGTTACTTGGAACTGGTAAGGAGAACAATATATGCAAAATCTGTTCATCAGAACATACAGAGTAATCCATCTTCTCTGATATTGGATTTATGCTGTTGTGCACTCCTGATTCTAAGGATGAAGATATGAATAACCTTCTGTATAAATTTGCTGATGGATTTTACAGTAGCTCCCATGTCTTCATTTACATTTCTTGGAAATGTCTGCCTTTCACTTTAGAGTTGGAGGACACTATAGACATAATTAACGTGCTGATACAAAATGCATGCAAGATAATAGCCCCACTCGCCACCATTAAATTAGGAAGTGAATACTGAATAACAGATTAGGAAAGTAAGATAATGACAAATTTGCTTCAAAATACTTAACGGATAAAAAATGGGTCTCTTACAAACAAGAAGAACCAGAAGATAAACATTGTGTTTCATGCATTTCCTATATGTATTTTCTATGTGTATTCAGGAAATCACCTGTTCTGAGTTTCAGGTTTTCCAATTATAAATAGGTTTATTATATTTAACACATGGAAGCAGACTAAAATGAAACTATGTAATTACAGTACCTAAGAAAGTACTTGGAGTAACTGTAGGAACTACATAAAGTTTAAATCCCATATTTTGTAGCACAACTGTGCACCTGGTGCAAGGCTCCCCTCTCACATGGCACCTTAACGTGGCTGTATTATCTAAGGCCAAGATACTTCCAGGGAGAAGGGACTCACACCCTCCTCAGGAACAGCTATTTAATTTTAAGATAGCATCTCCTATGTATCTAATAGCATCCTCTAAGGGATACAGAAGAATTTTAAAATCTTACCTGTATTTTCAAGTTTCTTACCATCTGTTTGAGGAGATAAGGTTAACACACGTGAAGGAAATAGAAGACATCAGTACACAGATGTAACCAGAGGCTACACCTTCTGTAAAACACTAAGCATAGTGAGAATTTAAAAGAGAAGGATAGACCCACATGGGCCAGAGCCAGAAGGCTTCATGAAGCAGGTAGACTTGTGGCAAGCCTTGAAGGAAGGCTTCTTCTATGGGAAGAAAATTCAGGGAGTCAGAATTAATCCAGAAAATACAGTAGGAAGTATCAAGCGTATTGACTAAAAACAGGTTTCTGTGTCAGCAAAAATGTGAAACTCAAGTTGCATAGTTAGAATGGGACCAAGCTGAGATTCTGGAATATGTATATGAATGTACTTTCAGATGTTAAGAATTCTTAACCCAGTTGGACTTCCCAGTCAAATGGAATTTCTTTGGGTGTAGAAACTCCAAGAAAACTTGTTTAAGTGGTCTATCTCAAACTATAGCACCTATTTTCTATGGGCAACATTGTTCAAAATGTTCGAATGGGTGATTACCACCTATTTTTCATAGTACATATGAGCATTTGTTTTTTTAAAAAAAGCCCCCCCATGATAGCAATATTAATATCATGTTATAATTTATTTCTATATGGAGTGAATATTGTTATTAATTGAAAATATGCTGAATTAGCCATTCCAACAGGATTTATATCCAAAATGATACTTAGTGGGTAGAGTAGTGATAAACCATAATAAACAAGGACTCTTTTCTGTATTGTGTTAAAGTTCTCAAGCTCTAGAGCGGTCAGTTTATTAAACATCTGAGCAGAACTCAAGGTGGCTGGACATGTGATACAAAGGATAAAAAGGATCAAGGTGATTTTTCCTTCACATATATATATATATATATTCCAGAATCTCAATTACACACACATACACACGCACAACTGGAGGCAGAGCCAAGCAGCCCCAATTAATTCAGCACCACTTGGCACAATTGGTGCTCCCTGCTGAGAAGAGACCCGGATCTGAGCTAAGCAAAAGGTCTGACTTGGCTCTTCATAGTTAGAAAGATGCGCTTCCCCAGATGAGTGTTATGGTCACTACCTGGGTTGCATGCTGGGGGCACTAACACGGCACGTTGCTGGTGTCATCCTCAGCTAGTCAGTAGAAAAAGAGTGATGTGCAACCTTTCCCCTAAATTTGAGATTTGAGATTTGTCTATGTGTTTGTGCATATGTGTGTCTATGTATGGGGTTTATTTGCTGAGTTGCTGAGTCTGTTCAAAAATTCCATGAATCTTCAGTTTTGCTTTTGTGTGGGAATGTGCACACTCTTCAAGTTTGTAGCCAAGAGGGAGAGGACTGGGGTTGGCTGCGTGAACACAGCCGGAAGGGGGCTAGTGCACCACAGCTGGCCAGGAGGGAATCCGGGAAAAAGTCTAGAACTACCTAAGAGACAAGAGACCATTGTTTCGGGGTGCACAAGGAGAGGGGATTCAGAGCGCTGCCTGAACGAGCTCCAGAGAGGGGTGCGAGCCACGGCTAAAAGCGCGGACCCCAGAGATGGGCGGGAGACGCTAAGGCTGCTGCCGCCGCCACCAAGAAGCCTGTGTGCGAGCACAGGTCACTGTCCACACGCCCCTTCTGGGGAGCCTGTGCAGCCCGCCACTGCCAGGGTCCCGGGATCCAGGGACAACTTACCCGGGAAAACGCACGGCGGGCCTCAGGCTGGTGCAACGTCACGCCAGCCTCTGCTGCCGCAGGCCCGCCTCGCACTCCCTGCCCCCCCCTCCCCCCCGGCCTGAGTGAGCCAGAGCCCCCGAATCAGCGGCTCCTTTAACCCCGTCCTGTCTGAGCAAACAACAAACGCCCTCAGGCGACCTACACGCAGAGGCGGGGCCATATCCAAAGCTGAGCCCTGGGAGCTGTGTGAACAAAGAAGAGAAAGGGAAATCTCTCCCAGCAGCCTCAGGAGCAGCGGATTAAAGCTCCACCATCAACTTGATGTACCTGCATCTGTGGAATCCATGAATAGACAACGACTCATCCCAAATTGAGGAGGTGGACTTTGGGAGCAACTGTAGCCTTGGGGTTTGCTTTCTGCATCTAATTTGTTTCTGGTTTTCTGTTTACCTTAGTTTAGTATTTAGAGTTTATTATCACTGGTGGATTTGTTTATTGATTTGGTTGCGCTCTTCCTTTTTTTTAATATATTTTTTTTCCTTTTACTCTTTTTGTGTGTATGTTTGTTTCTTTGTGTGATTTTGTCTATAGCTTTGCTTTTAACATTTGTCCTAGGGTTCTGTCTGTCCATTTTTGTTTTTTTTTTTGTTTTTGTTTTTTTGTATAGTTTAGGTGCTTGTAATAATTGGTGGATTTCTTTTTTGGTTTGGTTGTTCTCTTCTTTCTTTATTACTTTATAATTTTTTTATTTTTAATATTTTTTTAATTTAATAACTTTATTTTATTTTATTTTTTTCTTTTCTTTCTTTCCTTCCTTTTTTTTTTAACCTTTTCTTCTGAGCGGAGTGGCCGACAGGGTCTTGGTGCTCTGGTCAGGTGTCAGGCCTGAGTCTCTGAGGTGGGAGAGACAAGTTCAGGACATTAGACCACCAGAGCCCTCCCGGCTCCACGTAATATCAAACAGCGATGGCTCTCACAGAGATCTCCATCTCAACGCTAAGACCCAGCTCCACCCAATGGCCAGCAAGCTACACTGCTGGACACCCTATGCCAAACAACTAGCAAGACAGGAACACAACCCCACCCATTAGCAGAGAGGCTGCCTAAAATTATAATAAGTTCACAGACACCCCAAAACACACCACTAGACGCGGTCCTGCCCACCAGAAAGACAAGATCCAGTCTCATCCACCAGAACACAGGCACCAGTCCCCTCCACCAGGAAGCCTACACAACCCACTGAACCAACCTTACACACTGGGGGCAGACACTAAAAACAATGGGAACTACGAACCTGCAGCCTGCGAAAAGGAGACCCCGAACACAGTAAGTTAAGCAAAATGAGAAGACATGGAAACACACAGCAGATGAAGGAGCAAGGTAAAAACCCACCAGACCAAACAAATGAAGAGGAAATAGGCAGTCTGCCTGAAAAAGAATTCAGAGTAATGATAGTAAAGATGATCCAAAATACTGGAAGTGGAATGGAGAAAATACAAGAAACATTTAACAAGGTCCTGGCAGAACTAAAGAGCAAACAAACAATGATGAACAACACAAAGAATGAAATTAAAAATTCTCTAGAAGGAATCAATAGCAGAATAACTGAGGCAGAAGAACAGAAAAGTGACCTGGTAGATAAAATAGTGGAAATAACTACGACAGAGCAGAATAAAGAAAAAATAATGAAAAGAATTGAGGACTGTTTCAGAGGCCTCTGGAACAATATTAAATGCACCGACATTCGAATTATAGGGGTCCCAGAAGAAGAAGAGAAATAAAAAAAGGGTGAGAAAATATTTGAAGAGGTTATAGTTGAAAACTTCCCTAACAGGGGAAAGGAAATAGTCAAGTCCAGGAAGCTCAGAGAGTCCCATACAGGATAAATCCAAGGAGAAATACCCCAAGACACATATTATTCAAACTATCAAAAATTAAATACAAAGTAAAAATATTAAAAGCAGCAAGGGAAAAGCAACAAATAACGTACAAGGGAATCCCCATAAGGTTAACAGCTGATCTTTCAGCAGAAACTCTGCCAGCCAGAATGGAGTGGCAGGACATATTTAAAGTGATGAAAGTGAAAAACCTACAACCAAGATTACTCTAGCCAGCAAGGATCTCATTCATATCCGACGGAAAAATTAAAACCTTTACAGGCAAGCAAAAGCTAAGAGAATTCAGCACCACTGAACCAGCTTTACAACAAATGCTAAAGGAACTTCTCTAGGCAGCAAACACAAGAGAAGGGAAAGACCTACAATAACAAACCCAAAACAATTAAGAAAATGGTAATAGGAACATACATATCAATAACTACCTTAAATGTACATGGATTAAATGCTCCAACCAAAAGAAACAGACTGGTTGAATGGATACAAAAGCAAGACCCATATATATGCTGTCTACAAGAGACCCACTTCAGACCTAGGGACACATACAGACTGAAAGTGAGGGGATAGAAAAAGATATTCCATGCAAATGGAAATCAAAAGAAAGCTGGAGTAGCAATTCTCATATCAAACAAAATGGACTTTAAAATAAAGACTATTACAAGAAACAAAGAAGGACACTACATAATGATCAAGAGATCAATCCAAGACAAAGATATAACAATTGTAATTATTTCTGCACCCAACATAGGAGCACCTCAATACATAAGGCAAATGCTGACATGCATAAAAGGGGAAATTGAGAGTAACACAATCATAGTAGGGGACTTTAACACCCCACTTTCACCAATGGACAGATCATCCAAAATGAAAATAAATAAGGAAACACAAGCTTTAAATGACACATTAAACAAGATGGATTTTACTGATTTTCATAGGACATTCCATCCAAAAAAACCAGAATACACTTTCTTCTCTAGTGCTCATGGAACATTCTCCAGGATACACCATATCTTGGGTCACAAATCAAGCCTTGGTAAATTTAAGAAAATTGAAATCATATGAAATATCTTTTCAGACCACAATGCTATGAGACTAGGTATCAATTACAGGAAAAAAATCTGAAAAAAATACAAACTCATGGAGGCTAAACAATACACTACTAAATTACCAAGAAATCACTGAAGAAATCAAAGAGGAAATCAAAAAATACCTAGAAACAAATGACAGTGAAAACAGGAGAACCCAAAACCTATGGGATGCAGCAAAAGCAGTTCTGAGAGGGAAGTTTATAGCAATACAATCCTACCTAAGGAAACAAGAAACATCTCAAATAAACAACCTAACCTTACACCTAAAGCAATTAGAGAAAGAAGAGCAAAAATAACCCAAAGTTAGCAGAAGGAAAGAAATCATAAAGATCAGATCAGAAATAAATGAAGGAAATGATAGCAAAGGTCAATAAAACTAAAAGCTGATTCTTTTAGTTCTTTTAGTTTATTCTTAATAAAACTAAAAGCTATCAAACAAAATTGATAAACCATTAGCCAGACTCATCAAGAAAAAAAGGGAGAAGATTCAAATCAATAGAATTAGGAATGAAAAAGGAGAAGTAACAATTGACACTGCAGAAATACAAAGCATCGTGAGAGATTACTGCAAGAAACTATATGCCAATAAAATGGAAACCTGGAAGAACTGGGCAAATCCTTATAAAAGCACAACCTTTTGAGAGTAACCAGGAAGAAATAGAAAATATAAACAGCCCAATCACAAGCACTGAAATTGAAACTGCTATTAAAAATCCTCCAGCAAACAAAAACCCAAGATCAGATAGCTTCACAGGCGAATTTTATCAAACCTATACTTCTCAAACTCTTCCAAAATATAGCAGAGGGAGGGACACTCCCAGACTCATTCTGTGAGGCCACCATCACCCTGATACCATAACCAGACACAGATATCAGAAAAAAAGAAAACTACAGGCCAGTATCACTGATGAACATAGATGCAAAAATCCTCTACAAAATACTAGCAAACAGAATCCAACAGCACATTAAAAGGATCATTCACCATGATCAAGTGGGGTTTATCCCAGGAATGCAAGGTTTCAATATACGCAAATCAATCAATGTGATAAACCATATTAACAAACTGAAGGATAAAAACCATATGATCATCTCAATAGATGCAGAAAAAGCTTTTGACAAAATTCAACACCCATCTAGAGGGTTATGATAAAAACCCTCTAGAAAGTAGGCACAGAGGGAACTTACGTTAACATAATAAAGGCCATATATGACAAACCCACAGCCAGCATCACTGTCAATGGTGAAAAACTGAAACCATTTCCACTAAGATCAGGAACAAGACAAGGTTGCCTACTCTCACCACTATTATGCAACATAGTTTTGGAAGTTTTAGCCATAGCATTAAGAGAAGAAAAAAAATAAAAGGAATCCAAACTGGAAAAGAAGTAAAACTCTCACTGTTTGCAGATGTCATGATACTATACATAGAGAATCCTAATGATTCTATCAGTAAACTACTAGAGCTGATCAATGAATTTGGTAAAGTAGCAGGAAACAAAATTAATGCACAGAAATCACTTGCATTCCTATACACTAATGATGAATAATCTGAAAGAGAAATTAAGGAAACACTCCCATTTACCACTGCAACAAAAAGCATAAAATACCTAGGAATAAACCTACCTAAGGAGACAAAGACCTGTATGCAGAAAACTATAAGACACTGACAAAAGAAATTAAAGATGATACAAACAGATGGGGAGATATACCATGTTCCTGGATTGGAAGAATCAACGTTGCAAAAATGACTATACTACCCAAAGCAATCTACAGATTCAGTGCAATCCCTATCAAGCTACCAGTGGCATTTTTCACAGAACTACAACAAAAAATTTCACAGTTTGTGTGGAAACACAAAAGAACCCGAATAGCTAAAGCAATCTTGAGAACAAAAAACGGAGCTGGAGGAATCAGGCTCCCTGACTTCAGAGTATACTACAAAGCTACAGTAATCAAGACAATATGGTACTGGCACAAAAACAGGAATATAGATCAATGGAACAGTATAGAAAGCACAGAGATAAACCCATGCACCTGTGGTCAACTAAGCTATGACAAAGGAGGCAAGAATATACAGTGGAGAAAAGACAGCCTCTTCAATAAGTGGTGCTGGGAAAACTGGACACCTACACGTAAAAGAATGAAATTAGAACACTCTCTAACCCCATACACAAAAATAAACTCAAAATGGATTAAAGACCTAAATGTAAGGCCAGACACTGTAAAACTCTTAGAGGAAAACATAGGCAGAACACTCTATGACATAAATCACAGCAAGATCCTTTTTGATGCACCTGCTAGAGAAATGGAAATTTGAAAAAAAAATAAACAAATGGGACCTAATGAAACTTCAAAGCTTTTGCACCGCAAAGGAAACCATAAACAAGACGAAAAGACAACCCTCAGAATGGGAGAAAATATTTGCAAATGAAGCAACTAACAGTGGATTAATTTCCAAAATATACAAGCAGCTCATGCAGCTCAATATCAAAAATGAAACAACCCAATCCAAAAATGGGCAGAAGATCTAAATAGACATTTCTCCAAAGAAGATATACAGATTGCCAACAAACACATGAAAGGATGCTCAACATCACTAATCATTAGAGAAATGCAAATCAAAATTACAATGAGGTATCACCTCACACCAGTCAGAATGGCCATCATCAAAAAATCTAGAAACAGTAAATACTGAAGAGGGTGTGGAGAAAAGGGAACCGTCTTGCACTGTTGCTGGCAATGTAAATTGATACAGTCTCTATGGAGAATGGTATGGAGGTTCCTTAAAAAACTAAAAATAGAACTACCATACGAGCCAGCAATCCCACTACTGGGCATATACCCTGAGAAAACCATAATTCAAAAAGACACATGCACCCCAGCGTTCATTGCAGCTCTATTTACAATAGCCAGGACATGGCAGCAACCTAAGTGTCCATCAACAAATGAATGGATAAAGAAGATGTGGCACATATATACAATGGAATATTACTCAGCCATAAAAAGAAATGAAATTATTTGCAGTGAAGTGGATGGACCTAGAGACTGTCGTACAGAGTGAAGTTAGTCAGAAAGAGAAAAACAGATACCATATGCTAACTCATATATATGGAATCTGAAAGAAAAAAAAATGGTTCTGAAGAACCTAGGGGCAGGACAGGAATAAAGACGCAGATGTAGAGAATGGACTTGAGGACACGGGGACGGGGAAGGGTAAGCTGGGACAAAGTGAGAGAGTGGCATGGACATATATACACTACCAGCTGTAAAATATATAGCTAGTGGGTAGCAGCCACATAGCACGGGGAGATCAGCTCAGTGCTTTGTGACCTCCAAGAGGGGTGGGATAGGGAGGGTGGGAGGGAGACGCAATAGGGAGGGGATTTGGGGATATATGTATACATAGAGCTGTTTCACTTTGTTATACATCAGAAACTAACACACCATTGTAAAGCAATTATACTCCAATAAAGATGTTAAAAGAAAAAAAAAAAAGTTTGTAGCCAAGGGCATTCTTTCCCACTATCCATTTGTATTAAAATCTGTTAACCTCCCTTCACATCTCTTAAGGACTTCCTTTTTTTCCCTAACCCTTGGCAATTCATTTTCAACAATTTTGTTACCAAACCTGTATGGAATTTTTTAAAAATCATCTTGAGTTTTATACAGAGAAAAGCCAATTTCTTCATGAGATGCTAAGAAATGAGTAGGTCTGGGTCCTTTTTGAATTCAAGGCTAATAGCTCATTTTATCTTTACTATTACGTTAAAATAGTCACTTGCTGGAATTTATTATAAAATTGGATTTTCATTAGTAATCAGGAAACAAATAGATTGCTCTTTGGTGGGAAGTCAAAACATTTTGCAAGCCCTTCATCTTTTTGAGAGAAATAGCTATTTCATTAGCATGAATATTTGTAAGTTATGTAAGAAGTTTTTAGGGTAAAGAAGTTTTAGGTTAAATAAGTGTTTTTTTTTAATAAGGAAAATTTTTCTTCAGATAAATTCTGCTAACACTCCATGTTTTAATAATCTTAAGAACTATTGTGTATCTGAGAAGTGTTAGAATTTTACCTGAAATGATTTTCAGTACTGTAAGCTGGAGTATTTCCTTTCCCAGTTCCTACAGTGGAACATCGAATCGGATGCCTCTGCTCTTCCGTAGCCCTCAAGGCAACATATGTTATTAAACCACAGACAGTCACCAGGGAGAGCTGTGAACATGTGGGAAATTAGGGTTCCTAAGTAGAGAGAAGTTGGTAAATCTATAAAACTCTGGAAAATCTCCCTCTTGGGCCACCTCTCTACTTTACATTATCCCTGTTAACCAAAATAAACTTCAGAGATCATTCCATGGTTAATGTGCTTTGATACATTTTGTTCAGTGTGGTCAGGAGGTCTGTCTTACATGTCTATTACAACTGTTTTCTCTGGGTACTCAATGATATTGATTTTGTGGGCAAAGGGACATGATCAATGAAGTGACAGTTGCAGCCTAAAAATGATTGGGGCAGGAAATATCGTAATAATGAGCTAACCTCAAAAGGCTTAGCTTTGAAATACATATCCAGACCTCTTGCCTTCTCAAAATTGGGAGGTAATCCTGGGGGAGCTGCTTTTTGCAACGATTCTGTTGACATATATGTCATGTCAGGTCAAAAATACCATAAGAACATCTTTTCCACTGTTTTTTAGCCAAGGGGCTGTAAACTCTTAACGGGCACTGTTAAAAAAAATAAAATAAACTTTTGTTATTATATAATGGAGAGAGGTGGCATGGAAATTTCTTAACTTCAAACACTTGTTCTATGAAAGAATCAAATTTCTTATTAATTTTTAGGCA
Source organism: Orcinus orca (assembly GCF_937001465.1). NCBI lineage: Eukaryota > Metazoa > Chordata > Mammalia > Artiodactyla > Delphinidae > Orcinus > Orcinus orca. The sequence continues at coordinate 33,808,804 of NC_064579.1, forward strand.
TAAATGTGGCCGTCCAAAAGTGAAACTTCCTCTGCTGTAGAAATATACTGTTGACAAATATATTGCATCTATATCTATAGTACATTTTTACAGTGCTCATTTTATGCTCATATAATTCTTTACTGTGTGTTTTTTTTTTTTTTTTTGCGGTACGCAGGCCTCACTGTCGTGGCCTCTCCCGTTGCGGAGCACAGGCTCTGGACACACAGGCTCTGGACACGCAGGCTCAGCGGCCATGGCTCACGGGCCCAGCCACTCCGCGGCATGTGGGATCTTCCCAGACTGGGGCACGAACCTGTGTCCCCTGCATCGGCAGGCGGACTCCCAACCACTGCACCACCAGGGAAGCCTTTTACTGTGTTTTACATTCAGAATTCTTAGAACGATTTCATTCAACAAGCAGATACTGACATGTTACTGTGTTACGGAGGTACCTTGCTAGGTGCTGAGGATTGGACTGTAATGATTTACATACAATTCTTTCCATTAAGATATCCCTTCATCTGTTTATGCACACACGCCACACTGTGATGTGTCAGTCCAAAGAAGGGCAATCCATTTAAGAAGAGGGAGAACAATTTTATATATGTGAAGAAGGCCATTAAGAAAGCTTCTTAAAGAAGTACTGTCTGAGATGAGTATGAAAATGTGAATAGAAATTTGTCAGATCAAAGGTAAAGGCAGGGCTTCCCTGGTGGTGCAGTGGTTAAGAATCCGCCTGCCAATGCAGGGGACATGGGTTCGAGCCCTGGTCCGGGAAGATCCCACATGCCGTGGAGCAGCTAAGCCCGTGTGCCACAACTACTGAGCCTGCACTCTAGAGCCTGCGAGCCACAACTACTGAGCCCACATGCCGCAACTACTGAAGCCCGCGCACCGCCATGAAGAGTAGCCCCCGCTCGCCGCAACTGGAGAAAGGCCGCGCAGAGCGATGAAGACCCAACATAGCCAAAAATAATAAATAAAATAAATATTTTTTTTAAAAAAAGGTAAAGGCCATACCTATGCAAAGAACCAACAAAAAGAAATCTCTTAACAATTTTACCATAGGGAGCTTAGTAATCCTAGTTCATATAGGATGGCTTGAGAAAATGAGAAAGTAGAGAGAAATTAGAGTAAACTGGGCCCAAGTAAGCTCATGAATGGTGTAAAACATGCTAAGGAACTTGACGTACCTGCAGGCAGTGGCCCAACACTAAAGGATTTTAGCCAAAGGAGAAAGGCAGAGCTAGACTGATAGGCAAGCTGATCTGAGTGTACCTTCAGCCAAAAAAAACGTTAGCACTTATTGTATATTTCTATCTGTGCCAGTTTGCCCAAAAGTGAACTTGGAATAGCTCTGAGAACTGGTGTACTCCTAAGGAAACTAAAATATTAATAATAATCTTCCTTGTAGTGATACTCTTGTGTTTTTAGAAAATGTGAGCAAATTTGACAAATTACGTAAATGCCCCCTACACACGCCCACTGTATTAAAAATGCAATCGTGGAAGAGTTTGCATATTTCTTACTCTACTCTTATTTACTTATTTTTAAAATAGTGGATATTTACAGTTTATTCGATGATACCTTTATGACATGAAAAGATACTAACTAGTGTATTATCAGAGTACACTGAGCAACCTAGAAAGTTAGACTTATTATAGACAAAGGTGCGTACACATGGTATCTATCTTGTAGCATTCAAAGACACAGCAGGAAAGAAGAAATTTTTAGTCTAATATATTTATTTAAAGCTATGAAACATGTGCCTTTGGGTATGTCTCTTATAAATTGGCTTTTCTCATAAATAAGATTTAGTAGTATTTTTAAAAAGACTATTGATTAGTTTAACAAGAACAAAAATCTCATGCGCTACCTGTCTGATATGCGCTAACTGTCTGATATGCGCTACCTGTCTGATATGCGCTACCTGTCTGATATCACCTCATTTCAAAGTTGAGGATTTTTTGAGTATTATTTAGATATTTCATTGATATGAAAACTAAACACTTGAGTCTGCAGGCAGCAGAATGCCTTAGGCAACCAAGCATATCAAAATATAGTGCACAGAGAGACTTTTACTTCTCCCGCTATTTAAAGACCTGTTTTCATGGGCTTATTAGCTACTAGTGATCCCAAAGGAGAAATACAATTAAAACTTAATCATACCAAAAGCTGGGATTCTTCTGATTCAGCGAACTTGTAATCTAGTATATTTAGTAGTTTACTTGTAAATGTCTGAACACAGAATGAGAATCATGTAAATGGACTTCATTCTGTAGGGGTGTAACTCCTTTGAACTAACATCACAGGATGTGCCTTTTCTGTGTGCATTTCACTCTATCGTGCTCCCCCCACTTTTTTTTTTTTTTTTTACACTTTCCAGGGTTTCTAAATTGTGGCATCTCTCTTTTCTTTTGTGAAAGCAGAATAGCTTCCATTCCCTTGAACTATCGTATTATACCATTCCCTAGATCTAAGATAGGAAACCAAATCCTTATAAAATAGATGACGCTGAAGAATCTGAGCCCGCATTAGCAAGCGAAGTAAAGGGTTTAGAGGTATATGAAAACCACGCTCAGGTGATCTTCTATTTGCCCAGGAGCTTGAGGTGAACAGGGAGATTTTATTACTCAGAGAACCAAGATGACCACACTGTTTCATTTACAAATATTGATTCTCCTGCGTGGCCCTACCCTGCCTTCCTGCCGTCACCACTGCCTTTTGTTACGGGATAGTGTGAGCTTCCTTAAAGCCAAGTAAAACAAAGAAGCAATGAGAGAAAGAGGGGGACCGGCATAGTGAAGAAGTATGTTCTACTGTTTTCATTCAGGGTGTCCTCTGCTTTTTTGCTGCAGAAGGAAGCCTGGTCAGAGCACCACAAGCATGACGGTAGACACTGGTCAGAGCACCACAAGCATGACGGTAGACACTGGTCAGAGCACCACAAGCGTGACGGTAGACGCTGGTCAGCCTGGGATTCTGCTGGCCTTGCGGCCACTTCCCAGATCATCTTCTATGTGCTGGTTCTGAGGGGACAGTGACAATGGGCTTTGCTGGCAGCAGGTGCCACAGAGGTGGTCTCTTTATCTAGCAGAGAATCAAGGCCTTTAGAAAGGAAGGAAATACTTGAAATGGTCTGTATGTCATTTGGGAACAGAACTTGATACTCTCATGGGTACCTCCCATTCCATTTTTTTATTTTGAGTTTGCTGGGTTTAGCCAGTGAATTTATTTCCAAATCAGGCGCTGCATGTATTTTAAATTTGATTCAAATTCTAATTATTTTTGTGTTCATTCTTCTATCAGAAAAAGGAACAAAGGACACTGGAGCAGAGGGTTCTCTCTACCAATGAAGATTCTCTCTCATAATTTTGACTAAATTAGATGAAGTGAAACACCAAGTTCTGTGGCCATAAAAGAGGATTTGTAGCTAAGACCGTATTAGCCACATTAGTGCTGGCCTAAGGGATCTTGTTAGGACAGTTGACCCTTGAACAACACAGGGGTTAGAGGCACTGACCCTCTGCACAAAACACAAATATCCGTATAGCTTTGATAGTTGATCTTCCATATACACATTTCCTCGGTATCTGTGGTTCCACACCCAGGGATTCAGTCAACTGCAAACCGTGTAGTTCTGTAGTATTTACTATTGAAAACACTCCACGAATCAGTGGACCTGTGCAGTTCAAACCCATGTTTAAGGGTCAGCTGTACTTGTTTTCTTAGGTTGGGTCGACCAGTACTTCTCATGATGAATGATTTCATTAGCCAGACCCTAGCACCAGTGTCTTCGCTAGGACCCTCTCGCTTCACTCTCCCTCCTTGTAATTTCTCCTTCTCCCTTTTGGTTTCAGTTGCATTCTTGTTATTATATTATGCCTATTCCGTCTTGAGATAGAATGTCTGGAGAGTTTTGCCATTTGGCATTGGGAACTCTTTGATCTCCCTTGAGGTATTTGGGACAAATTGCTTTAAATTATCCAACGGTACTGAAGAGCTCCATGCTGTCCTTCCTGGGCAAGAGGGCGGGTAGTTTCCCACTGAGGCACAGGTCACTGCTCTTGTATATCCCCAGAATACATCGTCTACTTTAGGCAAATTCGTTCTCAAAGTGACACAGCGCTGCTTCGGTATAACCTAAGTGTTCACAGATCAAACTTGTACGAGAAGAAAGATAATCTCCATTCATTCATTGCACACACGTTGATTACTTACTACTGTGTGTGCTAGACACTCTTCTTGGAAATTAGGAGTTTCCTATGAACAAAAGAAACAACGATGTATGCCTCTGTGAGGCTTACATTGCTAGCAATGTGTAATAATTATATAATATATTTATAGTAATTATTTATATGTGTGTGTATATATAGACAGAGAGGGAGGGAGGGAGGAAGGAAGGGAAGGAGGGGGAGTATTTTATATGGTGAAACATAGTTCTACGGAAAAGGGAAAATAAGGTAAAGAGGACGCACTGTGTTGAGGACAGAGTGGAGGGCAGCTCTGTCTCTTTCCTTAACCTGAAGGCAGAGGCCTCTCTACTCCGAAGGTACGGTTGCCTTCTCATGCTCCTGGCTGAAACTCCTCTCCTCTCACATACACAAGTGTGCTACCCAAGGGATCAATTTCACGGCTCTGTAGGGATATATGACTGAGATGCTAGCTCCCTCTCTCGCGCTTGGGGTCATGTAAGAATGGCTTGCATTCTTTCTGACAGTTCGGTCCTTTGGTGCATAGCAAAGGACACGGCTGAGAGCTGGGAGTCCATGATATCATGAGCAAATGAGCCCCAAATTTGAACAACTTGCTTTCTTGCTATTAACCCACAAAGAGCAACCAAATAGGAAACGGCTTGGGTAGAAAGATTTAATTGTTGTTCCAAACAAAAACAGGGAAGACCATGTATAGATAGATACCTAAAACTGGTGTTTGTCTGTTCAGTGACATTTACAGGGTGTTTATCAACGACCAGGCAGCGTTCTAAGCATCATTTCCTAGGTAAACTCATTTCTCAGTGAAAATAACTCTTAAGGTAGTTACTGCTGTCATCCGCACTTTGTGGGGGAAGGATTTGCAGTGAAGCATTGACATTAAACTACATGTTTTTGAGCATTGATTACAGAAATCACTTACCATTTTGCCTTTCGTATGTTTAAAATGAGACTAACAGTACTTCCCTTAGATATATTTTATGTGGATCAAATAATGTCCTTATTCAGGTGGCCCATAGCTTACTTTCTGAACCATGGCTCTTTTCTCCAAAACTTTACTTCCTTTACTCCTTTCCGGAATATTCAATTTACATGGTAGAATTAGAGCTTTTGGTTGTTTCCTGTGCTGTAGTTATACCAACTTCCAGTTTATCATGCATGTAATTTATTCCTGCTTTCCTTATTAATTAATGATTTGGGAAGCAAAATCTCAATTATATGAAATAAAATAATAATAGCAAATATTCACACAGCATTTCCTATATTCCAGGTACTGTTGTAAAATCTGTACGTGTATTAACTTGTTTTAATCTTTTCATAGGCAGTACTGTTAGAAACCTCATTACGCAAAGAAACTGAGGCACAGAGAATCAGAGCACCCGCCCAAGGTCTTGTGAGGTTAGGGTAGAGCCCAGATTCAAATGGAGACCTTTGGCTTCAGAGTCTCTGCTTCTAAATATTACATGGACCTGCTTGTTTACACTTATACCGTAAAAAAGAAGAGCAGTTTATAAAACTAGGTTTCATTACGGTGAAAATTGGAAGGTCTGATCCATGGTTTGGGATGTTTGGAGTTACTGTTTTTGTTTGTTTTAAATATCCCAGCAGTGCTGAGGCCAGGAACGGTGTCACACACTCAGAGGCAGCTCTCTCTCCATCACCTAACTCTTCCTTCCAGTCCACGAAGTTGATTGCTCGTTTCCTCTCTCTGGTACCCCATTTTAGCCACATGTCCAGAATTGCCTTAGAGTCCCGCAAGCTTGGAAGGGTCACAGTTGTGACCCTTAGCTAATCAGCCAGGATGAAGTATTGAAGCCTGCTAACGTAAGGACACATTATAAACCTAGTTAGGTTTTTTTGTTTTTCATAAATCGAAACTCAACTCTCTAAATCATACTAACTTTTGTGAAAAACTTGATCTCAGGTTATTATTTGTGACATTCTATGAATTTGAACATTATAGAAAACTGCTCCTGGAAAGAAATATAATTAAAAGTCTTGGAGAACCTTTTAACTTTTAGTAATTGTAATCAGTGATACGTTTCTAGCAGCACATTTTTTTCCTACAAGCTGTTTACAGAGGAATTCTACTGAGACACACTTCATTCTGATGTGTTTTTCTCTTTTAACGCCATTGAAACAGAATCTGTTCTCTTCTGGTGGAGGGTTATCTCACACAAGGCTTCTACAGATATAAAAGATTGCCTGTATCTCTTTCTTGCTTTTAGACATTTAAAAGTACATAAATATTGAAAATGTTCAAGTGCCCATTTAGGCATTATTACTGAAAACTAAGTATTGGCAGGTATTTCACGAACTGTGTCCCGCATTTAACAAAATTCTTAAGTTTCAGTTTTGCAGGTAATCTTAGAGGGCAGGTGGCGAGCTTTGTGTTTTTCTCCATTTGCCTCATCTTAACTGAGGAGCACAGGAGAGAGGCGAGATGCCAGGCACTTTATTTGTCACTGTAAATATTAGAATCTGGAGACTTATTTGAAAGATTATATAAAAGTATCAACATTATCTAAAAAGAAATTATTAAGAAAAACAGCCCATATGTTCAGTTTCTGAGTGTCTTGAAATTTAGAATCTTTGCCCAGAGCCATGGGATGTGACCCTCACCCCCCATCCCAGGCAATAACAAGCAGAGATTACTTGTAATCTCCATGGATTTTGGAGCCTTCCTTAGTCATCAGAGCCTCTCACTGACATTGACATCAGATCGAGCTGTGGACACTACTCTTAGTGGCCGTGGTCATAAGCGCTCCTGTTCATTGAAAGCCTAACATGTGTCAAGCTCTGCGCTATGTACTTCAGTTAATCCTCTCGACAACCATAGGAAAGAAACATTATTAATATTCCTGTTCTGTCAGTGAGGAAACTGAGGTCTAGAGAGGTAAATAGCTTGTTCAAAGTCACATGGGAGCTATTACCCCAGAATACAGTCCTGGTCAATTCAAATTCAGAAGCCATGTCTTAACCTCTAAGCTATTTTGATCAGAATATCCTTAGAGCCACCAATGCATGCAGAGGCTAATTTTTATGTTGCCACTTACTATAATAAGACCTAAGAAATCTCCCAATTTTTCCCCCTTAGTACGTGAAATAAAAGTAGAGACGTATTTTTATTCAGTCAGGAAAAATGATATTCACTAGGTGGTTGGTATTTGCATCAAGTAATTTGGTAAATTAGCTAGTGAGCTATTTTTATTTATTATTAGACAGGAGCCTGTCTGAAAATAAAACCCTGAACTAGGGAATGAATAAATATAATCTCCTTGTAAACCAGATTTATTTACTGATTGGCTATAAGAAGTGGAACGGTGTGTTCATTTCCTAGGGCTGCCATAACAAATTATCACACACTAGGTGGCTTGAAACAACAGAAATTTATGCTCTCACAGTTCTAGAGGCCAGAAGTATGAAATCAAGGTATTGGCAAGGCCACACTCTCTCCTAAGACTCTAGGGGAGAATCCATCCTTCTTTGTCTCGTGAAGTTTCTAGTGGCTCCAGGAATTCCTTGGCTTGTGGCTACATAACTTTCATTTCTACCTCTGTTTTCACATATTCTTCTTTTATAAGGACATTTATCATTAGGTTTGGGATATACTCTGATAATCCAGAATGATCTCATGTTGATATCCTTAATTTTTATCTGCAAAGACACTTTTTCCAAATGAAATCTCATTCACGGGTTCTGGGAATTAGAACGTAGACATAACTTTTTTTTGGAGGGGTACTATTTACCCAACTCTAAGGGTAAATGGAATATGAAATGTTCCTTCAATTTCTAGACTGTGGATTAGAAGTTGGGCTATTGACTGAAGTAAGGAATAGAGAAAGAGAGAAAAGTGGAGAGAAAAATAGAGGAAGTGATGTATTTTATTGTGGACCTACTGGTTACGCCTGGGAGTAGGTTCAAACTTTTAGCTGGGAACTCAAGAAAAGAGGCCAGTACTGGAAATACTGATTTTTGGAACTCCTCAGCATACAAGCTGTGGTCATGGGAGCGTTTTGGTTTGGCTAAAACAACCACAGTGGGATTAGAAGGAGGTCAGAGAGAGAATGCCTCTGGGCTCCCTTTGCTTTCATTTGATAAATAGGTAGACAAGGAGCTGTCGACTGAAGAGGAGAGCTGGGTTTGCAGCAGTCAGAAATAAGGTATCATCAGCAGAAACTAAGACAACATTGTAAAGCAATTATACTCCAAAAAAGATGTTAAAAAAAAAATGACCACATTTCAAATTACACCAGCAGTGCTGAGAAAAAAAATATCAAAACATATTTTACAACTGTGTTGGTACAAAGACAAATAGATTAATCATACATATTAAAAAAAAAAAGAAAAGAAATAAAGAAATAAGCTTTCGTGTTAGGTGCCTGGAAGACACAGGAGGCAAATCCAGGAGATACAACAGAGGAAAAGTGAATGCAGGAAGCTACCAAATATAAATGGCCTATTTCTTAACATTACCAGAAAGCAGGTCTGTGTCGTGCTAATGGGGAGAATCACAGCAACATTTCATTTCTATCTTCTTTACCCAGTGGTTTTTCATTGCCTGTTAACTTAGAACGGTATATGGATTCCATACCTTTTCACTTATCCTGAGCCCTTTGTTTGGCTCCAGGTATGCGGACAGTGAGAATGTAGGGTAACCTGACAGTACAGCAAATTGGCCCGTGTGATACGCATCTGTGGTTGTCCCTTTCAGACCTGACTCAGGCTCTCTGTGGACCAGAAGGTTCCAAGTGACTGATTTCCCCGTCCCTGTGCACACATGAGAATAGTTAGTGATTCTGTCTATTAGATTAAGCGAGTAAACAAGCTTGGCCCTTTGGGCCACAAGGATGACAATGGTAGTCAGCTCAAGTTGTTTCCTCTCATCGTGTCCGCCATTTTTTCTTTCTCCAACTATTGTTTAGTTTTTGCCCCCTGGGGGGCAGGCACGATGGTCCTGTGGAGAACGCATGGATTAGGGTCTTTCATTAAGGTTCATCTTAGCACCTTCAATAGTAAATGACCATCTTGTACATGGAAGTAGGTACTTTACTTCAAATGGAGGATCATTTTATGTCCAAGAGAGCAATATTTACTTTCTTTCCTCTGCTGGAAATTTGAGGACATTATTAATAAAGCTAATGAAAATTTAACTTCATGGATGCATATTGCTGAAGTTAATTTTTTTTCACTATTACTTACGGTTTAATTGTCATCAGGTGTCACACGGTGCTGAGTGCCTCTGTACCTCCACACCCCGACTCGATGAATTGCTCCTGGATGACCCTTACAAAAGTCATCTGCTGAAAGGAGTCACACAGAAAGGAAATTCAAAAGCATTCCCACCTATTAGGAGCAATCTCTATTTTTTAAGTTGCAGTAGTGGCAACCCACGTTAGACTGTATCCTCAGTCTCTTAATTAAATATATAAATTGATTTTCCACCTCACAACCTTGCTGCTTCAGAAGGACTCAGCAAATGAAAGCTACTTTGTGTGTGTGTGTGTGGTTGCTCAAGCTAAAATCTTTGGGGTTACCTTTGTCACCCCCAACTCAGTCCACATGGCCTAGTAACCAGCAGGCTCCGCCAGCTGTGCCTTCACCATAAAGCCGGAATCCAGCCACTTCCCGCTACCCTCAGCGTGGCCTGAGCCGCAAGTGGCTCCCACCTCGAGGATTACAGAGTCCTGCACCTGTGTCCCTAATCCCATCCTCGCCCTCTAGCAACTGATCTCAACAGCAGCCGGAGACGCTGTTAAAAGAGAATTCATACCACGTCACTCATTGCCCACTAATAACTCGCATCTCCTTCACGATGAAAGTCAAACCGCCGTGGCCTCTGAGACCCACACTGCTGTGGGTCTTCCTTTCTTTTACGCCCTCTGCTCTGGCCACTCTGACCTCTTTGCTGTTTCTTGAAGAGTCTGAAGCACCCCCCTCAGGGCCTTTGCATGAACATTCCCTTAACCCAGGAGTCCCTTTCCTCATATGTTCTCATATTTTTGCTCCTTCACTTTTATCTCAATCCAAATGTCGACACATTACTGAGGTTTCTCTGGCCACCACACTTTAAGTAGCCAAGTGAAAACAAATGCATGTTGGAGACTCCTTATCCCTTTTACTCGGTTTTCTTTTTTTCTCAGCATTTGCACCAACACCATCCTAAGTGTTTATAAAAGATTTGTCTATTTCTGTTCACCATTGAAGTTCTCTGGGGCAGAAACTGTACCTTTGTGTTCACATCTATATGTCTAATGTCTGGCAAATAATGGGCACTCAACTATATTTCTTTCTTTTCATAAATTTATTTATTTATTTTATTTTTGGCTGCGTTGGGTCCTCGTTGCTGTGCGCGGGCTTTCTCCAGTTGCGGTGAGCAGGGGCTGCTCTTCGTTGCGGTGCGCGGGCGTCTCACTGCGGTGGCTTCTCTTGTTGCGGAGAACAGGCTGTAGGCGCTTGGGCTTCAGTAGTTGTGTCACGTGGGATCAGTAGTTGTGGCTCGAGGGCTGTAGAGCGCAGGCTCAGTAGTTGTGGCACACGGGCTTAGTTGCTCCGCAGCACGTGGGATCTTCCCGGACCAGGGTTCGATCCCGTGTCCCCTGCATTGGCAGGCGGATTCTTAACCACTGCATCACCAGGGATGTCCCAAGAGTATTTCTTTAGTGTAATCCTCCAATTAAATTTTCTCGTGTATTATGTATTTAAATATTTTAATATTGTGTTATCTGTTTAATTGATATCAATTAAATATTGATTTTCAATAACCCTCAAAATCCCTCTGTCACGTTGTCCCCAGTGCTTGTCACCCCCGTAGCCACTTTTTAATTATTTATTTATGTATTTTGGGCTGTGCCAGGTCTCAGTTGCGGTCATTTTTATTCAAACCTGAGGAGCTATTTGCCAGAACCTGTTCTAGGGTCAGAGGATATAAGTGAGTAAAACAGACTAGGTCCCTGCCCTGTAGTTCACAGTGTTTTGTTTTGTTTGCTTCTGTCTCATATTTTCTTAAGATTTTTAGTTAGTTGGGCAAGCTTCAAAGTATATATTGAGTTATCACAGATAGACTAATGGCACCGGACAAATATAAATAATAATTCTTTTCTTAAATAAAAATCTGAAATAATAGAGGTTTTTGGATAAAAATTTGTTTTTAAAAAATACTCCATTTGAGGGACTTACTAGGTGGTGCAGTGGTTAAGAATCCGCCTGCCAATGCAGGGGACACGGGTTCAAGCCCTGGTCCAGGAAGATCCCACATGTCACAGAGCAACTAGGCTTGTGCGCCACAACTACTGAGCCTGCACTCTAGAGCCCGTGAGCCACAACTACTGAGCCCACATGCCGCAACTACTGAAGCCCGCACACTTAGAGCCCGTGCTCCGCAACAAGAGAAGCCACCACAGTGAGAAGCCCACACACCGCAACGAAGAGCAGTCCCCGCTCACAGCAACTGGAGAAAGCCCACGCCCAGCAACGAAGACCCAATGCAGCCAAAAAAAAAAAAAAAAAAAATTCCATTTGAGAGAAATATCCTACCAGGAATTCACCAAATATATTCACTCTCTGTAAACTGAAACATGCGAAAAGTACAACCATGAGATGATACAAACATTTACATGGAAATTACTGCACTGATTTAGAAAATCCCGAGCAAGAAAATATAAAAATTAATTAGACCTACACTAAATTTTTTCTGTGCTTTTACATGCACATCTTATTTTGCCCAAACCAGGTAATTTAATACAATAAATGAAGTGTTTTAATGTTAGAGTCTGGGGGCTAAGAAACCTGAGCTACCCCTCTAAAGATTCTTCTCTTGACAGCGCAGTGCAATCCCACACAAAAGAAATGAACAACCTATTGCTGTAATTAATGTAATGAATTTTTGAAGAATTAAAGATTTAAAATGACTCATAAAAAAAACACAAGACAGGCATTTCCTTTTCCCACAGTTAAGGCCTGTATTTCTGATGGTATCTTTATGTTGAATTTAGAAATGTTAGACTGACTTTTTAGTTTACATCTCCAATGACCACTGATGTGACTGACCTTCAAGGCAATATTAATTACCTGATCTAATATCTTGTAGGTGCATAGTATTAAAGAAGATATCACTGTGCTTGACCATATCTATGCAGTGACAAATATCTTACTTTAGTGTGATTTTATACTAAAATGGAAATTTTGCAATTTTGAAGGTTGTGGATGAGAAAGTATTAATAATAAATCTGTTGTGCACTCTCATGAAATAGCCACAAATTTTGTGACAATTAATTCTTTTGAGATATCCTACCAAGAAAAGCAAGGAAGATAGTTGTCGTCGACCAGTTTGTTTTTTTTTGGTTGATGTACATGGATTCTATTGAGAACTGTCTTTGTGTTGGCTTTATATCAAGAGAGAATGTGTCCTCATCTCTAGGTTATTAGGAAAGATTCCTAGAGAGAGTCTGATGTGAATTAGGGAGAAATGTTTGCCAGGAATACATGGACTTATTTCAAATGTAAAAAAGTTAATAATTTAGAAAATGTAGAACTTTGAGACCAGAATTTTTAAAAATATAGTGAAGAAAAATTTACCAGTATGACATATATATATATACACACACACACACACACACACACACATATACACACATATATATATATATAAAAGTTAGTGTGAAATTATGAGAAAGCTTAAGCAAAAAATGAATGTTTACAAAATAGTTCAAATGTCTGTGCAGTTGATATTGTGTAACTTTCTTGGTAAATTATATAATACACTGACATTAATTTGGGGAAAATGTCAAATCATACACAGACTTCACTGAAAGCAATTATAGAGGCTAACGTGTTCACTGCCTAAGTATAACCACATATACTGTGAGTCAGATCCACAGAGGTGGTGTAACAAAATGTTTTTAAATACACAGTCAGGATGCGGAGTCCTAGTAGAAACCGCCTGGTCGTGTGGGATGAAGGTTAAAGGACTTATTTCACTCTTCTGTAGTCTTATCTAAACTTTACACAAAAGGACACATCCGAGGCCAATCTCTTTTATCGCCTTGAACTGCCCGAGCAGTGACTCTAACTTCTAGAATCATTCTTAATATAGTGATGATTCCAGAGATTATGGGCCCCCTGCATCGTGGCCACAAGCTTGGCAGTAGCACTTTTTATCAGTCAGGGGGTCCAGCTGAGTATCAGAGACAGCTTTCCCGAAACTGATACCCCCGGGGCCCTCAGGACACACGACTCCACAACTCTCTGCAGCTTCCAGCTGAAGTCTTCCTCGAGCCCCCAGCCCCCCGAGGTGCCCTCAGTGTCTCATCATTCCAAATGCTTTCTATTAATAGCCTCTAACGTAGCTCTAAAGAGTCATTTGTTGGCTAGTCCATCTTTAAAGGCTTATTTCATATGAAAGTAATAGGAAATAGATGTTCAAGAAAGTTGTTCAAGATTTACAAAAACATTCTGAATTCTATCCCCTTATTTTAAGTATCAGAAATAGTAGCTCACCTAAGACTACAAAGTAGGAGGGGGTATCTGGAAAAACAATACATAGGGTTTTTTTTTTAATAAATCTATTTATTTTTATTTATTTATTTTTGGCTGCATTGGGTCTTCGTTGCGGTGCGCAGGCTTCTCATTACAGTGGCTTCTCTTGTTGCGGAGCACAGGCTCTAGGCATGTGGGCCTCAGTAGTTGCGGCTCGTGGGCTCAGTAGTTGTGGCTCACGGGCTCTAGAGCGCAGGCCCAGTAGTTGTGGCGCATGGGCTTAGTTGCTCTGCGGCATGTGGGATCTTCCCGGACCAGGGCTCGAACCCGTGTCCCCTGCATTGGCAGGCGTATTCTTAACCACTGCAGCACCAGGGAAGCCCAATACATAGGGTTTGTTTCTTTGTTTGTTTGCGGTACGTGGGCCTCTCACTGTTGTGGCCTCTCCCGTTGCAGAGCACAGGCTCCGGACGCACAGGCTCCGGACGCACAGGCTTAGCAGCCATGGCTCACGGGCCCAGCCACTCCGCGGAAAGTGGGATCTTCCCGGACCGGGGCATGAACCGTGTCCCCTGCATCGGCAGGCAGGCTCTCAAACACTGCGCCACCAGGGAAGCCCTACCTAGGGTTTTAAATCAAAGATATCTTTAATTGGAGAATCTGTACAGGTCTATACTGATACTCAGTGGCATGAAGGAACATACTTTAAAAGAGGAGCTGTGCGTGGCATCTTTACCACGTACTAGGGATCTGATTTAATATGTGATTTACTCACTTTCCATAGCTTCATGAATATTCTTTTTTTTTTTTTTAAGTAGGAGTCTGAAGCAGGTCATATATTTAGTTCAACCTGTTATGGTCCTATAATCTTGTTTCCTGGTTTATGAGTCTATAATCTTCTAAGGGCCACCAAGGAGTTACTGCTTCCAAAGAATTACAGTGTACTTAGGGAACAAAATTAATACGGTAATCAAGGACTAAACTGGATGGCAAATATATGTAGAACAATGAAAATATCAATGTTAATTGACATAAAATTAGAGGAGATGTCAGAAAAATGGGAATTTCGAGCTGAGAAGGGAGGCAAGTACCTTAGGCAGAGAAATGGGTGTCAGGTTTTAGAAGCACCTGTGAGAACTCTGAGGAAATAAACCAGATTATACATGATGTGAAACAAAGGAGTTGAGATTTGATGGCCTAGTTAAAGAGGGACGTTTCTTAAAAAGGTATCAAGATGAAAGCAATATTTAATAAGTAGTAGGCTGACTGGTGAAGGATTTATTCATTCAACAAATAGTTACTGAGTACAAATTATATGCCAAGAACTCTGTGAAGCCCTGAAAATTCACGTGTGAACAAGAAAACACCCATTTTCCACCATCATGAAGGACCAGAGCCTAGCAGTAGTAAGAGTGAGATGTGATAGGCACTATATTGTGGGTGGGACCTACCTAGCCTTGGAGATTGGGTCAGAGAGGACTTTGAGGAAATAGTGACCTTTGTTTTGAAATTGGAAAGTTGGAATGAGTCAGGAACGGTACGTGCTAAGAGTAGGATTGTTGGTGGGGAAATGTTCCAGGTAGAGGGACCAGCATCTTCTAAACTTCCAAAGAGTAAGGAAGATGAGTTGCGAAGATAAACTAGGATGTTGTTATAATTTTTTTTTTTGCAGTATGCAGGCCTCTCACTGCCATGTCCTCTCCTGTTGCGGAGCACAGGCTCCGGACGCGCATGCTCAGCAGCCATGGCTCACGGGCCCAGCCGCTCCGCGGCATGTGGGATCTTCCCTGACTGGGGCACGAACCCGCGTCCCCTGCCTCGGCAGGCGAACTCCCAACCACTGCGCCCCCAGGGAAGCCCTGATGTTGTTATAATTATCCAAGCGTGGGCTAATCATAGTCTAGGGTAAATTGGTAGCAATAAGAAGGGAAAGTAAAATACAAATATGAAAGATACCTTATTATAATTATAGGCCCCAAATATGCATTGAGAGCTCCAATATTAAAATTTACGTACTTAAGAGGGAAATTGTTCTCCATGATTTTATTATCCAAATATGCCAGTGAAATACACGCGAAATGCCTTTCCTTCGGCCTTTGTTTTAATATACACATCAGGCTGAATTGGAGATTATAAAATACTTACTTGCCATTTTAAAGATACAGGAAAACTTTTATAAATTAGATGACTTAAAGAGCAGAATCTCAGGAATATTCAGATTATGTTATCACCTTACATCTTAGATCAGCAGAGTTAGAAAGTTCAATTTAGTTTTCTATATGCCTTATCTCTTAGATAATTATTTAAAATCAATGATTTCTCTTTGTCATATTTTGCCCCTCTTTCTGAGAAGAGAGGAATTTTCTCATTTCCATGTAATAGATATAATGTAGGTAAATGGACCCTTTAAAATGCTAGGCTACATATTCTGAGCAAAATCTCCCAGATCTCCTTTGTGCCTTTGTTATCTACATATCAGATGACTACTGACTAAATCTGGAACGAGTTTTTAACTCATGACTTTTTTTCCCCAAAGTTCATTTATGGACTTTTACTGCAGTGAGTTCAAAAACAAAGAAGTTAATTTTAAAAGCTCATTTTATTGAGTTAACAGTGAATTAAAAAACCAATGAAATTAATTTTAGAGCCATTTAATTTAGTTCAGAAAAGAGTGAGATTCTTTTATTAACTTAACTATTTTGGAATTCACTGTTTTAAAGTCCAATAAACGTTATGTATTTTACTTCCCATTAACTTCATTGTGCTCTGAGTCGTGTTTGCTTTCTCCATGTGGCAAAATCTCACCTCTCATTTTGCACATGAGCTGACGCATTCACAAATGGGCTGGTCTCAGTATAAGGATATGAGATACGAGTAGATTGCATCTTGAAAAATTTACTGTTTGTTTGTTGACTATTATTTTAATTCCCTGAACTGACCTATTCCTGTGTAACATAAGGGTAGCAAGTCAGCAATATTTTTAACTGTGCCTTTTGCCAACAGTATGAACTGTTGTGTGGTCATTATCTGTAACATCCTACATGCCCTATTCCTCAATGTATAGGCATTAGTTTAAAATAAAAATTTAGTGAGTTTGGTTGTTCAAAGCAGGTAATATGTCAGTAATTCAAAATTTTCATCAGATTTTAAGAAATAAAAATCTGAAAAAGGTAAATGTTATCTGTTTAAAAAAAAAATGTGTTTTATTTACAGCTCTATAGAGTCCAAAGGAGAATTTCTACCTTACTTTTGGGGAAATTCTGGAGTGGGTTACATGAAACTGCTAAGTACATCAGAATCTGCAGATCTTTAATTTTACATTTCCCTGTCTCCGTTTCTTAATTCATTATAGGAAAGTAGAAAAATAAAATTCTCTGTACTGTGTCCAGTGAGAAAATTAGTCTGTTCACTGGCATTTATTCAATCAGTGAACCTCAGAACCCTCATTTGTTCATTCATTCACTTTGGAGGAGAGGGTCATGGATTGTGTTGTGTTTTTCGGGTGAGCAACCATTGGAAAAAACTCAGCATTTTATCTGCTGAGTTTACTTCTGGACAAAATGAAGAAACGGAATAACAGTTGAGTCTTATCTCCCTGGTTGAGTTTGAAAATGGAGCTGTCAGACAGGGAAACTGGTTAGGGCAGTAGCTACGGAAAACTTCTCCACTAATTGGCTGACATTCAGAGCCGGAGGACGGGCGCTGTTGAAGCAGATTTAGTCTGGGTGTGAGGCAGATTCTTCATTTATTTCAATTAATTACCACACACATCAAAAATTTCTTCTAAAAAACTTCTCAAATGAATGCCTGTAAGGAGGAAAGAGTGCTTAGGTGTGCGTAGACTTCTGCCGCCTCTTTCACAGCCTTCAGTACACAGTCAACTGATTGTTGTTCATGTAGGAACTTGCTTGACCTTTTGTAGAATTATGGAAATAACATATCTGTACACTGAAAACAATTTCACGTTGATTCCAAGGAGAAGTTGCTAATGGTAGAATGTACATGTTGTAAAGCATATGGCGTATGTGGGTACTTGTATGCATTTAGTATCTATGTCTCCATATGTGGAGATAATGCGACTATAAAACAACTGAAAATTGTCATTGGGCTTCCCTGGTGGCGCAGTGGTTGGGAGTCCGCCTGCCGATGCAGGGGACGCGGGTTCGTGCCCCGGTCCAGGAGGATCCCACATGCCGCGGAGCGGCTGGGCCCGTGAGCCATGGCCGCTGAGCCTGTGCGTCCGGAGCCTGTGCTCCGCAGCTGGAGAGGCCACAACAGTGAGAGGCCCGCGTACCGCAGGAAAAAAAAAAACAAAACTGTCATTGATGCATGCTTATAATAGCTATAAAGTATATAACATGCTACTGCAATATCTGTGCACTTTACCAAAAGTCCTTTATCTGGAAGTAGTGTAATTCTGTATGATGCAGTACTCTAATTAGAAAAGTACTTTATTGGATAGAAAAGTAAATAGGCCACTCCAACCTGCATACTGTAATTCGTTACTATAGAATGTGTAATGTGTATACCATATGCCTAAAATGTATATGCTTATTAATTTTACTGTAGTATTTTTCTTTGTATATATGAATTGAAGGTAGTCATCTATTATTCGCCTAACAACTGCTTTAAAAGAATAGGAGAGGGACTCATTCATGCAATAAAAGATCACTTGTATATATTTTAGCTTTAAGAAGAAAACATGAGTACATCGTTTGCAATTAGGTCATTATTTATTGTTGCAATTCTGAAATCAGAATACTTGTCCAGTCCACCCTTGTCAATTAAATATTTATAAGATGGATTTTTATTATGAAGATATAAAGAAAATAGACTCCTTAATTATGTAAATAAAACACCCATATGTTTTATGTAATAAATACGTAAATGTAAATGTAAATAAAATACGTGTTCCCACGTATTTTAGCAAAGAGAAACAGAACACTGAAGCATTTACCCTGTAACCCAGCAAATCTTTGTTCTTTGTATGAATTCCAGAAAAAGCAAAATAACTGCAGTGAGAGAACAAATTAGAAACTCGATGATTAACTCCCCCCGATACTCTTCCTCTATAAAACTTTGGACTATAAGCTCATTAAAATATTTTTTAAATTTTAATATATTCATGCAGCAAAAAATAATAAGGTGCAGTGATACTCATATACCCGCCACTCCACTTAAGACATAAAGCTTTGCCAATAATTCAGTCTTCTTTTGATCCTTTTTGAGTCACTTCTTCTACCCTCCACCACTGGATTGAATTAGGCATTATAAAAGTACATGTTTTAAGTGACTAACTCTAATTTTCTTTGAAAACAGTCAACTAATTACATAAATTAAATGGCTAAACACAACCTAAGTATTTTCAGTTACACTAAAGTCAAACCATCTTCATTTCCGAATGTTTTGCTTATGTACCTACCGCTCGATGGAAATATAACAAAACCGAGCCTCTGGCAATATTTCTTTCTTCTTTATTTTGAGGAGGGTGGGGAGCCATATATATCCCAGGGGTTTTGCCTGAATTACTTGGAAATGTGCTTCCAGATCCCTCCCCTTTAGTCTTCACAGGGGCATCCTTGCGAGTGTAGCTCTTTGCAACAATGTTTAGCTAATGACTGGAGAGGACTACTCAGAACCTGGAAGAGAACCTCAAAAACAGACGCTAGATGGACTTCTGTCAGGTCCTGCTAGCAGAGGCTTCAGCAGCACACCAAGTTGGAATACACTGAATTGCAATCAATCAAGGCGCATGCTGTTTACGGATAGTATTGCATCAACTTGCCCTTCCCTTTGGAATTCAGGGACACTTTATCATAGGATAGTGAGTACTTCTGGAAGTCCAGTGCATTTTCCAAGCCCAGAAGAGTATGTAAGAATTATGTGATTCGGATTTTAGTCCTTTAAAAATGTTATCACATGAATACAATACAGTTATTGCTTTAGTTGATCGGTCGTCATTATGATCTCATAATTTGCATTGCCTGTATCAATCATTCGTAGTATAGTAAACAAATCCACAAAGAGAAATGTTTGTATTGTGGGAGGTGGTGAGGAAACATGAGCATCTGGCAACCACACCTTGATTCCATTCAGCCCCTAGAGTCATGGTGCGTTAATTTCTCAGTTTGTAATTTGCCAGCTGCATTTAATGGAACCAATTTTCATTACATCTGTTCTGTGGCTCAAAGAGCTCTTTTAGTTGCCAAAGAGGGCCAGCTTCACACAGATTCTGAGAGGGGCTAATACGCTGTTTCTTGAAATATTAGATAACCAAGGATGATTCCTAGTTTTACAGCAATCAAATTATTTTTACAAAGGCAAGTTTTATATTCATGACTTACCACTGGTAGATTTCAAATTAAAAGAAGAGCACGCCCTTTTCCCAGGAATTACATATTGATTTTCATGTCATTTTCTTCCTAATACCCGCTGATCTCCTGTCTTTGCAGTCAGTAGTAGATTTATTGTTTACTAGTTAAAGGAAACGTAATTATGCTTAAGCAGCTCCTCTTGTGAATCGCAGGTGGTTAGGAGGTGAATATTTCTTAGGCAAATATGGAATGTATAAACGGTTTTTAAATTTATTGTAGTAAGCGTTATTTATGGACAAGAGTAGGTCGTAGCTCTTCATAGTGTATAGAGAGAGCATTTTTAATAGTAGAAATGGTTTTGCTTGGGCAACTTTACATTCTTGGCGTGTAATTTTAATCTCCATAAAAATATGTCACTGTTGTGTAATACCAAACATAGGATTCCAGTTGAAAGCAACTTTCAATGCAAAGGGTTTTCTCATGGGCAGAAGAGAAATTTGAAATGTTCTGCAGTGCTTTGAAGTTTTCAAGCTTCAGCTGGGAGAATTATAAAGCATTAAACCTGAAAAGTTTCCGCCTGATGGTCATGAAATAGCATGGCCATATGAAAACTGACTCTGTCTTACTTCCTCAGGCAATTTTTTCTCCTTTTCAAGAGTTTTAAAAATATCATGCATCATGTTATATTGAAAAGATCATCTGAGACTTTATCCTTCTGAAATTATTAAAGTACATAGGATAGTTGTATTTATATATGAAGCTTCAATGACATAGTAATCCGTACGCAGAGCTTCACCATGGCTAAAGAATTCACATTTGAACCCAAGTTAGAGGTAACTTTGTGTTTTGTATCCAGGCTCGAGTGATCATTTTTGTACTTGCCTACAAGTAGAAAAATGAGTAGTTTACTTCTAATTATGTTTCAAATTTAGAGTTTTATTTTTACGTTCACCTTTCCTGACAGTTTTATCTGCATCTCACTTGAGTCCCAACATGTCCAGTGACTTTTGGTCCAGGTCACAAAGTGAGAAGGCAACAGAAATGAAACTCAGGAAGTGTAACTCCAACTAACCAAACATCTTAGCTCTGAATTATCCTGTTATTCCTGTCATATTATTAGGTCTTAATTTCAGGTTTTTATTTCTAGCATTGGGAGATACAGGTAAGGAGGTAGGGATAACTTTGAAACACAATGAATAACTTGGCGTATTACAAGACTGTTTTCCTTCCATCAAGCTGAAAATGTAATTGCAACAACTAGTATCATTAAAAACTATTTATTGACCCCCTAAAAATATTCAGCAGGCATTGATAGGAGGACAATAAAAACGTAATAAAGACAAAGGCTCCGCTCCCTAGGAAACCAGATAATACAGAAAACCTCTGGAATTACTCTACGCCACTATTCTAAGATGCCTGTTTCTCAAATTTTAACATTTTTGAAATTTGGACTCATCTTACGAATGATGGCATCTTAGTACTGTGTCTGATTTAGTTAACACTTATTTTTCTCTTTCCCAGTGATGAAAGAATGAATATTATAATCAACAATAACTTAGATGTGATGAAATATAGAATATAATTTCAAAAATGCCCCAAGTTACTTACATGGTGTATAAATGTACAATTTTAATTAACTTTTAAAAATTACACATATAATATTAAAATGCTTGTCACTGATTAAGAATCAATGCCCTTGCCACTCGGCTAGCCGCTTTAGAGGTGCCGTTTTACTTAATCTTTGAACAATGCCTGCAAAGCAGATGTTATTGGTGTTGCTTTGTAGATGGGTGAATTGGGGGCAGGGAGCTTAAATAGCTTGTCCAAGGTTATAGAGGAGTTGGAATTCAAACTTGGATGTATCCAACTCATGTGTTGTTTTTTTTTTTCTATTTAAAATAAATTGTGTTAATCATAATGACGTGGTTAATTTAATCATTACTTTGTTTACCTTCTTAACATTTAGAGTTCTTTGGAAATGACTTATGTTGTGGGTCTCTTACACGAGGTTTTTTAAGTGAAAGGTTGTTTTGAGTGTGAAATATTCTCTTCCTTTTTCTCGGTGAATTTCCTCCAGTAGGCAGGAGCAATCAAAGTCAGTTCACTGACTTCCGAATTCATAAACTTGGGTCATTTTAGAGCCAAAAGGCCCTTACACAGCATCCACTCAACCATCGTTAGCAGCTGTTGCTCAGAGAGCTTCCGTCAAGGTCAACGGTCAGTTCCAGGCGAGGTTGAGTCCTCGGCGGAGCGCTGGTTCTGGGTGCTACTCCATTTTCCTCTCGCCTTGATCTCCGTCTGAACGGACTGTCTGAACTGTCCTTCGTGACAGAAGTGCTCAGCCGGGTCTTGTCATCAGTGATGAAAGCCATGCAGTTTCTCTTTGTCATAGAAAATTACATTTACAGCTCTGTATGCTCCAGCATTTCTTTCATCCTTTCCTTTCTCCTTAGTTCCTTCAAACCAACAAAATTGTCCAAGTCTTCATCCTAAAAAATCACAGTAGGGAACAATAAATGTCCTTTGATTCTACTTCTTCATCTTTTATGGCCACAACTATGGTGTTATCAGTCACTGTGATCAGTCTGGCTTCCTGTCCCAGAGGTTTGAGCAGATCCCCATGGAATTTCTACACGTAAGGTGCTAAGTCCTATGACCCTTCTGGAAACCTAATTCTAAAACTTCTCCCCTGTGTTCCTCATTTTATCTAAAACCTTCATTTAAAAAGGGAAACAGTTTAGAACAGCTTTTCCCTACATCAAAATTGTGTCCCCTCATCTATCCTTCTGTACAGCAGGCATGATTCTTGCTCTGCAAAACCCAAAGATGCAGGGCACCCAGACCACAGCATCTCAAGTTGCACTTGACACTTTGTTGATAGGCAGTGAGTACTTCACTATTCATTGGAAAGTCAGAGGAATCATAAAGTCATTAGCACTAACATTTGGACAGAAATTGAAAGAAACACCCATCAGTGCTAAGACTGCCATGCGGACACATACTATTTGCCTTTTGACATAGACAGAAACTGCCCGAGGAATCAGGAAAACAAAACACATCACAGAGAACGGGAAAGTGCGGGTCTTCCCTTGGACGGATAGACAGAGAGAACAGTGGCAGAGCAAGAGGAATCTGGGAACCCCGCGCACGCCTTACACTGGCCAACATTTCAGTGCGACTTTTTCTCTCTTTTTTTTTTTTTCTAGTTTCCTCTAGGTTTTGTCTGGTTTCTTTGAGCATCAGACCTGTGATCCTTTACTAATTTGCTTTGCTAAAGTAAAGCTACCTATATGATTGGAGCCAGAGCAGGAGGCCAGATGCTACCACACTGTTTGCACCTGTCTCCAGCCGGCCCCGTACATTTATCTGTAAAGATGACATGGAAATGTGCACGCACACATGGACTCCAACCATATGTTTAAGTCTGCACAAAGCACTACCAAACATTTATTCTCCTTTGTAAGAAAACTCCTTAAGATTTGCTGAAGGACAAAAGAACACACATGTTGAGCCCTCTCCCTCTCCCTTCAAAGTATATATTTATTGCCCACAGTATTTAACATGAATATGTGAGGACATTATTTTAGTTGCTGGAAAATGATGCTGCAGTGCTCATTTCTTTGCCACCTAACAAATAACAACAACAAAAATAACTTTTCCAGCCTAGTCTCCAGACATTTGGATTTGCCTCCTAAACAGAAAACAAGCACAATGATTCATTCATCTTCAAGCTTGAAGGCGACATAGAACATTGCTGTAAAGTAATTGTGCGAATACTAACATGGGTGAGTTCCAGCCCTATGCTTAGAGCAGCCTAAGACTTTTCCAGCCCTATGCTTAGAGCAGCCTAAGACTTTTCCCCAGCGTGAGCCAAGATCAGTCCCCAGACTGCAGGGGAGACTCCCTCTGCCTTTAGGTTGGTCAGTTTATTCGGAATGAATTGGGGTCCATATCATCAGCTTTCGAACTTGTCAGCTTTGGGTCCTTCTCCTAAATAAGAGAAAAAAGAAAATCCAGTCCTCTGAGGCTTCTAATCTCTTGTCTTTTTTCATTAAACGGAATCAGAAGAAGAAAGGAAGCCCTAGCAGTGTCTAAACGTTCTGGCAAACACAAGACAGTTGTGGGAGTGGATTGTTTTCAGACTTCTTATTTTTGGGTATTATTTTATATGGTAAGCGAATGACCACATTTACATTTTTTAGAGTAAAAATACATCTTGTTTCCGGGGGTGGGGGGTGACACATTTGTGGTCGGGCCTGGAGGAGTCAAAATTCAGCATCTGTGATCATAAGGTAATGCCAACAATAATTTCTGTGTCCATTAGAAGGAGAAAGAGCCTCCTGAGCTGTATTTCTGTTGTAATTTTAAACAAGATATAATAACACAAAGAAAAGCAGAGCCTCCAGTCTGGTATTCAGACTCGATAATTCCCTTTGTTTCAGTCTCAGGAACACAAACCAAAGCAATGGGGTTTTTCAGTTGATTTTGAAAAAGGTAAAAGCATCCTAAAAGGAGCGGATGGAGATGCGTAATAAGCAGCCGATTGTCGGCGTCTGAAACAGAAAGAAAAAGCCTCAGTTCCATGGTTAGTTGGGGAAAGATGTAACTGTTCCAGGAAGCAGTGGAATCCTAGAACCACCCTTTTGAGAGTTAACTCCATTTTCTTGCTTAAAGAACTCTTAATATTTTGTAGTCCTCAATGTGATATTTATTTCCAGGACAGCATCTAAATTCTGATTCCCGATATCTGACAATAGTTATATTTACTTATATTTATGGTTACTAATGTCCAATTTTGAGTTATGTTGAATAAATGTTTGTGTAAGAATTGGAGAATTTTTGCCACTACTCTAGAATAATGGAGAAAAAATTAGAAACTTCAGGGTATGACTCATGAGAGAATATTTTCCCTGATATGGATATAATACAGTATATTTACCTTACAATATGGAGATGTTTTAGTTCATTCAACTTACTTCAATTAAACCTGTCATAGTCACTGTATATGATTCGAAGGAATTATAAAACATGGCTTCTGCTCTCAAGTAACTGGTGGTCTGGTCAGAAGAGAAAAATGATAGATGTAGGAAACGTTTAATAGCAACATAGTAAATCTTAGACTGTCCGTGAAGTAGTATAAAATTTTAAAACAATAGGAGTCAGAAGATAGAGGTTGCTAGTTCTGGCTCTACTGTTGATTCTGTAAGTAATGTAAATTCTCTTGGTCTCAGTAAAATCTTCATTGGACTTGGACGATGTTGGATTGAAGTTGAACTTGGACAATGTCTAAATGTCCTATTAGCAATGATGTTAAAACAAAATAAAGGCCAAGTGTCTAAATATTTGAATAAAGAGAAGAAAAGGGAAACTTAGTAAACGAAGAAATCAGGTTGGGCTGTCATGCTAGGGAAGACTTCAGGGAAGAGGTGAAATAGTCCAGCCTCTTTGAAGAATAAAGTTTATATTGATGCTTCCTTTTTCACTGAACATATGTCCTCGTAGCAAGCAAAGTGGCTATTGCATATCTGGATAGGTGAAAGTGTTCCTAAGAGCTTTCTAGGAAGTAATTAAAAATGAAAGGGCTTCATCTAAAAAACAAGTGTGTCCATCTTAGTTTCTTTGCTTGATTTCCATGGCATCATCAAAGGGCATGTGTAAAAATTGAAAATGTGTCATAAAGATACCCTGATGGACAATATATAGACATCAAGACTTCTTAGGAAATATGTTGCCTGAAAGAACATTAGATTAAACAAACACATTTGGAAAATCCACTGTATAGACATAAATATAAACCTTTATACATGTGTTTTTAAATATGATACAAACATTTCTACCTTATCAAGAATGTTCTATCTAAAATCCAAAGACTATCAATAGATCTGATATGTCAATGGGTACCTTAGTTCCTTCCAGGCATATCGCACTAAGCTTTGCAAAGATGAGGCTATTCCAAGTGTGGGGATGGTCTTTAATAGAGTATTCTCTGATTCAGCCTGAGGATTTTCATATTTTCTTCTTATTATTATATTAATTCTTATTTTCTATCAATTATCAATAACTGAAAAAAGTACAAGACCGTCATCAATTTGAACATTTTTTCCATCAGTTAAAACATTTAAATTGTAGATAAAAAAATATTGTTCTTGGTTTTACCACTTATAGAGAATATACTTAAGATGTTTTGAGTGCTTTCATGTCCTGTAGTAACCATCTTTTTGAACTTTTGTTCTCAGTACTACTATTTTGTTTTGTGAAAATTTTGCTTTGTGTTTTTATCCAGTATTCATATTTATACATTAAATGCATCTATTCATTCCTCCCCTTCATCTGGTGAGCTTAAAATTCTTTGTTTTGGAGTATTATATTTTAATTTTTATGTAGTGACATATATCTCTATAAAATTATTCTACTGTATGATATCAGAATTTTCAAAAACTTGCCTCCAACTTTATCAGCTCTATTTTCTAAAAAATAAGCCATTTTAATAACACACTTATTGAAAAGATGTCTAAATATTAAGTATAGATGTCTGAAAAGCTAAATTTAAAGTATCTAAATATTTAACAAAGGACTCTGATTGCATTTTACAGAACAGAGGAAATTTTTCAAAAGGAGAAATTACAATGATAAATGTGATAAAATTATATTCCCATTTTTAATAAAAGAGAGTCTAATGTTGCGTTTCTTTCTTTTTCCTTTTAGGGTATGGAATTTCCTAGAAAACTAAAAACTAATTTTCTAACATCCCATTAAGGACACTATACATGGTATTATCTTGCAGTGATTCCTCTTGACAGTGTGGCATACTTCAAAGGAATCAATAGGTAGAAAGTATCTTCTTTAAGCCATCTCATATTTGCTTTGTAAAATGAAAACTATAATCCCTGGAACAATTTTATTTTTCTTTATCACTAAGACTTTAGGAAGATATAACATATCTTGAAGATAAATAGTCCCCCCCCCTTTTTTTTTCATTATAAATATCAAATGCTATATGTTTAGGGCAATAACCAGCATAAAGAAAACAGTAGTCAAGGAGGGATGGTACAAATGCCTAACCTGTTTTCTTGGTTGAAAATAACAATACAGTGGGAAATACACTGAACCATATGTAGCTTGTATATTTCAACATCTTGCAAAATCAGCTACTCTTTCCGTGCACAAATGTGCTAAAGCTGATTTTACAAAATAGGCAGCAATGTTTGTCCAAGTACCTGATTCAGCAGCTGGCCCACATTTTTTTACTATGAAAAATGAGGATTAATTGATGAGAATGTTGACCTTCCCTCCAAAGAATCACACTTGAAATTTAGCCTCTTTGTTTGGGTTGGCAGCTTCCTATCGTCAGACTTACATGTTGGTATTTTTAAGCTAAAGAGTAGATGGAAAAGGTAATATGTACATGAATTTAAACAAACAAACAAAAAAAAACCAATAAATCATGTAGTCAATTTTTTACTAGTTTTTGGAGCTACTGTTCACTGCTCTATTTTCAGCTATGAACTGCTAAATAACTTTGGCCAACTACAGTGTTTGCTTTGAAAGTTATGTGATCTTATTTCTCTACACTGATGGAAACCAAATATTTTCTATGTAAAATGATTTGGAAAGTAGGTAAAATTATTCTATAAGCAAACTACTGATGTATTGTAAATCCAATGGATGTATGCTGGGCACTGAAAAGATGACAGAAATTAATTAGGTATGAATCTTGTTTTCAAGGAAATATTATTGGTCATCAGGAGAAAAGGACATATATTCAGATTGCTATTGTTTCTGCAAATAGCTTGCTTTGTCACTTTAGGCAAATCATTTCAATTTTGTGGGCCTCAATTGCTCTACATACGAAATATCCTAAGTATCCTTCTAGTTTTTAGACTTAAAAAACAGTTCCACCAAGTTTTTCTGGGCCCGTGTCATTTTTTTTTTTTTTAACTTTAAAAGATACAGAAAATTAGTTGGGTTAGGATAATGAACACCATATACCTCATAAACTAGATTTAATCCCTATTGTTTGTTTTCCTGAAATATTTTAGTGTAGATTACAGGCATGGTGACATTTTACTCTGAAATACTTGGTCGTATAATAGCATCACAAGTCCATTATCGTAGCTCATGAAATTAACAAGGAGCCCTTTGTATCAACTGACAGCCCAAGTTCATGACTTCCTAATTGTACCTAAGTATCCCTTATGGACGATCCAGTGTCCAGGCACTGCATGTTGCTGTTATGTCTCTTTCGGTCTAGACTGGTCCTCTGCCTCTCCCACCTTGTTTTCTTGTCCTTTGTTCATGACATTGACACGTTTAAGACATTGGATCCACTGTTGTCCTGTAGAATGTCCCACTTTCTGGATTTGCCTTTTGGTTTCTTCTCAGTGTGTTTTACTTCTCTGGTCCCTTCTATTCTATAAACTTGAAGTTAGGCTCACAGGTTTGATTAGATACAACTTAAACATTTTGAATACTTCCTAGGTAGGGCTGTATATTTCATATTGCCTCAAAGAGTTTGTTTCACTGTCAGTGATGACAGGATCGATCACTATGTTAAGAGAGTGATCACTTGTATTTTCGATTGTAAGATCTCCCTTAGCCTGTGTTCTTGTGATGATTAGATACTTTTCTTTTTTAACTTGGAACCTATGCTAACTGATTGGTAGCTGTCTGAAAAGTCTAATAAATATGTCATCTCAGCAATCCTATAGTGACATTGAAGTAATATGGGTATAACAGCACATTAACTCTCTGATAACGTCCTCTCTTTAAGGGGCAAAATGATAAAGAGACCAGGAGAATCTTGTCATATGAAATAACTCTTCTGAGAGTCCAGATCTTCGTTTTACTTTATTTCCTAGAGGATGTCATCCTGAGGTCATTGTCATCATGGTTTTACAGAAGCAACTTCTTGGAATGCTTGCTAGGAAATAGTATTTAACTTAAATATATGAGGAAATATAACTGCAGTTTATAATTAACCATGGAGTATGGTTTTAATGTCGGTGCCCATAGGCTTTTACAAGTAACTATTGGCTATTGTTTACATCCAAGATAGATTTGACTCCCCCAGTGGGCATGCACTAAAATACTTAAAAGGTAACTATTATGGCTCCAATGATAAGTGATTGAAAATTGTTCAGCCGCCTATTTTAAATAACAGTGTATGGTTTGACTGGTGTCTTCAAGGGTCACAGAAACATGGAGCCAGCCTTCTCGTGTGGAGTCATCAGCCATGACGACTACCCTTCATGCCCCAGCCACACACCCACACATGTTGTAGCAGACCTTGTCAGCGCCTGGTCCCGTCCCTTTGATCTGTCAGCACATCTTGCAGAGTTTTGAAGCATTTCCCAGAATTCCCACCCCCGACACATAATTAAGCTGTCACCATCCACTGTATCTGATTTAATAGGGCCTGTTTATTGTCCAGGTTCATTCACACGTGTGTATCGTAACCCCACATCTTTACCAGTCTTCCCACCATTTCCCAAGTAAACCGTTTAGACTCAAAGCCTTGTCTCAGGGTTTGCTTCCGGAAAAACCCAAACTGAGACAAGGCATCCTTCTTCCCCGAACTATGTGCGCAAATTTCAAACAATAGACCTGTTTTATCTCCATATTTGTTCATGTGCAACTCAGCCTGCGAGGAACACCATCCTTTCCTCCCTCCTCTCTCTTTGGATAACAGGTATCCATCTTTATTTTTAACATTTAGGTTTATGTCTGATACGTATTCTACATGCATATAAAGAAGAAAATGGTTCTGTAAGGTCTGTTACTGTCTAAAAATATGTTTAAAAACATGTTCTTTCCCTTTTTTTTGCTGTCTTCTTACTGTGTTTATTTCAATTCTCTAGTCCGCCACTTTCCCTATACCCCATTCCCTAAGGGCAAGCAGCCATCTGCAACTTTTGCAGTGGATTCTTGTGGAATTTGCCTCCTAATCATATGATATTGTTGTTTCTTGATGAATGGATTTTTGTCATTGTCTCTGCATTTCCAAAAATGGAAGAAGGATGACTTCACTTTCTTCACTGGCACAGTACCACACAGATCCACAGACATTTCTGTCTCCCATTTCTCCTAATATACGTGATAATCTTGATTAAATAAATATTCATCGTTTGCATTAGTTAGACTGCATACACACCATTGACAGAGCTGTACTATGATGATTTTTTTTCCTTTTCTTACAAATTTGGTTTTCCTTGCAAATTAATAATTATCCTACATTTTAAAAATTCTTAATTAGAATCTTCTACTCTGTGAAAAAACTAAGAGAATAGAAAGACAAGCCACAGACTGAGTAAAATATTTGTAAACACGTATCTGATATAAGACTGGCATCTAAAACATACCAAAAAATAATAATAAAAGCTCTTAAAACTTAACAGCAGTGAAAGAAACAACTCAATTTAAAAACGGGTAAAGGACGCTCAACATCCTATGTGCTAATGACAATTGCTGAATCTCGTTTTTCTCTTTTCCTTGCAGGATTTCTGCTTCTTCCAATATGCTTGCTTTTTTGTTTTGGTCTTTGTCTTTCATGTTATATGTTTTCTTCAAAATCTGGAAACCCTTTGCTAGGAACTTATATCTAAAAGTATTGAAAGAGAGAACTGTATGAAAGTCCTGTTCACTTTGCTGGGTCGGCTATAGTTCCTACCATAGACTGACCTGTCTGGACAGTTCCATTGCAGAGTCCCCAAAGTCAGTATTTTTTCTCTAGGGCTGGCCAGATTTCTTAGAGAAGGATTTTTCAGTGACGTTTGATGTCTGGATGAGAGCAGTCTATGAGTCAAGGGATTTAAAAAGACTGGGATCTCAACATTCAGCGTGTAAACATTTACTTCCAAAGTGTGATCTTCAGTCGTCCTGGTGTCCCCAGTCTAGACTCCTTCAGTTTTACCATCTGCAAAGATTAAACATCTAATCTTATGGGGAGGAATGAGGCATAGTTGCCTAGTTATGGGAGAGGAACTGCAGGTCTAATTGCTCCTTAAGCAGCTTTCAACCAGTTCTCCCCGTAGCAACTCCAAGGGTAGCTGGTGCAGCCATTACCTGTGTCTTTCAGTGATTCTCTGATACAAATTAGGTGACATCACAGCTTCCTCTACTGCTGGCATAAGGTCAAGTCTTCCAGGTCTGCTAAGTCAATTGCCAATTATCCCTGTTTATGTGAGTTTATGAATAAAACAAGCAAACAAAATGTCAACTTTTGACTTAACTTCAGTTGTAAGTGCATTTGGTTAATTCTCCATCTTAACCCAGAATTGATTCCACTTAATCTGTAAGAAGACTTAACTCCCCAAATTCTCATTCAGGAGGCGTCTCCTGCCATCACCCACCTTCACCCCATCGTCCTACAGGTTGCAGAGAATCCTGAGTATTCCTGAGTCTGAGGCAATGCTTTCAAATCATATGTCTCAACTCTTGCTCTGTCTTTATCCTCGATCTACACAAAAACCTTGAGATGAAAGCCTCTGTTTTTCATCCCTGTGTCTTTTTGCTTAGTCAGTGCCCAGCACGTGGTGGGCCTTCTTTATGTTTATTGGACACATGGATGATTGAATGAACTGTTAAGGAATTGAGCAAAAGGCTAAAATAAAAGGGAGTGGGGTTCAGCCATATTCTAGCTCTTACGAGTCACTAATAAAATATGCTTTGCTGTCACATTTATGGGCAGTTTCACTGAAGGTGTATGAAAACAGCGTGAATGGAGGAACAAAGAATTTAGGTGCTCTGTTACCGGTTTATGATAATAAAAGTAAACGTGGGTTCAGAGCACTTTCTAGATTGTTCTGTGAGACTCTAATTTCTGCATCAACATATCCTTTTGTTAAATTCTATTTTTTTTCTGTCCCCCTCCCACCATCCAAACAGAAAAAAATCCTGAAAGAGTAGTTGCAAAATTACTGTGTATATCTGATAGTTGACTATGCCTCACCAAAGGTCCTATTTATTTAACTAACGTTCCAAGGAAAATGTGCAGACCCTCTAACATATTGCTTGGAGGTTAAAGAGTATGTTCATTTCATAACCTTGACTTAACGTGCTGTTTCTGTATTCACTCTAACAGAGCCATACCTATCTCCTGAACATCTATGAAAGGAAACTCCCCTAGGAAAAATAATTTATAAATATCTGAGCAGTCACAACTTAATCTTTGATGTTAAAACTTCACAGGGAGCTGCTTTTAGTTAAGGAGGTTTCAGAAGATTTGTAGTCCAGGTGCGTAGATCATTCATTTCAGGTGTATTACTTCACCGCTTTTAGGTCTTCATGTAACTGAAACATTCCACCCTGGATGTTGTCAACTGAAAAAAGAAAAAAAAAAGCACAGCCTAAAAGTTGAGAATTATGTTTTCTTTGGTGGCTTTGCTGAGGACCATAGCCCAGGAAGGCAGCCTCTCTGGCAGCTCTGAGGAACTGTTCCAAAGAGATAAGTG
Organism: Orcinus orca; assembly: GCF_937001465.1. Classification (NCBI taxonomy): domain Eukaryota; kingdom Metazoa; phylum Chordata; class Mammalia; order Artiodactyla; family Delphinidae; genus Orcinus; species Orcinus orca. The sequence goes on from NC_064579.1 coordinate 33,841,240, forward strand.
AGGGGCCAGGATATATAGGAATTTTTTGCTGGGGAAAAAAATGTAGTCTAACATCAAAAGATTACTGCTAATCACAAAAAACCAGACATCTTAAGTTAACGATTTTAGTGTTTTTCTATGTATGGGAAGTTGCAAGAGTCCGGGCTTGTTGAAATCATTGCTTTGATATCCACCTTAACTCTCTAGGGCCAGGATCCTGGTTTTCTGCATCCTGAATTCTCCTGAGGGTGCACCACTGGGGGCAGCTGCCATGGCTGATGACTTTACGGTCACAACATCCTTTGTTTACTGAAATGGCGGGTGACATTCCTTGTCCATAGTATAGATTCTGGGAGGCAACCCTACCTGCTAAGCAGAGATGAGAAAAAATAGTCTAGAATCTTCCTCACGAGGGCAACGCTTTTTTAGTCCATCCTGTTCTAGGGTAGTGGAGTCAGGGAGCCGTTGTTAAAACACCTCTGCCTGGGCTGTGAATTGGGCATTACCTGTAGTGGTGCAGCGTGGTGACGGGGATTCAGGGCTGTGCGCTCTGTACTGCACCTGAAAGGGCCTCTTGATCTGAGGACTCTGGGAACAAATGAATTATCATGGAATAACCAACCGGATTGGGATAAATTGAGATAAATTATATAGGGATTTGTTACCCCATACAGTGTTGTGTCAACTAGTGCCGATTGCTCATCAAGAAGGCCTTTGTGTCTTTCTGCCCCAGGAGTAGCTCAGGTCCTGGTTTTATATCTAAACGTCTTGGTCTTTCCCCCCCTTTTTTATTTCGTCTTTCCTTTCTCCCTGACACTTGACGTCCACTCACAACCTGATCAAATTTTAAGGGTAAAAATTGCCGTGAAGTTGTTTGCTTCTGTCACCTCTGTTCTCTGGCCAGTGGTCACTGTAACTTCCCCTTTCCTTCTCCAAAATCTGCCTGGTCAAACGCTCGAGATACTGCACTGGGTCCCTTCCCACACTGCATTCTTATTCCGTTGTTCACGCTATCATGTATTTAATTTTTAACAGACTTTTAAAAATTTCTAATTACAATTCAGATTTTCTGTAAGATGAATGATGATACCAATTAGCATTGAACAGTCTGCCAGACTCTGTGAAAGCACTTTACAAACATGATCTTAAATCACTTTCAAATAATCCTTTTGTCTGCAAAGGTTGTTTTTCCTCATTTTATACATGGGGAAAAAGATGAGATTCAGTAAGCTTTGGTGTTTTTCCCAAAGTCGCACAGCTAGAAAGTTCTGAAGATGGAATTTGAACCTATGTCTACCTAATTTCCCTGCCCTTGCACTTAGCTATTTATCAGAGAGAAAAATGAAAGGAAAGGCACCCATAATTCTATTAGCTAAAAGAAAATATTTTTGATATTCTCTTTTTCTTGTTATTTGCTTACAGTAGTACATGCATAAATTTGTGCATTCATAGACAAATGTATACATGTCCACATACATGTTTTTATGACTTTTTAAGTTATATATCTATTTAATAGGATAATTCTGTGTATATTTTTTACTTATAACTATTGTGAAGCTTTTCATGCATTGTTTTGTATACTTTATGAAAACACAATAATTTAGTTTTGTGAAAATTAAATCATATCTACCACTCAGAGATAGCGTATTTTAACCACTCCTTTACTGGTATTTACGTGTTTGGGTTTCTTTGCCCTAATCTCTCGCTGTGAGAGGTGTGGTGGTGTGCACATTTCACTGTCGACCTCAGCCTGCCCTCTAGGGGGCCTCCTTTGCTGTATTCATTCTCTCCAAGCTACTTTCATTGTTGGGGCCAAAATGGCCAGTCTTCCCATCTCTTACTTTTAGTGGCTACCTCCCAATATAGTATATTCTGCCTGCTCTAACTCTAATCAGTCCTCATAAATGTGTACAGAGAAAAGCTCCCCAGGAGAGTGATGTTAGAAAGCCCGTTTCCCCAGAGATCAGATCCACCCCTCTCTCTGGCTTCCCCAACTTCCTCCTCATTTCAGCTAAGCACCTGCAGGAGGGGAGGCCAGGTGTCCTCTGTGTGAGCATATCGTTAACCAGGTCGTCACTAACTGATGTGTAAAATGGACCCTAGCAGTCCAGTCATCAGCTGCGTGGCCCCGAGATTACTGGTTTCCAGCTGCTCCCTGAAATACCACGTCTTAGGAGCAGGTGCTGTGTGCATACTTTTATGTAAATTTGAATGATGACATTAAATCCAGAAATTATTCTTAAGTGTTGAAAAATGTGTCCAAGGTACCTGTAAATACTTTGCTACCTTTAAGGTGTAGTCTTAGCCCAAAGAGTAGATTTTGTCACTTCTTAAAATTACCTTTAAAAATTACAACAGACCTTTGTTTTACTAGCTAAGACTTACTACGGGAGGGAAAAAATTCTTAAGACTTGTACTTAACTCCTTATTCTCATTTTTATGGCATTCAGGTCACTTATAAAGCCTCCAAAATTTGAACATGACTACACTTTTGTTAACTGCCTGATTGCAGTTTTTCAAACAGAATCGTGTAATGCTTTCTGTCTCCTGAGGAATCTTCTAGGTTAGGTACCTTTCTAAGCTCTCTGCATATCACGTATGACTGCCTTATTCCTTATTTAGAATGTTTGCATCAATATTATGAGCAGTGAGGGGGAGATAATATTTGTACTCCAACATACGAAAATCTTTCATTCCTTCACACACACACACACACACACACACACGAGAGAGAGAGAGAGAGACAGAGAGAGACAGAGAGAGACAGAGAGACATAGAGAGAGAGACACAGAGGGAGATAAATATGTGAGGTGATATATGTTAATTAACTAGGTCAGGGGGGAATTTTTTCACAATGCATAGGTATTAGCAAGTCATCACGATGTACACTTTAAATACCTTACAATTTTATTTGTAAATTATAAATAAAGCTGAAAAATATTACCTTATTCATTTTTCTGTTCAAATACATTTAAACAATGACAGTATCCGTACTGGTAGGCTCCCCTTGCTCTACTTTATAACCTTTAAATTTATTGTTAGCATCTGATCCTCGTCAGCCTCTTGCCTGATACAAATGGAACCACCACGTACAGCTCTGCTGGACAAAATGCCATTTGTTGATAATAATACTAGTTATGGTTTGCTGATCACCATGTGCTGCTCTAAGCACTGTACATACTCATCTTGAAGCCTCCTAACAGAGCTCTGCAAAAGTGATGCTATGATTTGATTTTACAAATCAGAAAACAGAGTCAGAGAGGTTGAATAAGTTGTTCAGCGTCACCTGGTTAGTAAGAGACAAAAGTGTGATATGAATCCTGAACTCTAAGAGTTTGTGCTCTTTCCACTCTCTCCACATTGTCTGAAATTATTACCTGCGGGCTTAAATGCAGTATTAACCCAGTGCGTTTATCAACAGTGCATAGCAGATTTCAGTTAAGATTAGTCAACCTGAAGTTCAAGCGCCATTGCAGGGTTGGAATCCAGCATCTACCAGGAAGCAGACAATATGCTGGTTACGAAAAATACAGTGGAGAGAACAAGAAGGCGCGGTCTCTACCCTCATGGTGATAAATGTCTGGTGTATAGGTAGTAATGCTCTTCCTACATGGTTTCTGTAACCTGGGGCTTTATAATCTGAGATCATGTTGATGAAGGGAGTGTATTTACCAGAAGCTGCTCTTGCTTCCCCATTTCCTGTAGCCTTTGCTTCAGCTAAGTGCTCCCATTGACCTTCTCTCCCAGCCGGTCTCATTCCTGAATAAAAAATTTGAGCTAACTAGAAGTATTTTTTAAAATATTCATACCAAGCCCTGCCCCATTCCTCTTCCCTACCCCATCCGGTTCATGACTTACTTTTCCGGGAGTGAGACCCAGGCTTCAGTATTGTAAAAATATGATTCCCATGGGCACCGGGTTGAGGCTCCTTAGGAAGCTACTGTGTCGCTTACAACTTCCCATCGTGAATCCGTAAAGATTCTGTGGCTGCAGCAGAAACCTGGCTCAGGGTCAAAGCTCTGTGCACTGCAGTGGCCCATTTCTATTGCCCAGATGTTTCTCTAAGTTCCTGAACTATTGTTAACATTTCCTTACCTGACTTTGGTGAACTGAGTTCTATCAGGCCCCACCTAGGGTGCTGGTCAGTTCAGTTCAGAGACCGGCTACCTTCTGGGCATTTGCATAGTCTAGGAGGGAGTGTCTCATGAAATAAAGCAAGGAGAATTAAGTGTAAGGAAGTCCTTGGCAGAAGCCTGTGACAATGACAGTGGCTGGTGGCTTCTTGCCTGGCACTAACCACCCAGTACGGTATGTGCAGAACCAGTTCTGTGTGAATGTTATCATGAGTATTCAGTATTCTGGAAAACTTACTGGGGATACAGTTATAAGACAATCCAGTGGTAAATAAATGTATGATGAGGGAGACAATTTAAATGATGATAAATGACAATGAAAAAGAAGAATGTTATAGCATAGTTGTTAAATAAATATTTAGCAAGTGTTAGAATTTTAAAGAAGGGAAAAAGTTCTGTAGACTAGAAATGTCTTGCTTAATGAAGGAGGGAGATGAAGGATGAGTAGGGTTATTAAGGCAATGAGATCAAGAGAGAGAATTCCAGTAGAGAAACATTCCATGAGCAAGAGAACAAAAGTGGAGTGGATGAGTCCAGCTCATGCAGCACTAAATAGGGGTGTTAAACTGGGAGGCACAAGGAAGATAAAGGTAGGATGAAGGATGAAGGCCATTTGTTTATATAATCCACTCAAGAGGTTGGGCTCATGTTGAAGAGAAGAGTTTTTGAAGCCCTTAGGGCAAGGAAATAATAGGCAAGCATTGTTTCAAGCAATTCAGTCTCTCTTTGTTGTTGTTCGAATTAATTGGGGATAGATGAGAAGTCAGATGAATTTTTTTAAATAAAATGGACCAAAAAAAAAATGTGAAAGACATTGCGTACTAGTTTGGATAGGGGAAGCCAAGAAGACAAAGGTGGCCATAAGATACTAGAGATCTCAGAAGAATGATGCTGTCATCAACAGAAAGAGGTAAATTCAGAGGAAGGGGCATTTGGCAAGATTAGGTGAAGGAGTATGTATTAAAGAAGTCTTACTTATGACCTTAGGGTCTCTGAAGGGCAAATCCATGATGAAATACCTGTTATCACATGAAAGTAAACCCAGTGACATGTGAAACTGACATGAAAACAACTGAAGGAAATTTGCACAAAATTGTGTCGGGTGCAGAACATGGCAGATGAATGATACTGTGGTTACATAGGGTGGTGCATTCATGTGAAGAAGAGAAAAACTATAATTTTAGCAAGATGAGTTATCTTATAAAGCTGTCACTTCTGCTATGTAAATTTGTAGTTTCAATATTCAAGGGGTTAATTGTACTGAGCCATTGTCACCACCTAAGCAAAGGATGTGGGAATTACTGCAGACTGCTTCCTAAAGACCTTAATCCAACATGACATTGAGTAAAATAACCAATTGTTTAAGGTTATAAGAAAAAGTTTAAAAAGCTACTTAATATAACGTATACTTAGGAAACTATGATAGCTGTAGAAGATTTAGGTTACTTTACTTCTAGAAATACATGTAAGTGATTTGATAAAGGTCTTTTAAAAAGAATAGTCCTCCTGTTGGAATAAAAATGAATAAGTCAGAGTCCCAGTCACTGAGGAAATTACTGTTTTGTGAGCAGACAAAAAGTCTGGGCAATTAAATTACCGTAAACCATGATACAAAATATTTCAGAGGGATGAAAAGATTGTTCTGATAGCACAGAGGATGGAGCATTGATTTTGCCCCAGGGACTCAGGAGAAGGTAACCAGAAGAATGAATATTTGAGTTGAAAATCAAAAACTGGAATCATCTGGGTAAAAATGTGTGTCAAGAGTTCCAAGTGCAGAGAATAGCATCTTCAAGGCTGTGATGTCATGAGAAAGCTCAGCAAGTTTACTGAACAGTGAGTTTATTATTATTATTTGTATGAGGAGTAAGGAAAAAGGAGAAGAAGAATTCCTGAACGGCAGCCAAGGTGGAGGAGGTAAAGTGAATTCGTCAGAACAGGCAAGGTTATGCTGCCATAACAAACACCCCCAAATCTCAGTAATTTAAAACCGTGAGGACTTGTTTGTTTCTTCCACTGCATGGTGACCCCAGTCAGCTTGGATCTCTGCTCTTCATTTTCCTCTTTCTCCACCATATGAACACTATAATAGGGGAAAAAAGAAACATGTTGAATTGTGCACTGGAAACTCACCAAAAGTGAAACACACCTCTTACATTTTATTAGCCACAGCAAGTACATGGGCACACCTAACTTCCAAAGAGCAGCGAGGTGAAACTGTACCATGTCCCTGAAGAAAAACTGAAAATATTGGTAAACTGTATCGACTACCGCATACACTTTGCTGCAGATTCTGGGCTAATCTTACAGGTAACCAGTGGATCTGTGCGTGGGAGGAATAACACCAGCGGATTTCTTACAGAGGAAACCTTTTGGCCAGCAGAATAGAGATCAACTCAGTGATTCGCAGATTCAGCATTCATCAGAATCAGGTAGAGGGCTTGTTGAAAACACAGGCTCCTGGCCCTCACACCCAGAGTTTCTTAATCAATAGGTCTGAGGTGGGGTCTGGGATTTTCTATTTCTACCAAGGGTGGTGCTGATACCTCTTGTCTTGGGACCACATTCTGAGAACCACTGAACTGGTGGAATCAGATACTGGAGTTACTGTGAAAGTCTGATGGGAAGATGATGGATAAAACTAAAGCACCAGCAAAATGGCAAGAGAAGCAATGGTGTACCCAGGAGACACTTTCGAGGCTGCATTAGCAGGATTTTATAATATTGGATGTTAAGGGTGAGGGTTAGAGAAGGTTGGAAAATGACAACAGCTTACTTTCTCCGGATAGATAATTGCTCCATTAAGCAAGATGGGGGCTACAGGGGATGGAGCAGGGCTAGGCATGGATGGAGGAAGACTGAAAGGAAGAGAAGGCATTTAGTTTATGACATGTCGTCTCTCAAGTCCCTGAAAACATGCAAATGTGTTATGTCCAGCCAGTGAAATGCAGCTCTGAATCTTGGAAGAATGCTAATACCTGAAAATAGAGATTGAGAATCATCAGGGTATTACTGAAGTGGAAGCCAGTGGATAAAATGAGAACATCCAGGAAGAGTATTTTGCATGAAAAAGGCAAAGAAGCAAGAGCAGAATCCTGACGCGCCGTAATAATTAGATAAACGAAGAGGATGTCCAGAAGCCCAAATAGGACAATAAAACTGAACGAAGGGTAGAAGAGCTCGCAGACATCGGCGTCAGGAAATAAAAAAGGAGAGAGATTTAAGAATCAGGGAGTAATCGATGGTGTCACATACTTTAGAGAGATCAGACATGACCAGGACTTAACACAGGCCTGTAATAATTCAATGCATCCATCACTTTATTTAGCCAGGCCCTAATCCCCCTGTTGGGTACGGTGTCCGCACCAGTCTTCTGTCCTCATCCTTGAATTAATCATATGGGAATCTTCTTAGCCACTAGGTTCAGCCTTTAAAACTGAAGTGACCCCTGAGGTATTAGTCCTCCTGCAGTCATAGGTACAAGGAGAAGTTTATGTTACTCTCCTGGCAAAGGGAGGGATAGTGAAAGACGGGGTGAGTCTAAGCCTTTCCTTGACGACACCTCAAAGACAGCTAGAAACCGGCACTGAAAGCGTGCTGCCCTGAGATCCGCCACCCTCTTGCTGAAGTTTTGGAAACTCTTCCCAATCGCTTGATGAAATATCTGTATCCCTACTTCTATCATTAGGCCCAATGTGAACCCTACACTCTAAATTGAATCTCTGACTTTTCTTCTTTCTTGACTCAGACCTCTCTCTCTATATATATGAGTCTGTATTCCCAGATGTATCTCCCCTGGGCCTGCCACCTGGCCCGACTAGTCAATGTGGTTTTCCAGTTCAGACTCAGAGACTTGCTAAGGTCATCTCAGGTCTCTGCAGGTCTCTGCAAACAACATCCAACCTGTACCTTCTGTACCTTCCTTTACTGTCTAAGCCTAAGCCCTGTCTGGTCCTCTGCTGTCATCTAATCATGTCCTTTGTCTTGCCCGGGCAGTTGAGGCTACCAAGTATGGGTGCCATGACCATGGCACAGAGTCTCATTAGTGAAAGAAGCCAAACAGATCAAGATCTGAACAGATCAAGCTAAGCCTTCATGACGATGAATGAGAGATGATGTGTCTTTCTTCCTCTGTTTTGTTTGTTTGTTTGTTTTTAAAGCACCCAGTAGGAAACTCCTTTCACTTCATTATAACTGAAAGAGAAAAATATTCTCTCTTGGACCTTTATTGACATATTGGTTTGAGTTATATGTGTTTTCTTGGTCAAAAAAAAAGAAAAGAAAATAAAGAAATGATAAATAAGTGAAAAGGTATAGACTGGTTTTGAGAAATTATCCTAGTCCTTTCTCCTTTTCAATCAAAACTATGTAAATGTAACAGAAACAGCTCCCCAAATAGTCATTGATTACAAAAGAGCAAAGAAAAAATACATGACGTTAGGTTTAAGACCCTTGATCCAGTTATTCTAGAGAACCTCAGCTGTCTATATCTTTATTTTCTCATATCCACATGGAGAGAAATTCATATAGGATTATTTCGTGTCATTCTTCAATCATATTTTAATTAATGTTCAGTAGTCATTCTATGGAAGTGTATGTAAAAATAAATCCTGAACTTAACCTCGATTTTATCCTTGTCTTTGATATTAGAGACTGAATCTGAACAACACCTGCTCTATAAACAACTCCCTGATTCATCTGAACAGAAAACAGTTCAGCAAAATAGTTGACTCTGCTTTAGGATACAGATGACACCTGTCATTTCAATAACTAAGTTATTTAAATTGAGTAGCAGACATATCTGACAAATCTTCAGACACAAATACAGCAAAGAAATCTGGAATAACATCTAAGATATCAGAAGTTGTCTTCAGGCCTTCAAGATTTTCCTTTATTCAGGGGAAAACTATTGTGTCTGTCCCTCTCTTTTTTCTGTCTACGTTATGACTTCCATCTGCACGTAAGTGTCATTGCTGGAGTTGAATGGAGACACTTTTGATTAGCACTAAAACGTTCTAATGTTTGAGACCTTGAATGCAAAACTTCTGATAAAAATAAACTTCAAGGTCTGGGAATACTCTTATCAGATCAACTCTATGGCCCCAGAGTAGGTTGCTTAAATCTTCTTGGTTAAGCTTGAGAGTGCAAAGCTTAATACCCACAGGCTTGCAATCTTTTTGAATGTGATTATAATTCAGCACCAGCTTTGCATCCTGGATAAAGGTTCCCCTTGAACACAAAGCATGTTACATGCTTGTGTGCTAGTGATCAAAATACTCAGAGGATTACAGCACTTGCTCTTCTCAAACCTCCAAAATGGTGTTAACGTGCTCCATCCAATCAGCTAAGCTGTAGATTAAATTTTTGTAGATTGAAGACATAATTTTATTTCATATGCCAGAAACTCATGCAACCCTAGCATTTCTGTTAGCATGTTGCATTCACCAGCATAACTCAAGAGGTTTAATGAAAGTTTAATAACAATATGTTGCAGATTTTGTGCCTAATTTATTTTTAATTGCAAACTGTACAACATATTATTGCCTGTGAAAATAGAAATTTAATTTTCTTCCCTTTTTTTTTCTTTCTTCTTTTTTATAACTCTAATGTAACCTCAGATAAGAAACAGGGTTTAACATGCTGTTTTTCTGGATTGTATTTCTTTGTTTTTAGACCCTTGATGTGACATCTTTGGAAAATATAGCTCACGCCACTAGCATTATCCTTCAAACACTTTCATGCTTTCAGAATGTGCTATTCGGAATTTCTACGTGTGCTATTTGCACTGACACAGTGATCTCAAGTATATAACGTGCACCGTGGTTACAGCGTCCCTCTTTTCCACGTGAAAATCTGATAGTTTATTCCTGCTCACAGTATTCATCTTCATATTTAGAATTAATTTAGATTGTGAAGCTTTATTGGTGAAGGAGTGAAAGCACATGCGAGGTAACTTTAATCGTAAGAATAGCTGGAGAGGGCTTCCCTGGTGGCGCAGTGGTTGAGAGTCCGCCTGCCGATGCAGGGGACGCGGGTTCGTGCCCCGGTCCGGGAGGATCCCACATGCCGCGGAGCGGCTGGGCCCGTGAGCCATGGCTGCGGAGCCTGCATGTCTGGAGCCTGTGCTCCACAGCGGGAGAGGCCACAGCGGTGAGAGGCCCGCGTACCACAAAAAAAAAAAAAAAAAAAAAGAATAGCTGGAGAGTTTGTGAAAACTAGATGTGCTATCATATTTTCATAATAGTAGAAGCAATACTTTCTTAATGTGCAGTTTGCTTTTTCGTGTGACCTCTAATTTTTGTAATTGGTCTTCTCGGGAATGCCATGAATGAAAAATCCACATGAGCGTTCATTCCGATCTTTTCTTTCGGAAAGTTTTGTCACACTCTGCTGCATCTGGTAGTTTGACTTCGGACGGAATCTGAAATGAAGCTTAATGTGAGTGTGCTAGCAAGTGATTCTAGGAAAATGTCAAAATGCAAGAGAAGCAAACAAAGGTCTTCTGTGCCGGATTTGCATTCCCTTCTGACATCCCTGGCTCTTTACATCAGAGAGTGAGTTGTATTGTTTATTTTAAATGTCCTGCCTTTTCTCTTTCTCCCTCTCCTTAGAGAGGGGCCATCAGCTCGCTTCCCGCAGCCCTTCCCTCTGTGTGCTGGGCATTGTGTCAGCGCGGCCAGCTGCCTTCAGAGCTGGTGACAAGAGAAGGGCTGCCTCTTGCCAGAGAGAGGTGGGCAGGATGTCACGACTAGGTCTCCTTTCCTGCCACACACTTCTCGTGGCCTCTCCAAGGCCCGGCTTCCAGGGATGGACAGATCAATGTGATACCCCGTTTCAGGTTTGCCGTTCTGAGCAGGCGCATGAGACAACATCACAGTCTCCACGGAACACTTGTTGTGAGTGAGTACCTTGACCTTGGCCTCCTATAAAACATCATAATTCAAGTTCAGGTAGGACTTGTGCCTGGGGTGATGGAGATGGACTTACGCTGTAATATTTTGAGCACTTGAACTGCATTGCAGCTAAAACTTAACTAAAAATGAAGCAGGAAGAAGGTCAGGACAATTATTTTTCAATAAACCTCACATACGGAATGTAATAATCCTCCTAAACTCGAGAGTTTTAATCGTTTTAAAAGAGTATACTCCCATAGAAAACATCTGATTCGTTTCAAATGCTACCTTAGAAGCTGCTTCTCTGAGACTTCCGTATGCTTCTATTTTAATTTTTCAGAGTATCTAAGCCTGTGATATGATGACTTTTTCCCCTTCACGCACCACATGTCCTTAAAGGGACGTGGTATTGTTGAAATTATTATTTCCTAAGATATTGGCCGATTTCCAGCTTTGCCACATTAGTTTGGATCAGAGTAAAACATTAATGTAAATTATTCTTAATGAAGTCAAGAAATATGGAAATTCCAAATAGATAAATTAGATCTCTGTGATATACAAGAGAGTCTGACTATCTATTGTATTCGTGTAGCACAAGTACAAGTATATTTAAAAGAGATTCGATGAAAGGACCCTTAGAAACCTGACCACAGAATGGGCCAGCCATCCCAAAGAGCGTTTGGACAGATGCTGTTGACCAAATCGATGTGGGATGCATGAATTGATAGAATCAGTTGCAGGAAGTTTTTGGAACGTAGCGATATACAGGTTAGGCGGATACAGTTGGTACCTACGCATATAGAGATTATTGTAGAGAAACGCAGTTGCAATTACTAGGACATGAGCATGTACCTGTTTTTGTAAATGCCTGTCAGAGACTGAAGGACAGGTTTCCAGAAGGAAAGTGCTCTCCCGTTTTCTCTCCTCCTTACCATTTCCATAGATCAGAGAGCTATGCATAAAGACAGTAACGCCCACAGATCCTTTGGTGGAAGTTTTGCTGATGGGTGTGAGGGCAGCTTGAATTTCCATCAGTCTCAGATCTTTCCAGATCTATGTTAATTCTTAATTATTTGCTTATTAAAGGGATGCTTGTCTCTTTTCTCCATATGTATACATAAGCTCAGTGTAGCCTTGAAGTACCTTCAACGCATGATACTACACACATTTGCACACACACACACACTCACCCTTGCTGGGGTGGAGATTCCACAAGTGCATCTTGTGGAAACTTTGGAGTTTCCGCAGTCTGCTGAAGAGGAATATCTTCCTTTTAAACGGAATCTTCAAAATGTGATAAATTTTACTCAGGTCAGAAGATGGATGTGAATACACCTATCCTTCTATTTATGACTTTACAACTTTAACTCATTCCTGAAAACCAACCAATGAGTTTAAAAAAAAAAAAAAAAAAAACTGTTAGGTGAAAATTAATATTTTTCCTTAATTTGTATGGGTAAACTTTGATACATTTCATCTCCATCCAAGATACTCCAAAATTGTTCAGTTTAAAAAATATATCCATTAAAATTGAAAGCAAGTTTTTACCGGTAAAAAATTTGAACAAAATATAATTTATATATGAAAGCTAATATTATATTATTATATTTCTTTTGTTTACCAAACACTAAACTATTTTAGGGCTTATGGATTTCTTGCATTCAAACTAAACTTAACAAAATAAGGTTACAGTCACAGAGTGGTTAGTTGGGTTTTTTTTTTTTTTGGAAATACAGTTGACTTACCATGTTGTGTTAGTTTCAGATGCGCTACATAATGATTTGACATTTGCACACACACTATGAAATGATCACCACCGTAAGTCTAGTGACCGTTTTTCCCCGCAGAGAGTTATTGCGGTGTTACTGAGTGCATTCCTTATGCTGTATATTAACATCCCCGTGACTTATTTATTATATAACCAGAGGTTTGTACCTCTTAATCCCCTTCTCCTCCCCCACCCTTCCTCCTTTTGGCAACCACTCATTTATTTTCTGTTGTCTGTGAGTCTGCTTTTGTTTTTGTTTGTTTTGTTTGTGTTGACCTAAAGTTAGTGAAATTTAAACCAAATGATTCTCATTTGAAAAAATTTTAGTTGAGGTTTCTGTGGTTTCATATTACAAATATGCAGCTCTAAGCTGTGTCATAATATATACACAAAAATAAGCAAAGCTATAGTTCAGAGAAGCACCATGAGAACCCTTTGCAACACTTGGGAATAGAATACGCAGATGAGACTGAAGAATCGTAAAAATGTTCCTCGTCATCTCTCTTGCTAAAATGACGTGTGCAAATCAAAGCATTGTGGGTTCGTTCGAACATGGTGTATGTGTGCCTCATAGATGAGTGAGTTAGGGAAAAACCAAAAGTTTCCGCCCAAATATTTCCAATAGGCTGGCCATCCTTTTAAAATACTGAGGCCAGAAATGCGAAAGAGGGTGAAAAATACTCTCCACTTATCTACACTCCTGGATTATAAACTGCTTGTGAGCAGTGAGTGTTCATCGATGAGACACATATACATTGAATATCTAACGTGAGTCCAGTACTCTACCTGATGCTGGGTATGCAGAGTGAACAATTCAGACGTATTCTGTGATCTCACAGGATATAGACTCTTACAGCTAAAGATAGATAGATAGAGATTCAACATAATTCCTTTCACTGTGTTATTTTACACTAAGCAGTGATCATTTCAACCAGTGTAATCAAACTACCCGACCTATCCATTTTCATTCATTCAACATTTATTATTTGCCCATTACATGCTATATGCTACAATGCAGTGGGATTTCTTACTGTTTTTCCTCAAGACTATGTTTCATACAAAACAACAGGATGGGGAAGGCAGAGGGAAATGAAATAAAATCCATGAACAGAAAGCTGATTTGTGTTAACACTTTCACAATATAATCAGTCTTTTATAAATCCATGCATGTACACAGACGAAACCAATAAGAAAAGCATCATGTGTTTCTGAATCCATCTCCTTGATTTTAAGTTACATCAACCTATAAATGTTTCTTTTTGTTGTAACTAATCAGCATTCTGATAACTTATTATTTGTGTAAGATTATTTTAAAAATTTCATTCATCATCATAATATTCTAAATAAGAAGTGTCTTGCGGGCTTCCCTGGTGGCGCAGCGGTTGAGAGTCCGCCTGCCGATGCAGTGGACGCGGGTTCGTGCCCCGGTCCGGGAAGATCCCACATGCCGTGGAGCGGCTGGGCCCGTGAGCCATGGCCGCTGAGCCTGCGCGTCTGGAGCCTGTGCTCCGCAACGGGAGAGGCCACAGCAGTGAGAGGCCCGCGTAACGCAAAAAAAAAAAAAAAAAAAAAAGCGTCTTGCAAACTTTATGATCTATACTTCCAGATATATGATAAAGATTACAAACACTACTTTATACAGAGGTGCTGTGCAAAGAGATGTTCAGAGATGTGGCTTTAGGCTTGATTTTGCTACTTACTCACTGAAATTTTGGACAAGTCATTTTAGACTCGCTGAGGCTCAGAGGTCTTAGGATAATATGAGTTCCAACTGTGGCCCTCAACGTAGCTCACCTAAGGAGGAGTGACCAGGAGTGAATAGGGGTTTCTAGGACCACAGCACCTGTCCAGACGTGCTTGAGAGGTACAGTTGCTGGGTGAATGAATAAAAGTACAGGCAGGGAAAGCTTTCTTTTACTTCCAGACCACATTCAAATCACAAGTATTTAAATTAACTTGGCCTCTTAAGCACAGCTTCAAAGGCATGTGCTGTGAGCGACTCAAAGAAAATAAAATGTGGTTCTTTCCATTAACAGAACGAACCCGATGTAGAGAAACAAGACCCCAACCTGAGATAAGGAAGAAGACAAGGGCCTGTGTAAGCACTGAACGTGTGCTGCCAACCAAGCTTGAGTTATAATGAAAAGAGGATGGTCTTGGGGAGGGACATGACTTCTAATCCGGGTTCTAACCCCTTTTACAAGCTGTTAACTATATGCTATGACCTCCAGTTAAGTCACCTGTAATGTGTTTAAGAACATGTACACCAGAAGGAAGGTATGAGAATTTGAAGGGAGAATTTAGGCGAAGTACGTAGGATAGTGTGCCCAGATAGTTTATGCTAAGCAAACCTTACTTTCTCTTCCACCCTTTCTCTGTAATCATTTAATAAAATGGCATGATTATATATTGGCTGTGCCTGACTTAGACTGCTACTTTGAAAATACAGTGTAGTCATGGCTGTGAAAACTTTGAATGTTGTAAAAATGTAAGTATTTGTGAGGTATTATTTCTGGTAATGGATTTTCTGAACTCACGATGTCCAAAGGCCTTACCAAGAAATAGAACTGTGTTCCCAAAGACTTTGTTATCATATAAATGACAGGAGCATAAAGAACTACCACTTAAATGTGGGTTCCAGCTCTCGTTCGCCTTCATATCAAAGGGAACAAGTGTCACCTCAGACAGAGTCTGGGGATGGGGTGCTATTAGCAAAGACACACCAGGCTGGATTCATGAGAGCATCAGAGCCCTAACCCCCCTGGTATTAGACACCTAACGCAGATGACAGCGTGTGTTAGAGACTAGAATGTGTGTAGGAAGTATGTGCCTAGCAGAGACTCTTCGTTGATCACGTGTAGAGCACTGACTTTGAACTTGTACTTGCACTCATGTTCTGTTTCCACCACACACTGTTGAACACACATGATCTCGGTCACAGTACCTAGCTTCTCCACGGGTTAGTATACTCATTTATACGGTGGGGCAAGTGATTATGCTTCCTACGTGGACTGCTTGGGGGATAAAATGAATATGTGGCACGTGGTAAGCGTTTGGTGAATTTGAACCGTTACTCTTAGCTCTAAGTGATGATATGAATAGTCTTTTGTGCATGTGTTAGATAAATAAGAAACTATAACCTAAAAGATAGAGGCAGTGGTGTGTGTTTCCTATCTCCTGGGAAGGAGGTTCCTCTTTCAAGAAGAGCCTGGCTAGACAGGGAGAGAGGATTCAAGGTCATCCTCGAGAAATAACTCAGATGAAATTGGAAGGAATACCCAGCAGATGAAGTAAGAGACGAAAAGCTGTGCAAGATTTAGGGATGCCGATAGTAGAATTTTAGTAGTTAGCAATAAAGGGTGGCATGGCGGTATGTAGGTCATACGAATACATGTTGGGACTCATTTCTCTCTCACATTATCTGTCCTGTCTATCTGAAGTAACTCTCTTCCATCAAAACACATGACATAACACAGCGACCGACCACCTGAGTTGCTCTGTTATTTTAACCCGCTGAGACTAGGTCTGAACAGCCTCCAGATCTGCTGTCACCTCCGTCACTTATCTTTGCTAAAACATGTGAGAACATCTTTTATTGACCTCTAAAACTTTGGTAGGCAGCAAAGACCAATTTAAATAAGATACTTGTGTGAAGAAATTTAAGTCTCACAATCCCTTTTTCTTAACGGATAAAATTAATGAAACAATAAAATCTCTAAGAAAACGTGACATATGCATACCTGTGATTTGGTTAGGTCGCTTGGGGTGAACACAAAAGGCTTCATTTTGCAAAGATCCGTTACAAAGGCTGCCACAGCAAGATGTTAAAACAAACCAATGAAGGAGCAGGCAGATATTAAGTAGGTATTTTAGAAAGAGTTGATTTTTCTTGGAGGGGAGGGGACTTTGGCTTTTGCTGACAATCGAAAAGAAAGCTATCCAAATGTGGTTTTCTAATCGTTGACCTTATGCGTTTATCTTTAATTAGGCCCAACACAGAAACAAACTAGATGATCCCAGTGGGTTGGTGGATTTCCCTGTTAGCTTTCCAGGCTGGTTAAATATAGGTAGCTACTGTAATTACATATTTACTATGCCAGTTTTGCAGCTTTCCGAGTGACAAAAATTCAGCCCCCTGTCACGAGTTGGAGATGTTAAACTGTCCTAAACATTGGCAGTGCTGTGATAGATGAACACAGGCAGCAAGCACTTCATACATTGTCACACGAGGCTCGTTTAGGCTGCTGTAAATGCGTGGTTTGTAGGAGGGAAACCAACGTGGTGAAGGTGAGAGGCGTGAAGCCGCCTGGTGACAGTCTCAGTCTGTTGTGACGCTGTTTATTAGTGTCTCATAAGATCTGGAGCGGTCTCTGCCTTGCTTTTGTGTGTGCGTTCATCACTTCACGGTGCGAGCTGACCCAAGAGCAGTGCACGATCCTGTTTTTGCATCGCATTTGTTCTGAAAACATGGATTAGTCAAGAGCGCTACAAATAGGACTTGTCGGAGCAGAACCAGAGAGACTTTTTTGCCAAATCAAAGATCCATTCCTTCACAAAAGATAGACTTGTATTTGTGGTTAATGATTTGTCTCAAGATCTGATGAGTATCCTTCAAATATACAATTGATTTTAAACGAGAGCCATTGAATGATACCTCTCCACACTGTGTCCTTTGCAAAGTCTGTACCTGTGGTCTGTACAACTTATCTAAAAACTATACTTCAGTATTCAAGTTGCTCTATTTTTTTCAAGCAGGATTAGTTTTCAGAAGTATTTTTGTTCATTTCTTATTGCGAAAGACCTTACTAGCCTCTTCAAGCAAGAAAATTACCCCCAAAGCTTGCAAGAGTTATAATGCTTAGGGGAAAAAAAAACAGGCAATTCAAAACCTAATGGGACATCTTAGGCCTCATTTACATCTCTAACCTGACCCATTTTCTGTAAAACGTTTTCACTGGTAATTTACATACTAAAAGCTAGTTATTTATCCATCCTAACCAAAAAGTTGATGAGATTACTAATACCGCAGTGAAGTTAACATTACCCTGAGAGCTAAATATGCCCATTTCTAGACTTGACTGTTGAGTCATTTATTTAGCTATAATCTCCACTGCAGGCTGGCATCCAGATTCTGAGAGGATGACGTGAAAGCTCAAATATATTAGCGTTGTCACACTCACTTTATTAGCAGGAGTCCTTCCAGGAACACATACTTTGGAAATAAAGCATATTAAGGTGCTCAGGGTATGTACACACACGTATCTACCCAGGAAAATAAATAATGCAATGAAGTACATTCTCTAAAACAAGTTCCAATATCATATATTTTTTTGAATCCCATAATGCTTTGCATATGTTCAGAGCTTAAAATTGTATTGATGTAGTTTTAATTTTTTTTAATAATTTTAAGTTCCTGAGATTTGGGGAGAAAACGACTGCAAGGGGGAGCTGAAGTGCATAGTTGCAGAGAGAGATCCTTCTCACTGTCTTCAGGAATATATATATTTTTTCATGATGAAAAATATATATCCATAAATGCATATATTTAGTTTATAAATATATTTTAGATCTGTATATATTATGTTTATATTACATACACACTTGTCTTTTTATTAAAACATCTTTCTATTTTATATATTTGTATTTTAGTATATATTATAAATATATGTTATATATTTTATTATGTTTGTTATCTATATTTTATATATATGTAATATCACCACCTGTTGCTGATTGTTACTTGATAACTTACTATCACAAAGCCCTGCGTTTAATAATAACTGGGCTCATGTTTATAATATAAGCATCTATGCAACATGAACTGCCGGTAGATCTTTAATCTAGTTGGACACCAGTTGCGCACATGTTCAAAGTCACACTTCAGGACCTTCAAGCCTGTCCTGGGGTGCAATACGCCTGCATGCTAGTTTGAATCCCTCTCTAAGCGGCACACGCCAAATCCTACCAGAATCCAGAGGTTGAGAGAACATAATACATCGACGCGACATCGACGCGGCTCTTTGCTCAAGGAATTTTGTTTTGTTTTGTTTGGGGTTTTTTTGTTTTTCTTTTTGGCTGCACCGGGGGCTTGTGGGATCTTAGTTCTCCAACCAGGGATTGAACCCGAGCCCTCAGCGGTGAAAGCATGGGGGTCCTAACCACTGGACCGCCGGGGAATTTCCAGGAATTTTTGAACAGATTGCACTGTGAGTCCCTTGGTAAGCTCTGGTCCTTTGGGGCGGTGTTCAACCCAATTTTAGTTTGTTCAGCGTCTCTTGCAAACCTTCCTGCCTAGCTTAGTGTAGCATTTCATTGCCATCAGGGCAAGTCTGGTACCAAAGAAGGTCACAGACTCCACCCCTGCCGGTGACCTTGGAGCCCAGAGTCTGAGGCTGGGCCACCTGAGACAGCTGCAGGGCCTTGCCCTCCCAGTACAAAGGTGGCTCTGTTTTGTTCCTATGTAGTTTTCGTTTACTCAGAAATGGGTTTCAGATCGTGTTTGTTTTCAGAAATTCTGTTTGCTGTTGTATCCTTCCTGGTAGTAGAGGCTTTACTGGAGGCTGCACAATCGGTTATAAGCAGAGAAACCTTGGCAAATGTAATTACTAAAAACTCATCTGCAAAGTGAACTGCCACCCATCAAACCTCATTATCTTATGACACATAAGAATCGTGACTTTGTTCCCTGTTCTGAGGGTGTCACGTCTGGTTGGCATTGCCACCACTGTCTCCGTGGCTGTTGCCACCATCACAGTTACGGCTACTGCTAAGCTCCGTCTTGAGGAAGGCCGCTTGAAGGGTTTGATGTCCCCGCTCTGTTGAGCGGTCTGAAAACTTAGGTCGTGTTGGCCCCACGCTCTGCCTGTCAGTCTTCCAAAGAGCACGTGGCAGCTGACTGTTGAGTCTTCTCCTCAGCTCCTTGGAATATCTTTGGAGAATGTCTCTAGTGCTGGAGTTGAATGGCAATACTCGATGAATACTGTATTTTCTATGAAAACACTTTCCGTTGTCAAAGTTTCCCAAGTACATGCTGGTAAATGATAGATACCATCTCCAGATGTATTATTAGATGCTAGCCTCAGGCCACACAGCAAAGCATTTCTTTTTTATCATCTGGGCATTCTTGTGTTTGATCTGTGAAGATAGTATCATTTAAACACCACAGTTCCTATACACTCATTTCAAAGATATCTCATGATGATCTTAAACTATTATGTCCCTCTTAATATTTCCCAGAAATTAAATGTATTTTACGATTCCATGTCTACCAATGCCTTTTCAATCATTTATTCTAGAAATGTTGAGTGAATATTTACTATGTAATAGTTACAAGTGAAGCAGCCATGGTCCCTCACCTCATGAATCTTGGAGTCCCAGGGAGGGAAGTTAAACCAACAAAAGGACCACAATATCATGCCGGGTTATGTTAATTTAGGAGAAAATGGGGACTTCCCTGGTATCCAGTGGCTAAGACGTTGTGCTCCCAATGCACGGGGTCTGGGTTCGATCCCTGGTCAGGGAACTAGATCCCACATGCTGCAACTCAGAGTTCGCATACCGCAACTAAGAGCCGGTACAGCCAAATAAATAAATAAATAGAAGGAAAGGAACAGAGGACTGTAATATTCAGTAATGGAAAAAAGGCTGGTATTTAGATAGGGTGGTCAGGAAGGCTAGCTAGCAGAGGACGTTCAGATCAGGACTGAAAGGGGATACAGAGCCAGCTATGTGAAAATTAATGGGAAGAGCACACCAGGCAGAAGATGCCTATACAAGGCTCCTGATGTAGTAAAGAGAGCAATGTAGCCACAAGTTGGAAGAAGGCTATTCCGGTTGGAGTGTGATGGTGTGTGTTAGGAAGAGACAAAACAAATGAGATCGGAGAGGTGGACGAGGAGAGAGACCGTGGCCACGGTACCAAACGTGGGGCACCATTATCACTCTGTGAACTGAACCTACACTCCCAACCATGGCCTTGCCCCCCGCCCCCATCATTGGTAGCACGTGCCCCTGAGTAAGCTTGTGGCATATGGGAAAACAGAAAAGAACTTGCATTTTCAGAGGAGAGGCCGGCTCCCAAGAGAAGGGGATGAGAAGCGTCTGCCCTAAATGTGTCCCGGTTCTTTTGTAAACTCACTAATCAAATAAGTTACTTCACCTTCCGTGTGGCAGAGAAATGAGGGGCAGAAGTTGCCTCATTCTTATCCTAATGTAGTGCCCACAACAGTTCTCTTGTCTCTCTTACTCTTCTGGAAGTAATATAATCTATCATTGTACAAAGGAAAGTTCTTTTCCTTCCCCATAAAGTTGAATTTTTTTTCCATTTGCTCTCAGAATCCATGATATGTGTTACTGTAAAGTGAACATGCTAGATATACCCCCATACACTGTCATACTAGACTTGAATGTTGTAACGTTTGAATATCCTAAGATAATTAAACCCAGTGCCGAGAAGACCAGGGCCAGAGTTTTGGTGGATCCGCTACTAACTATAGTCAACCTGCCAGATGTGTCTTCAGGATTTTATTTGTATCTTTAGTGAATGTTGTATACCTACACATGCACAATTATATCAAGTTTATCTATTTATTCCTCTTTTCCAGAAAAAAAAGCTCATGTTATTATAAATGTTTACATGTAATGATTACCAACAGAAATGGAGTTTATGTATGTGAACTATTCATGTACAGTCATAGTTGCTTGTGGGTCCCTGTGTAAGGAATGCCTTCTCTCTGCAGGCCAAGAGCTGTTTCCTAAGAAGAGGTGCTTCCTGGGAAGGCAAGGTGGCCACCATTCTCCGCAGGGCAGAGCCAGGGGGCCCAGGCCCAGTGCGCTGACTCTGCTGGCAGCTGGCCTACGTGGAGGTCCAGAACGACCCCCTGGGAAGACACAGATGTGGTGAGTACCCATGCGAGGCCAGGCGCTTTGATAGCCCTGTCTTCGGGAGAAACTTGTTTTCTGATTTTCTAGTCAATCCCGTCATTCTTTCATACATAACTTTCTAACAGACTGTCAAACATCTGCCTTTTCTTTGTACACTTTTTTCTGCACCCTGCCTATAGCCATAGTATTTCAGAAGATAAATGACATCTCACCTCCTCTTTGTGCATAAGTGTGCAATGTTGCAAATGCCAACTTATAATAAGAAAGAAAGGAGGGAAGGAAGAAAGGGAGGGAGGGAGGGAGGAGACAAGGATGGAAGGAGAGAGGAGAAATAAATCAGACTACTGTGTAAGTCTGTAACTCCAGCGTCATAGTTCTTTTAGCATCGGTTAGAAATAGCTATTATCAAGTGTCCGGCTGCCAGGAGCCTTTGAAATCCAGTAATTATTTATGAGAATTTCATATAGAAGAGGTAGAAAACATAAAATAGCTCTGGTTCATAAAACAGGAAAGATAAATGTTACCAGAAAAAAAAAACTGTAACAAATGTGTAATGACCTCTGTGAATGAAAATCGGTCCTATGCTTGTGCGATTGTTAAATGGAAATCAAGGGTATTTGCTTTGTCAATGAGCAGGTCCTGCCCCTCTACATAAAAGCAAGTCTATTCCCGAAGATATGACACAGAAATATAATTTTTATTGTTAGAATTTGGGGGGGCATGCTGATTGTAAATATATTGTAAAGTAAACCTAAGGCTGCAGTTTTCTTTCTTTTTTTTTTTTTGAACCATGATCATTTAAAGTTTTTTGAACTTTTCTAAGTTCCTCTGAACGTGAATTATAAAAAGTAGAAAAGCATAAAGAATTACTATTTGCTGCACCGTATACCCTCTGAGTACTTGACTACTTAAAGTTCTCTGACTATATTTAGAGAGAACTAATACTAGAATGTGATGCAGGCAAAGATTGAAAGCAGGAATTGTGTAGAATGTCTAAATGTCACAGGTGTTATTGGAATGCAAATGTACTTTTCTGTGCGTTTTATAGGTGTTATATATAGCTAGCACTTGACACCATACTTTTACACTTTATTTTCTGACTTTTTCACCTATTACCTTTTTCCAAATTACTAGAAACTAAAAATACCCTCCTGAAATTAAGAGCATGGGTGCCTTGGCAAATAAAGGAAGTGCGAGTTTTCTGCTGTCGTTAAGATAGATGCTTATATCTTAATGAAATACATCATTTCTAAATGAACTGAGCTAACTACTCACTGTCAGAAATCTTCCTGAGATGGGATTTCTGCCTATCAACATAGGATACATGTGACTTTGCAGATAAGTAATTTGGGCAATCTAATTATTTGATTTGAAAAAAGGAGGAGAAAATGAGTAATAAAATTATTATGGGGAAATTAGATTTCAATAAAAGCAGAGTTCAAGATTAGAAAACACGTATAATTACTGAGAGGATTCCTTTTATTTGGCCTTTGAACCACAAAATCGAAGTCTTCACATTTTTTCATTGACAAAACTCAAGTTTTTCAGAAATTAAATAACATTAAGGAAGAATTTCCTTTCAGAGCAAAGAGAGATGATACATGTTTAGTTAAACACATTATATAAAAATGTAATGAAAAGAAAACCTGTCACTTATGTCATTCTGCACATTTTTAAGGCAAACTGTTCATCAGTGAGCTACTAATTAACATGTAGAAGAAATGCTGTATTGAAATAGCATCCTCATTCGCTAACTGGATGTTACATTAATGGGTATAAAAGTGTGACATAGCAAGGATACCACTTAAAGCCTTCAAAACTGTGAATATCCAAACTGTTTTCTGTCTGATATCATCACAGTCACATTTATAACCAAATGTGTGTTTTATAAGTACTGTTAAGTCATAAATACAATGGGTTCTGTTCTTCAGGAGAGCATTTTTGGAGCTAGTTACTTGAGTAATATTCACTGCAAACACTTTCAGAGTAATTTTGCAGAAATAAAACAACTCTTGAAGGAACACAACTGCTTTCTTACTAGGAACAGAAATATTTTAAAAGGAAAAGAGCATCTGTTCCTTTTCCCCTCCAATGATTTTATTGTCCTCTGGATCGTGGGAATTTGCCATGGGTAAAAGAGAGGTGTGTTGCAATTCAGGATCGCTTTGCCCATCTGGGAACTTGAGCGTCCAGTTCAGAATGTGCCCTGACTTATTCAGATGACGCCAGTTTCTCAGATTCTTCTATTGTCATTTAAATTTCTGTTCATGTTTTGACAACCCTTCTTTAGTAGAAAGCACAGGAAACACCAAGCTGCACCTCTTGAGTCTCCATTCTTAAGCTAGGACGCTTTATTCTAGAGCTAATGTTTCCGTAACACGTGGTGTCACAAAGGAGAATGAAAGTCTCACTTTGGATATGCCTCTGTAATAATTCTCAGTTATAGACTGTAATTAATATGAATAATGGCAACAAAAGAAACACATGAGAGAAGTAACTTTAGTCTTTAGTTGAGGAAGCTTAATGAAAGCAGCATTCTTCCACTTAACAAATATTTATGTGCCAGGAACTTGGTTGCTAGGTGCTGAGGAACATGAAACTTACATCTACGCTGTGCTCTCATCGCAAGTTGTTCTGATTGATGTAAAAAGTAAAGCACACAGTTTTACCTGGGTTTTGCAATAGGCTGATCTGCCCTTGTCCTAGGGGAAGGAGGGGCACATAGGGGATCCCGTGTTTGAGCAGACTTGAAGCTTGGGGAAAGGAGTGGGCAGGATTTTAGGCCGTGGAAAGAACACAAAGTTCTTAAGGTGGGGAACTGCTTGGCACACTTGTTGACCTGAGAGGGGCCCAGTGAAGAGCAGAGAGTAGATAGAGATCACCCTGGAGCAGTGCGTGAAGGACAGGTCGTCCAGGGCCTCGCAGACCCCATTAAAGAAATTTGATCATTATTCTAAGTGCAATGAGAAACCATTGGGGATTTTTAGGCAAAGGAGTGATGAGGTCAGATTTCTATTAAAAATCATCACTCTGATAAATGTGCGAAGAACGAAACAGACAGGGAGAGGAGAGGCTATGGGAAGACCAGTTTGGAAAATGTTACATCAGTTCAGGAAGGGGAAGTGGGTGACGTCGTAGGGGTCCCCTGGGAAGATGGAGACAAGTCCGTGGTTGTCATGGCTGGTTAAGAAAGAGAATGGACCGGATGGGTTAGAGGTCAGAAGGGCCAAAATGACTGTCATGTTTCTGGCTGGAGAGACAAGGTGGTGTTTCTGATTCTCATGTTCAGTTTGAAGTGGCTACAACATATCTAAAAGGGGTGGATCCCAAAGAAAGCTCTGTATATAGTTCTGAAGCTCAGAAATCTGGACCAAAGGTCTGGATTTGGAGTCGTTGGCTTTCAAATGGTCATTGAAGTCTTGATAGAGGATGAGGTTGCTTGGAGAGAGCACACAGGGAGATAAAGAGGAAAGTCCTAAGCGGAAAGAATCTAAAGGGCTCTGAACTTCAGCCGTTGGATGCAGGGGGGGCAGTTGGGAAGGAGACTGTTGAGGAAGAGACAAAGGAGGTGGGGACGTGCAGCGCAAAGCGTCATGGACGCCAAGGCGAGGAGAGAGTGTTTCCGCACAGCGCCGGAAGGTCAGCGGAATGAAGAGTACGAAGCGTCCCCTTGAGTGAAACACCGAGAACGTCACTGGTAGCCTTTGCGCCAGAGTTTTGATAGAGGAGTGGGCGAAATCCAGATGAAAGAAGGTTGTTCCGCGAATGATAGAGGAAGAAGACGGAGCAACAGATGCTTTCCAGATTTGGCTGTGAAATCGAGGAGATGAATAGGAATGCATGAAGGGAAAGATGGGAAATAAACAGAGGTTTGTTTTGTTTGGTGTTTTTCCTTTAGTGATAGTACAGAATTCCTGAAAAAATAGGCACGGATGGGATCCAGCAATCTGGTGTAGAAAAAGGTATTTTTTTTCTTGAATAAAGACATTTTTATTAATGTCTCAATAATGAAATTCATGTTTTGATTTAACTCACATCTTCATCTTTTTTGCTGAGAAAATTTCCAAGTCAGCTTGAAGCCTCGTCGTGTATTAGGATCTTCCTCAGTGGTTTCCATCCTTGTCTACATAGGACAGTCACCTGGGAAGCTGTATAAAAGACAAATGCCTGGGTTGCATTCCTAGAGGTACTGATTTAACTGGACCGGGTTTTATCCAGAGTATTGGGGGCTTTAAAAGCTCCCGAGTGATACTGAAGGGCAGCCGAGGGAGAGCAGTACTGACGTAAGGGACTATTTTGTGCAACTACTAAGTATATTCAAGACGTTTTAAACATTCAAACTTATTCTATTAGGAAATGGTTTTAAAAAGGCAAAGGAATATCTCTTCTAGTGTATCAGGAGAAAAAGAGGGAAGGACGGATACATGTACTAAGAGGCTCTGTTGGTTCAGTGGCAGGAGTTTGAAGTATTTGCTGCACCGGGGAGGATGGTGTTGAGAGTAAAATGAGCAAACACAGCCATGGGGTCGAAGCAAGTAAACAATGTTTGAAATAATCATTGCATTGAATGGAAAAGAATAACAACTAGAGAAATTCAGTGAGATTGCCCAGCGTTGCTGAGAGCTTATTAAGGTTGATGACTATGAATGTTCAGAGGACTGCATGATTTTCTCCAGAAGCTTCCCAGCAGGAAAACTCACATATGGTATTAATCCAGGATGAAATTTTCCAAATAGTATGTAAAGAACAAAAGAGCCTGAGAATGCAGGAGGGTGGTAAGGGAATGATGCATGTGCGGGGCTGTGGATAGTAACCAGGATGGGAAACCATAGTCCTGACGGAGTCAAGTAATAGATTTAGTGAGAGGAACTGAGCAAACAGGGTAGTAGAGAGAGGCTGGAGGTGAGACAGGAGAAGGTCTGACTTAGCGTTTCAAAGTAGAGTTTCAGGAAGGGATGTTCTGTTCTGTGACTCTGAGAGTGGTGGATGAGATGGAGTGAAGGAAAAGGTCACTGAAAATGTGAGTATCAGGAAACAGAGGCCTGATCATGCTGTCCTGTGCTGGCAGCAGTAGGCTGGGAAGAGCCGGCAGACAAGATCTTAAAATAATGCAGAGGTTTAGCAGCTGACAGCGAACAGTAGAGGTTAAGAGAGGCATTGCCAGGTAGCGTGGACTCAAAGAGTAGTTTTTCCCACACGAGGATAGAAAGGGTGATGTCCTGGAAGTGGTGTGGAACAGAGTACTACTCTTCCATAAATAGCACTGTCCTCTCCTTGCTTCATGTATGTTTGTCTGTGTTGCATGGTTGGAGTGGAAATAGTCAAGTCTTGTGTCCAACTAGCTAGCCCATCAGTCCCATAGTGATGCCTCAATACTTTGTGAGAGTCAAGTCCTTCATTAGCTCCCTGGGCCAGGAATATTCAGAGTCTTAGAAGATCGGCACAAGAGAGCCTTCTGGCACAGTGATCTGAGGGCAGTGGCTTTGAAATGTGGCTATAGTGGCTCTACCACTGGCTGGTGATTGTGGGTGTGAATTGACGTCTCTGCACTTCAAGCTCCCTCATCTGTGAAATGGGAATAAAAGTAATAAGTTCCAGTGTGGGATTGTGAAGATTAATGGAAGTAATGTACATAGAACCAGCTGGCATTACCTGTCACATATGAAGTATTTAATAAGTAGAAGCCAATCACATTGTTGTTGTTGTTGTTGTTGTTGTTGTTGTTGTTTTAATGTCTAATCCATCTCACGTGCTACTCTTCAAGCTCAAAGAAGTGTAAAAGGCTTCTCGAGGCTCCGTCCTGCCTCTATGACGTCACACATTCGGAAACGCCCCTCCAAGTGCCCACGCTCTACGTCTAACTGGCACGTTCATCCCAAACTGGCTCCGGCCCCAAATTTCTGTATCTTCCAGCCCAAAGTTTATTCTCGTTCCAACCTCTAGATAGTGAACAGGTAACCTTATCTGATAAAGTCTGTATCCCCAGCCCCTGGATCAGAACTTGGATCAAAGTAGGTGCTAATGTAAAATGGTACAAAAGGGGAACTTGCCATGGCTTGCTAAGAGACATGTTGTTTGTTTATCTTCTGGAAGCAGTGTTAGGTGTGGAAGGCAGGTGCAGGAGAGAGACAGCCTGTGCATCTAAACTGAGGGAGGAGAGAGAGCATCCTTTGCTCCATGCCTTGCAAGTGATGTTTGCTGGGGCACTTGGCCGGGGGAATGGATAATTATGAGTTACAGTCATCAGTCTTAGAAATGATGAAAGTTCTTAACATCCCCACATCATGCCTGCTGAGCAGAGGCCTTAATCTGGCAACATTTCAGAGATGATAAAAAGATGCTTGAGTAACATTTGGCAAAGGTTTATAAAACATTAAATCCCATAGAAACATATTTGAAAGACCTAGTTTTTCAAAGTTTAATAATTGGATTATTATTTAAATGAATCACATTTTAAGATGTCATGCCCAGCAGGAAACCAATCATGTGAGCAAAACTTCCGTCTTTTAAAATTATAATTAAATTAAATAGTATCTGGTAGCTTACATGTAACATGGGTGGAAGTGGTGCAGATCTTAGGGAACAAACCATTATCAGGTGCAAAGACGTACAATTAGCTTATTCTTGCAATATATAGTCATTTCAATTTTTAAAAAAGAAAAAGTTAACAGAAAAAAAAAAGCTCAAAATTCTGAAATAGTGGATTTAACTTCTTTTATTTTAATGACCAGGTTGTCCTAACAAAAGAATTAAGTAGAAGAGATTGTAGAATGGTCTTTCCCAACAATAGAAATAAGATACAGCATTGGCAAACTACTATTCTTGTATCGTGATGACAAGGAGAAAGGCCGGTAGCACTGACTGAGCACTTCCCTACTGAAAAATCCTGTAGACACTGTATGTGGCGTATCTCATTTCATTGTCATTCACTACCTATTGTCCCTTATTTTCATATTGTTTTAAAAAATGATACGAAGAAGGATTGACCTGGTGAAAAAGAGCTATTAAGTGACAGATCTGAGGTCTGAATTCTGTCAGATGCCAAAGCCAGTATTTTCATCACTGACGTATGAAGCCTCAATTCATCCTTGGATTGTCTAGACAGCCCTGGACCATTAACTTATTCATTCCAAGTTAAGAGTTTAAAACCAAGGAGTGAACAAATGATTTATGAGGTCTTAGAAAATGCGGTCGAACTGCTAGAACATATTTTGTCAAAATTCGTCATTTTTCTTCGGTAGTTTTTAGACGGACACAGCAGGAGTCGGGATTCTAAGCTAGCATCACAAAGCTTCTATCGTGACAAACTCGTGGGCAAGATGGAGAAATGGGAGCAAGGTGATGAAATGATAGGTAATACTGGTGCTGAGATTCTGTATTGTCAAAAAATGATAGTGCCAAATGAAGGTTACAGATACGATTGTGTGAATGATAGATTTTAAAGTGGGACTAGAAATGTGTTGTTCAAACTTTTGTTTAAGATATTTTAGAAAATATTTTGAATAAAAAATATATTAGGAATTTTGAAGTCTAGAAAATAGATTAACAGGTTTAATCAGAAGACTCTACATTCTCTGAATAATTAAGAAATTTAATTCCGAACTACCCACAGAATGGTAGAGACGTTTTGAAAAGAATACAACTCTGTATAGCTCACTTCTTGAATTGGGGAAATTTGTTTGTGGTTTGAACATTCAGTAGAGAAATGGTTTCCCATCTAATAGAGAGCATTGTACAGGGAGGGATGCTCTTCTTTGGAGCAAGGCTTTAAAAGTGTCGGGGTCTCTCAGTCACTTAATTGGCAGTGAAAGCAGAACAGGAGACAGCGAACTAAACCTAATAGGGAGAGTTTATTCAAGCGTTATATGATAGAAAAATGATTTAAAATAGTAAAAATGGCGTTTCAAAATAACTTCTAGTTGTTTTAAATTTCTTAATATTGAATAGCAGGTAGAAAGGTAGTAAATGTCCGTAGGCTCTACAGGAGCTTAAACCTGGTGAAGCAATAATCCCTCCGGTAAGCAGCTTATTAGGAAAGATACAAGTCAAAAAAAGGCAGAGCAAACAGAGACATTGATATGTCTGCCTCAAGTTTAGAATCAGTATTTATTTTAGAACTTTGAGTCAATTTCATTATTCTGTCTCCTTCTTGGTAGTCAATTTATTGTTTAGGGCTCTCTTGATTAAACCCTGTCACTTCAGGGGAAGTTCAAGAGAATAGTGCATTATTGACATCACGGAAACAGTCGTTAGTAATCAATACATTTTGAACCACATACTGGGTATATCTTTAAGGACATAATTCATCAAAAACAGGCTTACTGGGGTTCTTCATGCTATTTTCATTGATTTTCCCTTTGTGGGAAGACATGGTAGATATTCTATATGTGAAAAAAGAGTTATATTCAAAATAAAGAAGTCAGCTGCTCAAAAAATGCTCAGTTACAAAGAAAAAACATCAAGTATAAGGATTCTGAAGAAGAAATAAAATTGAATTTAAGTTGTTATTCTCACATTTTAATATCTCATGCAGAAGAATGTAATTAAATGACTTACAATTTTTTTAAAAGATTACACGTAAGGAATAACAAATTCTAGGTGTGAATTCCATTCTTGACTTTCTGTGTGAAATAGAGGTAGAAAATTACTTTTATTTAGATATCTTATGGCCACTGCATAGCTTTCTTGTAAATTTAAAATTAAGTGTAAATATACATTGCTTTATGCTGTATGTCTTCTACATATTTGTCTATTAATGTAAAATTTTAAATAACTATTGGAGTTCACATTATAAAGTATCCTAAATGAACCCTAGTGTACAGCAAATGATTTATAAAGGGAATAATAACCTTCTAATCTTGCAAATCTGTGTTTTCCTATATAATGTTAGCTTAAAAGATCAAGACAGTTCTGTTTTTTTTAACATCTTAATTGGAGTATAATTGCTTTACAATGGTGTGTTACTTTCTTCTGTATAACAAAGTGAATCAGTTATACATATACATATATCCCCATATCTCCTCCCTCTTGCATCTCCCTCCCACTCTCCCTATCCCACCCCTCTAGGTGGTCCCAAAGCACCGAGCTGATCTCCCTGTGCTATGCGGCTGCTTCCCACGAGCTATCTGTTTTACATTTGGTAGTGTATATATGTCCATGCCACTCTCTCACTTCGTCCCAGCTTACCCTTCCCCCTCCCCATGTCCTCAAGTCCATTCTCTACGTCTGCGTCTTTATTCCTGTCCTGCCCCTAGGTTCTTCAGAACCATTTTTTTTTTTTAGATTCCATATATATGCGTTAACATACGGTATTTGTTTTTCTCTTTCTGACTAACTTCACTCTGTATGACAGACTCTAGGTCCCTCCACCTCACTACAAATAATTCAATTTTGTTTCTTTTTATGGCTGAGTAATATTCCATTGTATATATGTGCCACATCTTCTTTATCCATTCATCTGTCGATGGACACATAGGTTGCTTCCATGACTTGGCTATCGTAAATAGAGCTGCAGTGAACATTGGGGTGCATGTGTCTTTTTGAATTATGGTTTTCTCAGGGTATATGCCCAGTAGTGGGATTGCTGAGTCGTATGGTAGTTCTATTTGTAGTTTTTTAAGGAACCTCCATACTGTTCTCCACAGTGGCTGTATCAATTTACCTTCCCACCAACAGTGCAAGAGGGTTCCCTTTTCTCCACATCCTCTCCAGCATTTATTGTTTGTAGATTTTTTGATGATGGCCATTCTGACTGGTGTGAGGTGATACCTCATTGTAGTTTTGATTTGCATTTCTCTAATAATTAGTGATGTTGAGCATCCTTTCATGTGTTTGTTGGCAATCTGTATATCTTCTTTGGAGAAATGTCTGTTTAGGTCTTCTGCCCATTTTTGGATTGGGAAGACAATACATTCTTTTCAGTATTGACAAAGAATCTGAAATGAGGGCTAGAGGAAAGTAACATATCTTAAATTGTGTTATAAGATGGAATATTACTGCCCTTCAGAGTCAGGAAGAAAGACTTGATCTAAAATTGAGGGTTTTCACTTTTAAAACAGTGGCCTATTTTGTTTTCTGGAATCCACATATCTTAGGTCACAATCTAACCCCAAAATCTGCCCAGATAGCCCATTATTCTAACTTTTGCATTGAAGGTGCATTGTTATAAGCTCCTTGAGTGAACTTGCTGTGAAGAAATCCAATTTGTGAAAAAACAAGAAATCTCTTCACAGCTACATATCAGCTGCATACAGCTACAGCTGACTCAGACGGCCATTGAATGCACAGACAGACACTTTGTGTGTTACCTCATTCCTGGTCCAACCTTAATTTGGGGTCTTACTTACCACTTGACCTCCCCACTCTTTCCACATAATGCCTCACCAGTCCAATCCATGTGATGCTTTGCTCTAGCTAATATTATCTGCCGGAAATAGTCTCCTTCCTTGCATGTATCGGTGGTTCAATACTTTTTATTGCTGAGCAGTGTTTCTTTGACTGGGTATACTTGACTTGTTTATCCGTTCATCAGTGGAGGGGTATTTAAGTTGTAATCCACTTGGCGGGGCGTATTTTGAATAATCTGCCGCGAGAATTGGAGAACAAGTGTTTGTGTGGATCTGTGTTTTTATTTCCCATGGGTAAATGGATAGGAAATGGCACTTGTGTATCTCATTGTAAGTGTATATTTACTTTTAAGTAGTTGACAAATAGTTTTCCAGATATCGCACTTTGCATTTGCATGAACAATATATGAGACTTTCATCTGCACCACATTTGCACCAAAGCTTGGTACGTCAGTCCTCTTAACTTCAGCCACTCTTAAATGTGTGTACTCACGGTGGTCTTAATTGGGTCCTAATGACTAATGACATTGAATATTTTGATGTGCTTATTGGATGTTGGGATATCTCGTTTTATAAAATACCTGTTCAAATCTTTTGTCCATTTAAAAATAGTTATCTGTCTTATTATTATTTGGTGCTTCGTGCATTTTGAATAAATCCATCAGGTATCAGTTCTGCGAATATTTTTCTCAGTACCTGACTTGGCTTTTCATTCTCTTAATGGTTGTGCTTTTGAAGAGCAAAGTTTTAAATGTTGATTAAGTAGAGTTCATCATTTAAAAAATTACTTTTGCCTGTCCTATTTAAGAAATCTTTGTTTAATCTAAGTTCACAAATGTTTTCACCTGTGCTTTCTTCTAGATGTTACATAATTTGGGGGGTTTTATTCAGATTTCTGATTCCTTTCAAGTTGCTTGATGTATATGGTACAAGGTAAGAGTCAGTGTTTTTACATATGGATATCCAGTTGTTCCTGTACCATATGTTGAAAAGTATTTCCTTTCCTCACTGAATTTCCTGGGACTCTGCTAAAAATCAATTGGTCATATAAGAATGGGTCTATTTGTAGGCTATCGATCTGTTCCACTGATCTTTATTTTTATGCCAATACCACATATTGTCTTAATTACTGTGGCTTTATAGTACATCTTGAAATCAGGTAATATAGATCCTCCAGCTTTGTTTTTCTTTTTGAAAACTATTTTGGTCACTGTAGTACCCTTGCATTGCCCTATAAATTTTAGAATCAGCCTTTTAAGCTTGAAAACCTGTTGGAATTTTGATTGGAATCACACTGAAAACAAATCAGTCTGGGGAGAATTGACACCTTAATGTTATTATGTCTCTTCATCCCTGTCCGTTTATTTGGGTCTTCTATTTAGCAATGTTTTATAGTTTTCAGTATCTTGGACATATTTTTTTTAAATTTATCTCTACATATGACATGATATTGATGCTGTTTTAAATGAGACCGTTATAAATTTCATTTCTGTTTTTTGCTAGTACATAGAAATACAATTGACGTTTGTATATTGATACTGTATCCTGTGACATTCAAAAAACACGTTTATGAGTTGTGGGAACTAGTTTATATATTCCGCAGGATAATTGAATAGGTAATCATTCCATCTGCGAATAGAAAGAGTTTTACTTCTTGTTTCAAATCTTGGACTTCCAGGACAAATTTGAATAGAGATGGAGAAGTAGACAACGATGCCTTATGTTGCTGAGCTTAGGGAGGAAACACTCTTTCACCATTAATATGAGTGATCTGTGGGTCTGTTATAAACAGCATATATTTGGATGTTGCTTTTTTATACAATCTGACAACCTCTGGCTTTTAATCAGCATCTACTTTTATTTATACATTTTATTTATACTTTTATAGGTTATAAAATATATATTTATATTTAATGTCATTGTTGAAATAATTAGGTGAAAAATTCCCAATTTACTGTATTTTTCCAGTTGACCAGATGTTTTTGTTTCTTTTTATCTTTTTTTCCTGCCTTAATGTGGTTTAAGTGAGTATTTTTTGTATTACATTTTATCTCTACTATTGGCTTGCTAGCTGTAGTTCTTTCTTCTTTTTTTTTTTAGTGGTTGATCTAGGGCTTACATTTATCTCAGACAGCTTTCGGCCACATTCTACCACTTCACGTGCTGTGTGAGAAACTCGCAACACTGTTCCTTCATTTCCTCCCTCCTGTCCTTTGTGCTAATGCTATCATGCATTTTACTTTTTACATGCGTTATGAACTCCACAGTACATCATTACTCTGTTTTATTTTGAAGAGGCAGCATCTTCTAAAAAGATTAAAATTAAACAAAGTTTTTTCTATGTGCCTTCATTTCTCCGTACATCCAGATTCCTGTCACTTACCCTTTTCCTTTTGTTTGATGAGCATCCTTTACTATAATTTGTAGTGCATGTCTGCTGGTGATGAATCTTCTCAGATTTTATATGAAAAAAATGGCTTTATTTTATCAATGCTTGAAAAATATTTTCACCAGATATAGAAGTTTATTTTGACTTTTTCCCCCTGCAATTTAAAAATGTTGCCTTATTATTTTTTTTTCTTTTTTCCTCTACACCTAATGGTCTTTTTATTCTGGCTACTTTTAAGCTTTTTCTCTTTATCATTGATAGTCAGCGATTTGGCTATGTTGTTCTTTGGTGTGATTGTATTTGCATTTATTTTATTTGAAGTGTATTGAACTTCTTTGATTTGAAGGATTATGATTTTCTTCAACTTTGGAAAGATGTTAGCCGTAATGTCTTCATTTGTGTGTGTGTCCCCCTCCTTTTCTGGAACTTCATTACACATACGTTACACACCTTGGTGTTCCGCAGGTCACTGGTGCTCTTTTGATTTTTTTCCCCTCAGTCTTCTTTCTCCACTTCATTTTGGATTTTTTTCTCTGGCTCTGTTTTCAGGGTCAATGATCTTCTTCTGTTCAGTGTACTATATTATGTTGATCTTATCGAATTTATTTTTCACTTCAGTATCTTGTCTTTCATCTTTAGAAGTTCCATTTCAGTTTCCTTTTTATATCTTTCGCAGTTCTCCTCATGGTGTCTGTGTGCTTCTCGGCAATCTTAAGTCTATGAAGCGTATTTAGAATAGCTGCTTTAACGCTTCTTCTGTCTAGTCCTATCTTCCCGCTTGTCTGTATCTGTTAATTCAATTGCTTGAAGTTTCTTCTAATTATGCCTCATAGTTTCGTGCTCCTTTGCACGCCTACTAATTTTGGATTGGATGCTAGACATCATGAAGATTACCTTTTTGGATTCTGGATTTTGTTGTGTTCCTTTACAACAAAAGTATTGGATCTTGTTCTGTGACGCAGTTAGGGTACTTGGAGTCAGTTTGATCCTTTCTGTGTTTGCTTTTAAGCTTTGTTAGGGAGGATCCAAAGCAACCTTAATCTAGGACTAATAGCCTCAGTATAAAAATTATGTCCCACTTGAGAAGTCTACAATATTCTCTGTCTATCATGATGTCTTTCCACTCTAGCTGATGGAAACACAAGCTCTTTCTAACCCTGAGTGATCTCTGGGAATTTCCATTGCTGGTACTGTCGTTCCTGTAGTTCTTTCCCCAGCTTTGGGGAGTTTCCTCTCACGAACAGATTAAAGATTCAAGGCGACAGGACCCATCTACAGATTTCCAGAGTCCTCCTTGGTACTCTGCCCTGCATGTTACAGCTGCCTGGGACTCTCTGTACTCAGTTCTATGTCTCCTACTCTCAGTGAGTTAGCTAGCTTTTTAAAAATTTCTCC
This sequence comes from Orcinus orca, assembly GCF_937001465.1. Lineage (NCBI taxonomy): Eukaryota > Metazoa > Chordata > Mammalia > Artiodactyla > Delphinidae > Orcinus > Orcinus orca. Next base: position 33,877,026 of record NC_064579.1, read on the forward strand.
TTCTATGTAATGGCTTGGAAACTGCCTCCAGACAGTAACTTTGGGCAATTGTAGGACACACCTCATTATTTCATTTATGTCAGGGATCAGAATCCTATGCTTCCTCTCAACCAATGTCTGAAAACCTTTTTTGCAGGTATTGTGTCCGGTTTTATAGCTGTTTAAGGCAGATGGTATATCTGGTCCATATTACTCAGATATTCCCAGATACAGTCTTTCTCTTTCTTTAGTTTCCTTTTTTAAGACATATTTCATGTGTCATTCTCACTGGGAAACTACCACTGACCCCATTTTTCAAGCTGGGTTAAGTTTCATTCAGCACATCTCCATTCATAGTGATTCTGTCAGTAAGGACACTTCTTTCCCATTGCCTACTGAGTGTCGGTTTCCTTTTCTGTCTTAGGAAATAGTGTCCCCCTTGAGGGTAGGGCTGGATCCTATTCATATCTGTGCCCCCCGTACTAGACCAAATCAGTCAAACCTCCTGCTCCATAACAAGCAGCTTGATTTTTCTGCTTTGTCCACATATTAAACATACATTTCTCAACATTCTGTGACCTAACCCATGACCACGGTCTGCCCCTTCTCTACAAGAGCATCATGGGTTAGCAAAGCTGAAGGGACCGCCACTTATAAAACCTGCACAGCCCTCCTGCCCCTGGCCCTTTCCTTATGCTATTTCCTCTGGCTGGAATTTCCTTTTCCACCACCCTATCTATCAAAATCTTGTCCTTCTTTTAACATACACATCAAATGCCACATCTTCCCTAATGTTTATTCTGGTTGACCACTATTTGTAACACCTTGACAATTTATTGGGTTTTGTCATGTTTCCTGTTTTATCTTTCCTGTTCTGTTCTATCCATTTCTATCTATTCTATAATATTCTGTGTATTTCCTGTTTTAGGACTACTTCATATTCAGTCATCAAATTCCATGTCTACATTAGTCTTACCAAAACCCAACCCAATTTTCCCATCCTCTTTTTTTTTTTTTTGCGGTACCCGGGCCTCTCACCGCTGTGGCCTCTCCCGCTGCGGAGCACAGGCTCTGGACGCGCAGGCTCAGCAGCCATGGCTCACGGGCCCAGCCGCTCCGCGGCATGTGGGATCCTCCCGGACCAGGGCACGAACCCGTGTCCACTGCATCGGCAGGCGGACTCCCAACCACTGCGCCACCAGGGAAGCCCCTCCCATCCTCTTTTAACTAGATTATTTTTTCTCTTCAGGATAATAACTACGTATTTATTTTCTTTTGGAGCTGCATTTAAGAAGTATTTTTTTAATCAAAATGCAAATAACAAAAGATTTCATTGTTGTAATTGTAGCAAATATTTTAATCTAACGGCTTTATGATATATAATTCATAATCATAAGATTCAGCTTTTTAAGCGTACTATTTAGTAGTTTTTAGTACATTCACAGAGTGAACGTGCTATCACTATCCTCCCTGTCTAATTTTAAAGCATTTTCATCATCCCCACTTCCCGCCAAAAAACTGTACTTATTAGCAGTCACGCTTCTTCTCTCTCCACCCTCTAGTCCCTGGCAACTGTGAGTCTCCCTTTTGTCCCTGCGGATTGGCTTATTCTGTGCGGTTCATGTAAATGGAATCATACCATATGTGGTCTTTGTGACTGGCTTCTTTGACTCAGTGGAACGTTTTCAAGGCTCTTCCATGTGTAGCATGCCTCAGTACTTCATTCCTTTTTATGGCCAAATAACAGTCCCCTGTATAAATGTAACACATTTTGTTACCAATTCGGAAAGTGATGGGCATTTGGATTCTTTATACATTTTGGCTATTATGAATAATGCTACTCTGAACATCTGTGTGCAGGTTTTTATGTGAACATGTTTTCATGTCTTTTAGGTATATGCCTAGGAACAGAACTGCTGGATCATACGGCAACTCATTATTTAACACTTCAACAAACTGCCAAACCTTTTCCCAAAATGCTGTGTCATTTTAGAATCCATGAGCAATGTACAAGGGTTCCAGTTTCTCCACATCCTCATCAACACTTGTTATTGTTGACCCTTTTTATCGTAGCCATTCTAGTGGGTTGGAAGTTGTATCTAATCTAAAGTGGTATCCAGTGGTATTGTTTTGATTTGCATTTTCCTAATGACGATATTGAGTATCTTCTCATGTGCTTGTTGGACAGCTATATGTATCTTCTTATTCAAATTGCTTGCCCAATTTTTATCTGGGTTTTTCTTGGTGTTGTCTGTTGTTGAGTTGTAAGAGTTCTTTATGTATGCTAGGTAAAATTCCCTTATCAGATACATAATTTGCAAATATTTAATCTCATTCTCTGGGTTGTCCTTTCGTCTTCTTGGTGGTTTTCTTTGAAACATAAATGTTCTTAATTTTGACAAAGCCAATTTGGTTTTAGTCGCTTGTCCTTTTGGTGTCATATCTAAGAAACCATTGCCTAATACAAGGCAAAGCAGATTTTCTCCTAAGTTTTCTTTTGAAATTTTTATAGTTTTACCTTACATTTTGTCCATGATCCATTTTGTGTGAATTTCTGTATATGGTCTAAAGTAGGGGCCCAACTTCACTCTTTAAAGATACTTTTAAAAAACTGAAAAACTTGCACCCAACCCTTTTTTAAAAGTGGTTTTCCGTGATCATATTCTTTAATCAGGTAAACATGTAGATGTCTTGAGAGAAAAAGAAAACTGAACAAAAACTGGTTGAATTCACATATTTATTACAAGGTCTTTATTTTTTCATTTCGATACATTAGACTGACTAAGGCATTCCTCAGACGGTGATCAACTCAGCATTTTGTTGCCTAGGATTGTTAAAAAGCAAAGAGTACCTCTACTTAGACATTATCTTTTATCAATTCTTCTTAAACTTCTCTTCTCTAAAAATGTCATACCAAAGAGATGAAATAAAAGAATCCAAACCCCCCCAAAATAAATAATTTTTAAAATGTATGAATACATATATTTATATGTGTTCTGTTTCTTTTCTGGCAGAATTCTAGATTCTGTCAAAATTATGCTTTAAAAAGGAAGATTTTATAGGCATATATTTAAACAGGTCAACAGGATTGATATATCCAAGGCCTCAGAACAGTCCTGAAGCTCCACTTGCCTCCACCACTGCAATGTGGCATTTTCAGTGAGCAGCAAAGGGAGGAAGGTTTGGATGAGGAAATTACTAGATGTACACACCACGTCACAGAGCGGAAAACTGGGTCACAGAAGATGGACTTAAGTCCTACTGTGACACTGTGCCTCTTGTTTTTTGTGGGGAATGGCATTTTTCCCTTCTCAAATGCCTTGTTTGAAACTCCTCAATTGATTCCACACTTGACTTTCAAATGGTGAATCAGATACAGCCTACATGCCATGACCTATCCCAAGCAGTCACATTCTTGACATCCACTCAGCCACGTGGGAGGACCACGCTCATGTAAGAAGGCTGAGTGAGTCTCATGGAATTTAAGGGCAATGTTGTTATAAGCAAACTATATGCTACAGCGTGATTGCATCGTGCTGTGTGAGCCACCTAACACTTTTCAGGAACTGATGGTGTGTACGCATTTTTTTCCTTGAGAATCCGTTATTATAACACAAATTCTTGGGAAGGTAGAAGGAAGAACACATCACAGTCAGATTGTAATAATTATTTAAACTATTTAAAATCACTAGGCTTTTTTTATATTAGAAAAACAAACCCTCTACAATTATGTAGTTTATGCGTTTGATATGACTTTCTGATTTCATGCTTGAGACAGAACATGTTATTACACATTTTAATACTGATGTTTAGGGAAACAACTGCTTGTTGTGAAATACAGCCCCCAAACCTTTACAGCTTGAAGTAAAATATTCCTCTCAAATTTCTATCTAGTTTTTACTTAGGAAAATGTTCAACATGTTAGCACAATACCTTTATTCTTTGTAATTCATTTGTGATATCCTGACTCATGTGGTAGGTCCTCCTTACTGCGTCTCTCAAAATATTTCATTGGTGCTATTTTTAGGAAAAAAATAATAATTTCCCTTTATTTAAGCTAGATATGTTCATAGTTTTCCTCCAATCTGTTTTACATAAAAATTTAGAACTTACTTTATTCTATTTTAATGACTGGGAACTAGGTAACAGTTTTAGTAGTATAGGTTTATATTACCATCTTATTCAAGGTATAAGTTTCTTAAATCACAAATGTAGTGTGATAGATGCCTAATTATTACACTGATTGTCTCCTTTCAGTGGACCAAAAAATTAATGGGGTATGAAATATAATTAAATTGGGTTAAAAAACACTCCAAGTTGCAAAGTACCTTCCTCTTAAAAAAATATATTTAAGAGTGGATGAATGAGGAATAATGGAAATAAACTTCAAGTGACACTTAGAGAGAGACTGTAAATCCAAGACCTGAATCAAAGGAACCGGGCGGTATAGCAAGAAATAAATAAGAAGCTGAAAACTCATTGGCATTGATATATATTTTTTCAAGTATTTGTGATACAAGTGCGATTTTTTTTTAGAGCAGAAAAAAAGAAAAGTTAGTGATATCTGTGTCATTGGATAATACACTGATTTTTGGTACCTTTATCATGTTCAAGAAACAGGATTGATCCTACATTATTTATTTTAAAGATTTGCCAGGGTAAATAACTTACACTTTACCAACAGTGACATTATTTGGTTCTATTTCATCGCACTTAATTAACCAAATTTAATGTGAAATTACGAAGAAAAAAAAAAGACAAAGTACTTCCTTTGTCAGACCACAAGGTTTATTCCCTTCCTTGATTTCTCTCCTGCATCTTGTCTGTACTTATTGCAAAGGTAGCGCATTTTCTGCCTTTTGTTTTACGCGATCAAGGACAAAGGGAGCAGCTTCAGTTTCTGTATGAATCATCCCCAGATGGGAATCCCAGTCAGCGTAAGCCACAACTGACCTTGCGTGTTTGGCCACCATCTGTGTGGGGCTCTCTTCAACCTCCCCATTTTCAATTCTCTTGCCTCCTTTAGCAGCTACACTTGTGGAGTTGGACGCATTAGTGCTGGAAACTAGAATTTCCCCCCCCCAACTAGAATGCCTAGGATCTATAGAAGACAAGCGAAGTCTTAGATCTGTTCTCACTCTGTATCACTGCCAAGTCCCTGATTTGAATGCCTATCTCTATCATTCCAACCTAAATTTCAGCTTTTTATAAGCATTTTAGTGTGGCCAGCATTTTGCCTTTCACTGTCTGATTTAACGTGCTTTTCACAGGGTACCCTCAGCTTTCCTTACAAACACAGCTTTTGGAAACCTTGCTTCATTTTACTAACTTGTTTTGATTCCTTCCAGTGGACATTTGCCTCCTCTATGTAAATGTGCCTTTTGCTTCTTTTCAGTGTATCAGTTTGTAAATCTCAGATGTCAAGTTGGATGTCAGAATTTTCTTCAGTCCATACATAAATGAGTCACTGTTTTTTGTAAAAGTAATAAATGATTGATTCAAAGAGCAAAAAAGTTACTTTTTTAGTCAAATCGTTCTATTGTAACTCTTAACTGTCATGCAAAATTTTTTCATTGCTTTGCTCTGGGCGTATCATAAATTTTGGCTTCGAGTGATACTTTGTTATGCTTACTTGCGTAATAGTACTATGTATTCTTGCTTCTACTTGAACTGAAATATAGTACATTATAGCCTCATACTCGGAATCACTCAGTCCTCTTTTCTTTCTCTCCATATATAAAATATGACTTTCGATCACTTCTTTTATAAATTATTATGGCAATTAGGGAACAGTATTCTAACTTTGGCTCAAATATCTTGTAACGTTGCTATTTGGGCAGAAATGTAGCTTATTTATAATCAATCAATTTTAAAGATATTTGTTCACCGAAACTTTGTTTTAAAAACTACCTGTATATTTTTGTTCTGAGAAATTGGATCCAGACACGGTTTTAAATAGCATTAGAGTTAAGGGTAGTAAGTCACAGTTCATGGCCAGAACAGTAAAGCTGACAGAAAAATTGTAAGCCATTTCTAAATGTCTGTTCTCTTGCATTAATATACCTAAATAGCAATTCCAGAAAATTGTTATGAATAATTAAGTGAAAAGTTAATATGTCTGGTTCTTTTCCTGTTATTTAAAATAACAGTATTTTACATATTTTCCATTAATTGTATTAGTTCTCCTCCAAAAATGAATGAGTTCATGAAATTCTACTTTGTTAAAATGTTATACCCGGGACTTGCTATCTTTACACTTACACCTTTAAAATAACACTTAATGACAGCCCCAGAGTCACATATACAGTAGAAAAAACCAGCAGAACCTCCATGATGTTTTGTCATTAAGTCCAATTATTGTGCACAGCACACTGTATTACTCAAGTACATCTAACTCATCTCAGAACATAGCACATGGGGTCATGAAATGTTTCCCTTCCCAACGTGTGACTGTGTCTTCTTCCTGCCAATTCACAGTGTGAGATTTACTAACTGAGAAAAATGAAAAGTAACTTCAACTGTAAAAGACTACAAATTATTCAAGAGAAATTGTCCTATTTACCAATGTTTTAAATAAATTATTTCAAGATTAAGTCAGAAAATTTCAACCACAGAGTAAAGTATATAGAAGGAAAGTATTTTGAAGTATGATTGGTCCTTTTCAGTTTGCAGAATTTTTCCAGAGAATGAATTTTGAGGAAAAGGTATATTTAGGCTTTTTTTTTCCTCCTAAAGCTCTCTTTAAAAGTTTTTCCAGCCTTTATAACACACTAAAATATATAACTGGTACATTTGTTTCATATCAGAAACCTGATAATAAGCTGTTTTAAATCGTGAAGCGCAATGTTTTTTTGGTCACTATAGGAAGGGAGCCTGGGTGTTGAAATTGACCTTATAAGGTTGCTCAGTGACATGCTTCCAACCAATTCTATTTTTAGTTTTTTAGTGAACCTCCATACTGTTCTCCATAGTGGCTGTATCAATTTACATTCCCACCAACAGTGCAAGAGGGTTCCCTTTTCTCCACACCCTCTCCAACATTTGTTGTTTGTAGATTTTCTGATGATGCCCATTCTAACTGGTGTGAGGTGATACCTCATTGTAGTTTTGATTTGCATTTCTCTAATAATTAGTGATGTTAAACAGCTTTTCATGTGCATGTTGGCCATCTGTATGTCTTCTTTGGAGAAATGTCTATTTAGGTCTTCTGCCCATTTTTTTGGTTGGGCTGTTTATTTTTTTAATATTGAGCTGCATGAGCTGCTTGTACTTTTTGGAGGTTAATTCTTTGTCAGTTTCTTTGTTTGCAAATATTTTCTCCCATTCTGAGCGTTGTCTTTTCATCTTGTTTATGGTTTCCTTTGTTTTTATAAAACCTTATGAATGAAAATAAACTAATATGAGAAATGTAAAATTCATAAATATAGTATTTTCAAAAATTTTGGGGGGGAGTTATGCTCCCCCTCCCCCCCCAAAATGTGTTCCTTAAATCCTTTCACTCTTAGAGCAGTGGACACATACACACGAGCCCACGGTGATGGGAGCCTACTGAGGCTCTTCTGCTTCCCAATTTCCATTTTAAGGTTAAATACCAAGTATTTTCTCTGTCAGAGATCTCAGATGTAAACTTCTTTAACCTTGCTCTCTTTAGAAATGTATCAAAATTAATCAGCCCAGAGTAATACGATTTGCTAAGAGTATTTGCTATTACTTTTTATTCTTCTTTAATTCCTTACAATAATTGGCTTAGAAAACCAGATTGCAGCAGCAACATACATGCAAAGTGTGATTACCAAGTAGCAACACTATAGGCTATACGGTGAAAAGTTCTATTAAATCCCAGTAATTTTTACCTCGTGACATGAGATAACTAATTTATTTCCCCAGTCATGATCATATCTTTTGACATAATTGATTTTTTTTTCATTTGGTTGATAATTTGCTTAGTTTGGAAAAAAAAAAAAAGAAACTGGATATGATCTTACAATGGTCATTAGCCCTGACTACTGAGAACGGAAGCAGAGGCTTTGCACATTGATTTTTCAACATGGCTGCTCCTTGACATGAGAAATTGTCTTACTGGCTTCTGTTGGTTAATTTTAAAGTATGTGAAGCAATGTATCTTTTTTTAAATAATTAATAAAAATAGTATCTCAGAAAGAAGAGAGAAAAGAAAAACTACGGTCTGGGTTTCTCAACCATAGTTGAAGTACATAAATTCAGGCAATACCGGATGCCAATATAGATAAATGGGTAATTCGGTTAAAATCTCAAATGCTCTGTCTACTTTGTCAGAGATGATCACAATTTTTGCTCACTTAATTTGTTTATATTATTGGCATTATGATTCTTTCGGTGTTGCCGTTAGCGCATCATTTTGCTGCAGTCTGTAGGCAGAGTGAGGAACTGAAGGAATGCACCCTTCCCCTGAGCCACAGGATTGATGGTCACACAGGCTGCTGAGCTGCTATTGAAACGCAGCTGTGGTGAAGTTAAGACAGACAAAGGAAGAAACAAACAAACCCACAAAACTTTGAATTCGGGTTCAAAGTTTGGAAAACTGGGTTTGTGAAAACCTGGGTTCAAGTCTTAGATGCTAGCGTGGTTTTTTAAGCTCCATGAATGTGTGCGAGGCCCTTGGCCACCTGCCCAAGAACCTGTCCAAACATGTGATAGGCTCTAGGTTGGCTTATTTATCAGTACTTACATAGTCCTTGAATTATAAGAGGAAGCGGAAGACTGTTGTAAAAGTACTTTAGAGAGTCGAAGGTGGAGATGGGAACCGGAGACCTGATAGGGTAATACTATTATGGCAGAAGGTGGAAGGGCCCATCTAACAAAGTCAAGTGACTGGAAAACTTGGGGACCTGGGGGCAAAATACGACACCCGTGGCAGAAGGGGTTTTCTCCTTTGTTCAACACAGAACACAGGGTCAGCTTAACAGAAAATAGAGAGCAGGAATAGAGAAACACCAGAGGGTCCCCTTGTGCCACAGAACCTATTGCCAGGCCCCCCCATGGCTGTCGAGGCCAGCGTAGCTACCGATGAGGGCATAGTTCCTGAGCACAGAGGAGAGGTGGCCTCTGGAGGCTGTGTGGAGGGGCAGGGAATTCTCCAGATACCGCATACAGAAGTAGTAGATGTAGGTATGTGCTTCTTCTGGGAGGTTTTTGGCTTGGGGCGATCTTTGGTTTGTTTGTTTCATTAAGTTTGGGGTAGCAGTGCAGCAAATGGCTAAGACCATGGGCCCTGGAGCTAGCCTGCCGGGGTTGAATCTGGGCTCTCATGCCTGTTCGTTGTGTACATCCTGGGAAGTTATCTGTACTCTCTGTGCCTCAGTTTCCTTGCAGAAAACAGAGACAATACTACCTGTTTCGTGGACTTACTATGAGAATTAGATGAGTTAACGCATTTTAGAATAGTGCCCACACAGACCCTGGTCGTTGGATTTGGCTGAGCTAGACGTCATTTTGCGTAATCCTGCTTATAACTGAAGCACTCGAATGAGGTGCGAAACATAAGAGGCAGGTGCTAAAAACTCATAATCGAGAAAAACAGTGTTTTAATGAAGTCACTTTTAAAATCAAAATTGATGAGAAAGGATTTCCCTGGTGGCGCAGTGGTTAAGAATCCACCTGCCAATGCAGGGGACACGGGTTCGAGCCCTGGTCCGGGAAGATCCCACATGCCGCGGAGCAACTAAGCCCGTGCGCCACAACTACTGAGCCCACGTTCCACAACTAGTGAAGCCCACGCGCCTCGAGCCCGTGCTCCACAACAAGAGAAGCCACCCCAATGAGAAGCCCACGCACCGCAACGAAGAGTAGCCCCAGCTCTCCGCAACTGGAGAAAGCCCATGCGCAGCAACGAAGACCCAACACGGCCAAAAATAAATAAATAAATAAATAAATTTTTAAAAAGAGAGAAAGAAAGAAAAAAATTGATGCATAAAAGCCTATAATGTGCAGAGTATCAAAACTTCACATAAAGGCAAGGATCCATCAGCTTATTTGCATAGATGTTCGTTACACCACAGATCAGGCTGGGGTAATTGTTGAGTAAAAAAGATTGTTCTTGAATATGTTTGGACCATCATGGCTGAGATTTACTAATGGGACAAGACATGCCTACTGGTTGTTCATTTTCAACTTAACTTTCTTGCCATTTAGGCATTGTCACAACTGTAATTACATAATTATGTGTACCTATAGAAACATATATATGCATACATACATATAACAGCAAGATATTGATAGGTGCAATTTTTAAAATATAGCACACAAATATATTTTGCCACTTAATACTGATATACCATGAAAGACTAGAAAATGATTCTAAGACACAGATCATGTACACACACCACATACTTTTATTCATCTATCCGGTGCATATATATCGAGTGGCTACTCCATGCCAGACTCTGAAATTTTCAATCTTTCTGTCTAGTGTTTTTCAACTTTTCTTCCTTAGATGGAACTCTAGGGTGCAAAGCAGATAAATCTGTAGTTGCTCTGGTTGGAGTGGGGCAAGGCTGTAAGTGGAGAATTGCGCCTTACTATGTAATTCTCCACTTACAGCGTTGCCCATTGATGAGGGTCTAGACACCAAGAGTTTGTAAAACACTGTTTTAAACAAATGATCATGCAATGAATTTCCTAAAATGAATAACAATGTAGTCAACAAAAGACAGAAAAGAATATGCCTATCTCAGATCTGTTTTTATATGCGAATATAATGATTTGTTTAAATGTAATTTGTCTAGGTACCAAAGCCTAATCTGCTCTCTAGGAGTTTTACAGTGAAACAGGCACCTGCCCATCTCTGAATAACCTCCAACACCAGTGAATCGCTGCCTCTATTCTTCCCTTTGTTAGAGCACTTAGAAGTTTCGTTTGGCACCTTTATTTGGGCCCCTGTAGATCTCTAGGATCTAGCAAGGTAACATAGGCGTGCAAATGAATTCTCTGTCTCTGTGTTTATTAGCTGATGCTCTTCCACAGGAAAATGTGTGAAGAAAGGAACCAAGTTCTGGGGTTTTTATTGAGCAATTGCTTTTAATTGACTGAAAGCGTGAAAATCAGAAATTCGTCAACCTGTTCTTTTGCTCTCTGGAAACACTGGCGATGTCTGTAGAATCTTTTTGCCTCTGTGGCATATTTGAGATGTGAGACACATTAACCATGAGAGGGGTTTTAGGTCAGAATCACTCTGCATCAGAGATGCCATTATCTGCTGATATAGCTGGGCTGAAAACTGCTGAAAAATAATCCTTTTTGTGCCCTTGTCACTGGCTTCAGCCTAGAGTTATAGAAAATCAGCTCTACCTGAGTCAGATAATCATTACAAAATGAATTTTGTTCCTGACTCAATGGAAGTAATCTGGGGAAAATATTTGATGGGGATAAGGACAATTATCTTAAGTTAAAGCTTTCTAGTACATAAAGAAGACTAAGTGCCGCTAATAATTGAGCCAGCGGAGGCATCGGCAAATTCTCCTTCACACTGAATGCAGGTGATCACCTAAAATGTATTCCCCCCGCCAAAAGCTAGATGTTCTCCTTTTCTTGGGCTCTGGCAAGGGGCACAGGGTTCATCCCACTGAGGTCCCCCCGCCACTGCAGCCTGTGAAGCTGATTACCCAGCAGGCATGTGGTTCCAGCGGGGAAGTCAGAATGCTGCTGCCTGTTCCCTGGGGAGGGACATCCTGTAAAAACACCAAGGTTGAGAACTGTCATATTCACAGCAGTAGGTGCGTTTTCCTCAGAAATTAATGGAGCAAGCTGGGCAAAATGTTTTTAAGCTACATCTTCCCTAGAGTAAGATGCAAATTCAAAGTTCTTTTGAAGCCCTGGCATGAAAGTTAAAGATAAGACTTTTTAGTGTTTTGACATTGGTAATACAGGCAGCCCTAGCACAACGAATATGAAATTGAAATGCTAGATAAGTGGGCTGCATATTACTCAGGTTGGCTCGGAGTGCTGTCACAACCCTTTCTTGAGCCTGTTTTCCTAGGACAGTTTCCATGTAGGATTATTGGGAATTTCCTGTATATTTCTTCTTCCGGGGGAGCTATAGACAAGCAATGGGATCAAATTATGACTGGTATGTTTTAGGGTGCGATAAATGTATTCAGTGAGTGGCTTTGACCCTGAAAGTAACATCTGGAAAGGAAGTAGCCACAGCCTTGGGAAGTTCTCTGTTCAGTGTTCCGCAGCCCTGGGGGGGCCGCGTATGCGTGGCAGGGGAACTGTGTAACTTTTCCCCCGTACAGCATATGATCTTAAATTATACATCCCATTCCACAGAGGTAAGAGAGAATTACCTGCTAAACTTTAAAGAACGTTCTGTACAGCGCATTTTGGAGAACTGTTTGTTACACTTCTCAAAGAATGTGCCCGTAAATGTTTTGAATGTGCTGGTGATGGCCACAGTAAAGGTTTCTCCTGCTTCAGAACCACCTCTTCTCTTCACGTGGTTAAGTAGAGGAAAAAACCGATACGGAAGCCCTCTCTGCCTTAGACGTATGTGCTTAAGGGCAGTTCTCTGGCTGGGACGTTGACACTCATTTCCAAAAAGAAGCACAGTAATCCTCAGAGCTCATGTGGGTGCAGCACCTTCTGAAAATGCAAATATTGGGCTGGCCAGAAAGTTCGTTCGGGTTTTCCCAGCAGACATTTCGGAAAAACCCGAACGAACTTCTTTGGCCAACCCGATTCATAGGATTCCTGCCTTATCACATTGGTCTGAAGAGCTGCAGAGCCTTTGGTATAAGCTGCCTCAGGTTACCAACCAGGAAACTGGTTTGCAGAGGTTGAGGTAATTTTCCCAAGAGAAAACAGGAAAACCTAATGAATTTGGTCATTCATTCATTCATTCCTCTATTTAATTACTTAATCAAAGAATATTTCTTAAATTCCCTTTTATATGTCATTACATTTTTCCTTCCACCACCAGCTAGTTCTGGGCCCTCAGCAAATCCCCAAATTCTTCAGTGATCTAGTTACCTTAAGTAAGAACTTGAGAGGAGAAAAAGGCCTGAAAATCTGGGATTTGAATAAGTGATTTTTAAAAATAAATTTATTTATTTTTGGCTGCGTTGGGTCTTCGTTGCTGTGCACGAGCTTTCTCTAGTTGCGGTGAGCGGGGGCTACTCTTGTTGCGATGTGCAGGCTTCTCACTGCGGTGGCTTCTCTTGTTGTGGAGCGTGGGTTCTAGGCGTGTGGGCTTCAGTGGTTGTGGCTCGTGGGCTCAGTAGCTGTGGCTCGTTGGCTCTAGAGCACAGGCTCAGTAGTTGTGGCGCACGGGCTTAGTTGCTCCATGGCATGTGAGATCTTCCCGGACCAGGGCTCGAACCCATGTCCTCTGCATTGGCAGGCGGATTCTTATCCACTGCGCCACCAGGGAAGCCCTGAATAAGTGATCTTTTGAGATGCCTTCTTGCTGCAATATTTATACTTACATTAATTTTTTTTTATATTTCCTTCTTGTTGACTTTCTAACAGACACTTAGAAGATCTGTTTCACTCTTACTTGTTTATTTTACACCTGGAAGTTCAGGAAACATTCAAAATAAATTTGGTGATTGTTTTGTGTGTGTGTGTGTTTTCTGAGAAAATATTTGGAATACACACACACAGACCCATATATATTATAGCCATCTATCTAAAACATTTTCATTGCCAAATATCCAAGGCCACCCAAAATGTGACCAGACTATTGCTCCCAGCTAGAGCCTTTGTTAAAGAATTGTCTTCTGTCTGTAAGATGCTTTTATTGGGACTTGAAACCTTCAGTCCCCACGTTGCCGCCAGCAGTGACAACAGCATATTTGGAGCCAGCTAACGGGAAGGCGCCGGGCATGAGCGTCTGGGTGTGATTCATTGTGGCACTGGTGTCTCCGATTGCTCATACGTAGGTGTTCATTCTGAATCATGTGAGTACTCAGAAGGAGGAAAACAGGAGGCCACCACTTTGGTTTTACATGTTTTGGGTATGGATTAAGTGATTTTTTTTTACCAGCCTAATCATCCCTCTGCCTTTGCAGAAGGACAGGGTCTAAATCATTAATGACGGAAAAATATTTGCAGCTTGCTCTTGTACATGAGAAATGGACTGGATTATATTAAAAGTTGTCTTAAACATTCCATAAAAATTACAAACATGTCAATTAAGTGTTAGTGGCAAATATTTCAATTATCCTTAATGGAACAGAGTATATAAACGAGCCTGTTTGGAGACCACTGGGACTTTATGTGTAGCCATTCTCTTCAAAAAACAACAATTATAGTTTTGTTGTTGTTTTTGTTTTTTTGCGGTATGCGGGCCTCTCAGTGTTGTGGCCTCTCCCGTTGCGGAGCACAGGCTCCAGACGCGCAGGCCCAGCGGCCATGGCTCACGGGCCCAGCCGCTCCGCGGCATGTGGGATCGTCCCGGACTGGGGCACGAACCCGCGTCTCCTGCATCGGCAGGTGGACTCTCAACCACTGCGCCACCAGGGAAGCCCAACAATTATAGTTTTGCTCACGAAAATCGGTCCATAAAATGTAAATGTGCTAGCAAGCTTGGAGTTTATTTTAATGTAACATTATCATAAGGTGTGATAATAACCTTACTAGTTCCTTCTGAAAAAGCTATAGAAACAAAAATTTAAAGACGTGTATTAGCATGGTCTTTCATTAAAATGTCATCTTTAAGTGGACTGAGAATTTCTTTTGTAATTGTACTGCCTCTCTCTGCTCCCTGATAGATCTACCGTCACATGCTGTTTGGGCAACAGCAAGGATCACAATGCCAGTCTCCAGACTTCCACACTGTCCATTCCCTATGCAAACTTCAGGTTATAATCGTTTTTTTTGTTGTTGTTGTTGTTGGTTTTTCATTTTAATCATTGCTTTTAAACATGCATTGGCCACTTCCAGAAGACAGATATGTGTGTATTCCTTCTCTCAGTAAAAGAGCATTCTTTCTCTTCAGCGTACTTTCTTTAAATATATCAAGAGATTTAAATTTAGACATCTGAAGCTCCCACTTGACGACACGTTATTAAAACATCTGCCTTTCCATAAGCCATTGTGTTCCTTGCCATTCCACATGTCCTTTTCTACTTCACCAGACAAAATTGCCCCATCTAAATTTTAGCTCAAGTGTTTGATGGTTTTCACGCTGAGCTCAAACTGTTAATGCTTCCCTGAGAGAATAGAATTGAAATGGGATTTCATCTAAAATAACAAACAGAATAAAGGCTTTACATATAAATAAGCAATGTCCTGCACATTCTTATGCAAGTTTTTTCTTTTCCGGAGTTTGCATGTAGGAGAGGGAAATGGCAAATGGCAGAGATTCAGAATTTGACCCCATGGCAGAGGCCACTCTAAATAAATGAGCACTGTGTTGTCTGCCATCTGATTAATGTACTTTGCTGTAGCCAATTTTAAAATGGTTTTTAAAAGCTATTCCTAATATTAACTTTTAATTTCATGTGGTTATTTTATTTTAACGGTGACATTTTCAAATATCATGTTAGATAACCATTATGAACACCTTGGAAAATGCTAATTGAAATGGTAGATGATACCCTTCTTGCTAGAAACGTCACAACAGGCTTAGACTTACAACTAAGCATCCTCTCGTGGAACCCGATGCTTCAATTGACTACACATCACAAAGCAAATAACAAGTTACCTACACATTTTGGAGCAGGATTCTGGAGCAAAACCCTGTAGTCTTTGCCAGAAGGAATTAAAAACAAACAAACAAAAACCACCTTTCTTTCAACAAAGTGATTTTAGTACCCGAGCTGTCTGTCTGTCCAGCACTCCTGTCTGCCTTTCTCTTAAAAACATGGCCCTCTGTGCCACTCTCAGAAATGTGACCTCTCTCAGTTAAAAAACAGGGAGGCATTGTAGTGCTGTGTGGAAAAATTTGATAGGATTCATTTAACATAAAATCATGATTTGTCCTAGTTTGTTGACACTGAAAAGATAAATAGTTTGACCTGTTCTCTGTGTGTGTATATATATATATTTTTTTCTTTTTCTGAACAGATTTAAAATGGTACAAAAAATTTACACTTCAGGATATAAGTTCAGTTCCTTCAGCTCTAACGTGAGAATAATAAAACTGCTGTAACTCACCTCACAGAGCAGGTGTGAGGTTGAAGGGGAGAGAGGATATTTTGAAAGTGCTGCATAAAATGTTAAGCTCTGTGCCACTGTACAATTTCAGCTGTTACCTAGAGATCACAGTGACCAATAATATCTATTTACATTTCATTAACATCACTTTGTGATCATACAAATAAAATTAAGCTACAGCTAATTCCAGTATTTGTACGGGGCCAACTCAATGTTTATCCACAAGTATACGACACAGAAACCCAGATCAGTTCCTAGTAACTGAATTGCTAAGAAAACTACCACAATTTCTTTAAAATGTTTGTTTCCTCTTCCCCTCTCTACTGTCCATACAAAATAAAAGCACATAACATGTTTTATTCATTCAGATCGCGACCTGGAAATAGCTGCTCACGTAGCAGGTCACAAAGAGTGTGAGGTTAGGAGCACAAAGCTTATATATGTGTCTCTGTTTATAAATAACGGGAAAAGTGTGTGTTGAACAAGCTTGATTTAAGTTGGGCAAGATTAAAATCAACCATTAAATTGAGAGATAGATTCATCTTTTATAGCACTTACTGTCAGTATTGGATGTTAACCACACATAAAATTTACTTAATTTAGGTGTATAGGGACATTTCCGTGCAGGCCATATCATTATAATATACATAAGGAGGACATTTTCTTTGTGAGTGAATTGGTGATATTATTCTAGAATAGATGTCCACTATTGGTGAATTGGTTGTCTTACTTAGATGGCCCCTATGTTTATTTCTCTTTACCAAAATTAACAAGTCCCCAAACGTTTGGGTGCAATTTTGAAAATTAAATGAGAATTTTACGTATATGTGAATGACCAAGGTTGACAAGTGTCAGCAGGCTTATCTCAAAGATAAAAGGTGAGAGAAATAAGGATTCAAAACTGAAAAGAAATGTTTAAAGTTGGAGATTTTTCATACAATAATAGCTGTTTGTCATGGAACTAGTGGAATAAAACCATGTTAAGAATTCTCCATGAGAAAAATCAATATTAAATAGTTCAATGGAAGTATGCCTAGTTTAGGATAAGGCTTGAAGAATTTCGTAATTAAGAGTTTTATGAGAAAAAAAATCAATCTAAAAATATGTTTGTATTTTTCTTTTCCTAGGCTTTTAAAAATCATCTTCATTGTTTTAACATAAATATCAGAAGTAGCACAATCTACGTGTAACCCATTCACACGATACAGAAAGGTACCAGATAAAAAGTAAACGTGCGCCCCACCGCCCTCTCCCCTCATCAAGGGTAATGCCTGTGAACCATCCATTGCTCATTCTTCGGGCTGTGTTTTCTAGGAATCTGTGGCTTAGTGTGGTAATCCACATAGGTCTCTCTTCTTACGTTTTCCTACTTCCCATGTGTATGGTTATCCACGCTGGAGGGTATTTAAGTTGTTTAATGTTTCATGTTCATGGACATGTTTAGATAAATGTATTCTCTGTATCGAGGGAAGGAACAGGTGTGACTGTTCTCTGTAACTCATTCTTATGTTCAACAAGCTATGGAGTATTTATTATTATCTCAATTTTTACAGACGTGAGACTAAGGCACAGAGAGGTTCGTTAACTTGAATAAAGCAACATAACCAGAAAGTAGCAGATCCGGGCCATCGGGCTCTGGAATCCGTGCTCTCAATGACTGATTATTCCAGCAGCCTACGCAGAACCCCAGCTGTACTGCCGACTCTCTGTGAGGTGTTGGGCACGTTTCTTCTCTCTAAGCCTCAGTGTCTTCATGTGGGAAAAGAGAGATCATCGTTCTATGCGTGTAGCACAGTGGAAGTGCTCAGTAAATGTTAGCTATCATTAATCTTATAATGAATTTTATCTTTATGTTCATACCTTCTTACTGAAATGTCTAAAAAACAGATCCCTAGAAGCAGTGCTGCTGGGTCACAGTGTTTCAATTTGGTTCTTTATCATGACGTTAGTTAGCGATGAAAAGGTATCCAGCTCGCTCCAATAGAGATGAACATCAAAGCAACTGGGAAGTATTGATTGATAATCAGTCTCAAGAAAGTCAAGTTGACTGCCTTCTCATTAGAGGGAAAAGTTGTAATGGATCCCTTTGAGAAAGCAAGCAAGTTTCTCCTTTCTGTATCTAGGCTGAAAATTGTTCTAGAAATTTATCCTTCCTCCTGTCACTTAATTCACCAGCATTAAGCACTGTTTGCTTTATTATTTCCATATCCTGTAAGTGCTTTGTTAGTTATGCAAAACATTGTTTCCAGTGTTGTTTCACTGTAGTCCAAGTGCTTATTTGGTTCACCCTCATCATTACACCCATAAGGGAGTGAGGAACTCTGGTTGAAGGTTCCAGATGCATAGGTATTGGCAGTAGATTTGCTGGGGAGAGAGTGTGTTTCAGACTGTGCATTCCTAAGCGAAGGGCATTGGTTTATTTTCTCTTTTCATGTATTCACTGAAGATGAAGCAGCAGATAGATACTTTGTTGATGACTGCAGAAAATTCTTCTTTCACCCTCCAAAAAGGGCTGTACTCTCTTACTAACATGAAAGATAGCCTCATCTTGTTTTTCGTTACTTTCGCTTTTGTCAAGCAGCCTCTGTAAGATCTATTGGATGTTTTGTGTCTATTTCACCAGCCTTTTATTTTATATGTCTGTACAATTTACCATTCTTTAATTATATTCCCATCTATTGACTAAAATCTCAAGGAAGCAGACATAAATAAAATGGAAGAAAGGCCAAGGCCATTCCCAAGCAGTGATTCTTCCTGACACATGATGTTCAAATACCTAGAGTATTAAGCAATCCACCTTTTGTACCACAAGACAGAGTATTCCGGATGCTAAAAATAATTGTCACTATCTTGCGTGTATATTATTGCCCTTTTCAGGCAAAAGCAGAATTTTACAGAAATATAAGAATACAACTGTAAGTGGCTACATCTGAATTTCTTCTTCAAAACAGTGGAAAGAGAATTTGGGGCTTATACTGGAAAGACTTAATAAGAACAGTCAGGTTGAGACTGGACAAATATTCCCCAGTGGTTTCAGAGTGACTGGTCCAGAGCCTGTATCTGTCGTGCCAGTTAATATTGCTTTTGGAAAGGTGGTTTTGTTTTTTTTTTTAATTACTATTTTTACAGCTTGAGACTGCTGTGACACTTATCTACAGTGAGAGGTATAATTTTACCATTTGTTGTCACAAATAGGACTTCATTCACACTAGGATACTAATTGAGTGAACCTCATCGGAAAGGAAAGCAGAAACAATCATAATCATTCTGGGGATTTAATCCTTAGCTGTAATAAGGTGGAACTCTTTCAAACTCACCTGCAGGTCTTAGAAATAATTCTGGGAGAAAGTCTTACCAGAATATATGTTAAGAATTAAAAACAAACGATGTGGAATATCCTTGGCTCATCTCCACCACAGGTACTTTTTAAGAAGATTTTGACTTACAGTTTCATTGCGAGCTAATTGCTTTTCTAGTTAAAGATTGTTTTTCCTTGAATTTTCTTAAACATGGTTGTACTACATATATCATGTTGATATTTTATATTTTGATTGGGTTCTTCTGCCCAAGTCAAAAGAAAGGTGGTGGAAGTTATGAGCACAAGTCTGGGCTGCGTTACTCATCTGATTATAAAAATCTTCCCAACTTTTCTTTCAGAAGGCTGTACAGAAATTGTTAGGTGTTACGAGCAGTTCTTTATCAGCCAACCTACCCCTTCCTACTGCTAATCAGTACTGAGCTCTCCTTTCTGTGTTGTCAAAGCTTGTCTTCGGCGCCTTGATTTTTTTAGTTTATTTCCTGTGCATAGAATACTTATTTAAGGCAAAATGAAAGGTTCAGAAACTTTCAACTGTTTTCAATTTTATATATTTTTTCAATTAGAGCTTAGTGTCTGCACATTTTTAGTTTTTGTGTTTTTTTCTTTTTTGACTTTAAAGGATCTGACTTATGCTTAGAACATGGCTTGTTTTGTTATTTCCCAGCTCTCGCATGTGTGCCTGTGTGTGTGTATTTTATCCCAGCTAGTTATAACCTGATAACCTGATTTCATACTGTGCTGTAGCACAACAATGCAGTCATCAAACTAAAGCAGCACAGTAAGCGGTCACATTAACCATCATTTTGCTTGATCACTTGGGAGAGATTAAATTTATTCATTTTTACTATAGATAGTCAAATATTAAAACATGTTAAAGGGAAGTAGAACTATTGAGCTGTGACATGCTTGTTGCCAAAACAACGTCCTATATGCGATGCATAATGCTTCTTGGCAAGATGTTTGGAAGAAATTTCATCAGGTCTTTTTTTCTTCTCATTTGCATTTGGTTTATCTAAAGTGAAATCCATTCAATTTTATTGAACTGTAATTCTAGTAATTTACAATATTTACATGCTGCAGTTAGATTGAAATCAGTCCTTAATTCAAATTCAATCTAAATTTACTGCATAGTAATTAGGGCTTTGTAACTGACACGAGGGGCCTATTGATTTAATGAAAAACTTAACCTTACAGTAAGTGTTTAATTAGTTGCTGCAGTAGATTCTGTTCTGTCCTAAATTGTGGACTTTAGAGAATCAGGTACTAATTTAGATTACACAACTATATAAAGATCAGAACTAATTTTTTTTTTTTTAACATGTAGCCTAGCAGATGAATTAATTTCTTCCTCTTTGAAAGGAGAGGGGAAAGAGGCAGTAATGAAAGTAATTTCCTACCTTGCCTAATTTTATGTAAGGCCGGGCTAACTATCCTGGAAATGATTACCTACTTCTGTTAAATATTGATATAAAGAGTTATGAAAATTAAAAGTCAATGAGATTTCTTCTAGGATTATTTTGTAAATAGAAAACTGAAACAATATGCATACCTACTGAGAGCAGAAAGACTCTTGATACAGAAAGAAAAATAAAAGATTACCCAAAATAAAACTGAAGGTGTTTTTCTTTAGATAATATTAATCGGCAGCCCCAAGCTTCCTTTTTAGCATTCATGTTAATTATTTTCAAGATGAGAATTTAAAGCATAAATTGAGATGAACTGTAGTGATTTTAACTTGTAGTCACTGATGATCTCTTTTGAAATAAACCTAAAGGAACACAACCTAGCTTAATTGTAGTCAATATTTTTTCCTAATTTATTTTAAGAATTCAGTACAATAAAGTATTGAAAGAAGGACACTTTTAAACTGAGTTTTAACCTGTCTATAATCTGTCAGGTCTATAATTCATTCCTCGTAGTACACATTTGTGTTCTCGAAGCTAGAAATAGTAATGTTTCTATATAAAACTAAGAGATTAATGCCAAAGGAAAGAAGATTCCTGCTGGCCCATTATTCATTACTTGTCTAATTTATATTAGATGTACTAAAGGTACAGTGAAAGGAGACTTAAAAAAAACAACCACCAGTATCTCTTTGATTTTTCCATTTCATGTGAAAAGCACAGACCATTATTAGGTGGCAAAGAAACCAAGATATTTGTTAAGTGAACGCTTTAAATATTTTTAAATAGTTTTTCAAACAGTAAAGCAACTATTAAAAACACACCAAGTAGAAAACACGAATAACATCATTAATATATGAAATTGGAAAGGGTTAATACTGATACAGTTAATTCTTTAACGCTACGTTGATGCTTACCTTAGTATCATGGTGAGTGAACCAAGCATTTCAGTTTTGATCAACGGTGAATTAGTTTGAAAACACGTAAGCTACACCCGCTAAATAAGTAACACAAAATAAAACTAGTGGATGCCTGAAGACGACTGGAACACCTGTTTTAAGTGAGCCAATTCTTACTGAAATTAAAAATGTTTATTTCAAAGATATCTCATTTTAAACACTTCAATTTTTATATAAAGCTATGGGTGAAGAATTTTACTATAACATTTAAAACTCCTAAAATGCATAGAGGAATGAGAATGACACTCAAAAACTTGGGGGGGGGGGGACCCTGTAATATGTGTTTGAGTGTGTCTAAGACTTGATTTTGTGAAAACACTTTGCAAAAATATCTTTCTTTTCTTGACAGTACACCAGGTCCAGACTTCACCACCTTGACAATACACCAGCTTTAAGCCCTCACTCCCCCAACGCACCTCAGCATGAAAGCAAAACACACCAGGTCCAGAAGGATGAAAACCGCATACTCTTCCTTTCCTTTTAATGTGCGCTCTGATGAATGGCACACACACGAGCCATCTTGCCCGTATCTCTGCGTGGCCTTCCTGGCAGCACAGCTGAAATCTGGAAGCTTGCCTTATTCACATTGTCAGATTAAATACCCAGTAAGGACTCAAACTGGGAATAAGACAAAGTACCATGGCCTGTTGATCCAGTTCACTGGTCCCACCAATTAGCTATGAAGAATATGGCTCATTTAGAAGTGCATGTGATAACACTGAAGCATAACTGAAAATTAGTGATATAAAAAAGGAGGTCATTAGCCTGCACTTGTCTAATCTTCAGCTACATGAATCCCAGATAAAAATCAACTAGGATAAGTTAAGTCTTCTTAAGCTTTTGAGCCCTTTCTTATGTACTTACATTAGGTGCATCTCGATAAAGAAAGTTTATAGCATTGCTATTAACAACACACTGTTAATGTTGTGCTGCGGTTTTCATGACCAACCTCTATTTTCTGAGGTGCCGAGCCTTAACATAAAAATGAGTTCTGGGTTAAAAAGAAAAGGGGTGTAGTAGATTACAACCAGAAAATAAACCTAAAGACAGTATCTATACAATTTTCAGAGTCTCAGGATCCCAAGATAGCTCACAATTACATTGGCACCTGCTGTGTGTTCTTATAGATTAAAAATGTAATCTTCTAATAGAAAATTAAATGTAATTTATCCAAAATATATACTCTAGAGACGTGTTTGTTTGAGCGAAATTTAAATGTGACTCATTATTGGTGGGATATAGCCAAATAGAGAAAATAATGAACTGTCTGCAGTTGTTGAAAATCATAATTATGTTACCTGCAGTTCATGGATTATGTATTTACCATAAAAACATTATTAGGAATATAAAAATGTGCAATATAATGTCTTTGTTCTAGAAGAATAATTCTTGTTGTCAGTTAGAGAAGGCAAAACATTTTCAATCAGAAGATAGCCATAACAGAACTGTGATGGGATTCCAGCATACACGCTCGGATGGATAGGCTGATAGATTGGCAGTGTGATTGATTGATCTATCTTTTAATTCTTAACATTGACACTGTTATGAGCACATCTGACAACAATTGCCTGAAACAAAACACCTGGAGATATCTGACCTCCCAGCAGTCTAGAACCCATCAGGTGAAAGGCATAGAATCTAGAAGATCAAATCTGGGAGACCTCTCTCAACATCTGTCTACCCAAGTTAGTCCTGGCCCCATTATATCCAGACCCCTGTATGTCCCTGAAGGATGCTAGGGAAAAGGGAAGTATGGTGTCTGGGCTTCGATGGACACCTCTTGCTGGCAAGACCCGCCTCTGGGGAACTATATGGACAGGAAAAGATTTCCCACTCTGATGGTTGGCTCCTGAAACAAGTCATATAAATTTCTGGCTTCAGTCAAAGGGAAGTGAATTGCATCCTGGGCTGGGCTACTTTAAGATGATCATGGAAGATCATCTCAGTAGACCGTTTAGAGGGTAGGCTGTGGAACACGCCTGAGCTTTGCAGTCAGGCAGCCAGTGGGAGTTTTGGCTTTGCCATTGAGTTTCTCCTTACCTTTCTGAAGTCTGTTTCCTCTAAATGGGAAAAGGATATTTACCTTGCATGGTGATTTGGGGGACTGAATGGGGTTTTCTATACACACTGCATACTAAGTACTGTATAGATAGAAATGATGGTGATTATTATTATACTGGCCATCAGTACGATTGGTGAGTGTTGGGCAGTAAGCATTTATGTTTCCCTTGGGTTGTCTCCAAGCTTCCCTATCCCTGACCCCCCTGAGTGCTCACTGCGTGGGATTTTCAAGATTACTAGGCAGCAAAATCAAGGCAAGCCAGCCGGTGAACATCACCTCATTCTCTCTGAGGGTTTCATTTATTGATTCAGCCAACAGCAGTAGCAGAAATTTGATTTTAAATTGGAAAAAAAAAAAAAAAAAAACTGTAAGAAATGCTTGTCAAGTTTACCATGCTTTAGACTGAGTTCCACAACTTTTTTAAAAGCTGTGTTGACATTTAACCATCTAAGTGATCATTTAAAAATAATTGTGGTTTTTGGCCATATTGAATATATAACAGATTAAAATGGATTTGACATACGTTTACAGTAAATTGGCAGAGTTCATTGGCTTGACCACTGTCTTGTTTATGTATGGTTTTATACAGCTACATATTATAATAAATTTACACAAATTGCCAGAGTCAGTGTTCGTATTCCTCAGGTTGAGTGCACACAGTACATAGTGTTTGAGCCACCACATCTCACTGAATGGTAAATTTGGCATGAGGCACTATTTGCCACATTCCCAAAGGCAGCGATACTTGCCTCATCGCCAAATAGAAACCTGGCTGAGTTTCCTCTCCGGCATCCCTTACAAGGTGAAGATCAGCCAGCCGCTATGCCTTCTTTCTGTAGCTTCTGTTACTTAGATCAGGGTCCTCAAAAGCCTTGCAATAATATCCTCTAAAGAACCCAGTGGCAAGTGACCAGAGGGGACGCTCACTGCAAATCGCCTGGATGCTGAGAAACCCACTCGTTCATCTGCAGGCAATAGCACTGCAGTTCCGAAAAGGCCCCATGCGCCTTCCCAAGGCAGCTTCTGGCCTGCAAACGTCTCTTTTACTCCATGGGCAATACTGAGTTTTAGGACTTCACTCTCTCTGTAAGAATCACAATTGTCCACTTCGTGTTTTCGCTCTTTAGACAAACCTTTCCTTGGCAATGGCTATCAGAAAGCTGCAGAATAAGCTACTGAAGCAACTTGGAAAATAGCCGGAGAAATCAGAACGGGCTGAGAAAGTACCATCGTATGTGTGTGCCTCTGTGAATGTGTGTGTGTGTGTGTGTGTGTGTGTGTGTGTGTGTGTGTGTGAGAGAGAGAGAGAGAGAGAGAGAGAGAGAGAGAAATTCAGATAAGGCTGAGACTAAGCAGTTTTTTTTTTTTAACATCTTTATTGGAGTATAATTGCTTTACAGTGGTGTGTTGGTTTCTGCTTTATAACAAAGTGAATCAGTTATACATATACATATGTTCCCATATCTCTTCCCTCTTGCGTCTCCCTCCCTCCCACCCTCCCTATCCCACCACTCCAGGCGATCACACAGCACCGAGCTGATCTCCCTGTGCTATGCGGCTGCTTCCCACTAGCTATCTACCTTACATTTGGTAGTGTATATATGTCCATGCCTCTCTCTCGCTTTGTCACAGCTTACCCTTCCCCCTCCCCATATCCTCAAGTCCATTCTCTAGTAGGTCTGTGTCTTTATTCCTGTCTTACCCCTAGGCTCTTCATGACATTTTTTTTTTTCTTAAGTTCCATATATATGTGTTAGCATACGGTATTTGTCTCTCTCTTTCTGACTTACTTCACTCTGTATGACAGACTCTAGGTCTTTCCACCTCATTACAAATAGTTCAATTTCATTTCTTTTTATGGCTGAGTAATATTCCATTGTATATATGTGCCACATCTTCTTTATCCATTCATCTGATGATGGACACTTAGGTTGTTTCCATCTCCTGGCTACTGTAAATAGAGCTGCAATGAACATTTTGGTACATGACTCTTTTTGAATTATGGTTTTCTCAGGGTATATGCCCAGTAGTGGGATTGCTGGGTCGTATGGTAGTTCTATTTGTAGTTTTTTAAGGAACCTCCATACTGTTCTCCACAGTGCCTGTATCAATTCACATTCCCACCAACAGTGCAGGAGGGTTCCCTTTTCTCCACACCCTCTCCAGCATTTATTGTTTCTAGATGTTTTGATGATGGCCATTCTGACTGGTGTGAGGTGATACCTCATTGTGGTTTTGATTTGCATTTCTCTAATGATTAGTGATGTTGCGCATCCTTTCATGTGCTTCTTGGCCATCTGTATGTCTTCTTTGGAGAAATGTCTATTTAGGTCTTCTGCCCATTTTTGGACTGGGTTTTTTGTTCTTTTGTTACTACGCTGCATGAGCTGCTTATAAATTTTGGAGATTAATCCTTTGTCAGTTGCTTCATTTGCAAATATTTTCTCTCATTCTGAGGGTTGTCTTTTGGTCTTGTTCATGGTTTCCTTTGCTGTGCAAAAGCTTTGAAGTTTCATTAGGTCCTATTTATTTATTTTTGTTTTTATTTCCATTTCTCTAGGAGGTGGGTCAGAAAGGATCTTGCTGTGATTTATGTCATAGAGTGTCCTGTCTATGTTTTCCTCTAAGAGTTTGATAGTTTCTGGCCTTACATTTAGGTTTTTAATCCATTTTGAGCTTATTTTTGTGTATGGTGTTAGGGAGTGATCTAATTTCATACTTTTACATGTACCTGTACAGTTTTCCCAGCACCATTTATTGAAGAGGCTGTCCTTTCTCCACTGTGCATTCCTGCCTCCTTTATCAAAGATAAGGTGACCATATGTGCGTTGGTTTATCTCTGGGCTTTCTATCCTGTTCCATTGATCTATCTTTCTGTTTTTGTGCCAGTACCATGCTGTCTTGATTACTGTAGCTTTGTAGTATAGTCTGAAGTCAGGGAGCCTGATTCCTCCAGCTCCGTTTTTCGTTCTCAAGATTGCTTTGGCTATTCGGGGTCTTTTGTGTTTCCATACAGATTGCAAAATTTTTTGTTCTAGTTCTGTGTAAAATGCCAGTGGTAGTTTGATAGGGATTGCATTGAATCTGTAGATAGCTTTGGGTACTAGAGTCATTTTCACAATGTTGATTCTTCCAACCCAAGAACATGGTATATCTCTCCATCTATTTGTATTGTCTTTAATTTCTTTCATCAGTGTCTTATAATTTTCTGCATAAGGTCTTTTGTCTCCTTAGGTAGGTTTATTCCTAGATATTTTATTCTTTTTGTTGCAATGGTAAATGGGAGTGTTTTCTTGATTTCACTTTCAGATTTTTCATCATTTGTGTATAGGAATGCCAGAGATTTCTGTGCATTAATTTTGTATCCTGCTACTTTACCAAATTCAGTGATTAGCTCTAGCAGTTTTCTGGTAGCATCTTTAGGATTCTCTATGTATAGTATCATGTCATCTGCAGACAGGGACAGCTTTACTTCTTCTTTTCCGATTTGGATTCCTTTTATTTCCTTTTCTTCTCTGATTGCTGTGGCCAAAACTTCCAAAACTATGTTGAATAAGAGTGGTGAGAGCGGGCAACCTTGTCTTTTTCCTGATCTTAGTGGAAATGCTTTCAGTTTTTCACCATTGAGGACAATTTTGGCTGTGGGTTTGTCATATATGGCCTTTATTATGTTGAGGAAATTTCCTTCTATGCCTACTTTCTGCAGGGTTTTTATCATAAATGGGTGTTGAATTTTGTCAAAAGCTTTCTCTGCATCTATTGAGATGATCATATGGTTTTTCTCCTTCAGTTTGTTAATATGGTGTATCACGTTGATTGATTTGTGTATATTGAAGGATCCTTGCATTCCTGAAATTAACCCCACTTGATCATGGTGTATGATCCGTTTAATGTGCTGTTGGATTCTGTTTGCTAGTATTTTGTTGAGGAGTTTTGCATCTATGTTCATCAGTGATATTGGCCTATAGTTTTCTTTCTTTGTGACATCCTTGTCTGGTTTTGGTATCAGGGTGATGGTGGCCTCGTAGAATGAGTTTGGGAGTATTCCTTCCTCTGCTATATTTTGGAAGAGTTTGAGAAGGATAGGTGTTAGCTCTTCTCTAAATGTTTGATAGAATTCTCCTGTGAAGCCATCTGGTCCTGGGCTTTTGTTTGTTGGAAGATTTTTAATTACAGTTTCAATTTCAGTGCTTGTGATTGGTCTGTTCATATTTTCTATTTCTTCCTGATTCAGTCTTGGCAGGTTGTGCATTTCTAAGAATTTGTCCATTTCTTCCAGGTTGTCCATTTTATTGGCATAGAGTTGCTTGTAGTAATCACTCATGATCTTTTGTATTTCTGCAGTGTCAGTTGTTACTTCTTTTTCATTTCTAATTCTATTGATTTGAGTCTTCTCCCTTTTTTTCTTGATGAGTCTGGCTAATGATTTATCAATTTTGTTTATCTTCTCAAAGAACCAGCTTTTAGTTTTATTGATCTTTGTTATCGTTTCCTTCATTTCTTTTTCATTTATTTCTGATCTGATTTTTATGATTTCTTTCCTTCTGCTAACTTTGGGGTTTTTTTGTTCTTCTTCCTCTAATTGCTTTAGGTGCAAGGCTAGGTTGTTTATTCGAGATGTTTCCTGTTTCTTAAGGTAGGCTTGTATTGCTATAAACTTCCCTCTTAGAACTGCTTTTTCTGCATCCCATAGGTTTTGGGTCGTTGTGTCTCCATTGTCATTTGTTTCTAGGTATTTTTTAATTTCCTCTTTGATTTCTTCAGTGATCACTTCGTTATTAAGTAGTGTATTGTTTAGCCTCCATGTGTTTGTATTTTTTACAGATCTTTTCCTGTAATTGATATCTAGTCTCATAGCGTTGTGGTCGGAAAAGATACTTGATACAACTTCGATTTTCTTAAATTTACCAAGGCTTGATTTGTGACCCAAGATATGATTTATCCTGGAGAATGTTCCATAAGCACTAGAGAAAAATGTGTATTCTGTTGTTTTTGGATGTAATGTCCTATAAATATCAATTAAGTCCATCTTGTTTAATGTATCATCTAAAGCTTGTGTTTCCTTATTTATTTTCATTTTGGATGATTTGTCCATTGGTGAAAGTGGGGTGTTAAAGTCCCCTACTATGAATGTGTTACTGTTGATTTCCCCTTTTATGGCTGTTAGTACTTGCCTTATGTATTGAGGTGCTCTTATGTTGGGTGCATAAATATTTACAATTGTTATATCTTCTTCTTGGATCGATCCCTTGATCATTTTGTAGTGTCCTTCTTTGTCTCTTCTAATAGTCTTTATTTTAAAGTCTATTTTGTCTGATACGAGAATTGCTACTCCAGCTTTCTTTTGGTTTCCATTTGCATGAAATATCTTTTTCCATCCCCTTACTTTCAGTCTGTATGTGTCTCTAGGTCTGAAGTGGGTCTCTTGTAGACAGCAAATATATGGGTCTTGTTTTCGTATCCATTCAGCCAATCTGTGTCTTTTGGTGGGAGCATTTAGTCCATTTACATTTAAGCTAATTATCAATATGTATGCTCCTATTCCCATTTTCTTAATTGTTTTGGGTTCGTTATTGTAGGTCTTTTCCTTCTCTTGTGTTTCTTGCCTAGAGAAGTTCCTTTAGTACTTGTTGTAGAGCTGGTTTTGTGGTGCTGAACTCTCTCAGCTTTTCCTTGTCTGTAAAGGTTTTAATTTCTCCATCAAATCTGAATGAGATCCTTGCTGGGTAGAGTAATCTTGTTTGCAGGTTTTTCTCCTTCATCACTTTAAATATGTCCTGCCAGTCCCTTCTGGCTTGCAGAGTTTCTGCTGAAAGATCAGCTGTTAACCTTATGGGGATTCCCTTGTGTGTTATTTGTTGTTTTTCCCTTGCTGCTTTTAATATGTTTTCTTTGTATTTAATTTTTGACAGTTTGATTAATATGTGTCTTGGCATATTTCTCCTTGGATTTATCCTGTATGGGACTCTCTGTGCTTCCTGGACTTGATTAACTATTTCCTTTCCCATATTAGGGAAGTTTTCAACTATAATCTCTTCAAATATTTTCTCAGTCCCTTTCTTTTTCTCTTCTTCTTCTGGAACCCCTGTAATTCAAAAGTTGGTGTGTTTAATGTTGTCCCAGAGGTCTCTGAGACTGTCCTCAGTTCTTTTCATTCTTTTTTCTTTATTCTGCTCTGCAGTAGTTATTTCCACTATTTTATCTTTCAGGTCACTTATCCGTTCTTCTGCCTCAGTTATTCTGCTATTGAGCCCTTCTAGAGTATTTTTCATTTCATTTATTGTGTT
The DNA here is from genome assembly GCF_937001465.1 of Orcinus orca. Classification (NCBI taxonomy): domain Eukaryota; kingdom Metazoa; phylum Chordata; class Mammalia; order Artiodactyla; family Delphinidae; genus Orcinus; species Orcinus orca. The sequence continues at coordinate 33,907,169 of NC_064579.1, forward strand.
GTTCATCATTGTTTGTTTCATCTTTAGTTCTTCTAGGTCCTTGTTAAATGTTTCTTGCATTTTGTCTATTCTATTTCCAAGATTTTGCATCATCTTTACTATCATTATTCTGAATTCTTTTTCAGGTAGACTGCCTATTTCCTCTTCATTTGTTAGGTCTGGTGGGTTTTTATCTTGCTCCTTCATCTGCTGTGTGTTTTTCTGTCTTCTCATTTTGCTTATCTTACTGTGTTGGGGGTCTCCTTTTTGCAGGCTGCAGGTTCGTAGTTCCCGTTGTTTTTGGTGTCTGTCCCCAGTGGCTAAGGTTGGTTCAGTGGGTTGTGTAGGCTTCCTGGTGGAGGGGACTAGTGCTTGTGTTCTCGTGGATGAGGCTGGATCTTCTCTTTCTGGTGGTCAGGTCCACGTCTGGTGGTGTGTTTTGGAGTGTCTGTGGACTTACTATGATTTTTAGGCAGCCTCTCCTCTAATAGGTGGAGTTGTGTTCCTGTCTTGCTAGTTGTTTGGCATAGGATGTTCAGCATTGTAGCTTGCTGGTCATTGAGTGAAGCTGGGTGATAGTGTTGAGATGGAGATCTCTGGGAGATTTTCGCCATTTGATATTATGTGGAGCTGGGAGGTCTCTTGTGGACCACTGTCCTGAAGTTGGCTCTCCCACCTCAGAGGCACAGCACTGACTCCTGGTTGCAGCACCAAGAGCCTTTCATCCACACGGCTCAGAATAAAAAGGAGAAAGAGTAGAGAGAAAGAATTAGTAGAAGTAGAAAGAAAGAACGAAAGAAAGAAAGGAGGGAGGGAAGGAGGGAAGGAAAAAAAAGAAAGAAGATAAAGTAAAATAAAATAAAGTAAGGTAAAATATAATACAGTTATTAAAATAAAAAATAATTACTGAAAAAAAAAAAAAAAAGGACGGATAGAGCCCTAGGACAAATGGTGGAAGCAAAGCTATACAGACAAAATCTCACACAGAAGCATACACATACACACTCACAAAAAAAGGAAAAGGGGGAAAAATCATAAATTTTGCTCTCAAAGTCCACCTCCTTAATTCGGGATGATTCGTTGTCTATTCAGGTATTCCACAGACGCAGGTACATCAAGTTGATGGTGGAGCTTTAATCCGCTGCTCCTGAGGCTGCTGGGAGAGATTTCCCTTTCTCTTCTTTGTTCGCACAGCTCCCAGGGCTCAGCTTTGGATTTGGCCCTGCCTCTGCGTGTAGGTCGCCTGAGGGCGTTTGTTGTTTGCTCAGACAGGACAGGGTTAAAGGAGCCGCTGATTCGCGGGCTCTGGCTCACTCAGGCCGGGGGGGGGGGGGGGGGGGGGGGGGGGGGAGGGGCACGGAGGGCGGGGCGAGCCTGCGGCGGCAGAGGCCGGCGTGACATTGCACCAGCCTGAGGCCCGCCGTGCGTTCTCCCGGGGGAGTTGTCCCTGGATCCCGGGACCCTGGCCGTGGCGGGCTGCACAGGCTCCCCGGAAGGGGGTGTGGAGAGTGACCTGTGCTCGCACACAGGCTTTTTGGGGGCGGCAGCAGCAGCCTTAGTGTCTCGTGCCCGTCTCTGGAGCTCCTTTAAGCAGCGCTCTGAATCCCCTCTCCTCGCGCACCAGGAAACAAAGAGGGAAGAAAAAGTCTCTTGCCTCTTCGGCAGCTCCAGACTTTTCCCCGGACTCCCTCCCGGCCAGCCGTGGCGCACTAACCCCCTGCAGGCTGTGTTCACGCCGCCAACCCCAGTCCTCTCCCTGCGCTCCGACCGAAGCCCGAGCCTCGGCTCCCAGCCCCGCCCGCCCCGGCGGGGGAGCAGACAAGCCTCTCGGGCTGGTGAGTGCCGGTCGGCCCCGATCCTCTGTGCGGGAATCTCCCCGCTTTGCCCTCCGCACCCCTGTTGCTGTGCTCTCCTCCGCGGCCCCGAAGCTCGCACCTCCGCCGCCCGCAGTCTCCGCCCGCGAAGGGGCTCCTAGTGTGGACACCTTTCCTCCTCACGGCTCCCTTCCACTGGTGCAGGTCCCGTCCCTATTATTTTGCCTCTGTTTATTCTTTTTGCTTTTGCCCTACCCAGGTACGTGGGGGGTTTCTTGCCTTTTGGAAGGTCTGAGGTCTTCGGCCAGCGTTCAGTAGGTGTTCTGTAGGAGTTGTTCCATGTGTAGATGTATTTCTGGTGTATCTGTGGGGAGGAGGGTGATCTCCGCGTCTTACTCTTCCGCCATCTTCCCGGAATCCCCGTGCAAATCTAAGCAGTTTAAAGTACAATCATGTGGGGTTTGTTTTGTTTTGTTTTTACTTTCAGTAATTTATTTACAGTCACAATCCTAGTTCAGGAATTTCAACATTTGATCTGGGCTCTGTTTAAATCACCTGGAAGGCTGATTGCTTATTTTTAAAAGTTATATAAAATATTTGACTGCACAAATGGAATAGTATAGTAGGCAACACAGCCTAACAACATATATATGTGTGCTTCGGGGTGTGTATATAATTAGAAATTCCAGTTATAGGAAGCTGTCATTTGTTAAGATTCTCCAAATAGCTAATTTTACCTTTGTTTCAATCCTGATTTTAAGTAAAGTTCATGGAAAACCTTATTTTCAGCTAACCATAGTACACATTTGTAATTATTTTGTCCACTTGTAAATTGTCCATCAGGGTACATTTCTGATTCAGTAATGCCATTTGTAATATTTCCAAAGGAGTTGATCTGAGATCAGGTTCAGTAAAATTTTCATCTTAATTTAGCTATTTGTATTTTGGTATGCTTGCACCAAGTTAAGATTATAATTTATATTCAGATAACCTATTTTTTGTTTGCAGTTTAATGAGAGAATATTTTTCATGTGTACCGGGGGATGACTCAGCAGTTTGCCATCCACAGGTTGCACTTTGCCTATTTGTGGCAGCCCACAAGGACGTGCCGAGGCCTCCATCCAGTCAGTAATGTATCTGGGACAGCTTAAATGCTGCAAACATCTTTATGAGTCTAAACGGCCTCAGTTTGTCCTACTCCAGTAAAATTGGTCAGTACAGTAAGTCATGGCATTCCGTTTGGAAAGAATGCACTGTGTCAATTGCCCTGATCTGGGCAAGAGGACAGAATTCATTGTAGTCATTTTTATGGAGTTTTCAAATAGGACTACAGAAATTCTTCCTTTTTTGTGCTGATTCTTAGCATGAGTACAGCAAATCATTTTGGTAGGAACACCTTGCATGTTGGTAAGAATTATAATAACAACAGTGGTAGCTATTGTTAGCAATGATAACCTCTGTCATTATTACCAGTCATGTTATTTTTAAAAATAGGGATCCATCATGTGATGTAGGCTGTGCAGAACTTGTACCCTTTGATGTGTCTCCAGAGTCTTGTGCTATGGAGCAAATAATTTTCCCTCTGTCTTCAGATTTTTCAAGTATGCTCTCTGATGACTTGAAATTGTCAAGGCATTCCATCTCCCATCCTTCCCCAAAAATGTAATTTCACATTTTGCATATAAAACAAACCTGCCATTGAACATATTTTAAAATTAAAATTATTTGTCAGTGTCTTGCAAATTAATTTTGATTCTATCTGTAAGATTGTTCTTTAAAATGCCTTCCAAGACTTGATGGTTTAGGAATGCCATTTATGGTCTCTCTGGAAAAAAAAAATTGGATTTTTGAGTATTCTGGTAAATCTGACACCTATTCGCTTCATCAAGATGGCATGGAATGGTAAATGCCCTGTTGAACAGGAAAGGTTATATTAAGATTCAAGCTTACAGTTTTACTGGGTTATTGATTTTAGGCTTCTTTTTTATAAAATAGAAATAAAAGTTGAATTCACTAATTTAAAATGAAGAGAGAATTCATGTTCACATTATGAAGTATAAATATAGAGTCACTCTAAAGTAAATATTGATACCTATGTGGATTATTCCAAATAAAATAGAAATTGATTTTATATATATTTTCTCATATGTATTTCCACATATTCTGTCTGCTTCTCTTATCCCAATTCTCAGAAAAAAATAATAAAAATTTTAAAAACCCTAGGAAAAGATAATGAAAGATGGGTTCTTACATTCCTGAACTATATTATATAAAAATATGCATTTTAAAATTATTCCTTGACAAAGTAAGGAACAGGTAGAATTTCCCATTATGTGAGATATGTATTTTAGGACTTCTTTAAAAAAAAAATAGATGCAGAGATAGTACTGCCAGTTAATCATTTTTGAAGGCTGTTGAATGGTACTAAGTAATGATTCTCTTCAAAGTCATTGTTGGAAGTCTGCACAGATGAGTGCTATTAAAATATATTATTTTAGGTATGACTTTGCTTTTAAGCCAGAAAAGTGGACATTAATTTGTAGTTTTCTACATTAATAATTTATCTACTTATGTAAATCAATTCATTTAAAATATTCTGACACTTTGGTCTTAACAAAGAAAAAGTGAATACCACTTCCTTAACATACTGTATGAATTTTTAAAAATTGAAAATCATATGTTAATGTTTCTTTCATCACTTCTCCTAATCTATGTAGTGAATGTCATTTGGAAGCAAAAGTATATATGGCTGAACAAACCTAGGTGATGGTTATTAGTCTTTCTTCTTCGTGGTGCTAGAGAAACTTCCTGGTTGTTTTATTATTTCCCACTTACCGTTACACAAACATAGAGTTGCTTCTATACTGTCTGGACAGTCATTAATAATATTTTTTTAGTGCTTGAATCCTGACATACAGGCATGTGTGTGTGTATGAGAAAGTCTATCCCACAGTTCTTGAAAAAGACCTCTTTAATTTGAGAAGTTTTTAAAGATGTAATAAAATTAAGCTTGTACACAACTTTGATAAAAATCTAAGTACTGCTTCTCTTTTTCACAAAATACCATGTGTTTTAGCAGGTCCCAAAAGAACATTTTATAGAAATTCAGTTTGTCCCTTTTTGAATAACAGAGACACTGTAAGAATGAAATGAAATAGTAAATGTAGGTGTACTGACAGTATAGAAACAAACATAACAGTTGTCTTATTGATAAAGCTTTTATAAGTACAGATAATAAGTCTGGTGGAATGTAGTTCTGGCAAGTGTGTTTGTCTTGTATTAGCATAAAAGTGCTTTCAGTAAAATATTGTGAACATCTTTAGCTGTGATAAAAATTATGATTTCATAGTGAATATTTTTAGATACACAATTGGGCATAGAGTCTCTCTCTGGACTACAGATTTTGTATTCCAGCTAAATTGTATTGTAAAATGCAGCATGCAGACAAATTCTCGTGTGATCATAGGCACGTCACGTAATCCTTCTGGCTCCACAATTCACATCTGTAATGTAAGAGCTAGATTAGACAATCTTTAGTTCTCTTAAAACTGTACATGTTTGTGAAACTATACATTTCACATGTCTATTTAATGCTGCTTTCTCTAGTCAGTTATGGAGATAACACCTTTACTTCTTTTAAACTGTGTGTGTGTGTGTGTGTGTGTGTGTGTGTGTGTGTGTGTGTGTGTGTAGGAGAGAGGGAGGGAGAGACATTCAATATATTGGCTACAGTAACCAGAAAGAAATGGGTTATATACATCCGTTTGGTTACTTCTAAGTTCCCCCCGCCCCCAAAAAATTCAAATATAAGCAAAGGTAAGAATGTGTTTAGTGCATTGTGCACTTGAATGCTCGAACTCAGAGCAGTGAAGATGAGGCTTAATGAAGAATAGGCACCAGGGAGATTTTGGTCTAAATGAGTAAAAATTCTAAGTCAGAACTCACACATCAAAACATCCTGGATGAGATCTGCAAATGCAAGCATGCCAGAAGAGTAAGGGAACCAAGAGAAGATGGTGTTACTAGTTTCTTGACACGTGAAGCTTTGCAGTCCCTGGAGAGAAGGGTGGTTTAAAGTTACAGAGAAAGGTTATTTTTTGTATATTTTGATCTATTTCATCCCTAAACTTTGACATTCACCTATGTGCCAATACTCCAAAATTTATATATTCATTCCAGATTTTTCTACAGAGCTCAGTACCTCCATGGAACAACAATAACAACAACGTCGGATATTTATATAAAGCTTACTTTGTGCCGGGCAGTATTCAAGGGCTTTTACTTTATACAAGCGAAAGCATTTAATCCTCATAGCAGCCCTGTAAGGTGGACACTGTTATTTTTCCCATTTTATAAATGAGAAAGCTGAGACCCAGAGCAGTTAAGCAACTCGCCCAAGCTTACACCGTCGTCGGTGGTGGGGTGAAGATTTGAACCCAACAGTCTGGTTCCAGAATCTTTGCTGTTAATGACTGTGATATATTCCTTCTCAGCCGTCCACGGCCCTTTTCTGCTTAACTGCCATAATCACCACCTAGAAGTTCAACAACTGAAAATCCAGACCTGCCGCAGTCTGCTTCCTCTTTTCTCATGGTCCTTGCAATCATGTTCTATCCGTGGTCTTGGACATAAGTGTATTTTCCTCTGTTTTCCTTCTCTTCAGCATCTAATCAGACACTGAGGAGTTTACCTCTGCCAAAATCCCTTTATCTGTCTCGTCTTTTTTTTTTTGGCTCGCCTCTCCATTGAGGGCTTCATAATTTCTCACCTGAACAGGTAAAATAGACTTTGATTTGTCACCAGAGAGCCACTCATTTCCTTCCAATCTACCTTCCATGCCCATGCTTAGAGGCATTTTTTTTTTTTTTTTTTTTTTTTTGCTGTACGCGGGCCTCTTACTGTTGTGGCCTCTCCTGTTGCGGAGCACAGGCTCCGGACGCGCAGGCTCAGCGGCCATGGCCCATGGGCCGCACGTGGGATCCTCCCGGACCGGGGCACGAACCCGCGCCCCCTGCATCGGCAGGCGGACTCTCAACCGCTGCGCCACCAGGGAAGCCCTAGGGGCATCTTTTAAAAATACCATGTGCTTATGTCATTTCCCCAATTAAAATGTTCTAATGGTTCCCTTTAATCTTCAAGATATCGTTGAAACTTCTTGCAACTTTACCGAATTCATTGATGAGCTCTAGTAGTTTTCTGGTAGCATCTTTAGGATTTTCTGTGTATAGTATCATGTCATCTGCAAACAATGATAGTTTTACTTCTTCTTTTCCAATTTGGATTCCTGTTATTTCTTTTTCTTCTCTGACTGCCGTGGCTAGGACTTCCAAAACTATATTGAACAATAGTGGTGAGAGTGGACGTCCTTGTCTTGTTCCTGATCTTAGAGGAAACGGTCAGAAACTCCCACATGTCATTCAAGGGCCAACTTTTCAGATTATTCCCCAACTCCCATCCCCTGTCTCTACCTCAGCCTCACATACCCTCTTGTTCTAACCAATTTTCTTCTGTTTTCTCTTGGATGTTCAACTCAAATGCCATCACTATGTCATTCATCCACTGAAAGTGACTTATTGAGGATCTGTTAAGTTTCAGGCACTGAGCTCAATATTAGGAACCCAAGGAAAATCAGCATGGGTATAGCTTGTTTCTTCCCTGAGTTCACGGTTTAGTTAACTATCAAGACAAACAAGTCTTTAGAGAGTAAGAACTACAAGGTAGAGGAACCGTGTTCTCTAAACATGGCTTTGTGAGGACAAATTGAAGAGTTCCAGGAATAAGTTACATCTAGGCTGCAAACTAAGGGAGTAAAAGAAATTCGTCACAGACTTGAGAGTACAGCCATTCTGACATCAGTGACAATGCCTACAGTGTTCTGGAGGCCTTCACGATCTCAGAGGAAAAAATGTCTTGAAAAGTGATATTTCTCTAGGAAACGTCCTCGCACTCCCCTTTACCCTGCTCCAGTGAGAACCCAAAGCATCCATCCCTGTTTTACTCCATCATGACAGAGGATCGCTAGTTGAAGCCATTGCTTATTTGCACACTAGACCCAAAGTTACTTTATGGCAGGTCCTTTGCAGACATTTAGCGTATACTGCAGAGATAGATGGATTGATTTTAAAAGATACTGAGATCTCAGCACTGTTGTGCGATGACGAGGCTTTGTGTGTAAAGCTGATGTAGAACAAACAATGAAACTCTCTAGATCTAAGGAGGTTTGAGGAGGTGCAGTAGGTTTCGCGTGTGTGTGGAAAATGTGGAAGGAGCGTAATCTGTTAAAGAAACGAGATCGGCAACCAAGACAGAAATTCTCACAGGAAAATAGGGGGTGGTTGAGAGATTTTTTAAGGTTAAATCCAAGTGGTTATCACACAAGAAATTTGGAGCTAGCATGAACCTAGGAATGTCCAGCAATACACCAAGCACTTTGGAAGGGTAGGACAAGACAGGTAAAGAAAACACCCGTGAAACACTGCTCATCTGGTTTACTTGAGGTGCTTACTGTTTACTTTTGGAGACAAGATATCCCCCCAAATAAATTCAGGGCCTACCAGTGAAGTACCAGCCAGCTGCCAGGGCAAATGACCAGAAAATGACCAATAGTAGATATTACGTCCTAGTCACTAGCAAGCAGGAATTGAATATATTTTGTGATCACTTAGAGCTACCACAAAAATGAACACCGAGCCTCAAAGAAATCTGAGCAGGTCCAAGGGAAAAAAATAACAGAGTAGAAGACTGTACACCTGGGGGACAGAAGAAGAGCCTGATGTTGGCAGATGCCATATCTGTGTTTTGTAGACAACACTCAGTCCTTGACTCTGCACTATTTGAAAGCTATTCAGTATTTATCCTTCCCTTCAGTGTTGACTGTGCTTGTCTACTTAGGATTAAAATTCCTCACTATTCATCCACGTATTAATGTTTTTTCCCTGAAAGCTCTGTTATACACGCATCTGTTTAAGTGTGCGTCTTCAGAAGCCAAATGCCATTAAAGATTGAGTAAAATATGTTTTTATGATGAAGCAAAGTCATTTGCTCTTTACCTACAGTAATTCTTGCCATAAAAATAAAATATCAATCTGTAACTTTTCAATGTATGATTTCAAGGGCTCCTTTTTTTTTTAATACATAAAGGCATAGTTTTTCTGAATTCATTAGACTGGTTTACAGTGGAGTGTGTGTGTTTGAAAGTACAGATAGTAGGCACGTGCCGAATGAATTCGTTAAGACCAGAGTGACCGCAGTGAACGTCAAGTGAATTACCCCCTATATGTGGAGAAATTACTATTACTCATATGTTTCATTGAAGAGTAATTTAATATTTTAGATTCCAGTTATAAATGGCATTTATATTAGGCCTCTTACACATTCACTGAAATGTCACAGCCTTTAGACATATGTTTTCCATGACTAATATTTAAAATGAAGAATTTAAATTGCTCTGAACTTTTTCTAGGAGTTTGTATTTTTCTTCACTTGAAAATCAGCTGCTCATCATACATATGCACATATATACACAGGGAATCTTCACTTAACAAACACATACAGAGGCACACACGTAGATACAGTCATTCCGGCACATACGTGATCTTGGAATAATTTTATCCTTGACAGTGGCTCCCTCATCAGCAAAATTATAATGAAACTACCTGTCATATAATTTTTTTGTGAGCTTTGTAACATATGACCACTAGTGTATAGAGGTGCAGAATATCCCTTTTCCCTCCCATTCCTAACCCAGCTTTCTTGTTGTTGAAGTATAGTTGATTTACAATGTTGTGTTAATTACTGCTGCACAGCAAAGTGACTCAGTTATACAGATATATATATATATATATATATACACACACACACATTCTTTTCCATTACAGTTTACTACAGGATATTGAACACAGTTCCCTGTGCTATGCAGTATATGCAGTAGGACCTTGTTGTTTATCCATTCTATATACACCAGTTTGCATCTGCTAATCCCAAACTCCCGCTCCTACCTTCTCCCACCCCCCTCCCCCTTGGCAACCACTAGTCTGTTCTCTATGTCTGTGGTTCTGTTTCTGTTTCATAGATAGGTTCATTTGTGTCATATTTTAGATTCCACATATAACTGATATCATATGGTATTTGTCTTTCTTTTTCTGACTTACTTCACTTAGTATGATAATCTCTAGTTGCATCCATGTTGCTACAAATGTCATTATTTCATTCTTTTTTATGGCTGAGTAGTATTCCATTGTATATATGTACCATGTCTTCTTTGTTCATCTGTCGATGGGCATTTAGGTTGTTTCCGTGTGTTGGCTATTTTGAATAGTGCTGCTATGAACATAGGGGTGCATGTATCTTTCTGAATTATAATTTTGTCTGGATATGTGCCCAGGAGTGGGATTGCTGGATCATATGGTAATTCTATTTTTAGTTTTCTGAGGAACCTCCATACTGTTTTCCACAGTGGCGGCACCAACTTACGTTCCCACTGACAGTGCAGGAGGTTTCCCTTTTCTCCACTCCCTCTCCAGCATTTCTTATTTGTAGATCTTTTAATGCTGGCCATTCTCATTGACGTGAAGTGGTACCTCATTGTAGTTTTGATTTGCATTTCTCTAATAATTAGCAACGTTGAGTATCTTTTCATGTGCCGATTGGCCATCTGTGTTTCTTCTTTGGAGAAATGTCTCTTTAGGTCTTCTGCCCATTTTTTGATTGGGTTGTTTGTTTTTGTTGTTATTGTTAAGTTGTATGAGCTGTTTGTATATTTTGGAAATTAAGCCTTGTTGGTTGCATCACTGGCAAATATTTTCTCCCAGTCTCTAGGTTGTCTTTTTGTTTTGTTTATGGTTTCCTTTACTGTGCAAAAGCTTGTAAGTTTCATTAGGTATCATTTGTTAATTTTTGTTTTTATTTCTATTGCCTTGGGAGACTGACTTAAGAAAACATTGGTACAATTTATATCAGACAATGTTTTTGCCTATGCTCTCTTCTAACAGTTTCATGGTGTCATGTCTTATGTTTAAGTCTTTTAGCCATTTTGTGTTTACTTTTGGGTGTGGTAAGAGGGTATGTTCTAACTTCATTGATTTATAAGTGGCTGTCCAACTTTCCCAGCACCACTGGCTGAGGAGACTGTCTTTTCCTCATTGTACGTTCTTGCCTCCTTTGTCGAAGATTAATTGACCATAGGTCAAAACCCAGCTTTGCATTTTTCATTCTTGTGATGACTGGTTGGACTTGCAGGTGCGTAGGTATTGGGATGGATGAAGAGGAAAGGGTTGAAATTAAAGCTTGTTGCAGCTACAGCACTAAGTAATGGATAAATCTTATTTTAATTCTTAAAGTCATCATGAGGTCCAGACCTTCAGATATCAAAGAAGAGAAAAATGAAGGCAGGGTCTTCAAATCCTGTGAGATAGAAACCAGGAAACTGGAGTATTATCTTGTTGTTTTGCCTTGAAGCATCAGTACCTAATGTCTTTTATGCTTCAATAAATAGCAGACTTATTTGCTTGCAGATTTTAATGGTCAAACTTAGTAAATCTGCAAACTCCCTCCCTGTTTTTTGCTTTCTACTCATTACTCTTTCATATTTCTTGTTGCTAACCAAAAATAAGTCCAATTGGGCTTCCCTGGTGGCTCAGTGGTTGAGAGTCCGCCTGCCGATGCAGGGGACATGGGTTTGTGCCCCGGTCCTGGAAGATCCCACATGCCGCGGAGCGGCTGGGCCCGTGAGCCGTGGCCGCCGAGCCTGTGCGTCCGGAGCCTGTGCTCCGCAACAGTGAGAGGCCTGCGTACAGCCAAAAAAAAAAAAAAAAGATCTGCACAAGCTTAAACAATAGGTATACATTTTAACAAGAATAGATGTAATCCTCAACCCACACTCCTTCTCCCCTCAAAACAATATTTAAGTAAATTTCAGGGAGTAGTCAGTGAGACTTAGCAGAAATAGCTATGAAAATTACATTTTAGTTGACTGTAAATTTGGTAATAGTCAACTGTATGGTATGGCTAAAAATATGAATATTCTTTTGGGCCAGATTAAAAGAAGTATGATATCAAAATCAAGAAGATGATATTCCCTCGGTGCTCTGGTTTGTTAAGTCAAACATGGAGAACTGTACTCAATTCTAAGCATCCTGTCTCACAAAGGCACTGACATACTTGTTGCTTCAAGACAAGAGGTATGATATGCTCAAGAGGATTATAGAAGATGCCGCAGGAGAAGTTGCTGAAGAAAACAGAACTGATAAAAATCAATGGGAAAATGATAGCCATCATCAAATACCGGAAGGACAGTCATGAGAAGGGGTAAAAAATGAGTCTGTGGTGCTCTGAAGATGAAAACCTCACCTAATAGGATACAGGTCCAGATTTTTGGCTCACTACAAGAAAGACCTGTAACAATTCGAGCTGAAAGTAAAATTGCCTATTACGTGAGTAGGTAAGTTCATCGCCGCTGGTGAGGTTCAAGTCGATATTTAAATAGCGCCCTATCGGGGGAGGGAAGCAGAGGACCATTACATAGTGCAGTAAAAAGGCATCACCTAAAGGGGTGGTCTAGGCACGGACTTTCAGTTTTTTGTTTTTCTTTAAACTGTGAACCACAGTAAGAAAGACATTTTACATTATGAGTATTCATGCATATAAGTATATATAACTTTAAAAAAATGTTCTCAAAATAATACCCTTCTTATACACAGTCCACTCATATATTCTATCTAGTCTGGCTGGACCACTTTCATTTCTTTAATACAACTGCTAGATTAAATACAATTTAATACAATTGCTAGATTGACTTCACATCTCAGTAATGGACCGTGTTCCAAAATTTGAAAAACACCAAACTAGATGACCACTTCCAACTCCAAGATTCTCTCATTCTGCTAGAGGTGATAGAGAAGGCTAGCCATCCCAGTGGTCAGAAGTAGATGTTCTCTCTGTAACTGACAGTCATAAGCGAATGGACAACATTATCATGAATCTCTTGGGACTTCTCTCATAATTCTGACTTCCATTTAAGCTTAGCAGTATAATAAACAGAATAATTCTGAGCACTTTATTACGGTACACATGTAGAACCTATTTCGATTTCATGATAATGTTCAGCAATAGAGTCTAGCCCCTAAGAGAGGGATGTAACAGAGGTTCTTACCTATTTCTTGATAATTCCATATACCTGTTCTTATCACTGGCAAGGAAAATGTGGTGTAGTGAGAGGATGTAGCTGGGGGACATGAAGGGGCACAGGTGGAGGATGATTAGTTACTATAAACATCTTATTAGTAGAATGAGAGAGGCAGAGAACTGGAAGGTAAGGCTTGAAAGTCTACCTGTGACCTCTGCTAGCTACTGACAGGCATCCGTGAGTATATTATTCAAATATAACAGTCCTCCAAGGAATATCTGAGAAAATGAAAAGAAGTCTTGGTGAAGTAGAGGGACTTGCCCAGAACTTGGTTTAATTACTGTACCATTCAAAATATTAAAAAAAAAAAAAAAAGCAGTGGCTTGGTTGGAGCCTCTGAGGGCCTCAATTTTTTTCCCTTGGGATATAGAATAAGTCATTTATCAGATGGGAGCTTTTTCAGGGGAGAGGAAAAAAAAGAGAATTCCTAGAAGTGATGAGGTATAAAAACATCAGACTCATCTTAAACACATCTTTCCAAACGCTTTCCGTATTTGGGGTTAGTGATTTTGAGTTATGTTTCTTTTAAGAGATCATGTTTCACTGAAACTTTTAAAGAAAGAAAATCCACTCCTTATAGGAGAAAATTATGCAGATTCTCTGAGGCAGATAGGTCTTAAAAACACACACACTCTCGCAAGCCACACTTCCAGACTCCCACGTGGTTGGTGGCCATGGTTGAAAAGACTGCAGATGCGGACAGGTTGGCCTCCCTGTATCGTCAATCAAATGTTCATACACTTGAGCTGTTTACACCCCATAAATTTCAGTTGCTTCTGTTTTGTAAATCGAATGCTTATTGTATATTACTGAGAAATGTATGTACAAAGGAAATGTAAGATAGTCATCCTTGCTGGTTTACTTAGCATAATCAAATGTGCGCTCACAGAGATCGTATCCACGTGTATGTACCCTCAGTTTGTCCCCATACGTATTTACCTTTATGTATAACAGTGGACAGCTGCTCTACTCAGAAGTGCAGGGTTTTTGTTGTTTTTTTTTAATTCTCTCAGAAAAGGTTAGAACTGACTTGCTTTGGGCATCTTCCAGAGACTGCTGGTTTGTTCTGTTATATGCTCGTACAACCCTGGCAGGGCCTGACCCTTCCTTAGTCATTGGGAGATTTATTTTCACGGACAAACTTAAACATGCAGGGCTGGCTGACAGTCCAGACACGGGGATCCCTACCCCACCTTTCAGTGTCCCCTCGTCTCTTGTTGGCATTTCTTCCCTGGGGGGCTTCACAGCTACTGACCTGCCTACCTGCCCACCCTGGCTCCTGGCCTCATAGAATCACCAGCTGCCCTCTCTGGGCCAATCAAAGACAGAAAATGAGAACAGCAGAGAGTGACTTAGGAACTTGGCGGCAAGTGGTGACTTAAAGATTTGGCACTGTGTGTGGGCCTTGCTGGTGGTGGCATGTGGGAAGAGAAGGCCGCTGTTTCAGACCTCCATTCGCGATGGCTTTGGGACACAGAGGCAGCAAAGATGTAGGAGAGATGTCCCAACCCTTTGAAAGTCAATTTTCTTGCTCTGGCTCCAAGCCCTAAAACTTTCTCTCAATGATAGTACGGGAATTAATTATCCTGTCTGTGCATGGGACCGCTCATGACCGTAAGCACCACAAACTATTTCCCTAAAAATTGTGAATCCAAAGGGAAAAACAGCAGTTTAATGAACTGATCAGACAATCCAGTCAACTCAACATTAAAATAAATTGAGTCTGTGATGATGAGCTCAGTTATGGCAGGTCAGTGCTAGAGGGTCTGAAGACATGGATGCCGTACTCAGCTGCAGGGGTTATAAGTGGGATATAAGTAGGAAGAGAAGGAAACCAGGATGAGCTGCAGGTCCAGCCGCAGGACTAGTCCCAAGTAATTTCAACCATGTAGAGTAACAGGCCTGCCCCTGTTTCATGCTCACGACACCTAGTGGAGTCCAAGACAGTGGGACCTGTCAGGCAGGATGTCAGGGCATGACTGAGGCTCAGAGTCTGGGGGTGACAGCACTGATACCCCGGGGGACTCAGTTTGATGCAAAACCTCATTTAGCAGGTGGAGCACAGGGGATTTTTAGGGAGTAAAACTACTGTGCATGATACTAGAATGGTGGATGCGTGTCATGATACATTCGTCAAAACCCATTGACTGTATAACATGGAGTGAACCCTACGGACTCTGGTTGACAACAATACGTCAATGTTGGTTCATCGATTGTAACAGACTGCGGTGGTGCAGGATGTTGATGGGGGGAGAGGCTCTGTGTGGAAAAGAGCATACGAGAACCTTCCATGCTTTCTGCTCAGTTCAGATACGGTCCTAAAGTGGTCTAAACGATAAAGTATAATAATTTTAAAAACCTAATTTAGCCATCTAGCCCCCAGGGACAGGTGGCAGGACAGAAAGCTGTATGGGCCACAGTCAAGCCGGGCTCCTTTCCTAATGGGTGAGGTCTGGAGTAAAAGAAGAAAGTCAAGAGGGTTAGGCATTCAAGGGAATAGATGTTTAGGTTCCCAAAGGCCTCTGGGAACATCGGACCAGAGGTTGTGAGAATTCTCCACAGCTGTATCCTCGGTTTGTGGACCGTCGGCCAGGATGAGCACAGCTTGGTTTTCACCTCTTTGGTGGCAGAGGCCGGGTTTCGCTGATTGCTGTAAGTCTGGCTCGAGCTTGAGGATGGGTTGGAATTCACGCCCGAGAAGGCTCAGCTCATTCAGAGACTCCTCCAGGTGGAGTCAGGGAAGCATCTCACAGGTGTGCCGCCCTGATGGAGGGGATGTCGTGAGGAAACAGGGCACTAGTGCCACTGACCACAAAGTAGCACGAAGAGTGTTTTCTTGGCATCGGCTATAATTAGTAGTGAACGTACATCGCATGTGGGGGATGAGATCGAGGCCACCTTCGGGTCTGGACCACTTGCAGGCTGTGAGCACTTGGAGCTTCCCTTCTCTGGCCTTCAGGTACTTCTTTAAGATGTGAGGGCACTTTGGAAACTCTACCACCGAGATAAAACATGATCATCTGTATAGTAAAATATATTTGATAGGTATAAAATTTCTTTATGTTTTCTCCATTTTTATCTGTAGACTGCAAAAGGAAGTGACTCAGATTACCCTCAGAAAGAATTATCTGCCAAGATGAAAGGGATCGGGTGCTATCTTTAAAGTTGATTTCATGTGAGGCAGATTATCAAGGTGTTTTCCTTTTTCAAGAAATTCTTCTGGACCAAAGGGAGAGTGGGGTTCCTCCAGCAGAGGACAAAGGGCATCTGATGTTGAGGTTCCCCTCTTATCTTGTTTCATCCAGAAAACTTTCTCCACTCGAATGATGTCTGTCCCGGTGGGGACAGAAGCTTCTCTCCTACCAGGAGTTCTCAGCTGAGATTTCAGCATGCGAATCCTTTCCGCCCCTTCCTTTCTGAGGGTAGCAGCTGCATTTGCTTCACAGCCCCTGCCTGGAAGGAAGCTGTCGGGCTCCTTAGAAACCAGCCCTTCCTTGGCTGAAAATGTTCTCAAGCCGTGGAGTACACTGTGTATCCTCTTCTTCCTTGAGAGCCAGCAGCTTTCCCACTTTTCCTGCGGTTTAAGCCATGGTTTTAGTGACAAGACAGGCACTGCGCCTCCGTCATGCTTTAGGTTACCTGATTCACACTTGAGCTGCACTTAAGCAAAGTCGGAACTTGTTAGCTAGGCGTTTTCACCATTTGTCCTTGTGGCCTTCACTGCCAGGTGCTGTGAAACCCAGACAGCCATTCTTTTTTTTTTTTTTGGCTGTGTCGGGTCTTAGCTGCGGCATGTGGGATCTTTCATGGCGGGGCGCGGGCTTCTCTCTAGTTTTGGCGCACAGGCTCCAGAGCACACGGGCTCTATAGTTGTGGCACGTGAGCTCTCTAGTTGTGGCACGTGAGTTCTCTAGTTGTGGCACGTGGGCTCTCTAGTTGTGGCACGTGGGCTCAGTTGCCCCGTGGCATGTGGGATCTTAGTTCCCCAACCAGGGATCAAACCAGTGCCCCCTGCCTTGCAAGACAGATTCTTAACCACTGGATGACCAGGGAAGTCCCCAGGCAGCCATTCTGGATAAAAGCAACCCTTGACTTGGAAACACCCAAGTTTCAGATGATCTGCACCGGCCGCTGTCGGCTCCCGGCTGTGGATGGCAGGAGGCCTGCCGTGCAGCCACGCTCAGGCTTGTCCCCCTTTCTTCCCTCTCCTGCATTTCCTCCCACCCTCTTCAGCTTTCTCCTTTCCTCTCCTCCACTTCTTCCGTATCTTCCACCTCTTCCTCCACTCCTACTGTGTGACCCCCCTCCCATTCTCAAGACCCAGAATCCAGGATAATTCTAGTAGTTGTGTAGTTCAGCTACAATCCAATGGGCTAAATTGGCTTCGGGGGGGCCACACTAGGAACCAAGCCACCTTTTATACACTCTACATTCCAAACAACCCGTTTAACATGTTAGGAGCTCAACCCACTCTTCAGTCGGGGACACCTTATGGCGCTGTGCGTATTTTGGACCACCATCTTCTAGAGTTAAGACATCAAGATAATCCCCCAAGTCTAGAAGTCACAAACAGTTGTATAGTTTGCAAAATCCTGTTAATCCCTAATAACACCATAAATTTGTTTATTTAGCCTTGCCAGCCCGAGCGATGATGTGTAATTGATCTTTGTCTGACAGAACCTGAAACACTGGCTCGAGATAACACACTGATTCGACACTGGAGAAAGCGTTTGGGGTTAAACGTGCCAGGTGTGGGCCAGGCAGATGGCATAGCAGCGGTGCCTTGTGTTGCCATGCACGTAATCTGATTTTCTGAAATGACCTCGAGACACCAATTTGCTCTGCTCGCTATCAGGTGTGCAGCGAGGGGCCCAGCCTCTGGGGAGCACGGGCCCCGCTTTCCAGCGCTTCTCGTCTGTGCGCTGATGGACAGCGCTCTCATTGGAAACGGCACTGTTTGCTCTTCGAACAGGAAGAACGTGTTAAAATGCTGGTAGCATTAGCAGGCAGCAGGTGTGGCAGTGCGTCCTGAATAGATAATTGAAGAGAACTTTTCTTTTAGTCGTTAACTTTGGCACCCAACAGCAAATAAATAGTACCATTTGGAGCTCCTACAGTGCACAAGGATTGAGTTTAATTTTTATTCGAACTGTTGATACCCATTTTTCCTTCCTTCCTTCCTCTCTTTTCTTTCTTTCTTCCTCTTCTTTCAAAAAAGCTGTTTCTTATTTTTCACTGTTAAACCTTGAAAAAACTTAATGAAAATGTTGCAGAGATATGCCACATTATCATGATCTGGTCATGAACAATAATAATAATGACCTTTGCATTTATTTCTAGTGAGCCTTCTGTGACTTCTAATAGTATTAGGTTATATGAGAAAGGTGTCTGTTTTTCTTTTAGTCAGAAAATTGAGGGACCCAGAGGCTTGAACTTCCTAAGTTTCATAATCCAAAACGACAAAGGATTTTGCAAAGACAGGCATTTACTTAGGAAACTCTACCAACTTTCCCAAGTTGATTTTAGTACACTTCTATATTTTGCTGAAAAAAAAAATCAGATATTATCAGGCAAAATTACACTCTTATGTCCTAAACCTAGCAAAAGAAGAAGCTCATTTCTCTGTCTGGATTTATAAGATACTAAAATCACATTCTTTTATTGGTTGTCAAGCACTTATTTAATAGGTCAAACAATTATTTCCAATCTTGAGAACAGAATTCTTGATGAGGTGATAAAGATTTTTACTTTTTAATGACTTGGGTTGATAACAGGAAGACAAGATTTTATCATCAGCAGAAACTTTAGCGTCTTAAAGGCAAACTTGTTATGTAAATAATGACCTAACAGCAAGAGTTTTAGATTACTGGCAGGATCAATGGAGGGTAATATTTCTCCTGAGAGCTCTGAGCTCTGAACATGCCGTAAACATTTAGGGACTTCTGGGTGCAAAACACTGTTTTGATTTATCACAAACCATTCTTATTTCCTAGAAAAGCCCGTTTTAAATCATTGGCATCTTTACTTGATGACTTGCATGGGGAAGCACTGCTCTGCCCACATGTGAAGTACGATGCTCATTTCTTTCTCAATTTCTGCATCTCAGTTGGGAAATCGACACCCTGGGATATATCAAAGGAATAGACTGGGATCTCGAAAAAACTGGGAAAAAAGTACTATCTGAAGGATGCCTGTAGGAAGTAGGAGTTTAGCATGGAGAAATCAAGGGGTTAAGGCAACATAAAAAAATAGGTTTTCAGGGATGGAAGCACCAGTCAGGAGGAAAGGCTCTTAGAAAGACAGAATTATCACCAAAGATTAGAATGTAGAGAGAGGCAGTCTTTAACCCAGTAAAGGAATGAAGTTTCTAATTCTTAGGACAATTACAAATAGTAATTTGTAATAGTGTGCGCCCACATTCCATAGTCCTGGTCACTGTTACAGGAATTTCTGAAGTAGCAACAGGAACTATGTGATGGGATCGGTGTAGAGGGGCTGAGAGCTCGGACCAGATCACCTTGAAGTTCCTTCCTAAAAGCTGTTCTTCTAGGTGAATCTGTGCACATCCTTCATCTCTGTGTACAAAGGCATTTTGGTACCCATTCCTGATCCGGTGGCTTCTGGTGCAGCCTCACACTTTTCCAGAGTACACTTGCTCTCCACTCCTCCAACCCTGATTCCACACACTGATTCATCTACATCCCACAGAAGTATTTCTTTTCACACGTCTAAAGTCTGGGGAGAGAAAAAGCTGGAGTCAACACTTCTCAAAAAGTGGTCGGGACGAGAATTTTCCTTTTGCAAAACTCAGAGTCTTCAGGAGTAAAGGAGCTGCACGTGTGTCATCTACAATGACATCACGCCAGGCAACGGCACACTATTAAATGCATCTAAATTCCCTGCCTTCCTTTTCAGAATCTGTTTACAAAACGATTCCTAAACACAGATGGAGTCTTTTCTGCCTGCACGTATTAATTTGTGTTTTTATTTATGCACTTCCGATCTTTGTGACGTTTTGTCCTCTAGCCTGACACCAAGTCATTTTTTATACACGTCCTGGGAACGGTGGTCCTTGCCCTGCAGTCAACCTCACAGATCCCTGACACACACGCATGCATCTTTTATTGTTCACACATGTTGCTTTACAGGCTGCGTGATTACTGCTTTACGGCACAGCAGATGGGGTTCTTGCATAGCCGTGAAACAGATGAGATGCGCAAATCGATTGTTTTATCAACAATCAGTTGCAGATAAAAATCATTTTAATGAGAGAAATTAATGGTGTTTGCAAACATGATGTTAATTAAAGAACATTGCTTACGCGTTTTTTTCGCCTCTTTTTTTCTGCACACAAGTTTTTGTTACCCCTGACATCTTTCATTATTGACTCATGCCCCAAAGAAAAGGCGATTAAAATCTGCTTTTGTTTGATGTAGCTTTTATTGAAGAAAGAAATAGATCTTTCTGAAGCTTCCTGGTGAGATGAAAGTCTAATTATCTCCACAAATGAAAGGAAAAGCTTTAATTAGGCCGGGGCTGAATCCGCGCGCTGCGGATTTGTGCATTGTGATGGATGGAGTCGGCATCTCCTCCGTGACTGCCGCGGAAATAATGAAGGCGCAGAGAGGTAGCCGGCTCCCAGGATTCAGCTGGCAGAGTGGAGTCGGAGGCACACCTGGGCTGTGAGCCCGTGCCCAGAGCAGCTGCCACGGGCCACGCTTCGGTGCTGGGCTTTCCGCTGTTTCACAGCCTCCCTCTGAGCTTTGATCTCTTTTCAGACAGCAGGGGTCCTAACAAACCAAGCTTTTCATGTTTCACTCAGTTTCACTCTCTTTTGCTTCTCCATTCACACTCGAACTCCAAAGAGGATGGGTAAAATATTGTCTTTTTCTGAAGCAATTAATGGTCAACAGCTGACGTGATTGAAGTGGGTATTATGCCTTACAAGCAGTATTTTAAGGTTGACTGGAGAGGATGCTGGGGAAAGGAATGGGTTCTTTAACTTTCTCGTGGTTTACTTCGCTGTTGATGATTTGACTAATTGTTTGGGCAGAAGGCTTAATCTGTATGTCCACTGTTGGAAAAGTGCTGATATGTTCTCCCAGGGATGGAGGCGGACATCGTGAATTATTTTGTGAAACGGCTGATTGTCGCGTGCGAGAAAGCTGAAAATACCAAGTATGGCTGAATCCCTTATTTCGCCTGCTTTTGCCATGTTGCGTGCGGTTTGGTCTGTTTCCGTGTTGTCTGTCCCATTGATGCCAGGAAGGTCAGACTCTTTTTGCACTCTCATTACTGCCGCTAATCTACTCTTTGCAGTGAATCCAAAAGCACTGTGACATCAAGAGCAATGATTGGGACTATTTCACGTTTTTTGGCCAGGATTAAAAAAGAAGTTAGGAAGGGAGAGATGATAGCAAAATTGAACAGCATGCACAGGGGCTCTGACCTCCCCCTGCCACCTGCCCTTCTTTGGTTAGGAATTTCCTGTTGTGGAAGAATGTTAAATTTGCTTCAGAGGTAAAATAATTAATTAATTAAGCTGTCAACCCAAAAACAGAGGAGAAAAGAAATCGTGCGTGGAACACAGCACTTTCACATCCTCTTGTGTGAGGGGGTAAACTGCATGGTAACCTTTGCGATCTAAAGAAATACTAGCTTTCGACAGCCTTCTCTATTTGATAGAGGTCAAGAGTGGGCAGTGAAGTTGTTCAGCGAGTGGAATACGCTCGGATTAGCTGCGACGGTTCCTGAGGCGGTGTCTGACTTGTTCTGTGGGATGGAAAATTTGAAGAAATGAGTGCTTTCTCCAGTGGAGTTTGAAATTTATGGAATTTAGCCTTTAGGGCTGAAGCACCTTTCCTATTTCTTAAGAAAACCACTTTTGGTAACTCTTAGATATGCTAACAACGCTTTGCACCGCCCTCCCACTCGGCTCTGTCCTTGTCCCCTGCTAAGTGTTCTTCTCATGTAGAGAAAGCTTTATGTCTTCTGTGTTTCATTTTAGGACAGGGTCACTGCCGTTTATAGGTGTCACCCACAGAACTGACCTCCTTGCAGTTGGCTGGCACCCAGCAGGAGAGCCTAGCAAGGTCACAATAAAAAAAAATCAGAAGGTCTGAAACCGAACTGGACAGCTGCCCTGCTCTCGGCCCATACTGAAATGATGTCAGTTTTGGTCAAAACGGTGCAGAAGGGGGAAGGAATTTCCCAAGGTGCTAAGGGTGAGTGATCTCTAGAGAAAGCTGACGTAAATTAGAGAAGAGTAGATGCAATCAGGTAGTTCACTCAGCAGCACGGGTGGGTGCCCAGGCCAAGTCCTCCTATTGAAATCAGGAGTACGGGGAAGGCTGGGGACCTTGGTAACTCTACACTTGACTTCGGTGGAGTAGAGCATCGGAGTTAGATGGTAAAAGAAAACTAGAACCAAATGCCAGAGAACAGATGCAAGCAAACCCCCTAATTAAATGCTCACTTTCCTCCTTTCAAGCTTTATCTGCATCAACAGTCAATTTCACTCTGGAGCTCGGTACCATCTCCTCCATATGGGAATCCAGTGGTGGTATCAGCGTCTTATGTGGGAGTGTGTACAGTGCTTATTACACGAAGTGGAAATAGTGACATGGAGGCATTGCCGCAAAGTTAGACCCTGTTTGTTTATTGGTAGTTAACTTTCACAGCTGAAAATACTTTTAATTACTTTTTCCCTCCTTTTAAAAAGTTGGTATGATATTTAAGGTCATTTAAAGCCAAAGACAGGACATTGACCCTTTGAACATGTAGGAAAAATAATCCAAGGTCCATCAAAAGGGAGGGAAAAAGCTTTTGAGAGATTCCCAGAGCTTCCTGTAACTTTTGGCTTCATTCACCCCGATTCTCCAGAGGAGTGAAAGTGTTTTGTAATGGTGGCTTCAAAATATAAAAGCACTTTTAACTTTTACTAAACAAACAAGTAAAACCTATTAAAGATAGGTAAATTACAATGACTCGATAAATGTTGTTTGTTAAATACTCACTGAGTATTCAAATGAGCGATAAGTTAATAACATGTAAAGAAGCCAGTACGTAAATAAATAAATGTATAAACAGCTTCAAAGTTCAAAAGAGTCTGAGTAAAATCGCCCAGAGCAAGATACAATTTAATACCCTGGAAGTGAGGAGAGAGCATTTCTGTTTTTAAAGAGCTTTTTAGCCCCCCCAGAAAGTATCGCTGATGAGAGGGTAAAGGGCGGAAATGGGGGACAGCGTCCGGAGCGGCTCCCAGGCCGTGTGCCCTGACCACAGCCCTCCCCGGGGCCAGTGAGGGTCAGGGAGGGACCCAAAGACCTCAGAGACCAGCTCCCTCTGGCCCCCTTTGGGGCAGTTCTCTGGACCTTTCTGTTCTTGTCCAGGATGTGGGGATTCCGGAACGCCTCCCACTGTGGCTTAGCTGTTGTGATGCTTTGAAAACAGTAACCGCTATTTCAGTGTAAATCTCGCAGTTACACTGATCAAAATAGTTGTTGTTCTTACGATGGAAGCTGAGTTGGTGCCGAAGGACTGCCATGCCCCGGGAGATTGTTTGCTCAACAGAGGTGCTGTTTTCTCTTTGATTCTGGGATGAGAGGTAATGGATGAGTCCAAGGCGTTTTCAGGGACTGCTGCGGGCAGGGGGAAGCCAGGGGGCTCCGAAGTGCGTGACTTTGGGCAGCCTGTTGGTCCAAACACCAGGCAGTGGTGTCCAGCCAGGGGAGAGGAGCAGACAAAGACCAGAACGTGGCAGAGACAAAATTGGCCTGAAGTCCACGACTGCCCAGACCCGGCGACGGAGTGACCCGCTGCCTTCGAGAGCCTGCTTTGGGTACGAAGTGGCACACCTGGGTTCAGAGCCCTCGGTGGCCTGTCCGTCAGCTTCAGGACAGAGCTCATCACGCGCAGCCCAGTCCTGTGAAGCCCTGCTGGCCGCTGTGAACCTGCCCAGTCCTGTGAACCCGCTCACAGCTTATCCCCTGAGGGCCCAGCCGTGAAAACTCCTTTTTGTACGTGGCAGCCCCTGGTGGGTTCTGCTGGGGAGGAAAACATTTTCCTGTACCCTTCTAGGTTCTTCTGTCCGGTCTAAGGATTAAATTGACTGACAGGAGACAGATTAACAGGCGAAAATCAAGCAACAGTTAGTTGATAACATGTGTACATGGGTGAGATCTGGGAAAACTGAGTAACTCGTCCAAATGGCCTAAACTCTCACCTTAAACAAACACCATCTTCAGCTGAAGACAGAGGATGTTCAGGGTAGGGGTTTGGGACTTCAAAGGCGAGGAAGGCAGTTGACAGGAAGATGGAAAAGCAAATGTGTGTTTGGTAAACAAATGTTTGCTGGGCCAGGCAGAGGCAGCGGGACCCAGCGAAGAATTTTCACAGCCTCTGCTGGGCTCCTCCGTGTCTGCACACCTCGCTCGTACTGTAGTGATCTACGGGACACCTCCCTTCCTGGAGCAGGTCCTCTATCTCCGTTCTTCAGGCAGTTAGTGGAAGGGTCAAAGGTCCTGAGTCCTTGGGGCCTTGATTGTTTTCTGCTGGAGACACTTCAGGGTGGCAGGTTTCGCTCCCCTACACACAGTTTCCTCCTTCAGGCCGTCAGCCCGCCCGCACCCTCTCTTCCCGCTACTTGCACTGCAGCCTTTATTCTGTGTTGTTGCCATCTGTTTGCCTAGTGTCTCTCTTGGAGAAGGACCTAGCACGTTCCCTTAAGCTCAGGACTGGAATTTGCCTCTGTATCCCCAAGAGGAAACGCCTGCCGTAGCCGGTAGGTGTCAGCAGTTGAAACAGACACCTTTTCATTTTCTTAATAAGAAAATGGCACGCAAGAGTGAAGAAAGGTGTGGAATTGGTGTATCATTATAACATAAAGTGTGTATTTGTGAATTATTATAACTCAGACCTTCGTACTGTCTGGTGGTTCAGCCATAGTTTCCTCCCTTACATTTGAAACACGAAACTTCATTTCTTTATAGGAAGAGCTCAGTGCGGACAGACAGCTAAATTTGACTTCTAGGCTGACCCCATGCGTTAGGCAGGCTCATAGCCTTCCACCGACATTTGAAACCAGGACGTATTTCTCCTGCAGAGTCTATGAACCCGCTTATCTACTGCACTTAAAAGTGTTCTTTAAAAAAAAAAAAGTGTTCTTATAAGAAACAACCAGACATAAATAATAAATAGTGAAGTACACTTTACTCCTCCATCATGGTATTAATTTGCCCTCCAGGTCCTATGTAATGCATCAGGTGCCCAAGTCCAGGCTCATTTAGGTTAGAAATTGCCCAGAATGTGGATGAGACACATATATATCATGTTGATTTATTAAAGGAGCAGCTGTAGAATGATACTAATTAAGTGACTGTGCTTTTTTTTTGAGACTATAATTGTATTTGGAACTGGCAGTAATGGAAGGAAACAGGTAGGCCAGGGGATTTGAATACATTAAATCTCTATTGCAAAGATAAAAAAAACATTGTCCCCTTACATTTTTCCTGCAATTTACCTGTTTCAGGAGGACATTCTCAGGGTTTACAAACAGCTGTGGACAGCCGACGTTCCTCTAAACCTCTCCGTGCCGTTGTTTGTACCATTTGGAGTTATTTTGCCAATCGTTGCTGAGTGTCTTCAGCCTGCTGAGCTGAGCTTGGTTTGCAGGGATCCTGTGGCCAAGTTCTCAACCACATGTCATTTTTTTAACTGAGTAGTATATTACATGCAAGAAAAATATAAGCATATACTATAGGCTTTAAAAATATTACTGTTGGGCTTCCCTGGTGGCGCAGTGGTTGAGAGTCCGCCTGCCGATGGAGGGGACACGGGTTCGTGCCCCGGTCCGGGAAGATCCCACATGCCGCGGAGCGGCTGGGCCCGTGAGCCATGGCCGCTGGGCCTGCACGTCTGGAGCCTGTGCTCTGCAATGGGAGAGGCCGCAACAGAGAGAGGCCCACGTACCGCAAAAAATAATAATAATACTGTTCTCCAGACTTTCTGTAGAAAGTGTGTATTCTGCCTTTACCAGCGAGAAGCAGAGTAACTATAACTAAATCTTAAACAGAAAAAAAGATGAGCCAGAGCCCTCAGAGTCTGTCAGTTTCTTTACTAACACAACCGAGAAAACTCAAATAAAAGTAAATGTAATTCCTTTGGATTGGTCGTGACAATAAAATGTCAATAAAACGAAAGAAATAGTTCCAAGAAGTTTTCAGTAGGTAAATCTCATAAATCTAGTAAGCATAGGAGAGCTTTTCATGGCCAACTTCTGGCCTAATAAAAAAATACAACAATAACCTGAAAGCTTGGCTTCCACACTATCTACAAAGTGAAATACCAAAAAAAAAAAAAAAAAAAAGCGCTTACATACAAAGTAAAACTTCACATAATTATAAAACAGACAAGGTTTTAGTAGAACATTCTTCCTGCGTATTATCTCGTTGCTTACTTTCTTGTCTCTGTAATTGTTCCCACTTAAAGTTCATCTTCTTTAAACATAAGTACAATAACCTGCAAACTGGTCATGAGGCAGGATAGTTCTTGATTAGAGGGTATAGAGGGTAGCGTAGTTCAGAGCACAACATTAAAAACAAGCTTTTCCCCCCTTTCCTTTTAGAGAATTCTGCAAAAACGATGTTTTAAAACAATTCACTAGAAAATAATTTTTAGCATCAGCTAGGAGATTTATATAAATATTTAAAAACAAGCAGAATAAAGAAACTCCACAAGTACACCAGCGGTAATCCTGTCAACCCATAGTAAATACTATGCCCTTCACTTGCAACATGAAATAAGAAATCAGGTTTTGGAAAACGGTAAACACTCTTACTACTTTAAAAAGTTGACCCAAATAAGGGTCTTGACAATGAGGATTTGACTCTGTTTCAACTCAGACCCTTTCTGCAACAGTGGTGTATGTTCCTGGGCGGATATAGGATTTGTAATGCCATTTTTGAAACTGTAGCAGTTTAAAAAAAAAAAAAAAATTAAAGCTCTGGTTCACTGACTTACTCTGTGCCTCCCTTATTAGCATCATATTAAAAGTTCCAGGTTGGAGGGAAGGTCATATAGTCAAAGCATTTAACTTCTTTCTTCAGCTCAGTCTAATCTGTACTTTTGCTATAAATTTTCTTATAGCAAGACGTGAAACACATTTAGTTGCAAATGGTTATATTGTTCCGCTGAATTTCAAAAAAATGTAAGAAATTTTCTGTCCATGGAGTAGGTTTGCATTAGATTACTTGGCTTTGCAGAAATTTGTGAAAAGACAGTGTTTTTGAAGTTGCACAAAGTGTAACGCTTCTAGACAGCAATGAGCCTTGCTGAGGTGGCATGTGTAGGTGTGCTGGGGTGAGGTGTAGGCTTCTGGCCAGATCTGTCTCCTCTGGGTTGTCGGGCATGACTGCCATTGATGGCTCAGTCCCGTCACTGTAACAGAATCTAAGAAAGCAACAAGACCATCGGCTTAGAAAGGCTAAAACACACTTCAGAGTGTGAATTAAGGTAATTAACTATACATTCTGATGTTTACTAGTGCAAAGCCTGATGCCTGCTAGACACTAGGGGGAAGAGGATTGGATGCTGAAGGGAAGTTCTAGGCAACACACTAGGCATTTCCTACATACTAAGGCACTACTTGGAACAGACCTGAGACAGGTCTTGGTTACTCCCATTTTACAGATCAGATAACTGAGGCCAAGAAGTTAAGTGAACTCCCCAAGGACATGCACCATTAATACGTGGTAGTCAGTTTTTCGTTAAAACCAAGACTTAATTGCCCAACACTTTCATAAAGATGACTGTATACAAGCAACTATATATAATATGCAGTGGAGCTCATAGAATACCAGTGCATGAGAATTTTTAATTTTATATTAGAGTATGATTGACTTAGAATGTTGTTTCAGGTGTACAGCATACTGATTCGGTTATACATATACATGTATCCATTCTTTTTCAGATTCTTTTCCCATATAGGTTATTACAGAATATTGAGTTGCCTGTGCTGTATAGTAGGTCCTTGTTGTTTATCTATTTTATACATATGTAAGTAGAGTGTATATGTTAATCCCAAACTCCTAATTTATCTCTCCCCTGCTTTCCCCTTTGGTAACCATAAGTTTGTTTTTGAAGTCTGTGAGTCTGTTTCTGTTTTGTAAATAAGTTCATTTGTATCAATTTTTTTAGGTTCCACGTATAAGTGATATACGGTATTCATGTTTCTCTGACTTCACATAGTATGATAATCTCTAGGTCCATCCATGTTGCTGCGATTTTCATGGCTGAGTAATACTGCATTGTGTGTGTGTGTGTGTGTGTGTGTGTGTGTGTGTGTTTACACCACATCTTCTTTATCCATTCCTCTGTCAATGGACATTTAGGTTGCTTCCATGTCCTGGCTATTGTAAATAGTGCTGCTATGAACTTTGGGGTACATGTGTCTTTTCAAATCAGAGTTTTCTGCAGATATATGCCCAGGAGTGGGATTGCTGGATCACATGGTAGTTATCTGACAGCGATTAGGGAATTGCCCCTGTTCTCTCCTGGCCTGTATTTTTCTACTTGCATGGCCCACATTCCACCATCGTTTTCTTTTTACCCTAGCCATGCCAACTGATTTGGGCTGGACTGGAATTGTCCTTTCTTGCGTTGAAGTTTATAGCAATAACTGCACACCACTGTCTTCTTATTTGCTCAGTGCCCGCGCTTGGAGCAGGAAGTTCCTTGCAGGTGTATTTCTGGGGCTCTTCTCCAATAAGCTTTGGAGATATCTGCCACTAATAAGCTAGGAATGACCTGTCTTCAGCTGACTTCCACCTGTGTGTTCTGTCCCATTATCAAAGTAAAGTCCCTACAGAAATGGTGAAAAGGGACTATTGCCCCAGTTTTCTTGAGATATAATTGACATATACAGTGTGTTGGTTTTAGGTGTACAATATGACGATTCGGTATGTGGTTATATTGAAAAATGACTACCACGGAAGGTTAGTTAACATCCATCACCTAATTAAAAAGTTTTATGTCCTTGTGGTGAGAACTTTTAAGATCTTCGATACAGTATTGTTAACTTGAGTCACCAAGCTGTGCATTACATCCCCTGACCCTTGCCTTATAACTGAAGGTTTGTATTGCCTTTTCACCGTCTTTACCCAGTGTGCCCACCTTGTTATCCCTTTGCCTCTGGTGGCCACCAACCTGTGTGTGTGTTAAGTTTCTTCAGATTCCACATGTGAGTGAGACCATACTGTGTGTGTCTTTCTCTGATTTCTTTCGCTTAGAGTATCGCATTCAAGGCCCATCCATGTTGTCGCAGGTGGCAGGATTTCCTTCTGTTTCTGGCTGAGTAATGTTCCGTTGTGGAGCTACTTACAAACAGCTTAGGTTGTTTCCATGCCGTGCTGTTGTCAACAGAGCTGCAGCAAACAAGGGGGGGTGCAGGTCTTTGAGTAATTTCATGTCCTTCAGATAAACACCCAGAAGCGGAAACACTGGATCATAGGGTCGTTCTATTTTTAATATTTTGAGGAACCTCCATTCGGTTTTCTCTAGCGGGTGCACCCAGTTTACATTCCTGCCAGCAGTGCACGAGGGCTCCCTGGTCTCCGCACCCTCGCCAGCACTTGTCATGTCTTGCCTTTTTGATAATAGCCGTTCTAACAGGTGTGAGATGATATCTCCTTGGGGGTTTCGATTTGCATTTCTCTGATGATGAGTGATGTTGGGCACCTTTCTGTGTACTTGTTGGCCCTGTGTGTGTCTTCTCTGGAAAAATGTCTACTCAGTTTCTGTGCCCAAAAAGGGGGCTTTTAAGTGCACTCCCAGATTGGGGTTCGGGTTGAAGATAGGCGTCTCCAACTAGTCTTGAAATACCAATGGCATGGTGCTCCTTCTATAAACTGTCCAGTGAATCAGTGGTTTGACACGTCTCCATTTCCTTCTCACTGTCTGTCTGCATAAACCGTGGGAAGAAATTATTCTGACCCCTATAAAGAAAGAGTTAAGATTAAGGGAACCATTGCGTAGTTAACCCTTCCAGCTCCTCCTCCTCTGTGTTGTCGGAGGCCCCCACTGTCCACGACCAATGCCAGTCTTGAGCTGGAAGATCTTAAGGA
Source organism: Orcinus orca (assembly GCF_937001465.1). Lineage (NCBI taxonomy): Eukaryota > Metazoa > Chordata > Mammalia > Artiodactyla > Delphinidae > Orcinus > Orcinus orca. The sequence goes on from NC_064579.1 coordinate 33,937,264, forward strand.
GATCTGAAATTTGATTAATTCTAGGGCATCTTCGGGGCAATTAATTAGGCCAAACAAGGCAGGCTGGGCACCAGGCAGCATGAACCTTGGGCCCTCTGCTTGTAGCCTAGAGAAAACTTATTTGCTCCTGGATGCTAGGTATAACCAACCCTCCCTAAACTGGCTATGCCGTCTCCCCAGCTGTCTCTGCGTGTGTGCAGCCTTCCAGGTTTCTCCATACTCGTGAAGCGCTCTTAAAAGCATATGCTGGGAGCCTCCACATATGCTTCTAAGGACTAGGGCGAACTGAGTGAGGCATTCATTTCAGGTCCAAAATTTAAGGGGTACCCCCAAAAAGTCAGTAATCAAACTGCATATTAAAGCAAAGTTTTTAAATCAAAATTAATACCAAAAATGCATAATAAACTTCAAAGATTTTAAATAAGCACAGGATCAGTATTACGGGTTTTTCCCCTAAGGCTCCAGTAGTAGCATGTGCTACTTCCAATCGTTGCAGACCTGGAATCCCATCCCACCCGGAAACAGGGGTGTAGGCTGAACCGGTAACTGCTTGGTCCTGGTCCCCTGAATAATAATGCTTACTAATATTTGTGAGGCTGTTATACGGACCACTTTATGTGGATTATTTCATTTAACACCTTAAAGTAGGTATTACTGTTATCTCTGTTTTACCAGTAAGGAAACTAAGACCCAGACCCACTTAATAAGTGACAGTGTAGGGATTCAAATCCCCACAGCCTGACTCCAGAGGTCCTGCTCTCAGCTACTGCCTGTTTGGTACTGATCACCCATGCAGTCATTTGAAGCCTCCTTAAAACCCGGGGCACACCCTCTGCTCTGTACACGCTAACGTATTCCACAGGCAGAGAGCTACAATTACATTCTTAACAAATGTAACTGGATGGAAGCTAGGAAATTGGAGAGAATTGGGAAAAAAGAAAAAGCCTTTGGGTCAGTAAAAGATAGAGGGGAAGATGGTTCTCGAACCAGATGATTAGGCCATTTCAACTCATGACCCTCATATTTTATGAGGAATTTGTATTATCTTTCTTAGTTTTCAGCACCTGAAATCATTTATACACTAACTATGTATTTCTGAATCATTAATCTTTTCTAAAGTCAAATAAAACTCTTATCAGGGAAGGAGATGCCCCCGGAGTACGGAGAACAGGTACCCATCCACACATATCTGTAGAGGGTGGGGGCACACGGAGATTGTGTTAGGCACAAAAAGAGAGCATAAACGTTAGCATCGGCCCCTTAGAGCAAGGCTGCATCTCTGCAAAATGCTTCAGTTACCCATTATTACGGAAATGCTACAGGACCCAGGATATTACCAAAGAAGGCTCTTTGCACGCACGTCCATTGCAGGGTTTATTCCCCTAGCGTGTTCCAGTTGTCTTAAAATCGGCTTGTTCATTTGTCTTCCAATAACCAGAATGCTTTTTTCCACTTCACAACTATTTCATAATAGTGCTGCTGTCTGAACCATAGGGGAAATTCTGCATGGTTTGCATACAGTATCCTGGGAACTCAATTTTCTGCCTCATGGGGCTTTGCAAGTGATAATAGAATAATTCTCTACTTTTATCAAATATGCCTTTTCATTTTGATTTTTTTGTCCAGTTTGAGTATTACTTTGGTGTAGATTTCAGATTTTACCTGAGAAACAGGTGTTGACTATTTTGCCGGTTATAATTAAGCCCTTTCCAACATGCTCAGGTGCTCTCATTCAAAGCTATCCAGCACATCCAAGTGAATCAGGAGGAGAGTTTAACATGTGTTGAGTAGTAATCTTGTATTTGTGTTCACCTGCTCATCAAGGAAAAAAAGAACAGTCAATTTAAAGCAACATGGGAGTGGCAATCCTTGTCTTTTAGGCAACTGTTGTACCGTTGACCTCCTTTAACATTTCATTTCTCGAGCCTCTAGGAAGCTTAATTTTGATCATCAAAGAGGCACCTGTGGAAAAAGTTGTTCCACACTGGTGAGTAAACATATCAGAGGTAATAGGGTCGTTAGCTTTCGTGGTAAAAAAATTTAGACCAGGTATTCCTTACTAACGAATATGGAAACTGTCAGCATGTGGGGTTTTTTGAAGCCTTTAAAAATAAAATTAGACTTAGAATTTGACAAAACATTATATATTCTTTGCTGGATGCCATTTCCAGGTTTAGACAGGACTCGGGTTTTATAATGTTGACGTGTTTATGAAAATCCCTTCCTAGCCACGTATAATCCACGCTGATAAATGTATTCCCGTACGTCCATGAATTACAGAGCTCCGTGGTGCCCACTACACAGTGCGCCTCACTCCCTCCCATCCAGGGCGCCAGGCGAGTAACGAAGTGCTGGGCTTCTAACTGCCCATCGCACAGCATACACGGCGATCCGCTTAAACACATGGAGTCATCCTTGAACACACAATGCGGGCGTGGTGGGGGGAATCAAGAGAGTTTGTTTTGCATTAAACCTCAAGACTGGTGAGCAAAAAAAAAAAAGATGTTTAACATGGAGGAAAAGCAGATATTTGCTAGCGTTGGCAAAGGAGATTTGCAGTGCTATTTAGCCTGGAACTCTGCAGCTGGGCAGGCACATCCGGTGGTAAACCACCTCCTTACTGGGAAACTTATTGTACCAGCAGGATACGGGAAGGGAACACAGCAGTGAAAGCTCAAAGTCAAAGGAAAACTGAGTGAGGCAGAGATCGTGTGGTGCTCTGGGTTTTAAAATCCGTGTCTGGGGGGTGCAGGCTGCGTCCTGTACCTTAATATCAATGGGTTTTTAAATGCATATTTACTCTTTCTCCTCTGAAAATGCAACTTATCGAGGCACTGTTGTAGCTTTCCTTATAATTGGTACCCATCAGTTTTACACCAAAATTAGTCTCCTTTAGTCCCTTTTGTTCATCTCGTTGCCTCTATCAAGAGAAAAACGTCTTATTTCCCCTTACTGCGTGCTCCAAAACAAAACGCATGTACAAACGTAAAAATAAAACTGCTATAATTATTATGTAAAGGTTTTAGAGAGACGCAATTCTTGTATTAGGTTAGACAAGCCGTTCAGAGATAGTGATGGTGATTTTTCGTGATTTTATGCCTATAGGTGATTGTGTCACCTCATTTTTCTTCAGCGCTCAATTGTTTTTGTCCTTATGGAAATGAAGATAGTCATTAATATTAATAAGTAATATATTAATAGCTTTTTGAATAACTTGAGTATTTTTTTTTTTCTGCAAAGGGAAGGAGTGTTTGTTTGTTAGCCATTGAATTTCCTGGGCCCATACCTCCATGCCATCATGGTGTAAAAAATAGAAATACCACAAGGGGCAGAGGCCCTTGGAGAGCAAACCTTGCAGGACTCCAACCCAGAGAGCACCCCCCTGCCGCATCCGGCACGTGGAAGCATTCGAATTGCTGAGGTCAGAATTTCTGTCTTCGTCCCTAATACACGTAGTGATAAATGCCCACCAGGAACTCGGGCCCGGGAGGCCACCTGGTTACTGAAGTTCTTTCTAAGTCTGGGTCAGCAAGTGAAGCTTTAAGCTTTTCTGCAATATGCTGGTAAACCCCCCAATCCCTTACTCTCTTCGAGCTCTGCCATCCTTACGGAGGTAAACTCTGAGGAACCATAAGTGCCATGAATGTGCCACTTGGAAACAGCCTTGTCATTGGCTGTGGCACCAGCCCGCCACTTCTGCACAATCCGGCACCGGCCAGCGTCCAGAGACGTTGTGTCAGGCTGTGCTGGTAAAAGGGAGAAAGTACTAACGTGCTTCCTGCTGCTGGATTTATGGCCTGAATTTTGGAATACTTCTCCCCACACGATACTGTCACATTTTCACCTTGGCAACCGTCAAAGGGTACCTGCTTATGTGTGTGGATGCACACACACACACTCATCTAACGAGAAAGAGATATGAGAAAGATTATTTTGTAACAGAAGCAACTATGTATAAACACAGAACAAAGCCATATTTTTCTAAGAAAACAAAAAGGGATAATTGCTTACGTATCTTTGTCTAAGAAAGCAGCAAAAACTTTTAGCAAAGAGTGGCAGAGAGATTAAAAAACCAAAAAATCCAGGAAAAGAAAGAAAGAAAAGTCTTTCTTTCTTTAACAGATGGAGCTATCGCTTTCAGTATCCACCCAGTGAACCTTCTTTTATGGATAATATCGGCCACTCCAAATGCAGGCGGAGACTTCTGTCGGTCCATGTTGAGCACTAAACAATTTCTCGACCCCAGAAGTTGCAAGCATCTGTGTGCTTTACCTGAATTAATGGTGGGGCTTACATTAAAAGTAAATCATCAGTCATCGTTAATTATCTGTTCCACTGATGTCTGCCCTTTCTTACACTTTAATCTTCATTAACGTGGAGGAAAGGGAAAATCCCAGAGGGCATGCCACATGTGTTTCTGTGCCGTGCGTCTGTCTCTCCAGAATACCCAGCCGGTCAGGAAAATAGCGCTGTGAAATGCGAAGCCAGTGCCACCAGGGCTTTTCCTCTGAATGCTTCAGATTACATCAAAACGCTCAATTTGAGCAGCCAGGGGCCAAAGCAGGATTCAGGTCCTTATGTCTGAGGCCCTGGCATTCCGTCACTGGGGCATCTTGTGCAGCACTTGAACTTGTCCTGTAAGACTCAGTGCCGATTGCATCCCTGCTCCCTGGGTGGAGGAGAACAAGAGCTTCTTCATTCCAGATGTGCTTCTCTTACCCTTTGTAATGAGCTGTTCCGAGAAAAAAATAACTCTTAAGAATGCCATTAGCTTCTTGCCGTTCTTGTGAAATACATAAGCTGTGTAAGTGCTGTCTGGTGTATAAAAATTGCTTGCAGTTAGGTTAAATGAAATAATTTACTTGCACAGGGAAAGGTAAAACGTGAAGCTGTTTTGATGAGCCGTGTAATGAAAGGTAGATTTGGTGCAGAAGCTTCCTGTTTTGCCTTGTGTTATTTCCTCTACTGCAGGATATAGGTGCTTGGCCTATGTAATTGTAACTCAATGGCAAAAGATTTTACTGTACACAGCAGCCTCCTTAAACACTGGAACCACTTGGACTCAGCCTGTCCCCAGGGCGAAACTAATCTCCGGCTCCATTAGAAGCTGTGCTGTCCCTTCCTCAACATCTGACAGCTTCACTTGCTGATTTCCTCTGCTTCTTCCACATGTAAGCCATCACCAAGCAAGTATGAAATGGTCCATTCGATCCCACATGTGCTGAAAGTAACGTAAGGAGCGAATGTGGGTAGAGAGTATATTGCTTGGCTGGGTGCTATTTCCAAGGGGAATGAATAGATCGTCTTACTTAAGGTATCAGCGTGTCGTAATGGACATGAGTTTACACGGCTGAGAGGGTCTTCCAGAAACCCTAACAGTACTCCTGAAAGCTTGAAGATGCCCTGTGCTTACACGCATAGCCCAAGAGCGAGGTTACTTTTACTATCTACTCTCAAGCTTTTTAAATGTTCTGATGTGATTAGGGTAATCTGAGGAAAATTATTCTGTTGCACCCTGATTAGTTGAGCTAATCTCCCAGAAAGAGCCTCCAACCTTTTTGCTAAACATCTTTCGTTTAACAATGGTAATTATTAGAAGAACGGTTTCAGTTTACCTTGCATTAGTGACAGAGATGAGACTCAATCTTCTTGGAACACCGAGAGCTGATGTTAGAAAACTGGTACCTTTGGAGCGTTCTACTGTCCAGTTTGCGGTGGTCTCAGACTACAGTGCCGGGGCAGTTTCCAGAACTATTTTCCAGGCACAGAGGGAGGGAGGCACAGGGAGAGAAAAAGGACCAGAAATCAGAACCATCTTTGATTTGGTTGTCAGTGCTCTCCTAGCAAGAAACAAGTCTGCATCCTCAGGAGATGGGATTGTACATTCTCTGCCTATTCTTCCTCTTCAGTTAATTCTGGAACTTGGTTTACCCGTTCCCAAATGTCCTGGCCCTGCCCTGTCTATGATAAATGGATAAATTGGCATCCAAATGTGTCTCAGTAAAGCAAGCTCTAACTGAGCGGAGAGTATGGTGTTCTTCTCCCACGGATCGGGTATCTTCACAGACGTCCCCTGGGCACCACAAAGTAGTTTTAACCTTCAAAAGTATCATCAGCGTTCTTTGGTGTACTTAGAGCAAAGCCACGTGGGATAGCATCCTACAGGATTCAAACGGTAGCATACAAGAGCTCAGTCATCTCTGAAGAGCTTTCATTTGACCAAAGGGGAAAGGAAACAGGTCTTTGTTGGTTCCCCTCTTTTTTAAGAAACAAAAGGCTGTTCAGTTTTCTCTTTTTCCTCCCCATTTTATACTCCCAGAATTCCACATGGTTTGCTGCTGTAGAAGACGAAGGTCGCTAGGTTCCTTGTCACCCACAACACAAACCTTCTTAAAACCATGCAAAATTTCCTTTGTCAAGATGCACCCGTGAAAATGTAGGGGCACAGTACTTACTTACAGGCATTTCTAAGGTGTTACTGGTTTCAAGAGTATGGAATTTTTTTACTCCTAACTTTGCCAGTATGAATCTGGATGGGCCAATGAGTGACCAGTTTATCACAAGACAAGCAGAAAATACGTCAAATAAATTGGTGACTCACTTCATATTGGGTTTATTAGGAAAAACTTCCATACCAGGCAAACCTCTTTAACAAATACACAGGCTGTTAGAATGGAGAGGAAACATTTAAAAGGAGCAAAAATAAACTCACGATTGCTTTCCCCTTCTTTGGGACGAGGCTGTAGGCCTGCAGTCAGCTGCAGTATATGCCCTGATTTAACGAGGAGTAAAAAAAGGCTATTTGATTAATCAGTTCCTAGCAGGTTTTATGCATTAAATTTACTTTTACAAAATCCAAAAGTTATTCTTATCCATATTGCTCAGTTTGACTGATTAATTATCTATGGTTCCCCGGCACATACCACGATCACAGTAGTGTTCTTTGGAGATATAATCATCAAAGAGCATCCTTTGGTTAGTTTGGTACATGAGAAGGGCATAAATAATGAAACAGAACAGGGGCCATTAATTCGTTCTGTTTTGTTTTCAGTGCTCGGAGGTTGGTTTACCAGGCAGGGGGTATATGGAGTAGTTGGGGGTGAGGGGGCGGAGGGGAGACAGGGCTGTGCATCAGGATTTTGCACTGTTCCTTTCAGCCAGCCCTTCTCTTCGGACCCCGAGCCTTGAAGCTCTGGCGAGGCTTGAGGGCTCAGAAGTTCTCATTTTGACTTGCCAAGCTTTACGGATTCCTGGGGCGTAGAACTCCCCTTTGGGGCTGAATGCGTGTTTCTCCAACATCAGATGACTGGAAGAAGTTGCTTGGCTGTGACGTATACGGTTTACATGCTAACCCATTGTTTAATGCAGATCTTTAAACAGTTTTTAATTCAAAAGTTTGACATGTTTGACTGCCAGTTAAGAATGCAGAAAAACAGAGGGCGAAGAACAAAGCTTTCAAAACATATACATGCATGCCCCTGACTTCTGCCGGGGTTGGAGAGCTGCTAGCCAAGTTTACTTGGCCGACTTCTGTTGTGTCTCATTCTTCCCAAGCACTCACTCATTTTCTCTTATGTCAGGAAATTCTGACAGTTTGATTCTTTGTAATATCCCTTTGCCTATTTACCTCCTTCCCTGTCTTTTGGTTTTTCCAAGACTTGAATGTTCCCAACTCTACAGACATTTTGGAACCAAATTGCATTTGGCCAGCTTACTGAATACGGATCCCTTGTCTCAAATGCAGCAGCAAAGGCTGGGGCCTGGCAGGTCTTTTTTTTTTTTTTTTTTACCACATACTGATGGGAGCATCTGGGTTAGTGCCCTCGGGCAGAACTGGTCTGTGCGCAGGGCCACTCCTCATTCCTCCCAGTGGGTAATTAAATGTGGACTGCTCCAGCCTGCTGAGGAAATGTCAGCCCTACTCCTGGGTTGATTTTTTTTTTTTTCCTAGTGGAGGAGAGGACAGCACAATAGGTCTTACCCAAATAACGTCAAGTCCAAGACACTTAAGAGCGGCCTGTTTTCTAGGACTTCTGAATGCCTCCTTCCCAGACAGTCCTAAACCAAAATCCTCACTGGCAGCATTACTCTAATAAGCCCAAGAAAACAAAGGTCCCAGCACAGAGTCACTGTTATTTACCGTTGGCATATAGTCTTGAATGTACAGGATCTTTCTTTCAACCTTCTGAGAAAATGAACTCTGTGCAATCTAATCCTTTTTACTTTATAATTTTAAAACAACCGAAAAGCAAGAGGGAAAAGAAAGGTTTCTTTTTTAAGTGATTTCTAACAGAAAACTGGTGAATCAGTCATAAAGGCCCCACAGGGCACACCGTGTAAGATCTACCAGCTCTATACTTTTCACCCTGTCAAATTTTTGTTCGGCAGGTACAGCAGCAAGCTTTTTCTCGTTCAGGTGTAAATCCCACTTCACCAGACGTGCTCAGCCAGTAGCCCGGAGAGATTAGGGTGTTTCACAGTGGGATTCAGAAGTAAAGCTCAGCGATGTGTTGTCCCGTCGCCATTTATTAAGAGGCTTTTCTTATCCATCTGTCTGGGTACCAGCACGCGGAGCACACAGCTGCTTCCGCTCTTCGCGCGAGGGCTTCATCCTAAAACTGTTCTGAGTTTGTGTTGTTATGGTGTGGTGCTTAGTTGTAAAGTCCCAATGATAAATGACAAAGGACTGGTTGAGAGGAACTGTGCAAGTATTGTGGAGAAAGCTGTGGAACTGTAGTTAATTTTCCTCCTGTCTTCTTTAGAAACTCTCTTTCAGACTTTCTCTCCTGCACTTCTGTCTCTGTCAGATTCAGAGTTAATACGTTCATCTGTCTCTCTTTCCAGTAGTAGTAAACACATGTCAACATAACTATAGTTTGGTTCTGAAATAAGCGCTGAAATTAAGCCCCTGGCCAAGTATTGCCTCCTTCTTGGTCCCGAGACCCTCCACCCTAGTCCTCCTTTGCTCAGTGACTTAGCCAGGGGTTCCTGAGACCACCCTTGCTGAAACTCACTTCTGTGACCCTCTTCTGGAACTAGTACTCTTGTGTCTGCAGAGAAAGCTTGGCTCTCTAGGTCCACAACTGCTTCAAGTTCCAATCTACGAAATGTTTCCCCGTCTCCATGAATGTTCGTATTGTGTGATTTTACAAGTATGTGACCAACTTTTTTTTTAATGTTCTTTTTTCACTGTGGTAAAAGTCACGTAATACGAAATATATTATTTTAACCCTATTTAACTGTACAGTTCAGTGGCACTAAGTACATCACATTGTCGTGCAGCTCTCACCATCATCCATCTCCTGAATTTTTCACCTTCCTGAACTGGAACTCTGTCCCCCTTAAACACCAGCTCCCCATTCCCCCTCCCCACCTGCCGGCATCTACCAATCAGTGTACTTTCTGACTCTGTGAGTTTCACTGTTCTAGGTACCTCGTGTAAGGGGAATCAACAGTATTTGTCTGCACCTACCTAATGTATACTGGAATGCATTTTTAATGTTAACTTAATATATGTCCTGAAAATGGATTCCCAGTTAAGCATTTTGTTTTATCTGTCTCAAGATGTAATGGGCTAAAAAGTTGAAATATTTTCTAGCAATTTTTAAAAAAATTTTAAAACTATAACATTGAAAATTTGGAAAACATGAATATATATATATATATATATATATATGTTTATACATACTCAGAAGGAAACATTAAAAACATTCATAATTCTCCCAAGAAAATTATATTTTGTGTTATGGTACAGCTGCCTGCAGTCTTTTGTAATGTAATATATGTACATACACTTGGTATTTTAATCTATAAAGCAGTTTGTAGGTTACTTTCTTTTTATTTAGCCTTATATCATAAATAATTCTGAGTTATGTTCAAAAATATGATTTTAATGTCTGAACAATATTCTATTGTGTAACTGTACTACAATGTACTGAAAAATTACTTTTGTACACAGGTTTAAACTGAAGACCCGGTATATAAATCCTTATACACATTTCCAATTAACTTTTTTTAGGAAAAAATTGAAAATGGAATTATTCTGTCAAATGAAAACAACCTGTGATTTCATATCTACTGTTTTCACAAAATAGATATTTAATATCTGCACTTTTATGTTGAACATTTTTGGTGTATGTCTTGCCTAATGTGGTAATTAAAACTAAAGCCATTTAATTTGTACAGAGTACTCATCATAATAAGTATTGGTATAAAATCATTCTTCTTAAGCCTAAAGAAATAATTCTTGTCTTCACTAGAAATAAATAAGTTCTATCTTGATAACTAGAAAAGGTAACCTCTAGCAGAGTACTAGACTTTAAACAAACAAAATTCAAAAGACTTAGAGATGAGAGTCATGACCTTCTTGTACAGATGCGGCCCGCAAAGCACAGGAAAGCCTAAATACCTGACTTTTCACCACGTAGCAACACTGATAACAGCTCATACTTACTGAATTCTTTCGAGCATCAGGCGCTGTTTGAAGTGCTTAAGTGCATTAAATCATTGAATCCTCATAACAATCCGATGAGGTAGATTGAATTTTAAGCCCATTTTACAATAAGGAAGGTGGGGCTCAGGGAGGTTAAGTAACTTTCTCAAAGATACCCAGCAGTGTTTGGAGGAGTGGTTTTTGACCGGAGGAAGTCTAACTTCACAGCCCCTGTGCTTTCACCACTACACAATGCTGCACCCCAGTGTGTGTGTGTGTGTGTGTGTATGTGTGTAACAAATGTTCATGTGATCAGGGACTGCTCCTTCACGAAGATGTGACTTTGGAAGGTCTTGTATTTTATGATATAACCAAGGGCTTGTAGCCAAACACACATGCACATACAGATACACACACACATACATATGCATGTGTGCATATATAGATGATATAAATATATGTATACATTTGACTATATATAAGTAGTATAAATACGTAAGAAATATTTTATATCTATAATTATTTGATATGTTTGAGGAGCTTTAACTTACATTCTCCCCCCTATAGGGAAGGCACGGTAGAGATTACTGAATCCATTGTACAGGTGAGAAGACAGTCTCAGGCTAAAATGTCTTACCCAGCGCCCTACAGCTGGGAGAGGCGAAGTGGGAATTAGAACCCAGATGTTTTGACTACCAGTCCAGAGCTGCCTCTACCCACCTTATATATCACCAATAGCACCTCTTGTGAAGTATCTGAAGGCGTGAGTAGAAACTAATGAGAACTAGTAAGGAAAAGGAAAAAGGATCTGCCTCTGTATATGTTTAGATCTAGAAATTTTTAGAAAAGAGAAGGGAATGGCAGAACTGCTCCCCGAAGATGATAACGTAATGTGTGAACAGACAACAAAGAAGGAACAATCACTCACTTCAATTTTTGCTGCCCTTCTCTTCAGTAAGAAGGATTAACTTCAAACTGAAAACTGAGAGAAGATGGAAGTGGGAAAGTAAATACTAAAGGCATAAATCCTTTCGAGAAACAGGAGAACTTACAAATGACAGCCTAAGATACATATAATCACATTTGGTGGTGGGATAATTGTGATTAGTCTCAATATAACATAAATTATTTTTAATGACACCAGGTAAACAGGTGCTGTGATAATACTTCACTTGGAAATGAAGATACTGCTTACTGACCAGATAACATGAGGCCACAAGCATTGCATTTACACTGAGTCATTCCCTGGCCCATTTAACCACCCCTGTGGCCAAGGGCAAACACTTGTGAGCCCAGTACTTGGGACAGAGTTCAGTGGGCACAGTGCCATGGACATAGTAGGTGCTGGAAAAATATTTTCTGAATTAAGTAGGATTGGACTGAACCCTTTGATGAGGTTGTCCATGCACAGAAGTTCTCTTTCTCCAAAATACAACGTTCCTACACGGCCTTAAGACCAAAGTTACTCCAAATTGGTCTTGAAACTAAGAACAAATAATAATTATAAATAGGACACACACAAACACACACACACACACACACACACACACACACACGTTAATACCATAAAGGCTTGTTCTTCTCTTAATACTACAGTCTTAGTAAACTAGAATAATAACTATGTACAATTACATTTTTATTCTCCAAATGAAAAAGTACCCTTTAAAAAGTAGCATTTTGGTACTTCCCCAGTGGCGCAGTGGTTAAGAATCCGTCTGCCAATGCAGGGGACACAGGTTCGAGCTCTGGTCCGAGAAGGTCCCACATGCCACGGAGCAACCAAGCCTGTGCACCACAACTACTGAGCCTGCGCTCTAGAGCCCACGAGCCACAACTACTGAAGCACACGAGCCGCAACTACTGAGCCCACGAGCCACAACTCCTGAAGCCCGTGCACCTAGAGCCCGTGCTCTGCAACAAGAGAAGCCACCGCAATGGGAAGCCCGTGCGCCATAACGAAGAGAAGCCCCCGCTTGCCGCAACTAGAGAAAGCCCGCGCACAGCAAAGATGACACAACGCAGCCAAAAATAAATACTTTTAAAAGTAGCATTTTAAGTGTCAAAGAAAAGGCATATTAAGCTATTATTTCTTTCGCAGTGATCATAAAAACATGCATTCTGAAATCAGGGCAGCTAGAGGCTTAAAAGCCCTACGTATAGGGTAATAAATAAGATGAATGAATAATTGAAATTGTGCATTTTGTGGCACCAATAGATTAATTTGTACAAGGGAACTTATTTCCAGTGATGATCTTAGGAAGCGATCTCTCCTTAGTAGCTGTCAGTGAATAGAGGCGACCAGTCTGTACTGCATAAAGTGGCAAAGCTGAATTCTCACTATTTCTCTTAAGACTATTTTACAGGTAACCCATATCCACTTTAACAAGCCAAACTGATCCTAAGGTAGATCTTGCTGACAGAACATAAAAAGCCTTATTTTTTCCATTGCTACCAAGCATAGAATTGGTGAATTCAAGCAACTGGTCACGAGTTGAAAGGGGACACTTAATGCACAACCTGGAAAACAATACATCTTCTCTGTCAAATTCTGTGAAAAATTTAATCCTCAAAACAGACATAACCATAAAAGCAAAACTGACCTTTAATGGCTGTTGATTCAACAACAAAGATATTGCCTATGCACATGTTATTTGCTTTGGAGAAGTGAATTTGTGTGTGTGCCCACATGCATGTGCATGTATGTGAATCTGTTACTGGTCTAAAAAGTTCTAATTCCTCATAAGGCCTATAGTCACCATGCCAGTTCTGTGTTTCACAAATTAGAAGTCGTTTTTAGAAGTAGTTCCTTTTTTTTTTTTTTTTGTCAACCCTAATTGTTCAGGTCTTACTCTGATACCATTCCAGTGACTTTTAGAGTGTATCATGCCTTTTTATCCGTAGTGAATGACGATTAGCATCAATTTTTATTACATTCAAAATAACCATCAATTTTTCCTTCAATTAAATGTTTAAATGTCATGTGGTTATGTACTGCCTTGCAGATTAGAAAGTAATCAGAACCAGAGTGACTTTAATTGAACTGACCCACAGAAGAGAAGTGGTCTGAATTATAGAGAAAAGAAAGGGGAAAATAGAGACTTACAGTGATCATCTGAGAAGGGAAAGAAAGGGTAGGTGCAGGAGGTACTTCCAAAAAGACACAGGAGCCAGAGGAAGCTTCCATCTCCCTCAGTTTTTGGCTCAGCCTGGTGCTGTGACACATGTCCAGAGATGTATGCATACGTGTCCCAGAGTCTGTTTCTGCTGGTGTGACTGGCCCTATGCGCTTCCTGTCCTAAGCGGCATGTCTTTCAGAAGGGAGCACGTTAAAGACCCCGTGAGATTACGTTTTAAATCATGAGCTTACACGTAGGGAGTGAACTTTAGGCATTTATTTACTGAGCACCCACAAGTTCCAGGTACCTTCGAAGGCTCTGGGAACACAGCAGACAAGACAGCTGGGATTCTGACTTTATGGGGCTTTCAGTAATAACGGGGAAGAAAGGCATTAAACAAATAATTGCAGATGTTAAGGGCTGTAGAGGAGAAGCCCAGGCTGCTGTGGAGAAGTGAAATGGAAGACCTCGCAGGTGTGTGTAAATGTACATGCAAGAGAGGGGAGAGGGGTGGACAGAAAGCTTCCCCAGCCACTGCCGCTGAGGCAGAAACCTGAAGGGTGAAGCAGAGTTGTCGATACTGCACCACTGCTGTTTAGTTCTCAACTCCAAAAGGTGCCACTAACTTAAACCATGAAATAAATATGTGGACCCCCCCCCCACGGTTTCACCATGACTGTCCACTGCTGGCTCTGAGGGTGAGTGGGAGTGAGTTAGGTGATGAGCAGAATTAGATGGGGAGATGTGATGGGGAGAAAATACTACAGAAAGAAGAGCATTACCTCCTCGGGGTAAGAAAGAGAAATGTATCATAGACGTAGAGCATGGCTGCAGAAGCAGGCAGGGGACGCAGTGGCTGAGTTTTATACACAATGTTATGGATTCATCCATTTGTTCTAAAAGAAATGGCAAGTCCATTTGCATGAAATGCATTGAAAATGTTACTTAGAATTAAGATCTTATTTCAGGAGGACAAATTGGACGTGGGCACTAAGGTTTAGACTTTTCCAGCAGTAACACTGAGAATTGGTTGTTGGCCAAGATTATGACCGTGGCAAACTCCAGCCAAAAGTAGAATGTACAGTACTTGGGTGTGGGAAGTAAGAAAGAGCAACAAATCAGGAATTATACTGGACACCTGTGGTCAATTAACCTTCGACAAAGGAGGCAAAAATATACAACGGGGAAAAGACAGTCTCTTCAAGCAGTGTTGGGAAAGCTGGACAGCCATGTGTAAATCAATAAAGTTAGAACACCCCCTCACACCATACACAAAAATAAACTCAAAAATGGCTTAAAGACTTAAACATAAGACAAGACACCATAAAACTCCTAGACGAGAACATAGCTAAAACATTCTGACATAAATCTTACCAATGTTTTCTAAGGTCAGTCTACCAAGGCAATAGAAGTAAAATCAAAAATAGACAAATGGGACCTAATCAAACTAATAAGCTTTTGCACAGCAAAGGAAACCATAAACAAAATGAAAATACAACCTACAGAATGCGAGAAAATATTTGTGACTGACAAGGGTGTAATATCCAACATACACAAACAGTTCATACAACTCAGTAACAAAAAAACAAACAACCCAATCAAAAGATAGGCAGATCTAAATAGGCATGTCTCCAATGACGACGTGCAAATGACCAATAGGCACGTGAGAAGATGTTCAACATCACTGATTATTAGAGAAATGCAAGTCAAAACTACCATGAGGTACCAGCTCACACTGGTCAGAATGGCCATCAATAAAAAGGCTACAAATAACAAATGCTATAGAGGGTGTGGAGAAAAGGGAACCCCCCTCCTACACTGTTAGTGGGAACGTAAATTGGCACAACCACTATGGAAAATAGTGTGGAGGTTCCTCAAAAAACTACAATAGAGTCGCCATATGATTCAGCAGTCCCACTCCTGGGCATATATCCAGAGAAAACTATAATTCAAAAAGATACATGCACCCCTGTGTTCATAGCAGTACTGTTTATAATAGCCAAGACGTGGAAGCAACTTAAGTGTCCATTGACAGATAAATGGATAAGGAAGATGTGGCGTACACACACACACACACACACATATATATATATATATATATATAAAATATAAAACGTAGTATTACTCAGCCATAAAAAAGAATGAAATAATGCCATTTGCAGCAACATGGATGGACCTAGAGATTATCATACTAAGTGAAGTAAGTCAGAGAAAGACAAATATATATCACTTATATGTGGAATCTAAAATATGATGCAAACGTATTTATCTATGAAACAGAAACAAATTCACATACATAGAGAACAGACTTGTGGCTGCAGGCAGAGGGTGGCAGGGGAGGGAGGGATTTGGGACTAGCAGATGTGAACTATTAGATATAGGATAGATAAACAAGGTCCTATTGTATAGCACAGGAAACTACATTCAGTATCTTGTAATAAACCATACTTGAATAAATATATTACAAATAAACAAATAAAGACATTGAAATTCCTGGCTTGAAGGTGAATGATTGAACCATATCTTGAAATAAAGCATTATGGTGATCAGTTTTTAACACATTGAGTTTTAGGTGTGGATGGAATATACAAATGGAAATATTAAATAGGAAATGATATGTGTTGCTGGAGGGAAGAAGTGGGATCTTGGTTGAAGATATAAATTTTGGAATAAAATACCCTATTTGAGTATATTTAAATCTACATGTTAGCAAAAGTAAAGGGATTAGAAATTAATACTATTAAAATACCTCAGTGCTTTATGAAGCCACCCAAATGAAGAGGAAACTTCTATTTTATATACTAGTAGCTTTTTTTCCCCACAAGAATGACTATGAATAGCTATATAGTTTCCTGATTGCTACAATTTTTAGATCTCTTGTGCTATCATTTAATTTATAGCATACAGTTTGTTTTCCTTTTGAAAACACTGTATATAAGTCTCTGCATCTTTGATTATTTCCATTAAATTATTTTCAGGTGTTATAAGCATTTGCTAAAGACTTGGATATATTTCCAGAGCTCTCTCCGTAACTACTTTACTAACTGAAACTACCAATGGCATTTCACAAACATGTGAAGAAAAGACTTCAGGATTTTAGGGGAGAAGACTTCTGACCAAGGTCCCCTCTCCTTGTAAAGTGCCCTTTGTTCCTGGAGAACTCCCAGAGATAAGAGTAGGGCCCCAGGGAGAAGAGGCAGGAATCTGGCTACTCAAAACCTGTCCTGGGTTCTAAAGGGACGGAATAAATGTGGCCCTTAAGGTTTCGTCGAGAACACCGGGTCAGAAAAGAGTGTTTCAAGGCGAGGAACCCTGCTCAGGATTGAAGAATTTCATGCCTCTGGCTTATTTTGTAACAGTACCCCTCACCCCTCCACCTCCCAACTATACTGTGGACACAGGACTCTGATTTTGGAAAAATGTGTGCCACAAGCTGTAATACAAAAAGTTCACTCACTCGTGCAGATATTTTCTCCTGGGCATAATGGGTGATCATCACCCTCTGGGGAAAGACAGGTGGACAGAAGGCCCTCATTCTCCCTCATGTTTTCAATACCAGCATTCGTTTCCAACCTTCCTTTGGTCCCTTAAAGACTGTCTGGTTTTCTAGTTAATAGGCCCCAGAAGAGAGAGAGCAACCCCCAACACTCATTCTCCAGCATAAAAATTCCACTGGGGTCTCCCTCCCTCCCCAGGTCCTTTCTCTCTTCTCCAGCTAGTCCCTCAACAGTAGGCACAAGACAGTCTTAAACTACTGCCAAATCCATAGTGTTACGTCTGAAATATTATCAAAACATATTAATGTGAATCCTCCTGCATTTAATCTTTTTTAAAAAATCTTCCCTTAATTTTCTGGGGATGGGCAGACCTTTCTTCAGACCCGTTTTCTCCCTTTTCACCTACACACTCTTTCTTATTGAATGCACTGGTATAAACTCCCATCTTAAGTTCACCATTACCACAGACAACTTTAACCACTGTTACCATCGATAGAGGTAAAACCTATGTTAAATCTAAAACATAACCCAGACCCCTGGAACAAAAGCCAATTGGATCAAAATGAATCTAGTGAATACTAGATTCAAATCATTCTGAGATTAATGCAAATCATTCTGAGATTAATCATTCTGAGATTAATGCAAATATAGAGAACTAAATGGTTATCTGAGATTAATGCAAATATAGAGAACTAAATCATTCTGAGATTAATGCAAATCATTCTGAGATTAATGCAAATATAGAGAACTAAATGGTTAATTTTAACTTAGAAACAACATTATATACATGCAACAGATGTTTTTTTAAATAGGGTTGTGTTCAAGGTGTTTGGAGTTATAAGGAAGATACTCTCTGAATTGGTGCAAATCTTAAACAAGGAAACTTGAACTTCTTGTTTCAAGAGGTCAAACATATTTACCAGCCCACTGTTAAGCCCTAAGATGAAGATGACATTTTAAAGTAAGATTATTTTTAGTTCCTTTGTTGGTCACGTGGTCTTTATAGCAGACGGTGACTTGCCCTCAGGTCTTCCTTCCCCCAGTTCCTCGAACTTGGCTGTTTCTGAAATGTGCTGTATTCCCCTTTGCCTGAACAATGTCCACTGTGGCTTCTGGTCCTAAGTGCCAGTTTCTTGGGAAAGTTTTCCAAACTGCCCAGAGTGAGAAGGATTTCTTCAGCTATACCCCCAGAGTACCTGGGAGTTCCTTCATCATGTTTACACACAGATTAGAGCAGAAACTCTGTCCGGGTGTGTAATAATATTCTGCCTATTTACTGTTTCCCCACCTGGCTCTGCTGAATCTCCCTCTCCAGTCTAAGGATGGTGTCCTAGGCAGGTCCCAAACCGGTGCTTACATTACGGGCACTGACACTGAGACCAGTTCTCCTTGGCGCTTCCCATCTTGGATCTGATTCCAGAATTCCCTGCTTTCTCCTGTGGGCTCCAACTCTTCCTGAGATGCAGACAGAGAGCAGAGTGAGTCTTTATGTAGCAGTCACAGCTTGACACGTTCCTTGCTGGTAATCTCTGCCTCTCTGGCTCACCCTAGGTGGCTGCCCGTGTCTTTTGTGTGGCCTGACTTGAAATGCCAGCTCTCTCTTGGAATATGTATTTGGATGTCTTAAGTGGCCAGAGACAGCCTCCCAGCTACACAGCCCCAGAATGGCTCAACTCAGGTCCCATGTCTTCTCTAAGCTTAGCTGTCAGTAGTGGACAGTGTTTATCTCCAGCCACTGGCTTCTGAGGCTTCCTGACGCACCAGGTGACCTTCTTGGGAGCAGAGGTTGGTGGCGTTCGGTCTCAACTAAGCTTTGCTGTGTTCACGTCAGGGACACACGTAGCCCTGCGTCACCACCAAATACAGGGCATGCAGCCTGCTCTCCTCCCACCAGCCCTTCATTTCTCTTGTCCTCTGTTCAGGTAGGCCCCAGTTTAAAGTGTCTGCAGGAGAAAGGGGTTTGGGGGTCACAGAAAGGGGCTCTAGGAAGGGCCAGGCAAGCAGATCTCCAGATTAAAGAACGTGTCTGAAGTTATGGAGCTTCTGGAAAGAGAGGCTGAAAATGTGGATGCATGCCATTTCTCTAAAAGAGACAATTTAAAAGAATTACAGAGTTCCTGGACAAGATGGCAGAATAGAAGGACCTTGAGCTCACCTCCCCTCACAAGCACACCAGAATCACAACTGACTGCTGAGCCACCATCAACAAGAAAGACTGGAAGCTACCAAAAAAAATATTCTATCAGTACATCCAAAGATACAAAGAAGAATCCATGAGATGGTAGGAGGGGTGCACTTGCGATATAATCAAATACCATAACCCCCCTGGATAGGCAACCCACAAACTAGAGAATAATTGTATCACACAAGTTCTCCCGGAGGAGTGAGAGTTCTGAGCCCCACATCAGGCTTTCCAGCCTTGGGGTCTGGCGTTAGGAGGAGGGGCCCCCAGAGCATTTGGTTTTAAAGGCCAGTGGGGGGGCTTCCCTGTTGGTGCAGTGGTTAAGAATCCGCCTGCCAGTGCAGGGGACACGGGTTCGAGCCCTGGTCCGGGAAGATCCCACATGCTGCAGAGCAACTAAGCCGGTGTGCCACAACTACTGAGCCTGCGCTCTAGAGCCCGTGAGCCACAACTACTGAGCCTGCGTGCCTAGAGCCCGTGATCTGCAACAAGAGAAGCCACCGCAATGAGAAGCCCGTGCACCGCAACGAAGAGTAGCCCCCGCTCACCACAACTAGAGAAAGCCTGTGCCCAGCAATGAAGACCCAACGCAGCCAAAATAAATAATTTTTTTAAAAAAAGGGCCCAGTGTGTCCTTGACGATAGGCACTCCACAGAACTAGGCAAAACAGGGACTCCAGTCTTGGAGGGCGCACACAAGGTCTCATGTGCACTGGGACCCAGGGCAAAAGCAGTGAATTCACAGGCGCCTGGGCCAGACCTGCCTGCTGGTCTTGGTCTCCTGGGGAGGTGGGGGGTGGCTCTGGCTCACTCTAGGGACAAGGACATGATGGCAGAGGCATCAGAGAGTATTCGTCGCGTGAGCTCCCCTGGATGCTGACTGTTGGCACCAAGACCTAGTCCCACCCAACAGCCTGGAGGCTCCAGTTCTGGGACATCTCAGGCCAAACAACCAACAGGGTGGGAACAAAGCCCCACCCGTCAGCAGACAGGCTGCCTAAAGACTTCCTGAGTCCACAGCTTCCTCTAGACAGGCCTCCTGACACAGCCCTGCCCACCAGAGGGCCAAGGCACAGCTCTACCCATCAGTGGGCAAGCACCCGCCCCTCCCACCAGGAAGCCTGCATAAGCCTCTAGAAGAGCCTCCCCCACCAGGGGGCAGACACCAGAAGCAAGAGAACCATGATCTGAGAGAGCCTGCAGAACCGAATCTGCAAACACAGATCCAAACCTGCCCTGGGACCAGCTGGTCCCTAGCCCTTGGTTGGTGAAAGGGGAGTGTACTTCTGGGACATGTGACATCCTCCAAAAAGGGCCATTTCTCCAAGGTTGAGACATATAACTAACCTTCCACATATATAAAAATACAAATCTAAATTTAGACAAAGTGAGACAGCAGAGGAATATGTTCCAGATGAAGGAACAAGATAAAACCCCAGAAGAACAACTAAGTGAAGTGGAGATAGGCAATCTACCCGAGAAGGAGTTCAGAGTAATGATCGTAAAGATGATCCAAGAACTCAGAAAATAATGGATGCATAGAGTGAGAAGTTACAAGAAGTTTTTAATAAAGACTTAGAAAATATTAAGAACAAAACAGAGTTGAAGAATACAATAACTGGAATGAAATATACACTAGAAGGAATCAATAGCAGAATAAATGAGGCAGATGAATAGATAAGTAGTTGGAAGACAGAATGGGGGAAATCACTGCCACAGGATAAAGAAAAAAGAGTGAAAGGAAATGAGGACAGTTTAAGAGACCTCTGGGACAACATCAAAGGCACAAACATTCACTAATATTATAGGGGTCCAAAGAGGAGAATAGAGAGAGAAAGGGCCCAAGAACATATCTGAAGAGATAATAGCTGAAAACTTCCCTAACATGAGAAAGGAAATAGTCACCCAAGTCCAAGAAGCACAGAGAGTCCCATACAGGATTAACCCAAGGAAGAACATGCAGAGACACATAGTAATCAAATTGATGAAAATTAAATAGAAAGAGAAAATATTAAAAGCAACAAGATGAAAAGCAACAAAACATACAAGGGAATCCCCATAATGTTACCAGCTGATTTTTCAGCAGAAACTCTGCAGGCCAGGAGGAAGTGGCACAATATATTTAAAGTGATGAAAGGAGAAAAAACCTACAACCAAGAACACTCTACCCAGTAAGGCTCTCGTCGAGATTTGACGGAGAAATCAAAAGCTTTCAGACAGAGCAAAAGCTAAAAGAATTCAGCACCACCAAACCAGCATTACAACAAATGCTCAAGGAACTTCTCTAGGTGGAAAAGAAAAGGCCAAGAAACTAAAACTAGAAACAAGAAGACTGCAAAGTGGGAAAGCTCACTGGTAAAGGTAAACATATGGTAAATGTAGGAGATCATCCACACACAAATAGAATATCAAAACCAGCAATCATCAGAGGAGGAGAGTGCAAATGCAGGATGTTTGACATACATTCGAAATTAAGAGATCAGCAACTTAAAACAATAATGCATGCATATAGCCTGCTATATCAAAACTGCAAACCAAAAATCTATGATAGATATAAACACAAAAAAGAGAAAGGAATTCAAACACCACACTAAAGATAGTCATTAAATCACGAGAGAACAAAAGAGGAAAGGAAGAAAAAAAGACCTGTAAAGACAAATCCAAAACAATTAACAAAATGGCAGTAAGAACACACATATCAATAATTACCTTAAATATAAACAGGTTAAATGCTCCAAACAAAAGACACAGACTGGATGAGTGGATACAAAAACAAGACTCTCATATATGCTGCCTACAAGAGACTCACTTCAGATCTAGGGGCACATACAGACTGAAAGTGAGGGGATGGAAAAAGCTATTCCATGCAAATGGAAATCAAGAGAAAGCTAGAGTAGCAATACTCATGTCAGACAAAAAACTTTAAAATAATGACTGTTACAAGAGACAAAGAAGGACTCTACATAATGCTCAAGGGATCAATCCAAGAAGAATATATAACAATTATAAATGTATATGCATCCAACATAGGAGCACCTCAACATATAAGGCAAATGCTAAGAGACATAAAAGGAGAAACGTACAGTAACACACTAATAGCAGGGGACTTCAACACCCCAGTTACGTCAACGAATGGATCATTCAGATGGAAAATCAATAAGGAAACAGGCCTTAAATGACACATTAGACCAGATGGACTTAACTGATACTCATAGACCATTCTGCCCGAAAGCAGAATGCATGTTCTTTTCAAGTGCACATGGAACATTCTCCAGGATAGATCACATGCTGGGCCACAAAGCAAGCCTTGGCAAATTTAAGAACATGGAAATCATGTAAAGTATCTTTTCTGACCACAACACTATGAGATTAGAAACCAACTACAAGAAAAAAACTGCTAAAAACAAAAACCCATGGAGGCTAAACAATATGCTACTAAACAACCAATGGATCACTAAAGAAATCAGAAAGTACCTAGAGACAAACAAAAATGAAAACACAATGATCCAAACCCTATGGGATGAAGCAAAAGCACTTCTAAGAGGGAAGTTTATAGTGATACAAGCCTACCTCAGGACACAAGAAAAATCTCAAACAAACTAACCTTACACCTAGGGCAACTAGAGAAAGAAGAACAAAAAAAATGCAAAGTTAATAGAAGGAAAAGAAATCATAAAGATCAAAACAGAAATAAATGAAATCGAGACGAAGAACATAACAGAAAAGAATAAATGAAACCAAAGCTGGTTCTTTGAAAAGATAAAATTGATAAACCCCCTTAGCCGGACTCATCAGGAAAAAGGGAGAGGGCTCAAATCAATAAAATTAGAAATGGAAAGGGAGAAGTCACAACTGACACGGCAGAAATGCAAAAGATCATGAGAGACTACTACAAGCAGCTCTATGCCAATAAAATGGGCAACCTAGAAGAAATGGACAAATTCTTAGAAAGGTACACTCTCCCAAGACTGAATCAGGAAGAAATAAAAACAAATATGAACAGACCAGTTACAAGCACTGAAATTGAAATTGATTAAAAACTCCCAACAGATAAAAATCCAGGACCAGATGGCTTCACAGGTGAATTCTGTCAGACATTTAGAGAGGAGTTAACACCTGTCCTTCTGAAACTATTCCAGAAAACTGCAGAGGAAGGAACACTCCCGAGCTCATTTTAGGAGGCCATTGTCACTCTGATACCAAAACCAGACAAAGATACCACAAAAAAGATAGGCCCCAAAGCTGGTCAGCATCATGGCCGAGCTATTATCTCTCCCCTAGACTCGTGCCTTCTAACTAGCTTCCAGCTGGGACTGTTGGCCCCTACAGACTGTCTTCACAAAATAAGTGGGTGATCCCGTGATAATGGGAGTTAGATCACATCACTCCTGTGCTCAGAAGCCTTACATGGCTGCTTCCCTTCTCACTCCAAGTAGAAGACAGATTCTTTGCAGAGGCTTACGGGGCGGAGTGATTCAACTCACCAGTTCTACAACCTTCTCGCCCAGCACTTCGCTCCAGCCACACCGGCCTTGCATCGACCCGTCAGCTCTTTGGACACGTGCAGCATGGACCTGCCTCCGGACTGTGTGATTTCTGTTTCCTCCGTCTGCCCCGATGCTCTCCTAGCACCTGCATGGCCCTTAGACTTACTTCCTTAGACTCTGTACCAACACCATCTCATCAGGAAGTCATCCCCAACCACCCGCATTAGATGCCAATCGCCTCATTCTCTCATGCTTGCTTTGGTTTTCTTTACAACAGTTGTCACCACCTGAGATAGTATCTAAGTGCTTCTTTTCAATCTCCATAAACCACACACCATACCCTAACATGTAAACATAAAAACATACAAAAAGTAACCTTCATGCATGAGGTCAGAGACTTTACTTGGCTCATCTCAGTATTTTTAGGGCTTGTAACAATACCTGGCAGGTACATATTAGGTCTTCAATAAATTTTTAGTTTAAGTAAATGAATAAATAAATCAACTAATGAATAATCTATCAGCAAATCTATGCCCTAAATAGATATTGGAACCAGAAAGCGGGATGCTCGTCTCCCCTCCACACACAAGTCACACTAGTATCCACCTGCCTTTGGAGGAAAGAACTACGCCTGGCGTTCCTCCTCTGGGAGGGAAGGAAAAGCCTCTCACCTGAGCAGTACATTCACTGCAGGCCAAGGACCCCCGCCCCTTCTTCCCTCCCCAGTTCTGCCCTTACATGCAGGAAATGAGTTGGTGAGGCAGGGTCTGCAGCCTCCCTGGGGTGCACAGAAGTCCGACTGCAACTATTGGCTGCCCCTGGAGCTATTTTTAATGGGAGGGATATTTGCCTCTCCATTCTCAACCTGGGATGCTAGCCAGATTTCCGGAATGAAAGAAAACGTCCCCTCAGCATCCCATCACAGACTTCTAACTCCTGGCGGTCTGTCCCACTGGACTACAACGTATGAGATGTGAGCTAAAAAATCCTATCTGAACTTGCTTTCTGCTGAATCCCATGTACCTCGCACAGTTCCTGGCAGTATAATAAGTGCTCAATAAATACAGTCTTCTGAGCCTCCCTCCTTAACATGTGTCTTTCAACGTCCTCCAATTAGACGCCCACTTTTTTTTCCCTTTGAAAATCACTGCTGCCTTTTGGAGGGCCTCGCCACTTCCTGTTTCAGCAAGAGGGGTAATTGCAGCGCTCAGCGTTACGCAGGTCAGAAATGATTTATGTGTCCTGAGCAGGCTTCTCATTCCTCATCGTAAGTGGCCAATTCTGCCTGATCTCTCCGAGATGATATTACTGCAGTGCCTCCAAGAGAAGAACATTCTAGAATTTCATCACTATAGATTTACCTTTTCAAAAAATATATACCTGAGAGTCGGAGATATTATCACATCAGGTTAAAAAAGGCATTCCAGCCTATGGCACCATCGACTACCCTTTGGGTGACAGGCAGTTCAGATGAGAAACTGTCAAATTAGAAATAAATCTTCATTTCTCCAATGAGGAAGTGGCCAGTTTCTTTATTTCTGCCCTGTCATTGGTTCTTTAGACACTTCGGCCATTCAATTATTTGATTCTTCTAGGACATTCCACAGCATTAGTAGTTAATATACCTTTGAAATAGCTTTCATTATTCTGTCCCACTCTAGGTTCTCGTGGGTAGAATTATTCAAAAAAGGATGTCTTTATGGAGTAGAGGCACATGGTTTTTTTTGCCATTGGATTAAAAAAAGGGCAGTGTTTCATGAGAGTACTAAATTAATTTGCAGTAAGAAATATGGAACGGGGAAATAGGAAGGGACCCTGGTGACCTCTGTTCTGTGTTACAGATTGCCTCATAAAACCTTAATCAGAGCTTCATCAACTTACTAACTCCAGACAGGTCAGCTGGTACTGATTAAGCAAGTCCTCCCTTTAACAAGAGAATTGTTTTTAAGGGTAATAAAACTTTATATGTTTACATTTGTCTTTCTTAAGTGAGTTCAAACTCCCTTATAAACCTCAGTCTCCTCCAAAAGAGGCAAAGAAAGATAACCTTTTCCAAAATACTAAGGCACAGCAACACTGAGCTTTGATTAGGAAAGGGAGTCCACAGCACAGTTAGAAATCACTTTCAAGTTTCCCGACTCATGGTTCAATGGTCAAGTCAGAATTTTATATTGCCATCATGACTACAGTTTACCCTGGGAATATGGCCAAGTATTTTCTGAGAAGAGCTTCTACCTGAGACATTCTGCCACTACATATGCATTAAAATTCACGAGTGTCAAATAAGCTATAAGAAATTGCTGAGCACCTGGGTCCTTGTAAAAACGCGAACAAGTCAGTAAATCTCACTAATTCAAGCCCACTGAAGAAAAGGCCAGTCTGAATTAATAAAAAGACTGAATTACAAAATTGCAGAGGTAAATTGTGTTATTACTTCAGAGTACACTGAGGGAAAAGGGGACAGGAGATGGTTAAGAGTCACTAAGTATATTTTATATTCCAAGCACTATGTTAGCAGCTTCTCCTACAATATTTAGTCACATGCAACCTCCACGTGTTGTAGACATTAGTAGCTTCATTTTAAAGGTTAGGAAACAAAGGACCACAGAAGCTAAGTGATTCCCCCAAGGTCACACAGCTTATAAGAGATGGTGGCTAGGAAAAATTGTCTTCCACCACGGTCTTCCTACTTATGGTAATACAAAAACTAAAATTAGTCAATGCAGCCAACACGAAACTCTGTCTACATTAATTCACCAACACTAGCACATTTGTAATTAGATTTTTGTACACAATGCTTAATGTAAAACTACAGACAGTCCCCAAATTGTGATGGTTCAACTTACAATTTTCTGACTTTATAATGGTGTGAAAGTGATACACATTCAGTAGAAACATTACTTGGAATTTTGAATTTTGATCTTTTCCTGGGCTACTGATATGCGGTAGGATCCTCTCTTGTGATGCTGGACGGCAGCAGTCAAGTGATCACAAGGGTAAACGACCGATACACTTTCAACCATTCTGTGCCCAACCATTCTGTTTTTCACTTTCAGTACAAAGTTCAATGAATTACATGTGATATTCAATAATATATTATAAAACAGGCTTTGTTTTAGATGATTTTGCCAAACTGCAGGTTAATGTAATGTTCTGAGCACGTTTAATGTGGGTGAGGCTAAGCTGTGACATTCAGTAGGTTAGGTGTATTCAACGCATTTTCTTTTTTAAATTATTTCTTTATTTTTGGCTGCGTTGGGTCTTCATTGCTGCGTGCAGGCTTTCTATAGTTGCGGCGAGGGGGGCTACTCTTCATTGCGGTGCACGGGTTTCTCATTGCAGTGGCTTCTCTTTTTGCAGAGCACAGGCTCTAGGCGCGCGGGCTTCAGTAGTTGTGGCTTGCAGGCTATAGAACGCAGGTTCAGTAGTTGTGGCGCACGGGCTTAGTTGCTCAGTGGCACGTGGGATCTTCCCGGACCAGGGCTTGAACCCATGTCCCTTGCATTGTCAGGTGGATTTTTTTTTTTTTTTTAAAGAAGATGTTGGGGGTAGGAGTTTATTAATTAATTTATTATTTTTTTGCTGGGTTGGGTCTTCGTTTCTGTACGTGGGCTTTCTCTAGTTGTGGCAAGCGGGGGCCACTCTTCATCATGGTGCGCGGACCTCTCACTATCGCGGCCTCTCTTGTTGCGGAGCACAGGCTCCAGACCTGCAGGCTCAGTAGTTGTGGCTCACGGGCCTAGTTGCTCTGCGGCATGTGGGATCCTCCCAGACCAGGGCTCGAACCCGTGTCCCCTGCATTAGCAGGCAGATTCTCAACCACTGCGCCACCAGGGAAGTCTCAGTATATTTTCAACTTAAGATATTTTCAACTTATGATGGGTTTATTGGGACGTAATCCCATTGTAAGTCCAGGAAGATGTCTACTGGAAATATACCGTACCGTAGGAATGTGAAATATACTCCTTGTATATTTAAGGGGTTGCAGGGGGAGCTTCTGGCATTTGATATACCTGTTTTTATTGTTTGTTTCAGCCCAGGCTGTGGCTAAATTACAAGAATCAAAATCATGGGGCATGATTTTCAATTGTATAACTGCTAGATCTTCTAAGAAATGGGCAAGGATACAAAGGAGAAAATACTAGTATTATTCAAGGTCCTATTTGAACTGCTGAAGATGTGTTTTACATCCACTGTCCACCAAATGTGTCTTAATTACTGGATTAATGGATCTACTCTCGCAACACTCCTGGCGCCTGGCTTATCACGATGGGATGAATACGCTTCGGTCCTTTTTTCTTTCCTTCCTTCATTCATGTGTTTAATCAAACATCCATCTCATCAATGCTCTAGTAGGCACTTGAATACAAAGATGAACGAGTTAAATACTGGGGTGTACCACGATGGGCTGGGGTGAGTATGGAGGATGCCGTGGTCAATAGAGTGAAAGGGGATCAGAGTTGAAAAGCAGAGTGGATGACAGGGCGGGGGGAACATCAAGGATGATGGGGCACATGTCCAGAACACCTATCACACTTAGGTTTCTTAAAGGTCTCCAGGAAGCAGTGACATCTACGCTGAGTCAGCCAACTGAATATGCATATATAAGGCATGTTGAAACCAACGCACAACTTAAAACAGAAAGAACCCAATCCAAGAAGCATAGCTAGTTTAGTGCCCAGTGCGCACCAAGGCAGAGGCCTATGAGTATCTCCCCTTTGTCTTCCTCGATTCAAATATTCATACTCTTTTCCCCCTTTCATGGGAGAATTCGAAGTAGCTTTTCTTACCATTTGCCTCCTTTTGAATCTTGACCCCAAATAATTGTCCTTGTTCTAAATAAATCCTGAATGAACACAAGAGCAGGTATAATCTAATTGGTTTAGCTGTTTAATTATTAAGATTATGCAAAACCAACTGCCTGCTTTATTTGACTGTTGGGGAAAAATGTGAGTAGTAACTAAAATGCTTTATGTATGACCATATTTAGGGGATATAAATCTTTTATAATATCCCATAAATAGGCTAAAATCCAGCCCCTATCCTCCCCTTCATACTTTCCACACCCAGTAGATAATCCTGGCAGGCTGTGTCCTAGGTAGGTGACTTGCTGACCACCGAGTCCCCAGCAATGTGTTGTCAAAATACTTTTAATGTTTTTCTTCATCATTGGAAGAACCAATCAATTGGGGGAAATGAGATAGAAGGGGAAGTGTTGATGGAGTTGAACTTTCCTGTGTAATTGAAATAAAGTTTCAATTACCCAAAGTTCTTCAACTCTATTTAAATTACGAAAAATGATTTTATATATATATATATGTGAAATTAAATTTCCTTGGTGTGGTTAAAATTTGTTAAATTACCAATAATTAAAGCAAGTTGATTGATGGTAGGAGATAAGTTATCATTCTTAAGATTAGTTTTGAAAAGGAAGAGCTTGTTTTGTAAATAACAAGGGACCAAAGCAAGAAAATAAGATTGTCTCTTCTTAATGAGATGGGTATCTCCATTCAGTTAAACAATGTTTATATCATTGAAAATCCATGTTAGTGACTTTTTGTTCATTTTTCTTATTCATTTGAGGTAGGGAAAGAAAAAAAAAAAGAAGAAAGGACATGTCCCAGATCTCCAGATCTTAGAAGTAGAAAAATAATTGCTATATTTGGTTAACACAGATGGACAAGAAAAAGAAATTTACCCTTCTGTCACTATTTTTTTCCACAAGCCTAGATTTGTATTTTGAAAATGGACATAGGTTAGTTGCTGTATGATATATGGTGAAATTATCCTTGCTTCCATAGCTGACCTAAAAATAAGTTGATAACGTTTATATGATAGTTCAGAGTGGAGTTATTTTTTTATTTTACAAATACAGCTATTTGGGCACATTATAAGTTATTTATCAGAATTTTTGTTTGAAAGACCAAGCACCCAGATCTTGGTTTCTAATACCATTTTACAATGAAAGGAACCGGGGCTCCTTGGAGACATGGCTGATTCTAGGACTGGGGACCGGAAATACATAAGATGAGCCTGGAGCATCCTGTTGTTCCAGAAAGTAAGGAGATGCTAAAAACAAAACAAAACACTATGATGGGGAGATGTCAAAGTCCCATAGGAGCTAATAGAAAGAATCCCCAGTGGCCAAAGCTGAAACAATTTGAGCAACAAAATGAAGTAAAATATAGTAGTATTTTATATATATATATATATATAAACATCTTTATTGGAGTATAGTTGCTTTACAATGGTGTGTTAGTTTCTGCTTTGTAGCAAAGTGAATCAGTTATACATATACATATGTTCCCATATCTCTTCCCTCTTGTGTCTCCCTCGCGGCTGCTTCCCACTAGCTATCTACCTTACGTTTGGTAGTGTATATATGTCCATGCCACTCTCTCACTTTGTCACAGCTCACCCTTCCCCCTCCCCATATCCTCAAGTCCATTCTCTAGTAGGTCTGTGTCTTTATTCCTGTCTTACCCCTAGGTTCTTCATGACTTTTTTTTTTCTTCTTCTTAGATTCCATATATATGCGTTACCATACGGTATTTGTTTTTCTCTTTCTGACTTACTTCACTCTGTATGACAGACTCTAGGCCCATCCACCTCACTACAAATAACTCAATTTCGTTTCTTTTTATGGCTGAGTTATATTCCATTGTATGTATGTGCCACATCATCTTTATCCATTCATCTGTTGATGGACACTTTGGTTGCTTCCATCTCCTGGCTGTTGTAAATAGAGCTGCAATGAACATTGTGGTACATGACTCTTTTTGAATTATGGTTTTCTCAAGGTATATGCCCAGTAGTGGGATTGCTGGGTCATATGGTAGTTCTATTTGTAGTTTTTTAAGGAAAGTAGTATTAGATTTTAATCCAAAGTATAAAATAAATGTCCTTGAGTCATACTGATATAAGCAAATGATTGAATACATGAAGAGACAAATCTATGGAGAAAAATTCTGAATAATATATGTCATTGCTCCCCTTTAAAGGGGGTGAAATATAATGCCCACTCCTTAAGTGGGGGCAGTGTGTAGAGACATTCGTCAAAAGAAGAGTAACTTTGCAGTGGAGAAGCCTAGCAAACCTAGTTCAGGCCAGGCAGCCGTGTTTGAGTCATGTTGATAGTAGGTGCCCTGGATATGATGGGATGAGAACAGCACTTCCTCCGAGGTCTTCCTCTCCAAAACCCACTGTCCCAGTCTAGTCATGAGGAAAACAACAGGCAACTCCCAAGGGTGGGACACTCTGCAAAACACCTGACTAGTATTCCTCCAACTGTCAAAACCATCAGAAACAAAGAAAGTCTGAGAACCAATTACAGCCAAGAGAATCCTAAGGAGGCACGCTGACTAAATGTAATGTGGTGTCCTGGGTGGGATCCTGGAACAGAAAAAGGACATGAGGGAAAACTGAGGAAATTTACATAAAGACTTCAGAGGAATATATCAGTATCGGTTTGTTAAGTGTGGTAGATATACAGATAATGTGGGAAACTGGTTAGGGGCTCTGTATATGTACTATCTTTACAATAAATCTGTAATTCTAAAACTTTTAATAACAAGTTTACTTAAAAGTTCCTTTTTGACAATGCTTATAAGAGAGAAATCTGTTCAAAATGTGTAACTTTAAAGTTCAAAATCGAGAACAACTGAGCTGCTTCTCCAAATTCACTAGTTCAGTACAAACAGAATAAGTCTCCGGCTCTTGAGTTAATGCTGGTTGGGCTAGTCCATGATTCGTCACTGAACTCTCTGCTCTGGTGTATGTCTGGGAATATCCAACCCCTCCGTTAAGGGTATTTAACAGTAATAACAACCCCACTGCCCCCTTCAGCAAAGTACCTGCTACAGCTCATGAGACAAAGAACAAAATGGCAGATATGGAAGATGACGCTCCCACAACTGGCCTGTTCCTCTTGGTCTTGGCTACTCTCTTTCCAGGAACCCCAGTGCCTGGGTTGATAGCAACCAGGGTGCATCATCGGGATATAGTTACAACCAAGAGTCAGAACCCCAGCTCCCTACACAATGCAACGTACTTGCTTTAAGGATTACTTTGATGATAATTTTACCAATAGAAAGAATTTTAGGTCTCTAGTTCTAGGACAAAATCTAGATGTCCTAACTCCTCCCTACTTGCCTCAATTTCAGGTTGACCGTTTGCCTGCATTTATAATTTAGAGGTTTGATACCCAGTGTAAAAGGTGGGTCCTCATGGCAAGACACCACCTTTCATGCATTTATTCAACAATCACTTGTTGAGTATGAACTGCGTGGCGGGCTTTCGTATAGGAGCTGAGTGAAGAGCACTTCTTAGTCCCTCTCTTAAATTTTGGTGTGGTAAGCTATATGATATATACAAATAATAATAATGTAAAGCAATAAGACATTAATATAATGATGGATATTATGAAGGAAATAAAATCCAAAGTAACCGTGTGGAGAGGATGAAAATGAGACACCCAAGCAAAGAACTGGGTGACGAGCATTCCAGGCAGAGGGAAAAACAAGTGCAAACACCCCGAGACAGGGCCTCCCTTGACCTGGAGAGCAGCAAGCCGGGGAGGTGATTGTCCGAGGTAGGCTTGCAGAAGCGGCATCTGAATCCCACGTAGAGGGTCTCCTAGGCCACGGTAGAGCTATCGTGGTTTGTCCTAGGAGCAATGGGAAGCAGGTGAAGCTTCTGAGCAGCAGGCCTGATTTATGCTGGTGAAGGAGCCCTGGTGGCTCTGTGAGCAATGAGTCGTAGGGAAGTAAGGCAAGCAGTGAAGCTATTTTAGTTGTTCTGAAAAGAGTGAGTGACGTCACTTAGATTAGGAAAGTAGAAGTGTGGATGGAGAGAAGTGTGTATGTTTAAAACTAACGGGATTGCAGATAGATTAGCTGTGATGAGTGATGGCATAAAGAACTCCTAGGTTTTGTAATTTCACCTGGAAAAATTAAGATTAACTGGCTTGGCCTAGATTTAGAGGACTGAATCCAACAAGGCAGAAGAACTGATTCATTGAAGAGCACATCTAAGGTCCCTAGTCTTTGATCTCCTACTAAAAGTATGTTCTCTTTTCATAGCAAAGCTCAAATCTCTCTGCATGTGAGGATTGGGGTGAAACTGTGTTATTTTGTATAATCCGTGATTCAAAAATACCCAAAGCCTTTCATCACTGAAGGGCTTCAAGGGTGCCGCTGTTCCCTGTATCCGCTTAGCTGTCCAGCTGGGCCATCTGCAGATTAGAGGTCCCTGCGTATCTCCCTCTCTGCCCCCATCCCAGCCAACACTCGACTACCCTCAGCTCTGCGCCATCGTGAGTACACACTCATGAGATTATCTGCCATCAGGTTTGAACAAGGCGACTGCAGAAGTTTTCCTACCTAAAGAGGTAGAACCTCCCTATTTTTTCCTAGATTCTGTCTCATAAAATGTATGCCTGTCCTCTCTTTTCTTCCTGTCTCTCCACATTTTCTCCAGAACTTTCTTCATGAGTATCCAGTCAAAGTCTGGCTTTCTTCTGCCTGAGTTCGGATGTATTGGGTCACCAAGAGCATAGAGCTTTCTGGATATACCTGGGGCTCTTAGAAAACACTGAGAAGGGGGAGGGAGAGGGGGAGGAAGGGGGGAGGACCAGAAGATACAGAAATAGGAGACAGAAGAGCAGAAAGGCCTTAAGATACGGAGTTAGGAATTGGCTGAGCAGCTTTTCATTCAAGTTGCTATCAGTGGATTGGATTTCTCAGCTCAGAGCTCTTCCTGACTTAATGTCTGAGACATTTCTTACTGTGTGATGACCAACTCTCTCAGTTTGCCTTGGACTGTGCTTTTCTGATATCCATGATGTTAATGCACAATCTGCTTTTTCCCACTACACTCAGCTGCCAGCCACCTGCTGTCCGTCAGGCCTCGCTTACTGCCAGGTCTTATAAGGCCAACATGGAGGTGAGCATCAATTACAACGCAGGTGTCAGCTTCCGGATTTTTCAGTCGGGTTCCCAGGAGAAATAATGTTTTGAGCTAGTTTTAATCTTACGCTGATAAAGCACAAATGACAATTTTAGCCATAGTTTGACAGCTATAACAATATATGTTCTTTCTTAACTAAAAGCATATCAACAATGAATGAACAGCATAATATTTTAAGTACTTACTACAATTATATATTCTTCCTAAATAATGAAGAACAAATATGATCTTCCTGAAATCTAAGTATCAGGATGGTAGGAAAGAACGTAAGTCCAATCATTAAACTGAATATTTACACATTTTTTAAGAGTGTGGTGAGAACAGAAATGAGGGAAGAGAATAGTCAATGAGGTGATTTAATTTTTTAAAATAGAGCTAATTAGTTCACCATTGCCTTTCGTTCTAATTCTGATACATCAGGATACCAAATAATCCTTAATAACCAATCACACTGAGTCATTTCTTAGTATCATATCAAGATAAAAATATACATAGCTATCTCTAATAATAAATTTGTAACTGTAAACACTTGCAAATGTTACTGAAAATCTTTTACTTAACATTTTAAAATATGGTCTTTTCCATTAAAGTACTTCAGAGATTTTTTTCCTTCAGGATTCAAAAAAATAACTAATATCTTATGTAACCACCTCTCAATTACCCACACTTGGAAAGCCCACATTGACAATTCTTCATAGAAACATTTAACCCCAGTCTAACCCCTGTCACCCACTGCTGGGCTGTGCCCTACTGCTGCCAATTTGTATGAGCTCAAGGAATGCAAACATATTTTAATATTAGTCCCAGCAAAGCATTAGCAGGAATGTAAACCTCCCAGGGAAAATGCATATAATGTATTTGAAAATCAAATATAAAATGATTTGGGGTAATCAGAACCACCATTGGTTTCCATTCGGACAGATAATTGAGAATCAACTGTACTACTGTGTTCATAAACTATGCATCACACGTAGTCCAGGGGGAGAAAAGGATTTCTGAGACACAAAATAAGGAAGCCAGAAGGTGCTGTGGAAACAGTGGGTCTTCGTAAAGAGGAAGCCGGAGCTGACAAATGTTTCTACTTTTTCTTTCTCTGTGAGAATATGAAGTTTTAAATGATATGCAGTCAGCAGCAGATGAAATAATAGCTCTCAGACACATCATAATTCAGAAGCAGGTGTGACTGATTGCAAGGTGGCATCGCCACTGGCAGTTTCTGTGGGCACATTTCGATGATACAGTTGCTTAGGTGAACTTCAGGTACATCAGTGACGCACTCTGCATTGCAGACATGTTGAATGATTTTGAAGCTAATAATTCATGAGAGCTTTTGGAGCCCATTACTAGGTTCAAGTCAGGAGAGATTTATTTTGTTTAATCCTAAATTCCTTGCTGTGTGGTTCTGTTTATCTCATCGTATTCTGCTAGTGAACAAATATGTAAAACTGTAATGTAGGTGGACCCTTGATAACAGTGCGTCATCGCCCAAACGTTTCCCATTTGACACACTTTCTCTGGCCAGTGGTTTTGTTGCCATCATGTTTCTTGGAAAAGAGGAAGGATAAAACGAGGCTTCTCAAGTTGGAATTCCATCAAGGAGCAGCTGATGGGAAAATCCAATGGTTTGTCCTTAATTAGGAGACGAAACGATCATTGACCCCAGAATTTATTAAATTCCTGCTATTTTTAAGTTGAGGATACTAGATTTTAGAAAATGCAGTGTTCTTAGGAGCTTGTTAGAGGCTATGAATGCCAAATCAAAAGGAAGTGCTAAAGTGTTATGACACAAGGTCTAAATCCAGTTTCTTTTTAAGGAGTTCTTCAGGCCATGTTTTCTTTTCAGTACCGGCTGCATACCGCATATACCACAGTTCGTTTAAATGAAAGACGTTTTAAATTATTTTTACATCACAGCTGATTTACAATGAAAAGAATTTCAGGGTGTATAAATCTACTTTCTGTAGTATTCTTCAATCATTTTCTGCTTATAGTCTCTTAATCCTGCTCTATGTTTTTTTATTGCACTGATTTGAAGGAAGAAGTAGCACTATGTGTTTCTCTGTTATTTTTCCTGTTGCTTTTCTTTTGCCTCAAGAAGACCCATTGAGAGACATTCTTCTTCAGAAAAAGTGCACATATACGCAGTGTGTAAATACGGTGATGGGACAATTCTCGTCACCTTGTCTTCAGAGTGCGCACAGGAAGCCTTCACGCGTGGCCTGGTGTTGCCAAGGTTTGCCCATCGGGCATTTTCTCTCTAGCGGCCACTGCAAAGTTCCTGGGTTCTGGCGTGCTGAGTGCAGGTCTGCTTCTAAGACCACGGTGGTGGGCATGGGTGGGGATGGCCTCTGGGAGCTGGTCCACTCCCAACGGCCCTTTCAGGCCACTCGCACCTTCTCTCTTCATAAAGCTGTGTCAGGTTCCTTTTCCTTCCTCATACCCTTTGATTAGTCCAGGATGTATTATATGTAAGAAATGTGTACACACCGTACAACGGCACGGCCAGCATTAAAATTTAGCATCCTTGTGCTTCACTTACCATCAAACATTTAGCGCTTTAAGATTATTTTCCTAAAACGTATTCTACTGAAATGGCACCTACGACGTGTTTAGATCTGTACAGACAGAGGTTAGATTCCATGCTCTTTAATTTTTTAAGTATCTCCAACCTGCCTGTTAGTGTTTTTTTTCGGGGGGAGGGTAGGGTGGGTTCTGCTGCCCTTGCCGCCTCTCATTGCATTTTTCCTGAACATTCTTAGTGGCAGCGATATTCTTTGAGCCATCAGGACTCAAAACCTTAATCATCTGTCGGTAATCCCTCCCCTTTGCCACACTTTTTGATGCACCAAACATTGTCCATTCTTTCCTTAACATCTTCTTCCAAATCATCGTTTTCTTTCCATCATCACCAATAGAACCCTTTAGTTCAAGACACGCGGCCTAAGGCGTGACACCTGCATTCTTCATCTGAGTAGGTGAAAACAAGTGTATTTTCAGCCGTGTGTTCCTGTTTACCTTAAGCAGACTAACATGGTGAGATTTTGTTTTTGTTTGTTGTTTTTGTTTTATTTCAAAAACAGCAATGTAGGAGAATGGAAGAGCACAGTCTTGAGGGTGAAATGATCTGAGACTTCATGCTGGTTCTGTGTTTGTCATCTACATGCTTTAGCTCAAAATCTCTATTTCCATAAACCTAATTGTGGTTATCCGTAAAGATGTTGAATGAGTTTTTTCAAAGGATCATCCTTTGATTATTAAATAAGATCATTTTATATTGAGCACTGACCGAGTGCCCAACTCAGGAACACCACTTAATAAGTGATAAATCTTATCACTTTAAGATTATTTTGCAGAAACAGCTCATCCAACTCAACAACGACAACAAAAAAAACAAACAACCCAATCAAAAAAATGGGCATTTGCGCTAAATAGACATTTCTCCAAAGAAGACATACACATCTTCCCGGGTAAAGATCCTCAACATCAATAACTGATTGCTTTGAATGCAAGTCAAAGCTACAATGAGGAAACACCTCATACTGGTCAGAATGGCCATCATCACACACTCTACAAATA
Organism: Orcinus orca; assembly: GCF_937001465.1. NCBI lineage: Eukaryota > Metazoa > Chordata > Mammalia > Artiodactyla > Delphinidae > Orcinus > Orcinus orca. The sequence continues at coordinate 33,974,520 of NC_064579.1, forward strand.
ACAAAGTCAGGAGAGGGTGTGGAGAAAAGGGGACCCCCTGCACTGTTGGTGGGAATGTAAATTGGTGTAGCTACTATGGAAAACGGTATGGAGGGTCCCCAAAAAACTAAAAATAGAGTTGCCGTATGATCCAGCAATCTCACTCCTGGGCGTACATCCAGAGAAAGCTATAATTCAGAAAGATACATGCACCCCAGTATTCACTGCAGCACTATTTATAGTAGCCAGGACATCGAAGCAACCTAAGTGTCCATCAACAGATGAATGAATAAAGATGATGTGGTGTGTGTATATATATATATATATACACACAATGGAAAACTAATCAGCCATAAAAAACAGGAAAAATAATATCATTTTCAGCAACATGGATGGACCTAGAGATTATCATACAAAGTGAAGAAAGAGAAAGACAAATACCATATGGTATCAGTTGTATGTGGAATCTAAAATATGACACAAATGAACATATCTACAAAACAGAAACAAACACCCATACGTAGAGAACAGACTTGTGGTTGCCAAGGGGAGGGGGTGGGGGGAGAGTTGGATTGGGAGTTTGGGATTAGCAGATGCAAACTATTATATAAAGGATGGATAAACAATAAGGTCTTATCGCAGAGCAAAGGGAACTATATTCGGTACCCTGTAGTAAACCATAATGGAAAAGAATATGAAAAAAGAAAAATATATATATATATATAACTGAATCACTGTGCCATGCAGCAGAAATTAACAAAACATTGTAAATCAACTACAACAAAATTTTTAAAAAAAGATTTCTTTTGTAGAAAGATATGTTCTGATTGTAGCCCTCCCAAATTGCAAATGTCTAGCTTGTATTTGATTCCTTTCACTCTTACCTCTTGACAGTATGATTTTAGTATCAACAAACATATGCTGAACATTTAATAAACAAAGGCACATCATAGGTACTGCAGAAACACAAGTTGAGAAACAAACTCTGCTTCGGGAAATTTGTAATACTGATTGAGAGTATAAAGAGGCCTAGATGCGAGTTAACAGTAGCACTGATTCTAAACATCCTTGCCTTACAATCAAAGTAAAAACAGCATGGAACTGGGGCCCCAAGGAGAGTGGGTATCCATGTCAGCGGGGAAAGCATCCTGAGACAGCCTATGGAATCAGTGGGCTGAGGGTCACACAAGAATGTCATTCTTGGGAAGGATGGAATTTCGTGAACAAAGAGAATCCTGGATCTTCAGCCTAAATCTTCTCCCCCAACACACACTTCCTCCATCCCCTCCATCCCTGTCACCACTGTCCCGCCAGCCTCCACCAGGCTGCTCTGCCAGAGGTTCCCGAATGGGTCCGACCAGTGAAAACTGGTGCCGATTACAAACCACCTGGACTGTGGGACCCAGGTCAGCCCCTGAAGAGACAAAGGACTGATGGAAATACTTCCAGGAAGGCTGACTCATCCTCTTTATTTTTCTCCCACTTAAAGACACGAGTGGAGAATCGTGATGTTTTTAATCATGATCATTAGTATTGTTCTGTCTTGGTTCCATGGGCTTCTTGAGGGCTGGCAGGATACATCAGCCCTTCCTCATGGACACTGCTGGCTCTCCTCCTGGCTGCGATGCTTTGAATGCTTGCCGTGTGTCAGACTGTGCTCACCCCCCGAGGCCTATGGGTATATTTGTTTTTGTGGTTGGATTTTTTTCCCCTAAACGTGGATCATATGGTATTTACTTCTGAATTCTCTGACTTTTCCCCATGCTTGAAGTTCTTCAGTAACGCCTTATTTCAGGAAAGCACCTGGTAGGCTCCAGGAACCCTCCCTTGCTTGCCTAGGGTCTCAGGAGGCACACTTTAATCCAGTTTCAAATATTCCCTGCGCTGGGTGGGCAGACTCCCAAACCTACTGGTGTAAGCTTGGGCAAAATAATCTTGTGCTGGTTTTTTTCAGTCTATAAAATAAGGGGGCTGGATTAGATGCTCTATAAATATCTTTTCAGCACTGAATTCCTCTGATTCTGGTACACCTAATACCCAAACGTGGTTTTTAAAAAATCACACTTTTCTTCTTTTAACACCTTAAAATATATAATGCGTATAATGTGTCTCGTCAGCATTTCCCGTGGTGACAAGAGTGCTTAGGGTTCATTTTGCACTTCTGCTTTTCCAGTGAAGTGTTAGGTAACACTTGCAATTGACTAAGAAATGTGGTACACTAAACAAAAGATTACAGTGTATGGGAGACAGAATGTTTTAACTGAAGTCACAAAATATCTTATCATAAATTCCATAGAAGGGCTGCAATAATGTTCACTAAAAACGGATTTTTTCCTCAACATGGGATTTGGATTATAATAACACTAATGCCCTGAATTTAAATAACTTCCTTTTGAGAAATCTAAGTTCTTGTTTATGAAGACTTTCCAATTGGATCACAGCAAACAACTAGTACCAACTTCCTGCAGCAAAATAATAATAATAATGTCTCAGTCAAAGGTGGCATTGAATTGGAAATCAACTTCCAATCCAGAGATGTTAGAAACCTATGCAAGGGAATTATTGAAAATTCCCTACCAAAAGAACTAAATGAGAAAACACTGCAACTTTATTTTTCATTGTAATGACGACAGTGAATTGTTGACTCTAAGCTTTTTATTGCTGTGTGCAGGGCACACTCACACTGATGCACGCGTATATACCAGACACACACAGGGCAAGAGGAACCTGAAAAGCTTATATTAAACATACACCTTAATGCTACCATGAGGTTGCAGCAGGAAAAAGAGAATGGCTAGTTACGGACAGCCGGGCCTATGTTCAAGCCTTTTCTACGTTATAACATACACTCCTCAGTATTTCTCTAAGCAGTATTGGTATTAACCCAATTTCATAGACAAATACGGGAGGCTTAGAGAGAGTAAGTAATGGTCTGCATAGCACGCAGTTAGTGACCAGTAGTGGCAGGATTTGTTTTTGTTTTTTTAATTGCAGTATAGTTGATTTACAGTGTTCTGTTAGCTTCAGGTGTACAGCAAAGTGAATTAATTATATATATATATATATATATATGTACACACACACACACACACATCCGTTCTTTTTCAGATTCTTTTCCCATAGGTTATTACAGAATATCGAGGAGAGTTCCCTGTGCAGTACAGTAGGTCCTTACTTGTTATCTATTTTATATATAGTTGTGTGTATATGTTCATCCCAGTCTCCTAATTTATCACTTCCCCACACGTTTGCCCTTTGGTAACCATAAATTTGATTTCAAGACCTGTGAGTCTGTTTCTGTTTTGTAAATAAGTTCATTTGTATCAATGAGGTATCACCTCACACCGGTCAGAATGGCCACCATCAAAAAATCTACAAACAAAAAATGCTGGAGAGGGTTTGGAGAAAAGGCAACACTCTTGCACTGTTGGTGGGAATGTGAATTGATACAGCCACTATGGAGAACACCATGGAGGTTCCTTACAAAACTACAAATAGAACTACCATACGACCCAGCAATCCCACTACTGGGCGTATATCTGGAGAAAACCACAATTCGAAAAGATACATGCACCCCAATGTTCCTTTTGGTAGGATTTGAATTCAGGTCTGTCAGACACAAACATCTGGGCTCTGCCACCGGCTCCCTATAATTTAATAACGACTATATGTTTTGTGCATGATGTCCCCTCTTCAGCAAACGTGTGGACTCACTCCCTGTGAACTTTCTCATGATTCGTGCTAGTAAGAGTCCCAGAATCGCAAGGTTATCAGCAACGTGACTCTCTGTCCGCTAATACTATGAAGAGTCTTGATTGATTCTACAAGACTACTAAACACGCATGAGGGGGTTTCCTTTTTTTCCTGGCAGCAGGTGACGGTGGCCTGTTTCTATTAGCTCCCAACAGAAGCAGAAACGAATTCTTAAAAGCAGATACCGAGTTACTTCAATTATCCCCAGATGGAGTAAAAGCCTGTATTTTGCTCTTCTCTGCCTTGACAACCTAACAAGAACTCCCAAGGAGGGAAAAATGCCTCTTGGGAAGGGGCATTTGTTTCTGTTGCTATCATTAATAAAGGTCTTACTTGAAGTAAATGTGGTACAGTTTTCAGCGGACACACTCAGGAACTAAAGACTCCGCGTGGCACATGACAGTGTTGGACGTGGGCTGGTACTCAGGCCTTCCCGGAAACATGTTTTGATCCCCTTTGATCACACTAATAACACACTGTGAGGCGTCGCTCTGCGGGATGTGGTTAAAGCTTTACTTGAGCTTAAGAAACCACTGGTACTTTCCTGGGGGGAAATATCAGAACATTTTTATTTTTATCTCAATCACTCCAGCAAACTTCATGGAGAATAGTCTCTTTCAGTGATATAGGGCAATTTCTGTCACAAACAATATTTGAAAAGCGATGGCCTAAATAGTCAATATACGGTGGTGGGAAATGGTGAATAAGAAGATGCAGTAGTAAATGTGTAAACTTCCCTCGAGCTGGAGGTTTTTTTTTTCCTTTACAAATTAGGCTGTTAATGTTTTTGTTTATAGTCTTTCCAGCAAATAAGAGAATAGTCTTTTTAAAATATTCAAGATGTCTTTCCTGATTTTTAGATTTCACTCTGATAATTATGTTAAGCCCAAATATCTCTCCAATTTAAAGCTTCCACTTTTCCTCATCCTGGGCTGGCTTCAGGCTGTGCCTGTACTTCCTCTTCTCCCAAATACACAGACTGTTTTGAGTTTCTACGTAGCTAGAGCAGCAAAGGATGAAAAGATGAAAACTGGAAGCCAAGTCATTAGCTAAAGGTAAAGGGAGAAGCTAGAAGAAATTGCTGGGGCCATGAATTATTTGTGTGCGCTTGTTCTTGTGTGTGGACGAGTGTGAGTGTGTGTGTGTGTGTGTGTGTGAGAGAGAGGGAATATGTTACATGGAATGAATTTTAATACGTACCTTAAAGTATAAAAAGAGTAATTTCATTCCTTTTGTCAAACTCCAGACGGTAGCAAATATATTCTGGCAAATATGGGAGAAAATAAGGAAAGATTTTCTAACTTTATACAAAAACGCTTATGACCCGAGTCATACTAGATCTTCCAAACAAACTGGTAGACTTGCTCTTTGACAGAAAACTACACTTTTTCCCCAGGTTGAGAATGGTGTGATTAAGTATGTTGAGGAGAACAGATTAAACTGTATTATGGTGCATCATATTGCGAGCATTTCCTGTGTCATTATTGTTAGCCGTTCCTTTCCAATCTCTCTCTCTCGATTGTTCTGAAAGTATGAGTGCCATGGAAAGCGGATTTACTCATGATGCAAAGGCTCTGATCCCTGATTCAGTCGTCATTATTTCCTTCCCTAAGAGCTTCCTCAAAGGCACTGCCCTAAAGTCTTGTCAGAGCCTGTAATGATTTTCTATAAACCAGAATCATCTATGAGTTATTATTTTGAGAACAGGCCATGGCACAGGCTGTAGCTCTCGTTTTGTATGTTTTCTGCATTTAGTCACTGGTGCAAAACCAGATTTTGTGATATGCTCTTCCCACCGGTTGAGAAGAGAAAGAGTTCCTGTGGAAGAGATTAAGGGAGAGAAATTGTAACGACAGGAGAGAAAATGGCGGTAAAATCACTTCCTCAGAGCAAACTTCAAAGGCACTGGAAGTAGTCGCATTTTCAAATCGGGGCTTTCCCCAAACCGGCTTGTTTGCACTCAATTTGCTAGGTCACTGGGTGACATCGTAATGCAGGAAGTTCCATGTTTGTGCACACGCACACACACTCACATCCTCCTCTTGGTGATCCAGGGTGAGGCTGAACGAATTGTACTGATGGCGTGTTCCCAGTCCCTTCTCTCTCCCTGATGCGTGAAGCTGTCCCCGTGAGAACCGTGTGTGATTCTTGCACTGCTCAGGCTTACTTGGTTTAGGGCTTGTGCCTTTGTTTAGAGTTATGCTGTTGCTTTCATCCTGGAAGAGACAGGGTTTTTTTGTTTTTCTTGTGTTGTTTTTTTTTTTTAAGGGCTTCAAATGCTTGGCTTTTTCTTTGTTTATTTATTTATTTTTGGCCATGTTGGGTCTTCGTTTCTGCGTGCGGGCTTTCTCTAGTTGCGGCGAGCGGGGGCCACTCTTCGTCGCGGTGCGCGGGCCTCTCACTATCGCGGCCTCTCTTGTTGCGGAGCACAGGCTCCAGACGCGCAGGCTCAGTAGTTGTGGCTCACGGGCCCAGTTGCTCCGCGGCATGTGGGATCTTCCCAGACCAGGGCTCGAACCCGTGTCCGCTGCGTTAGCAGGCAGATTCTCAACCACTGCGCCACCAGGGAAGCCCGGAGACAGGTTTTTGATGAGTGGCCTGTGACAACTAGCCTGGTCTCCAGATCCTAGGTCCTGAAGATCTACAGATTTCAGGAGCACGCGTAGGCTCTTCATTCTGGGAAGTTTCATTGCTGTGTTAGCCATTCACTATATCTATTGAATGAAAACTCTGTCCAGGCATGGTACTAGGCTCTGACAATTCAGTGGTGAATGAGATAGATATGGATTTTTGTCCCCGTGGTGGGGGGGGGGTGGTTATAGTTCAGTGGGACTTGTCAAGTAATTAGTGAAAGAAGAACTAAATGAAGCTGGAGAAGAACTCATAACCCAGCTGATCAGCCTTAAACTCATAACTTGTCTCTTCAACTGGACTCTCAATGCCATCCAGCGATCCTACCACATCCCCGCTCTTAGATGACTATTTGTTTTCTTCAGTTTCTTCTAGCTTCTCCCTTTACCTTTAGCTAATGACTTGGCTTCCAGTTTTCATCTTTTCATCCCTTGCTGCTCTAGCTACATAGAAACTCAAAACAGTCTGTGTATGTGGGAGCAGAGGAGGTACAGGCACAGCCTGAAGCCAGCCCAGGATGAGGAAAAGTCGAAGCTTTAAATTGGAGAGATATTTGGGCTTAACATAATTATCAGAGTGAAATCGAAATCATTCTAATCTGGAATGTTATTATCTAAGGGTCACCTGAAAAGCTACGGGGATTTGCCTGCTATGTCAGTCATGTGCAGAAAAAGAGGAAATGGACAGAGTAAGTTTCATGGAGAGGGCTGAGAAAGAGTAAACTTGTTTCCTGCTTGTAACTCAGTTGAACTTCTTCTATAAATCGGTTGTATTGCCATGAACAATTACATGCATAATAATAATTTGAAGCCACAGCAATCAGAAGAAAAAGAAATAAAAGGAATCCAAACTGGAAAAGAAGTAAAACTGTCACTATTTGCAGATGACATGATACTACACATAGAAAATCCTAAAGACACTATCAGGAAACTACCAGAGCTCATCAATGAATTTGGTAGAGTTGCAGGATGCAAAATTAATACACAGAAATCTGTTGCATTTCTATGCACTAACAACAAAAGATCAGAAGGAGAAATTAAGAAAACAATCCGATTTACCATCACATAAAAAAGAATAAAATACCTAGGAATAAACATACCTAAGGAGGCAAAAGACCCATACTCCAAAAACTATAAGATGCTGATAAAAGAAACTGAAGACAACACAAAGAGATGGAAAGATACACCATGGTCTTGAATTGGAAGAATCAGTATTGTTAAAATGAACATACTACCCAAAATAATCTACAGATTCAATGTAATCCCTATCAAATTACCAATGGCATTTTTCTCAGAACTGTAACAACATATTTTAAAATGTGTATGGAAACAAGAAAGACCCCAAATAGCCAAAACGATCTTGAGAAAGAAGAATGGAGCTGGAGGAATCATGGTCCTTGACTTTAGGCTATACTACAAACCTACTGTAATCAAAACAATATGGTACTGGTACAAAAACAGACATGTAGATCAATGGAACAGAATAAAGAGCCAGAAATAAACCCATGCACTTACAGTCAGTTAATCTATGACAGAGGAGGCAAGAATATACAATGGAGAAAAGACCACCTCTTCAATAAGTGGTGCTGGGAGAAATGGACAGCTACAGGTAAAAGAATAAAATTAGACATTCTCTAACACTATATACAAAAACAAACTCAAAATGGATTAAAGACCTAAGTGTAAGATCAGATTCTATAAAACTCCTAGGAAGAACACTCTTTGACATAAATTGCAGCAATATTTTTTTTTGGATCTATCTCCTAAAATAATGGAAACAAAAGCAAGAGTAAACAAACGGGACCCAGTTAAACGTTTCTGCACAGCAAAGGAAACCATAAACAAAATGCAAAGACAACACCGAATGGGAGAAAATATTTGCAAACGAAGCAACCAACAAGGAATTAATTTCCAAAGTATACAAACAGCTCATACAAGCTTAATATAAAAAAAAAAAAAATCAAAAAATGGGCAGAAGACCTAAACAGACATTTCTCCAAAGAAGACCAAAAGGCATGTGAAAAGATGCACAACATTGCTAATTATTAGAGAAATGCAAATAAAAACTACAATTAGGTATCACTTCACACTGGTCAGAATGGTCATCATCAAAAAGACTACAAACAATAAATGCTAGAGAGGGTGAGAAGAAAAGGGAACGTCTTTCACCACTGGTGGGCATATACGTTGGTACAGCTACTATGGAAAATTGTATGGAGGTTCTGTAAAAAATATAAAAATACAGCTAACATATGATCTGGCAGTCCCACTCCTGGCATATAACCAGAGAAAACTAATTCAAAAAGATACATAGGGGCCTCCCTGGTGGCGCAGTGGTTGACAGTCCTCCTGCCGATGCAGGGGAGGTTCGTGCCCCGGTCCGGGAAGATCCCACATGCCGCAGAGTGGCTGGGCCCGTGAGCCATGGCCGCTGAGCCTGCGCGTCTGGAGCCTGTGCTCTGCAACGGGAGAGGCCACTACAGTGAGAGGCCCGTGTACCGCAAAAAAAAAAAAAGATACATGGACCCCAATGTTCATAGCAGCACTATTTACAATAGCCAAGCCATGAGAGCAGCCAAAATGCCTACCAACAGATGACTAAATAAAGAAGATGTGAGATATATATATATATAAATATATATTATATATTTGTATATTATACATATATCACATGTATACACATACACAATGGAATATTATTCAGCCTTAAAAAAGAATGAAATAAAGCCATTTGCAGCAACATGGATGGACCTAAAAATTATCATATTGAGTGAAGTAAGTCAGAGAAAGACAAATACCATATCATATCACTTACATGTGGAATCTTTAATAAAAGATATACATGAACTTATTTACAAAACAGTAATGGATGCACAGACATACAAAACAAACTTATGGTTACCAAAGGGGAAAGGGGTGGGAGAAATAAATTAGGAGTTTAGGATTAACATATATACAACAGATAACCAATAAGGACCTACTGTTTAATCCCAGGGAAGTATACTCAATATTTTGTCATAACCTATAAGGGAAAAGAATCTGGAAAATAATACATATATAACCGAATCCCTTTGCTTTACGCCTAAAACACTGTAAATCAATTATACTTCAATAAAAAAAAAAGGATGTTATACATCTAAGAATTGATGGTAAAGAAGACCGAACACCTTAGTCTGCTTTCAGATTTAACCTTCAGCTGTACGATTTCTGTTCCAAAAAAGAGTAACAGTCCCTTTCAGTCCAGTTGCTACTAAAATCTGAGGGACCGGTGCCAGAATTTCAGAAGCTTGAAGGGCAGGGATGAGACTCAGCTCTGACTTCCGGCCTCAGGCCCGCTCGCTCATCACCATGGCTCCAGCTCGCCGACTGATAGAGACCTAAGGGTACAGGTGGGCTGCACTTGAACTGTACGCCACTGTAAACAGCCACACTTACAGAAGCTGTGTACAGTCATGAAGGTTACACTGCTCCATCTGGCAACAGCAATTCCCACCGAATTCCACGTTAGGAAGAACACTTGCATTGCTCGTTATCTGCAGGGGCATCTAGTTCAATTCCCTTATACACAGATGAAGAGACTGAGGTACAGAGTAACAAAGCTACCTGCCAAAAGCCACAGACCTCAACAGCAGCCTGCGTGGAGAATCCCGCCTTCCTGACTATCAGCGTCCCCACAATTCCCCCAGGGATTTTTTAATGCTGCCCACTTGGCATTAAACACTATCACCAGCTTCTCCACTATACCTGACAAAGCACGTGTGCTTTGAACAGGCATGTTCCCTTCTGCTGAGATCTGGAACAAGGTAGTACACTAGCTACCCAACCCTCCAACCGATCGGGTCGGAATTCAAAGAACCTGGAGCAGCCCTGAGATACAGAGGCTCACCTAAGAATAGGATTCCCTGTATAATAAACATAGTAGTAACTGCCATTGAATTAAACGTCTACTACCTGAGTCCTCTGGTAGACTTCGGACATGCGTTTGCATTTGCTTAGGAAGGCTCTCTGAAGATAAAGTCACTCAATGCATGCAAACCCAGCTTGGATGCCAGAACCCACGTTCTTTCCATGCCACTACTTAATGAACAAGGGCCTGTCCACCTGGGTGTCCAGGTTAATGAGGCAGCCCCCTTCCCTTGGGGGCTGTCTCCCTATCCTGCATGGAGGCGGTCTTGTCTGAGGCTCTGACACTCTGTATATGTCTTATTAGCCCCCTCCCGCTATTGCTGGGCCTGACCTGTGGACTCGTGCAGTGGCTGGCGTCCTGCTCCATCAGGGACGGGTTTCTGTCAACAAAGCCATGTACCTCTCACGGTCCAGAGCAGTACTGCTGGTGCCACCCGCCACAGACCCTCGGAGTGGAATTACTTCACCCAGCCCGATCCACTTTCGACAGCTTTCCCATAATAAATGCTGATGACAGATGACTGGATGGTCACCTACTGTTAGTCAGCATTACACTGAGAGCCTCAAATTTACTGTTGAACTTGATGGTACTCATCCACCCTGCACCCTCAGGCTACCTGTCATCCAGGCACACATCAGATCATGGCCAGAAGCATAAAGAAATACCCCTTTGGTGTGTTGACACAGTTGAAAAGGCCTTGTGCAAGAGCTATGAAAAGAAACAACCAATGTGAGATGTACACGGAGAGACTCTGGGTTCCTGAGAATCGCGGGTTGTTGGTCATTCTTCACGCTGTCAGCGGGAAACTCACCCAACACAGGTTTGTAAAATTACATCAGTGGCAATAAGCAAGTTGGAAAAAGTAGTGATTGGTAAGGTGGAGAGTTCCAGTTAGCCTCAGGTGACAAGTTTTTCCTGTAGGTGCTATACTGTACAGCAGTGGTTTACAATGTGCATGAAAATCAGCTGGGGCTCTTGTTACAATGTGGATTCTAGCTCAGTCCATCTGAGGTCGGGCCTGAGGCTCTGCATTTCTAAAAGGCTCCCCTAACATCCTGAAAGCCACTGGCCCTCAGGCTGCACTTTGCATAGCAAGTGCATAGACCCCCTTGACACAGGTTTAGAAAGGAAAAGATATAGTTGACTTACTTGGATCTAAATCATGCATGTAGGTGGCATTGGAACCTTCCAGCCAAGTTGCATGATTTTACCAGAAAAGTATACATTGACAGAGGAAGAAAACCAAGCCAGCACTGAGTCTCAGAGCCTGAAGGAGATGGAGCCTGGGGTTGAGGGGTCTGGACACACGTTTAGAAATCAAGAGAGGGAAAGAATGGGCAGCAGTCATAGAAATAGTAACAGTGATTTTCAACTGAATAAACAGCCCGTGTCCAAAAAGCAGAGAAGGTAGCCTGGGATATTTGAAGTCAGGCCCAGGAATTCCAGACCCAGGACGCTAGACTCACTGGCACAGAAAAGGCAAACTGCGAAGTCTTAACAACAAGCAATGGAAAGAAACCAGTGCAGGAAAACCAAAAGCGCCAGAGTAAGTTTAGGGTCACAAACGTCCCGAAGGCAACCAGGTAGATTCCCAGATGTGGGAAGTGAACTTACCTGCTCGTCTTCAGCTTCCAGACGGAACTAAGCAGGGAGATGAAAGCGTCCTAGTTCCAGAGGAAATAGCACGTCCAGCGAGGAATCCAGGAAGGGCTGAATTACAGGAGCCGGAAAAGTCAGCACAGCCTCAGCTCTGCCACTCACGTCAAACCTGCCGTAAAGTTACGTCGTACTGAACCAATGAAAGGCCTGTATTCCTTCCTACCTGCGTGGGGCGAGGTCAACACGAGTGACGTAAGTGGCTCTAGCTGTGCAAACTGGCAAAGGGTACGAGGCCCGAGGCGTGCTGGTAAAGGCTGGAGCCTCCAAGTGAGGTCCCAGATCAGCGATATTAGCATCACCTGGGAACCTGTCAGGAAATGTAAATTTCTCAGCCCTGCTCCAAACCTGCCAATCAGAAACTGGGGGGTGGGTCGTGCAGCCTGTGTTCCCAGGAGCCCTCCATGTGATTCTGATGCAGGCTCAATGGAGTCTATTAAAAGCATGGGGGAGACACAAGGCCAGGTGTGGCCAAGGACAGTCATTATATGTGGCCTTGATAATGGCGCCTTTACCATAAACTTCTTAGAGAAAATCATAGGCAGAACACTCCCTTGACATAAATCATAGCAAGATCTTTTTGATCCACCTCCTAGAGTAATGAAACTGAAACCAAAATGAACAAGTGGGATTTAATTAAACTTAAAATCTTTTGCACAGCAAAGAAACCATAAACAAAAGCAACCTTCAGAATGGGAGAAAATATTTGCAAACGAAGCAACTGACAAGGGATTAATCTTCAAATTATACAAACAGCTCATGGGGCTCAATATCAAAAAAAAAAACAAACAACCCAATCAAAAAGTGGGCAGAAGATCTAAACAGACATTTCTCCAAAGAAGGCATACAGAGGGCTAAAAAGCACATGTAAAGATGCTCAACATCGCTAATTATTAGAGAAATGGAAATCAAAACTACAATGAGGTATCACCTCACACCAGTCAGAATGGCCATCATCAAAAAATCTACAGACAATAAATGCTGAAGAGGGTGTGGAGAAAAGGGAACCCTCTTGGGCTGTTGGTGGAAATGTAAATTGGTATAACCATTATGGAGAACAGTATGGAGGTTCCTTTAAAAACTAACCACAGAGCTACCTTAAGATACAGCAATCCCATTCCTGGGCACATATCCAGAGAAAACCATAATTTGTAAAGACACATGAGCCCTAATGTTCATTGCAGCACTATTGACAATAGCCAGGACATGGAAGCAACCTAAATGTCCAGGAAAGAGGAATGGATAAAGATGTGGTATGTATATGCAATGGAATATTACTTGGCCATAATAAAGAAGGAAATAATGCCATTTGCAGCAACATGGATGGACCCAGAGATTGTCATACTGAGCGAAGTCAGACAGAGAAAGAAAATATCACATATTGCTTATACGTGGAATCTACAAAAAGGGTACAAATGAACTTATCTACAAAACAGAAATAGAGTTACAGATGTAGGAAAAAAACTTACTGTTACCAGGGGATAAAGGGCGGGGGGAGGGATAAATTGGAAGATTGGGATTGACATATACACACTAGTATATATAAAATAGATAAGTAATAAGGACCTACTGTATTGCACAGGGAATCCTACTCAATACTCTGTAATGCCTATATGGGAAAAGAATCTAAAAAAGAGTGGATATATGTATATGTATAACAGATCCACTTTGTTGTACACCTGAAACTAACACAACATTGTAAATCAACTATACACCAGTAGGGACTTCCCTGGTGGCGCAGTGGTTAAGAATCCACCTGCCAATGCAGTGGACATGGGTTCGAGCCCTGGTCTGGGAAGATCCCACATGCTGTGGAGCAACTAAGCCCGTGAGCCACAACTACTGAGCCCACATGCCACAACTACTGAAGCCCATGCGCCAGGAGCCTGTGTTCCACAGCAAAGAGAAGCCACTGCAGTAAGAAGCCCGTGCACTGCAATGAAGAGTAGCCCCCGCTCGCCGCAACTAGAGAAAGTCCGTGTGCCACAACGAAGACCCAACGTAGCCAAAAATAAATAAATAAATATAATAAAAAGTTTTTAAAAAACTATACACCAATAAACATTTTTTAAAATAAAAACCTAGTGAAGACTAAAGGCTGTTTACAGGGAGAAGAAAACCCAGGAGAGATCATGTAAAATAATAAAACATGCTCAGTGATCAGCAGCTTCGGGCAATGATGTTCTGTGCTCGAGTTTTATCAGTGTTGAGGAATCATCCAGCCATGGGCAGGACAATAATGATTCGATGCTGATAGTGAGAGACACCCTGAGGCCCAAGAGGGTCGACTTACAATCTGTGTTTGCAAATTCTCTCGTGATGTATTTGTATGAGGCTCACCGAAAACAAGTGCTTTTGGTGCCCATGCTTGTGAAGAGATCTTCTCAGAGGGGAAAAACAAACTTGAGAAAAGCAAACATGCTGGTGTCATGGGATCTGTTTGACAAAAATACTGAGAAAGAATTTTGTTTTAAATATGACCACAAGTGTAAGACACAAAAACCCCTAAATAACACGCAGGGGCTTGAATTACAGGCACACCTGGTTTTGCTGTGCTTTGCTTCATTGTGCTTCACGGAAACTGCCTGTTTTACAAATTGAACGTTTGTGGCAACCCAGCCTTGAGCAAGTCTATTGATGCCATTTCCCAACAGCGTTTGCTAACTTAGCGTCTGTGTGTCACATTTGGTAATTCTCACAATATTCCAAGCTCTTTCATTATGGTGATAGTTGTTATGGTGATCAGTGGTCTTTCATGTTACTATTGCAAAAATAGCAATTCACTGAAGGCTCAGATGTTGGTGAGCTTTTTTCAGCAATAAAGTGGTTTTTAGTTCAGGTCTGTACATTGTTTTTAGACATAACGCTAGTGCAGACTTAATAGACGAGTCTAGTGTAAGCGTAACTTTTATATGCGTTGGGGAACCAGAAGATTCGCGTAGACGAGTCTAGTGTAAGCGTAACTTTCATATGCGTTGGGAACCAGAAGATTCGCGTAGACGAGTCTAGTGTAAGCGTAACTTTTATATGCGTTGGGGACCAGAAGATTCGCGTAGACGAGTCTAGTGTAAGCGTAACTTTTATATGCGTTGGGGACCAGAAGATTCGCGTGAGTCGCTTTATGGCCACATTTGCTTTATTGTGATATTGACTTTGTTGTGCTCGTCTCGAACCAAACCCACAGTATCTCCCAGGTCTGCCTGTGTACTGACTGATTCGGCCACTATGAGTTGGACATGGACTCTCTTCAGACATTAAAGATGCAAGAAGAAATAAAACATAATCTCTTCCATGTACTTGTGGTACAGTGATAAGAGTGGGACAGAGAAGATGACAGTACATTCAGTAGACAGAGCTGTACTAGAAGTTCACCCACGGAGCTTTGGGAGCATAGAGTTTCTCCAAAAAGCATCAAAGAACTCTTTTCAAAAGGAGTAACCGTTAGTTTGACTCTGAAGAACAAGAGCCCGGAAGAACATCCGAGCAGAGGGAATGATGTGTGGGAAGATGCGGAGGCAGGAAATGTCCTCTGGGCAAAGCTGGAGGCTCGGAGTGGGTAGGGGGAGAGGCATGAGGCCAGAGAGCTAGTGGGCAGCTCATGGAAGCTATTTATTTACAGTAGCCAGGACATGGAAGCAACCAGAACGTCCATCGACAGATGAATGGATAAAGAAGATGTGACATA
Source organism: Orcinus orca (assembly GCF_937001465.1). Classification (NCBI taxonomy): domain Eukaryota; kingdom Metazoa; phylum Chordata; class Mammalia; order Artiodactyla; family Delphinidae; genus Orcinus; species Orcinus orca. The sequence continues at coordinate 33,990,130 of NC_064579.1, forward strand.
TATATACATATACATATGTGCATGTATGTATATGTGCACACACACACAATGGAATATTACTCAGCCATGAAAAAGAATGAAATAACGCCATTTGTAGCAACGTGGATGCACCTCGAGATGATCATACTAAATGACATTAAGACAAAGACAAACATCCTATGACATCGCTTTTATGTGGAATCTTAAAAAATAAAAAAGATACAGATGATCTTATTTACAATACAGAGACAGACCCACAGACATAGAAAACAAACTTATGGTTACCAAAGGGAAAAGGAGGGATCAATTAGGCATTTGGGATTAACACATATACACTACTATATATAACATAGATAAAAAACAAGGACCCACTGTATAGCACAGGGAAGTATACTCAGTATTTCGTCATAACCTATTAGGGAAAAGAATCTGAAAAATTATATATATATATATATATATATATATATATATATACACACACACACACACACACACACACACACATACACACACACACACACACACACATATATATAAAATTGAATCACTGTGCTGTACACCTGAAACTACCACAATATTGTAAATCAACTCTACTTCAAAAACAAAAATAAATAAATAATTTGATGAGGCAGAAAATAATTATAAGTTGCTATTTGTGAAGACAGCATAAATTGAGGAGATTCAGGACAATCTAGTCCATCCTGAACCTAAGATACATTTTCCCTAAAATTAAGAAAAAATATTGTTTTATGACTATAGTTCCAAACCAGACATTGTGCCCATTTCCATTATCTATTTTCGGTTTCTCTCAGGGAATATTTCATTCCTCGACTAACCTAACCTTCTGAAATGTATTGAAAAGCAATGTCTCAATACGAGAGTGCTTGATGTACAATAATGCATCTCAGATTATTTTTAATGGAAAACGTTCTTATAGAAGTTAACCTGTTGAATAGTCGCTTTGAAGTATTAGCCTGTATGAATGCAAGTGGTCTTTAAGAAAAAAAGGTCTACACAGGTAATCTAGCTCTGAGGGCTTTATACCCTTGTATTGTTATCTGTTATAAAATCTGTTTATTTGAATCACCACTACATTTGTTGTTTACCTTAGGTAGATTAAATGTCATCACTTAAAACTGCTAAGACACAATTTAACTAGTAATGTTTTTATCACTTTACATGGTAAAATGTTTTTTAAAGTATGAACCTTTTCCAGCACATTAGCTTTTATTAGTAGTAACAGTAATAAGTGCTAACACTTTTAGAGTGATTTCTATGTGACAGGCAGACCAAGTACCCTAAATGCGTTGCCACATTTAATCCTCAGAACCATGAAGTCGGTGCTATTATTTTGCTCACTTTACAGATGAGGACATTAAGAGCTGTGGAGGTTCAGAAACTGGACGAAGGTCACATAGCTGGTGACGGCTTGAGCTGAGATACGAATCAAGTTCTGTCTCATTCTAGAATATATTATCTTCGCCGCTAAAAATCAGTTGCTTCTCATTCTAAGTGGACAGAAAAGTGCTTTTCTTAAGATTCTTCTTCAACTGTCTTAATTCCTGTGATTGTTTTATTTAAGGTATAATCAGTATATAGAAATCTGGAATCAAATTTAAACAACTCAACAAGCAACCATGTTTAATTAAGAAAACAAAATTATTCATTGTGAGTTAACTTATTTACAGTTTCATAAAGCAAGTGACTTCTATTTCCAACCCGAGCTTTTCCTTGTGTATTCACTGCGTTAACCCAGCTTTGTTACAGATATCCCTAACATTTTGTCTGGGAAAAGGAAATTTCCCTCCTCTCCCTCTTGAATTCTTGTGGCTGGACTAATAATAAAATTGACACAGGACAGAGTAACAGGAGAAAAAGAAACAAATTTTAATTCGCACACTTGGAGGTCGCCTAGAAATGGGGCCCAAGAAGTGACCAAAGTAGGGAGCTTTTTTACTCCTTAGACAAAGAAACAGTAAGTTTGTAAGGAACTGACGGGACAAAGAAGCTTAGATTTGGGATGCTCGATGAGTGAAGAATCTACACAGACTTTGGGCTTGGGGTAGTACATTAAAGAGGCCACAAGGTTCGTTTATATAGGCCTCTCAGCCTGAACTCACCGTCTCTGGCGTAAGGGTGTCCTTCTACTTCCAGATGCAGGAAGTGCACCTTTCACGTGAGAGATTTATTTCCTGCTTTCAGCAGGGGACAGAAAGGAGGTTCAGAATGTCCCTCTTTTATGGCCATATCTTCAGTAACTTTAATTCAGAATCATCAATATGCCATTGTGGCACATTTAGGGGCAGCCCACATAGAGCTCCAACAATTTCAATGGCTAAACATAACAAAGATTAGTTCAAGTTCAGGTCTAATGCAAATCAATTCATTCTCTGTTCCATGTGTTAATGGACACTTGCTCCCTCTGTCTGTGCCCTTACCATCTCATAAGTCTTTGCAATTCTCCCCTGTGTCCTATGCACTTGACAAGATGTTGAATGAAAAGAAAGAAGTTGGAGGGTCAGGATGGAAGACATCAGGGATTAGCATACATCACTTTCACCCACATACTATTGGCCAGAATTCAGTTATAAGCACACACTTCACTCCAAGGAAAAATGGGTAATGTCGTTTGGCAGTGAGGCTGGCAGAAAGACGATCGACATTGGTAAATAATTAACCAGCCAGTGCCAGCCATGCCTTATAGACCTTAAGGTATACTCACTGACAATTTCAAAAAGTATTCAGATTTTCACATGTTTACTGTTACTCTAGGGATGATTTAGTCTCTAAGTCCGTAGGCCTTGTGATTCACATTGCGACAGCTTAGCTGATGATAATTAAAGAATATTTTAGGCACTTATTTTTATTTTCTTCCTCAGAATTGTAGAATTTTCCATGTACTTCATCCTTCCATATATCTTCACTACCTGAGAGAATTTTTTTATATTGTAAGAGGCTGATGTATTGAATTGAAGTGGAATTTCACGCCTGATGACTTACTAATTGGGTGTTCAGTAGATTCTAATTTGTGTTTTTTTTTCCCAAATTGAATAACGTTGAATATATCAATTTTACAACATCATTTTATGAAGATTTCACAATTTATAAGCTTTTTTTAAGCATCTTTATTGGAGACAATTTATAAACTTTGATTAACATTAACATACACCTAATTGCTGTTCTGCCAGTGAGTTAAGAAAGTAGATGTTAAGAATCCAACCTTTTCTTTATTGTCTCAAGACTCATGTGATTTGTTTTGGTTGCATAGTCTGGATGCTTTCCTATCACACCTGATGTTTCACATGTATCCCTAGTAAAGGCACCACTCAGCCTATAAGGATAGCCGCTGTGAACACATCCGCTGCTCACTTTATTTTTCTAACCCCACCTCGATTCTTCACTTTATTCTCACGGATTATTCATCCTGAAGTGTTGACGCGCTTTTGATAAAATTAATATGTTCCTCTTTTCTCAGCGGGTCATTACCGTGAGACTTCATAACATTTTTCATTTGTTCTTCTTCGACAAGGTGCGTTGTCTTCAATTTTAAGTTGAGACTTTATAACTTGCAACATCTCAAGTGCATAGTATACCAAATTCAGTATAATGAGAAAATGTAACCTTTCTTACCCTGTTAAAGCTCTCCAAAACTCTTTGATTTCATATAATATTACCTCTTTCCCCTACAGCCTTGATATGAAAATTCTCATTACTGATAGTTTAGTCATAGATGTATCTCTGTTTTTAAAAATTTCTACATTCTGAACTCTTTCCGCATTATCGCTCTTGGTGGAAATTTAAAATATATGTGGCCAAAAGAATAATATTGGGAAAAAATTGTGTCATGTCTTACATAGAACATAATAGGTACATAGTATTACTTGCTTAATAAACAAATAAGAATGAGGAGGAGTTACTCTTTGAATCACTATTATTTTCTTTACTGTGTGTTCAAAAGACAAGGTCAGCGGGCCAAAAGGTCAGTATTTAGAAGATGATGGCTATAATCCTTGCTTAGTCACCCAAGACCAATTCCTTGTTTGATACTGTGTTATACATGCCATCAGATTGAAAACAAAAAATCCAATTAAAAAATGGGCAGAAGACCTAAATAGACATTTCACCAAAGAAGACACACAGATGGCCAAGAGGCACATGAAAAGCTGCTCAACATCACTAATCATTAGAGAAATGCAAATCAAAACTGCATTGAGGTATCACCTCACACCAGTTAGAATGGGCATCATCAGAAAATGTAGAAACAGCAAATGCTGGAGAGGGTGTGGAGAAAAGGGAACCCTCTTGCACTGCTGGTGGGAATGTAAATTGATACAGCCACTATGGAGAACAGTATGGAGGTTCCTTAAAAAACTGAAAATAGAACTACCATGTGACCCAGCAATTCCAGTACGGGGCATATACCCTGAGAAAACCATCACTCAAAAAGAGTCATGTACCGCAATATTCATTGCAGCTCTATTTACAGTAGCCAGGACATGGAAACAACCTAAGTGTCCATCGACAGATGAATGGATAAAGAAGATGGGGCGCATATATACAATGGACTGTTAGCCATAAAAAGAAACGAAATTGAGTTATTTGTAGTGAGGTGGATGGACCTAGAGTCTGTCATACAGAGTGAAGTAAGTCAGAAAGAGAAAAATACTGTATGCTAACACATATACATGGAATCTAAAAAATAATAATAATGGTACTGATGAACCTAGTGGCAGGACAGGAATAAAGACGTAGATATAGAGAATGTTCTTGAGGACATGGCGGGGAGGGAGAAGCTAGGACGAAGTGAGAGAGTGGCATGGACATATATACACTACCAAATGTAAAATAGATAGCTAGTGGGAAGCAGCCGCATAGCACAGGGAGATCAGCTCGGCGCTTTGTGACCACCTAGAGGGGTGGGATAGGGAGGGTGGGAGGGAGACGCAAGAGGGAGGAGATATGGGGATATATGTATACGTATAGCTGATTCACTTTGTTATACAGCAGCAACTAACACACCATTGTAAAGCAATTATACTCCAATAAAGATGTAAAAAAACAAGTAAATAGCCCCCTTTTTGTCTTTAATGTATCAGATTGTACTTAAATATATGAGCAACTACATGCTGAAAATATATTAAATTTTTAAAAGCAATTAAAAATTTTTGAAGTTACTCCATAAAAATTGAATGTGATAGGCAAAATACACACCTCTCTAAATATTAAAATTAAAAATTTGAAACTAAAATTAAAGCAAAGATTCTCACTGGATCTGCAGAAGTAAAGATATAAGAGAGCAAAGGAACTTTCACTCCGTTGAAGCTGGTGGTTTGTATATTCCTTCAGTGATTGCTAAGGCCACCAGTACTGTTCTTCAGACAAGTCTGTGAATTTGTTCTCTTTCATGGCTTCCAAAGCAGTTGGGAGAGTGACTCTCCAGAGACTTTGAAGGGATTTGATTTTTGATGCCAAAGTACTATGGTGAAAGTTCAGGTATTGAAAGAGTGCATGAGAAAATCTCTATGGGAGATCCATTTCACAAGGACTTTGTAAAAGCATCAGACAAGAGTCTCACTTGACACGGAATATAGAAGTTCTATGCCAAAAATTTGTCAACACAGTCGATCTTGTGGACAGAAATATAGATTTGAACTTACAAAGTATGATGCCCTGTCAAAGGACTGATCATTCCACAACTGAGTTCAACAATAAATTCCAGGAGGCTTGTGAAACCCACCACCGATGTGATTCCCGAACATGAATAAGCAGTTGGTCCACAGCTCTGCAAAGATATAAATCTGGATCGTGACATGGGTAATAAATTAGTATATGAACGATTCAATACAGGATTACGAACTATGAGGCAAGCACTTATGAAAACTTTCTTTCCTAAACCACTGTATAATCCAAGCAGACAGTTCTCTGTCAGTCTGAATGGATGCATTTAGGGTATAACAGGTAGGCTGGGAGGGCCCCTCTAGATCATTTGTGTGGCAGGGACGCCTGTGTTGTGAGGATGTAACATTTATCAATAGTCAGTGTTCTGCAAAGAACGTGGAAACACCTGGCAGTTCTCCAAATGCATAAGAGAGCAGATCTATACAGCAGACTGCAGTATGCTGTGAGTCAGGCAGAAGATATTTGGGTTAATCAGATTTTATGGTTACCAGATACCTTGCCTACATGGACAATTTTTAAGGAATTAAAATACAATGAAATCCAATTTATGAAAAAATAGTCTAACCATGGCTTAGTTGATAATTCAGAAGCATTCGGGGAACCTACAAAGCCTTAGGGATATAATTATGAATCTTGATTATTATTTTACTTTTAATTTATTTATTATTTAACTGTCAATCTGTTGAGTGCAGGCTACTAGAACTTTCTGGTAGATAGCACACTGAACCACACAACCTTTGTTTCCCTTTATTCATTGATATTTCAGAGGATGGAAGTGAAGGTTTTACTTTAATTTTTGATTAGCTTTTCAAATTAAAGAAGTAATCTACAATTCCTGTGAGTATAGATAAACAAAGTGCTTCCTAAAGAGTAATTGAAGTAATTTTTCACTAATGATGAAGGGAAAAACATAAGGATTTAAAATGTGTTTCTTCTGATTCTTTCTGATAATCTACTAAATATTCAATGATTAAATCTTGAGAGCAGGAAAAGTGTTACTTTCTTAAATAGTTCAATAAAAAGTACACACACACACACACACACACACACACACACACACACACACACACACACACACACACACACACACACACACACACCCCAAATAGCATATAGTGGCTTGTATTTTTCTATGAGATTTTACACAGGTGACAAGATGGAGTAGTGATTAAAAGTGTCTCTAGACGCAGAAAAACCTAGGTTCAAATCCCAGCTCTACCAATTACTATTTTTGTGACTCTGGGCGATCTAATTAGAGCTCTTCCAGTCTCTGTTTTTTCACTCAAAGAATTACGATAATAAGCGTCCTTCATTATTGTGAAGGTGAAATGAGGTAGTACCATGTCAAACATTTAGAGCAGTGCCTGGCAATATACATATACTAAGTGTTCAATAAATGTTAGGTATTCTTAGTATATTTAATATTTGACTATCATGGAATTGATTCTTAAACAGCAGCTTCATGCCTGGTCCATTCAGTTTCCTGCTTCGGTGCATTTGCACCTGCTGTTCCCCCACCTGGGAGCCCCATTCTCATAATCTTCCAGCCAACCTTCTACCGCATCTTCAAGATGTAGCGTCGTCAATGCTCGGTTAAGCTCTCTCTCTGACTCTTGTTAGAGTTAGTGACTGACACTCATGATAGTACAGTGTTGTTCACTCTCTCCTCTGTGCCAACATCGTCGCTTATATAATCCTCTATTATTTTTAAAGTAACTTTGTATATGAAATATTTATTTACATACCCATCTCTCCCACTGGACCACGAGCTTGTAGACAGGGAGCCCATGTCACATACAGAAGGTGTTTAATAACCACACGCTGCCTTCCTGCTGAAAGAAGGAATGGACAAATGTTATGTCCTCTAGTTTAATGAACTTGAAGATTTTGAATCTTAAAAACATGAATATATTTTTAAATGCTGTAAATCTCATTTTTAAAGATAATGGTATATTTTCTATTTCTGTTTGAACTGGGATTGGCTTGTTGTTTGTTTTATTTAGTTTTTGGTTTTAAAGCTATGTATACACATGGAGGAAATTCAAACGCTATGGAAGGATGTACAGTGCAAGCAGACAGCTTCTTCATCCGTGTGCCAGCCTCCAGTGCGCCTTCCCAGAGATGCTCTCCATATTCAAGTTCATATGTGAGTGTGTGTCTGCCACACACATCTTTTCATACAGATGGAAACTAGGGAACATACTATGTTTGACCTTTTTATTGCTGTTTGATGACAGAGGTTGGAACTTTTACATAGGAGCAGCACAGTAGATCCGCCTCAGTTTGGTAACAGCTGCATAATATTCTGTTGCATGAAGGTCCATTTCACGGAGGGTGGGTCCCCTGATACAGGAACCCCTGGGGAAGGCAGTGCCTTTTCCACCCTGTCTGCTTTGCTCGGTGGTATCCACACAGGTGTCAGGATAAGCGGGGCGTGGTTTGAAGGCTCAGGATGAAATAACGAGGGAGGGAGGAGTAAGACTGTGACTTACTATAACTTAATAATGTTATTCCTTCATGTAAAACATTTTTAATATGTATTTCATGCAGTTTGTAAGTGTACAGTTCAAAGGGGAGTTTGGCTACATCCTGGGTAAATCGAAAGACTTTTGTGGGTGTGGTGTTCGTATTGAAATTGGGTGGCTGTAGCATTATTTTGGGTGAGCGGTGAGATTTTTCTTTTCTGATTATATAATTTGAACATATGAAAGTCAAAAGCCAAAAAAAAAAAAAAATGTTAAGGATAGTTAATAATGTCAGCAACAGAGAAAATCAGTATTAAACTTCCATAATTTTTCTTAACAAATTACTGCTTCACCTAGTAGAAAGTCATAAACACTCTCTATGGCATTATATATCTGTATAATATATAGATACACATACACATGTATAGATAAATTTAACAACAGGAATTTTGCATCCTAGAAATGTGCTGTAATTCCCTCAGGCATTTTACACATAACCGACTTTAAAACCGACCACTGGACTTTTTATTTCTGATTTTTGCTGTCATTAGTAACACTGCTGTGAATATGTACCTTTTGTTGCTCTCGGGTAAACTCTTTAAGATTAAAAGCGGAGCTTCTGGTCCCAAGAGTGTGAACGACATGGCCCAGCTTTTCGACGCATGTTGTCAAGTAACCACCTAAGGAGACGACAGCAATTTACACTCTTGCTACCAGTGCGACAGAAGACTGCCCTGAATTTCTTCTAATTGTGGATAGCTTGCTTTCACTTTGCCTACTTGATATGGGGTTTTAACTTTTGTGATGTTGATCACTTTTTTTGTTGTTGAGTTTTATAGGGTGTTTACACAAACATTTGTCTATCATACATTTAAAATATTTTTGCCAGTTTCATGTTACTTAACTAGTTCTTTGTTTTGATGTGTAGAATTTAAAAATTTCTCTGTAGACAAATAGAGAAACCTTGCCTCTTTTGATTTTTTACTTTGTTTTTATGTTTAAAAGGTCTTCTTACACATAAAGTTTTTAGCTTTGAAGTTACGTGTACATATAGTCAGATAAATACTAACTTTTAATTTCATTTTTCACATTTATCTTTTTTTAATCCACTGTATTAGCAAGGGGGTAGGATACAACAAGCACCCGAAATAGAGTTGCTCAAAAGTGAGAGAAACTAATTCTTTCTCACATAATGTTCTAGATGTAGACCAGTGGTCTGACACAGGGAAGCAGTTTGGTATATCCGGTCTTCTAGGGACCTTTGTCCATCAAGTTGCTTCTCTATTTCAACTTTTTTCTCCCTAACCCATAGAATCAAAGCTGGGTCACCAGAAAAACAGTTACTTTTCCAATCTGTGCAAAGGAGACAGGGAGAGAAGAGAACAAGTATCTTCTTCTTCCTCTTCTTCCTCTTCTTCTTCTTCTTCCTCTTCTTCCTCCTCTTCCTCTTCTTCCTCTTCTTCCTCCTCTTCCTCTTCTTCTTCTTCTTCCTCTTCTTCCTCCTCTTCTTCCTCTTCTTCCTCTTTGTCTCCTTCTTCCTCTTCTTCCTCTTCTTCCTCTTCTTCTTCTTCCTTCTTCTTCCTCTTCTTCTTCCTCTTCCTCTTCTTCCTCTTCTTCTTCTTCTTCTTCTTCTTCCTCTTCCTCTTCTTCTTCCTCTTCTTCCTCTTCTTGTTCTTCTTCTCTTTCTCCTTCTTTTTAAAGAAAGCCATCCAGGACTTTCACATAATATTTTACTCATGCGAGTATGTCTGGGACTTCTTTGCACAGCCACATCTGCAATGGAAACTGGGTGTCTTAGTTTGCTAGGGCTGCCAGGACAAAGTACCACAAACGGGGTGACGTAGACAACAGCAATGCGTTGTCTCACAGTTTTGGAGTCTTGAAGTCCGAGATCACGGTGTTGGCAGAGATGGTTTGCATCTGAGGCTTGAGGAAGGACCTGTTCCCAGGCTCTCCTCTAACTTCTGGTGGTTTGCTGGCAGTCATCTTTGGCTTTCCTGTTCCTTGGCTTGTAGGAGTGTCAACCTGACCTCGACCTCCATCATCACCTGGTGTTCTCCCTGTGTGCATGTCTCTGTGCCCAGACTTCCCCTTTGTATAAGGACACCGGTCATAGGGAATTAGGACCTACCCTAATCACTCCATGTTAACTAAGTGTATCTTTAGTGATCCTATTTCCAAATAAGGTCACATTCCAAGGCACTGAGGTTAGGACTTCACATATAAATTTGGGGGTTCATAATTCGACCAATGACACTTGGAAATATAGTCTTTACCTTGGCAAAGGGAAAGTTAGGGGAATGTAGACCTGGGAGTCAACTGTTGGTCTCACCATCTTGAATTTATTTTAGCCTAACATTTGAGACTATAAATGCACTTTTATTCAACGCTTAAACCAATTTCCCAGTATCATTGAATAACCCCCAATTTTCTCACTGTTTAAAATGCCATATTTGTTATGTTCAAAACAAGACCCAAGCTTAAACACCATGTGATATATTTCATGTCTAGTATGCTCAGCTATAAAATGAGACCAACAGTACAGCATGGTGACTGTAGCTAACAGTACTGTAGTGTATATTTGAAAGTCACTAAGGGAGTAGATCTTGAGTTTTCATCACTGGCAAAAAAAAATTGAGGTGATGAATGTTTTAACTAACCCTATTGTGGTAGTCATTTTGCAATACATACCTATATCAAATCATTATGTTGTATACCTAACACTAATACATTGTTATATATCAATTATGTCTCAGTAAGACTGGGAAGAAAAATGAGACCAACAATATCTATTTACTTCCTGTAGTTTCTATTCTTTCCCATTGATATTTTCTGATAGGCACTAGAACCACATAATTTTTGTATACTGCATTATAACTTTACAATATAGATAAAATATTGTAAATGGTTCAGGATAGATTGAGGCATTCATTATAATATTAGTAACACATATTCAGGAGTTACTAAAGTCACTGCTAACTTACAAAGTGGGCATTATTTTTTCCCTATTTAAAGGATGAGGATATAACGAGGCATAGAAAGAGGTTGAGGGACTTGCCTAAAGCCACAGAGCTATCGAACAAGGAGCAGATTGAAATGCAGGTACCTGCAATTTCAGGACCCAAGATTTTAAATGCCATGTGATATACACACGTCTAGTGGACTCAAGTATCAGAAGAGACTGACACTAAGTATTTACAAGTTTTTCATTAAATAAAGTGTGTGATAATATATATTATATATGTAATTTATCACCCAGTATCTTGCATGAATAGGAGTCTTAATGAAAATGCCATCCTTCTTCATTCCGTCCTTCTCAGTGGTCAGGTTGATTCTCTGGTATGAAGGTGTAGAATGTTAATGAAAGAGTTCATAGGCAACCCCAGTCAATCACCATCTCTGACCTCCCGTAATTTGCAAAATATTTTTGTATCCTTAATGAAGGCATCATTTACATAACCCGGAGTTTCCTGCTGTGTGAGTCGTCAGCACTGGGCAAGTTCACCTTTGAAGTATTAATGAATCTCCACTTTTTCCTCTGTATATCTCAGTGGGCAACTTTGTGGCTTTTTGATCAAACTATTCTGTCATTGAAGGAACCGTCAGTAGAATTCATCAGTATACATCTCGTCTAGTACTATATCCTTTTATTCAAGGACCTCCAAATCCTCAGATATTACCACGACTGTATATATCAAATGAATGTTTCAACTTCCTTATTTAGTTGTGAATCTGTCACTTTATAACAAGAGAATTAACAGCCTGTTTGTACTATTCACACTATAGCATTTTTTCTACAGAGCAATTTTTGTTACTTATCAAATGATCGCCTAAGTTACATACGGCTCTTTCTCCTATAACTGTCTGTGTGATCTTCGCTGGAGGACAAACTGCAGGATAGGAGATTGTAGGTAACTGGGATTCACTTTTTTTTCCATTAGTCTGGGGCACTATGAATAATTTCAATCTACTATTATCCATCAAAGTTACATGCACATATTTAAATTTAGGCATTAGAAAAAAGCATAGTTAGACAATCAGTTTTACTGAATGGTTACTATATGCCAGGTATTACACCGAGCCTTAGCAGTACAACAACAAACAAGGCAATGCTAGCCAACAATAAGCACACCTTAGACTGTGGGAAACAGGTATATAAAGCAATAAGCACAAGACAGTAAATGTACTGATAGAAGTGTATACGGGATATCACAGGGACACAGAGAAAGGCGCATAGCAGAGCCATAGGGTGGAGGGAGGTTCTCAGGGTGATTTCCTATAGAAAGAAATGGCAGAACTAAATCTTCAAGAATGTGCTTGCATTGCATACGCTTTATATTTTATTTTAAATATTATCATTTTTTATATTTTAAGTTCGTTCTCTAAGTCTGTGCGTCTGTTTCTGTTTTGTAAATAAGTTCATCTGTATCATTTCTTTTTAGATTCCACATACAAGTGATATCATACGATATTTCTCTTTGTCTGACTTACTTCACTTAGTGTGACACTCTCTACGTCCATCCATGTTGCTGCACATGGCATTATCTTATTCTTTTTAATGGCTGAGTAAGATTCCATTGCATATATGTACCACGCTCGCCTGTAGTCCCAGCTACTCGGGAGGCCGAGGCAGGAGGATTGCGTGAGCCCAGGAGATCTGGGCTGTAGTGCGCTACGCTGATTGGGTGTCCACACTAAGTTTGGCATCGACATGGTAACCTCCCAGGAGCAGGGAAGCACCAGGTCGCCTAAGGAGGGTGAAGCCGCGCAGGTCGGAGAGGGATTGATTTTCTTACACGAAGAGTCCATGATGTGAACTTGTACTGAAAAAGGGAACATCATACAGTTTTTAAGAAAGAATTATTGAAACCACTAAAACTCCTTAGAAATAGCAAGATGGTCAAATACGACCTCCCTTTGTGTATCAACAACAACAGTTTGGTGACCACCCATGGACAAAAGGGCCTGTGCGGGAGCTGTGAGGGCCAGTACCATACTCCAAGGGCCCTGGGAGGGGCCTCACCTGTGCCTGTGCAGGACAATAGAGGTACAGACCTCAGCCCCAGTTGCGGCCTCCCAAGCAGCCTGTGAGCCGGCTCTGGCCCCTCTTGGCCATGGTCCAGGCGTCTCTGCAGACACTGATAGACAAGCGCTGCGAGATGACAGAGCCTTTGTCCAGCAGTGCAACAGAGAACTTCCAACACACTATTAGGGTCCAAAGAAATCCAGATTTGGACTCATTGGAGGGGGTAAGAGGAACACTTTGACTTCCCCGACATCTTCCCTCCCCCAAGGCAGCCCAGCTCACTGCCGAGAGAGCCCTTCTCGGCCCAGGATTTCTCCTGTGTGAGAAAGTGAGAGCGTGAGAGTACGTCGGCTTCCCCAGCCATGTAGGACAGTGTGAGAGAGGCCCGTGTCTCTCTCACCCAACCCAGAACTCTTAGTCGTGAACTGCGTGACTGTCAGCAAAGGAAAATGGATCCTACCCGCTAAATCCCGGGCTTCATCGGGAGGCCAGCCCAGGAGGCACTGGGACCCCCCGACAGGCACCCGCGGCACCCCCGGTGACCCGAACGGCGCACCCCCACACACCCCCACCCTGCTGGCAGTGAGAGCAAGCTTTGGTGGAGGGTTAGCAAGCACGTGGCACTCAGCTCACAGTACATGAGTGTATGCAGTCATCACGCACTACGTGTCAATTACATCTCGGTAAAGCTGGGAAACAAAGCCTGGAGAAGTTCCAGAATCCGGTAGTTAACACGGGGCACATAGTAGGAGAAGTTCCAGAATCCGGTAGTTAACATGGGCACATAGTAGGAGAAGTTCCAGAACCCTCTAGTTAACACGGGGCACATAGTAGAAGTTCCAGAATCCTCTAGTTAACACGGGGCACACAGTAGGAGATCACAAAATGCTTGTTGAATCAGTTCATTTAAAATGAGGCAAAGATCAATTACAAACACACTGTTTTAAACTGAAGAGACAGGGATGGAAATTATATGTTCCTATTGGCGGAAGAGCGTTGCCAAAGTTTTCTACAGAATGGTAGTTTCCTCAAAGATGTTTATTGATGCTTGGCAAATAAAAATAGGTTGTATCGAAATGATACGGGAAAACGTCAGCTGAGAGAAAAGTGGAACGGTTTTGCAAGATCTTTTAGAACTTTAACGTATTATGCAGTGTTTCCCCAAAATTATTTATTAGGGAAATTGTTGCTTTCTCCGGAATATCTGCTAATGTGTCACAGAATTAGTGTCTCACAAAACGCTGTTTGGAAAATACTGACAGGAGGAATGCAGGAGAAATTTCGGGAAGGTGAAGTACACATTTGCCAATGAACTCAATGTACTCTAAAAACATGTTTAAAAAAGATACTCTTTTTTCTATTACTAAATTGAATCTCTATCCTGGACTTCTATTCCACTTGAAGGAAGAGACTTTTATTTAGTCAATGCCAGGTAAACTCAATTTCAGGTTATAATACCATCAGTTTGAGATGTCGCTTTTCCCCAGCCTCCCCAGCTTGGCATCAAAGAGCCGGTGAGCTTACGTCATAGCTCAGCATTGGGACCGGACATCTGGTTCTTGTCTGGAAACTGTCCACACAGCTACCAGGTGTGGTTTACACAGGCCCTTCTGGTTCTCAGTTGCTGTTATTCTTCTCTGAAAAGTCTGCCTTTACATCAGTCGCATGTCCACCCCACAGCCATTCCAGCACCACCTCCTCTCGGCCGAGAGACCCCTCGTGTCGGCCAGCTCTCTTCCAGCTAATCTCGGGGCCTTTCTCAAAACCAAGGAAAATTCAGGCTGCTCCAACCATACTTATTCTAGGTCCGTGGGAAATTTGGTGAGGCTGCCTGAGACCATCTCTGGCTCTAAAATCGTTCCCGTGTCAACCAATACAAGAAACTTCCCATAAAGATGCTGTCTTTTAAGGGTCTCAATGGAAAGTCTTTTTTGTAGCATCCCCAGACATACTCTTAAAGGAAATCTGGGTCTGGGGAGTAGAGAGTTGGCATGTGCGGGGTTATTGCAAAAGATCCCACTTCAGACACCATACTTGATCAGTAAGAGGGGCTTCATAGCCAGTGATTCTCAGCTAAGGCACTGTCAGACCCTGCGGGCAGGGTGGAGTGTACCTAAAAGGGCAGCTTTATTTTATCACCTTTAAAAATCAGTGATCAAACTCAGTTTACTAAAAGCTTTGTGCCCTTAGTACATTCTAAAGATTCATTTTACAGTTTATAAAACGACTTTTCAAAAATATACTGATATGTGTTCTGTTAGGTGTCTCTTGCAAGTGTAGAAACTTTGTGAACTTTGATACTTGTAGCAAGAAGGAGGAGCTGATTAACACCAATATAAGTTATGTAATCACCACATGAGGCAGACACCATGGAATGGATAACCTTGTGAACAAGCCATACCCATTTTCCTAAACAATGCAAGTGATTTGAAACAGAAAATTCTGGTCTAATGCAAAACAAATAATAAGACAATGAGACATCCTACATTTTTCTAACTATACCTCTTCAGTTAAGATTGAGAATACCAGCGAAATCATAGTACATGGATTTTTGTGAGCTAGAAGTTGATGGCAACCCAGAGAATAAAAGGAAATTAACATGTTTGGGGTTCTGTTATATACCAGGCATTTCCATATATAATACTGAATTTAGGTAGATACTATTATAACTTATTTTATAGATAAGGAAGCTGAGGAACAGAAAGGCAAAACAGCGTGTCCAGGGTCATGGAATTCTACTGTTGTTGAGTTTACATCTACATCTGTCTGTCGACAAAGCCCGTGGCGCATTCAGCCAACTTCATGATGGAGATATGTATTCTCCAAGAAATACGTATACACCATATTAGAAACTAAGAAGTTCATAGAGTGTCTTAAAATTTGAGTACAGGAATTATAAACATCTACCATCTTTCTCATCCTTTTTTACAATCAGTAGGTTTCAAGGCATATGTTTTACCCACATGAAGAGGTTAAGGGTGGTCATTTGTGCCTAACACTTGCCTCCCTTTTTTTTTTTTTTTCCATCTGGGGCTCTGAACATCCTCGCACCTCCTCTTGTCATCATCTCAGGGCCAGTGTGATACTCCGCATTCCCACCCAACTTCTCAGGGGATCCTGGCACTTTGGGATATTTCCTCCAGAAAATGAACTTTCATTTTCTGACCTATTTCTCAGGCAATACAGCCCTCATGAGAATCTGATACTTTCTTCAGTCTCTGGGAGTGGCTGGCTTAGTGAAGTGTGCTTTTGAGGAAAACAGACCCCAGTTCCCTGCTCCTTTCCAAGCTACTACAGATCTCACCATTGTTACGAGCAGGCTTCATCCCCTGTTACACAGGCAGCATATCCTTGTCACACTGGGGCATCTGGAGAGCTGTAGCCCGTTTGGAGGATGGGAAGAGGGAGAGACTGATTCCCCGAGGGCAGGAATTGTTGTCTTCTGTTCCTTGGTGTATCCCAAGAGCCTGGTACAGTGCCTGGAACACATTGGTGCCACTTAAGTATATTTGTTGAATGCAGGAAGAAAAGTGATAAAAATGAGTCTTCCCTGCTGCCTGTGTTTTTCTCGTTTCACTCTCTGGTCCTCCAGCGGAAGAGCGTGGTGTGCATATGGTTCACCAGGTCCTTGTGCAAGCTCCTTTTGGAGTTCAAGTGCATCATTTGGCCACTGGGAATCTCGGAATTGAAACCAGACTCATCCATATTCCAAGTTCTGTGGCTGCTACACCGTAACTTGTTGAAATTGTTGTATGTTTCCATGTGTCCATTTCTGTTGCCGTAGGTAGATGGGATGGGATGGGATGTCAGGATTGGAGAACCTCTATGATGGTACAGATCCAGCTTGCTGTCTAACCCATTTACCCAGCTGGGGCTGGTTACACTTTTCTCACTGGGTTTCTATCCAGTGAGAACTGACTGTCCATGCTAGAACTGACTGGAGTTTTCACTGATAAATACATAACCTGTTAAGTATCTAAAAAGTATACTAACCCTATAAAATGTTATATGCCCCGAAGAGTAGGCCTTCTGACATTTTCTACGGTTTGGACTTGAGCCCGCCAGTGAAATTACTTCTGGTCTCAGGACAGTTTTCTGTCCTGCCACTAGATGTCAGGAGCAATGGGTCAGTTTGCAGCGACATTATCAGAAAAGAAGCAGACTCCAGAACTGTTGATTCTCTCTCAGAACTAACATTCATTTATTCAGTAAGTACTTACTGAGGACCTACTATGTGTCAGCCACGCTTTTAAGCATTCAGGATATATCAGGAAACAACACAGACAGTGACAAACCTACATAAGAAAGAGAGACATGGTAGCGTTGGGTGGTGCATACAGAGAAGGAGGGCTTAGGAAACCGAAAGAGGGTAAGAAATAGTCAGAAGGAAGCTTCTGGTAGGCAGTGGTAAGTGAAGCAGAGAAGAGTAGCCTGGCCCCAAGGGCAGATGCCAAAAAGGGCTGGTGTTCGTTGGTATCCTTCCTGAAACAGACCTCTGAGACAGGAGACGGGATGAGGTGTGCAAGAGATTCACTGGAGGAAGAGGGGACACCTGTGATGGAAGAAGGAGACAGAGCCAGTGAAGGTCAAAGAGGAAGAGGCTGTGTCCCTGTGAAGCAGAGCGCTGGGGAGGAAGGGCCTTACTTTGTGGTGCACCTCTGACGGCCTCACTGGTGGGGGAATTCGAGCCAGAACTGAGCTAAGGAGTCCTGTGTCCTTTAGGACTTGCCTACGTCATCATCCCTGTTTTGCTGGCTGAGGGCATCCTTGGGATTTATGGGCTTACACCCAAAGGAAGTAGTGGGTAGAGATGGGCAGTAGTTGGTGCTGGTTGGTTATGTTCACCACAGCAGCATATCTGAGTGGCGCGTTTTCTTATTGGCCTAGGAATTCAAGAAAGCTAGAGGTAGGAAAGCAGAAAGGGAAGGAACTGGAGAGGAACTGTGTTACGCTGACTGGATAAACCATTGCCGAGCCAGTGAACAGCACATAGTAGACATTCATTAAATGCTATTGAGTTTTTAAATTATTTTATTTTTGGAAATTTTTTGTTATTGATCCGCATTGAACAGAACTATATATTCTTGAATAGTAATTAAAATAATAAAATGAAACATATCTGTTTAAAAACCAATCTCTATTTTTATTGGACATAACGAATTTTTTTGTTCTATCCTTTATATCATATAATACTTTTACTAGATTTATGACATCACAGACAACTAATAATTTCAGTTTCTTGTTATACGTATTATTATCTTCCTTTTCCTTTTGGAGAGAAAAGAAGAAAAGGAAAATATACATATATATTTAACCACGATGATATGAGTTTATAGCACATATTGGCTCTTATAAGAGGCAGGCATGTTTATGGCTTTAGCAGAGTTTATCTTATGATAGTTCATCTTAGAGACGCTGCAAGAGTTTGAAAACCGTAGATAAACCATCATTCCAATAACTATGAAACTTAACAAATTTATAAGCATTTTTCTACTTAAAAAGTTCTGTCGGTTTTAGAGATTTGATTTAGCAGTTCCCAGAGTTTGAATACTTGAGTAAACATTCCTCAGAACAAAAGTACTAAACAAATGGGCTGAGGGTCTCATGAGAAGTAACCTGGCAAGATTTTCAATGCTTCCCATAGTGTCTCAGGGAGAAAATCCCAACAGGATATAATTTGTATTTTTAATGTATTGCTACTTTTTTTTTTCTTTCTGGAAACAAAGTATATAAAATATAATAATCCAAAGTTTACATAGCAAGAGTCTGTCTATATTTCCATTAGGAAAATAAAAAATATTGTAAAAATGTGGCTGCCTCACCACTCTGACAGAAGCTTTATACTCTTAAAATACTTTCTCTTAAAGAAATAGGGATCTTTATATTACTTTATACAGCCAGATGACTGATCATTACTGGTTTATTCTAATGGAAAATAACTATGTGCTAATGATGTAAAACTAAATTCTTGCTTATAAGATATGAATTGTGAAAGCAGGAAGTATAGAAAATGAACGTTTAAGGAACAGACCAAAGCTAATTAAGCTAATTAAATGCCACCTGGTGAACATTTGTTTTCTTCTCTCTCTCTCTCTTTCTCTTTCTCTCTCTCTCTCTCTCTCTCTCTCTCATCCCACCCCAGCTCTTTTTTGCCTTAGGACATAAGGAATTTACTGCTAAAATTTGAACCTAACCAAAAATGAACTCAGGTTATGTTAGAAAATAAACACTTTACTTTGTAAGAGTGCCTTCAAACATTCTATTCTTTGAAAGTAGACAAGCATTAAAATTATAATTTCAGGAATTCCCTGGCGGTCCAGTGGTTATGACTCCCAAGCTTCCACTGTAGGGGGCGTGGGTTCAGTCCCTGGTTGGGGAACTAAGATCCTGCAAGCCACACAGTGTAGCCAAAAATACAAAAAATTATACTATCATTCATTCCCTGTCGTTGCTGAGCAAGGCCCCTTCCTGGTACAGGTATATTCTTCAGAATGAAACTGTCCCAAACATCTCAAATTACAAATTGGTGGAATTCAAAGAAATGTGCTTTCAGAAGCAAGGGGGAAAAAACCTCCAAGATATCATATGGGTACAGTTTGCATGCTGAGAAACTCAGAGGTGTATTCATAAATCTTACAGTAATCGAGGACTCAGAAAAGAGGCCATTAATAAAACTGAAACTCTCCAAAGATTTAATCTTGTGAAATATATAGTGAGTTATTCCACAGCTATCTCTGATACCTGCTTTTATGCTTCTGTTCAGCTGAGGAAAATTTCTTTCAAAGCTCCTGCCCAATCACTTTCTTTGAGGTCTTGGCTATCAAGGAACCAAAACATCTATAAACCTCCATGTAAATGTTCTCTCATTTCTTTGAATATGATGAATGATTCCAAAGTAAATGAGTTCAATAAAAGTCATAGTGGACAAACTCCACCTGAAAAGATGAAAGGAGAACAAGTTTCCTACCATCACAGAAATAAAATTACTTGCTTACCTTTATTAAAGTTAGAATTACCTTTTCAACCTATTCTCTACACTACAGGCATAGGAATCTTTTCAAACTACCTAACTTGAATTTTTGAATTACAGAAACGCTAAGAATAACATTCTATTTTTCCCCAGATATTCCTTTTTTTTTTTTTTTTTTGCGGTACGTGGGCCTCTCACTGTTGTGGCCTCTCCCATTGCGGAGCACAGGCTCCGGACGCACAGGCTCAGCGGCCGTGGCTCAGCGGCCCAGCCGCTCTGCGGCATGTGGGATCTTCCCGGACCGGGGCACGAACCCGCGTCCCCTGCATCGCAGGTGGACTCTCAACCACTGCACCACCAGGGAGGCCCTCCCCAGATATTCTTTGATACGCTATCACTTCTGAGAAAATTCTGGAAAATCTAGCCTCTTCCCAAATGCTTCCCATTCTAATATATAGATAACATTCTTTGTGGAGTTAAGTAGGCAGGCAGTGAACTGGGAAGGCTGAATGTATTCCTTCTTCACTTCTAGAAAAAGCATGATAAGATACGATAAGATACGGGGCTTTCAGTGACTCCTTATAACTATACCAAATCGGTCACTTTGATCTTTGAAATGTAAATGATCTCCAAATCCTTTCAGTAACTTTCAACACAGTATTTTTTTTCCCAGAAGCACACAGATGGCCAGAATAATAGTAGCCTTGAGATTTAAGGAATGTTTGAGGCTGAAGGGAATCCCTAAACCAGAATTTCTGCGGAGCTTTGCCCCACAGGTCAGCCCCATGAAGAAGAACCTGGGTCTATCGAGAATGGAAGAGTTTTCTTATTTCCCGTTCAACCTCCTGCCCACGGAGGTGCAGTGGAAGGGGCTCATAAGCATTCCCACGACTGGGGGCATTTCCAGTGGGATGAAGAAGACCTTTGGGAAACCGCCCCCATGGTTGCCAGGAGAAATACGCATCCGCTTAGAGGGATCGCGTGGCGTAACTCCTCTGTTTGGAAGCTTGTAACACAGTCTTCACTACGCCCCTCCTGGTCCCTAACTCTGTCTGTAGAGGACCAAGTGACTCCCCTCCCCACAGAGCTTGAGAGAGAGAGAGGAGAGAGTCTGTGTCTTCTCACAGAGGGGTCTCAGTAATAAATGACGTTTTGAAAATAAGGGAATCCCTGTGGATAGCTCAGATATCAAGATGAGAGCTCCCAGCACTTGACTGTGGTTAAGATGGTCAGATTGTTCTCTCCAGAGAGAGGAAGAGGAGGAAACATGGGTGGCCCAGCATCTCCTGGGAGGAGTCTTAGGGTTATGAGAGAAAGAGCGAGAGAGGTGTTTTACTTTCATATTTGCCCCATGCAACGTCAGAAAAAGAAAAAATCTGGCGGAAATGACCTAGACTTGGTACCTCCTCTTAACAAAGCCTAGATTCTCACTGAATCTCGTAGCTCCTATAGTTTCAGAATTTCTGAGTCAAGGAACGAAGAGGCTGTGCTCCAGCATCCATCCAGGGACAGAAAGTGTGACTGGTCACGTACAACAGCCACTTGTATCCAAGTAGCCAAGTCGCCTTATACTGATTCTGTTTTCCTTGAAAACCCAGGAACATACTAATGTTCTTCCCATGCTTCTCAGCCCAAAAGGAAAATAGGAGAAATAGTACATATAGCAAAGAGAGGAAAGAGTGGCCCCAGGAGAGTAAGTAGAATGAGTAGCTACCATCGGGAAAAGCCACTGCGGGTTCTTCAAATGTCCCAGTTTCACTATTCTCTTGCATCTAGTAGTTTTTCCACAGGAAACACCACAGAGGGCCAGATTTTTCCCTTCTTAAACTCTAAAAATATCACTGCATTTATTAAAAAATTTAAGGAGACAAATCATTGGCTCCTTTGTTGGATCTGCGGGAGAATGCTGTACCCGTTACCGCCCGTTGTGAATTTCTTCCACGGTGTTTCCCCCTCACAAATGACGCTCTGCCTTAAATTTATTTTGTCAAGCAATTAATTCTCAATGAGCACCGGCTCAGATTGCAAGCACATATGTTTGCCTTTGAAATAAAGTTGTTAACGGCTAAATGTATTCACTGTTCCTGGTTTCACGAGCTCAGGATGGCAGGCACCATAATGTTTTCCGAGTACTGGTGATTGCTTTCCTTTGCACGGGGCACTGGCCTGTCTCTCCCATTCACAGCTGTTGTACATGCTTTGCATTTAGAAGGAGAAGAGGGAGCGGAGAGAGAAAGAAATCATTTGTGATTGGTGCGTGAACACGAGCGAGCTTGGAGTCTCCCTCCCGGTCTCTGGAATGAATCTGTATTGCCTGACATGCGTGCATGTGGCTGAGACGGGCTGGAGTCCACGCAGGTGCAGGGGAACTGGGCTAATCAAGACAAAGTTGCTGTGACTTTATAAACCACACGAGCAGAATCCCACGGTTAGGGGAGTGAAATCAAACTCCTTTGCTGTCAGTGGCGAGAAAGGAACAGAGAGGAGCTGCCCAGGGTCAGGAAACCGGGCTGCACGGGGACCCCCGCCACTGGTGGCCAAGGTCCTCAGCTTCTGAAAAGGAAAGCTGCCAGCTTTCTGGTGCAATCACTGGTCAGAAAATAGGAAAGCCTTTGTTAACTCACCTTTGGAGAAAGTTATATGCCCGCAGCATTAACTATTCATTCTAAATACGCTTATATCTCAAAAGAGATGAGCTGCATTATTTCATAGGAGATTTTTACCTTTTGTTTTATACCCTTCTGTAGTGTTGAAATTTTTTACTTTGTGCAGGTATTGTTTTTGTAATAAAAGGAAAATGTAATAAAAGGAAAATAGCCATGAGAGAGTCCTCTGGTATTCACATACTTTAAAATGATCCGTGTTATCAGAGTTGTGTTAGATCAGAATACTCCAGGCAGAGTTCTGTCCGGCCGTACTGTGAAGCGTGGTTTTGAGGGAGCTGGCTATGTCTCGTGTGTGATGAGTGGAGTTTTTGCTAATTGCTTTTCCATATCATCTCTGCCAGGCGGTAAAGTATAGGCAAGGTGAACATACTTTTTAGTTTACCTGTCTCGTCCTGTTGCTTTCATGCTCAAAAGTGTCCTGCTCTGGACAATAAATTTAACATGAGTCTAGTTATATGAGTCGCCGTGTGGGCTGTTGCTTGTACATTTAATTCACCCTTGAAAATAATTTAAGTTAAAAAATGAGTAGCTGCTGGTCACTGTGATAGGTACTTTATATACATTATTTAGTTTAATCACAAAATGACTTTTTTCAAGGTAGATGAAATTACATTAATGATGAAGAAACTGAAGCTTGGTAACTTGCCCATGAGTTTTTGTTAAACTTTGACTAAAGTCTTACCTGCTGATTTCAGAAATTCAGTCGTACCCTGTCATCAACCCTCTGTCCTTTCAAAACATTCTCACATACACAGACCCCCGATGTCGTGTAATTTTTTCCATTTACTCCTAACTTTTTCTAATAACATCCTATGAACACTAACATAGGTTTAATACAATTTCAGAAACAGACTTTGTTCTTGTTCTGAATTCAAAATTCATCCCCTTCAGGAAGCTTCCACTGTCCTCTTAGCCTCGATCACTCTCCCTGGTTACACGTTCTCATAGCCCCTTCCAAAGCAGTTATCAGTTTACGAAGATTTATCTGATTAAGCTCTATATCCCTAAGATTCTCCGCTCCTTGCAGGCAGGTAGCACTTTCCTTTGCCTTTCCGTATTTCCCCAGCACCAAGAGCACATTGCCTTCATAGCACAGACATTAATACACGCTCAGTAAGTATTTGCTGAAAGAACAATTGGCCATATCTTACTAGAAAAGCCAGAAGGGGGCTTCTAACATCTCACGTGGATACTGAAGGATCCTGCAAAAACAAGGGAGGGGTGGACAGAGGAGAACTCTTTCTTCAGAGGCTCAAACCCTGCAGTAACAAAGCCAGAATACCTCAGGATTTCTGAAGCAGGTGTAAACTCCTGCTTCAGATATAACTTCAGGTATAACTCCTGAATAAGTCTTTATTGTATCACTTTGTTTTAGTCCTTAGATCACCCCATTTAGTCCATCCTTGCTGTTCACGATTGGCCTCCACTAGTCTCCTTTTTCATTTCTTAGTCCTAATATCAATGCTTAGTCTTTATGGCAATGCTTTTGTCATATCCTAATTATTTTAATATTTTTATCCCTGTGTGGTTTAGGAACAGCAACTTGAAAAAAAACATAGTCAAAGCTACTCTGGGAGAGCAATTATCCACAGTGAATAGTGGGGCAGTGGTAGACGTGACTGAGAGTGACCACGGAGTGGCCAATTGACCCTTTTGAATGTCAACGTTGGTGCTATTTTTAAATATTATTGTTATTATTCCCCTTTTATAGCTGTAGAAATCACCTAACATTGAAATAAAGGGAATGACATAAACTAAATCCCCTCAGTGGTTAGAATTTTCTTCTCCTTTGACATATCCAACTACTTAAACAAATGTTTTAAGTTAATGCAGGAAACTTAAAATGTCTATTTCAGTCCTGACCCCAAATGAAGGAAGTTCAGATGCATGCTCCCTAGGACTCAGAATTCCATCCAAGTTTTTCTTCTTCTAACAATATTAGAACTATAGTGTGTTTTTAATAAAATGCTTTCAAAACATGATTTTTTAAAATTTAAACCTTAAAACTTTATTTTAATTTTTTTTTTTTGCGGTACGCGGGCCTCTCACTGCTGTGGCCTGTCCCGCTGTGGAGCAGAGGCTCCGGACGCGCAGGCTTAGCGGCCATGGCTCACGGGCCCAGCCGCTGCGCGGCATGTGGGATCCTCCCGGACCGGGGCACGAACCCGTGTCCCCTGCATCGGCAGGCGGACTCTCAAGCACTGTGCCACTAGGGAAGCCCAGGGAAGGCCCCCTAGGATTCTTTTAATCAAGTATTTATTTCTAGCAGGACAGTGCGTTTGGCCTCTATAAACCACCCTTAGTCCATCAAAAACCTTTATTTCACTTATTTTATGTAGCCTGTTTCTTCTATGTACTTCTTTTCCCCTTTTAATTTATACAAGAGGAAACCTGGCTTTGACTTCTTTCAGTGAGGTCCTATTTTTGTTTTGTTTTGTTTTGTTTTTTGCGGTACGTGGGCCTCTCACTGTAGTGGCCTCTCCCGTTGCGGAGCACAGGCTCCGGACGCGCAGGCTCAGCGGCCATGGCTCACAGGCCCAGCCGCTCCACGGCACGTGGGATCTTCCCGGACCGGGGCACGAACCCGTGTCCCCTGCATCGGCAGGCGGACTCTCAACCACTGCCACCAGGGAAGCCCGAGGTTCTATTTTTTTTGCCCAGTTTTATCACTAGATTGGCAGAAGCCCAGAAAGGCTAAGTGACTAGCCTCAGGGTTCCCAGGGAGTCGGGGGCTCAGCAAGAACTAGAATTCAGCAAAATGTTGACTTCCAAATTTTTCTTAATCATGAGAATGCAGGGCACAGATGTCGAAATTATCCCCCCCCCCAAAAAAAGAAGAGAAATTATTGCTTTGCTTTGAACTGTGTGACTATGTGGGGTAGAGGGAAGGGGAAGACTTGAACTCACTCTCCCTACCAGAGTTTCAAGTTGATATATCATCTGTGAAGGTGAATGGATTTTTAAAAGATTTCCCTGATTGGCAAATACCTGTGGTAAGTGGCCAGTTCACACACAAAGATTACAAAACACAGTAGCAGGTCCTCAGCATTGAAAGGGACGCATGCAGAGACCTGCGGAAATCCCCAGACTTCTTCTGATTCCAACTGTGGCACTTTTCTTGTCCTTAAAAGGGAAATAATATCTACTTCACTGTTGTGAGGACTAAACAAGACAATGGATCAAAGAAGAACAAGAGCTCCAGTAAAAGGTCCAAACGCTGGGCAAGCGGCTGATGGAGATCAAGGCAATGGAGAACATTCTGGAACTGCCTCTGTTCACATGCAAGGCCAGGTCATGGTTTCCTTATAAAATGAACAAAAACTATTCCTTTTCCCTGAAAGAAATGTCTTAAGCATCTAAAAGAAGGATGCATTATGCTGTTATTGATCAGTAACACATTAACTAACTCACCCCCACTACACTTTTCTTTATTCCTCTTATCTACATTTCTTAAGTGGAAACCAGCTTCCCCCTACTCTTTCCAATATACTGGTTATTATTTTCTGCCCTCCCTCCATCCTGTCCAGCTAACAAACCATATTCACTTTATTAAAGATTCCTAGGCCAAGATAATTAGCGTCAAATGCTCTTTTTTTGTGTGAAGTCTTTCTATATTCCAGTGCCCTCTCCTTATTCCCATAGCTGAGGAAAAATAGACCCTTATGTATTTACTAAATTCAACCATGATTTATGAAGTTCTGGGCTCCATGCTCAGCACTGGGTGCCTCCCTTGTACCGATTCCATTTTTTCTGCTCACCTCGCCCAGGGCCCCCTCCCACAGGCTCCATGCACACTGAAGGCACTCCTGTCTGGAGGAAGACCTGCTCTATCCTCTTTCTCCACATTGCCAAAAACTCTGAAACACCTAGTCTCCATTTGCTAGTTTTTATCCTTCATCAGTGAGCACCACTAACACTTTATGTGGCAACTCTGTGCCTGACATTTAAGCCTAACCATCACACTGACGTCAGTACTGTCCCCATTTTACAGATGAAGCAACCGAGGCAGAGAGGTCGAGTGACATGCCCCAGTCTGACTAGCAGGCATTGAAAGAACAAGGATTCAAACATGGTCATTCAGGCTCTGGGACCCCTCTGTTAACCAGAAGCTGTACTTATCTCCCCTCAATTACTAACTTGAATGCTGAGAATTTCTTCAATTCTTGCTCCTGGCTTTGTTCCCTTTTTGTTTCAAGATCATCAGGAACTTCCACGTAGCTTCTTAATCGGAGAGTAGAATGACCCTAAGCAGCATTATTAAGATATCTACCTTCGTCTCTGCGGTTTTGTTTTGTTTTTTTTAATTTTTATTGGAGTATAGTTGATTTACAATGCTGTGCTAGTTTCAGGTGTACAGCAAAGTGAATCAGTTATACATATATCTACTCTTTTTTATTTTATTTTTTTAAAATTTGTATTCATTTATTTATTTTTTGGGCTGTGTTGGGTCTTCATTGCTGCGCGTGGGATTTCTCTAGTTGCGGCGAGCGGGGGCTTCTCATTGTGGTGGCTTCTCTTGTTGCAGAGCACGGGCTCTAAGCGTGCGGGATTCAGTAGTTGTGGCTCGCGGGCTCAGTAGTTGTGGCTCGTGGGCTCTAGAGCGCAGGCTCAGTAGTTGTGGCGCACGGGCTCAGTTGCTCCGTGGCGTGTGGGATCTTCCCGGACCAGGGCTCGAACCCCGTGTCTCCTGAATTGGCAGGTGGATTCTTAACCACTGCGCCACCAGGGAAGTCCCTACTCTTTTCTAAGATTCTTTTCCCATATAGGTCATTACAGAGTATGGAGTAGAGTTCCCCATGCTATGCAGTAGGTCTTTATTAGTTACCTATTTTATATGTAGTAGTGTGTATGTGTCAATCCCAATCTCCCAATTTATCCCTCCCTCCGCTTACCGCCTGGTAACCATAAGTTTGTTTTCTGTGTACATCTGTGACTCTATTTCTGTTTTGTAGATAAGCTCATTATAAGTGTTCTGGGGA
The DNA here is from genome assembly GCF_937001465.1 of Orcinus orca. Classification (NCBI taxonomy): domain Eukaryota; kingdom Metazoa; phylum Chordata; class Mammalia; order Artiodactyla; family Delphinidae; genus Orcinus; species Orcinus orca. Next base: position 34,017,894 of record NC_064579.1, read on the forward strand.
AAGTTGGAAGGGATCCCTCTGGGTCCTGCTGCAGTGACTTTGAGTGACAAGGCTGAATGGCCCTTCTGGGCGGTCTGTGGGAGAGGGAGCTGGGCATGTTGGTAGGGAGGGGAGGGGCGGTGCACTGGGGAGTGGGGTGAGCCAGGGTCTGATGGGAAGATAAGAAAGCAGGGAGCGCCCAGGCAGGCATGTGCTTTCTAGGTGAGACAAGACCCGTTGCCCTGCAGCCACTCATTCGCAGCCAGCAGGAATGGGGAACTGCCTTCGGTCACCATTCTGAGAGAACGCGCCATGGTGTTTCGTGAGCTCAGCGCTCAGGGAGGCAATCCCTTCCCTCACATCAGACACACTTGAAGTTCACCTACCCTAGGAGGGGACACTCCTTAAGCTGTCTCTCTTCGCATTGAATCATCTCTAAATCCTTTTGAAAGCGTTTCCTGACACCTGAAAGAAACTTAAGAGTAAAAACTTATCCTTAATCAGAGCTCCTCAGGAGACGTCCCTGGCTGGAGGAAAGGTGACAGTGGAGGGCAAGGAAGAAAAGTGGGTCTTGTTCAGAAGGCTGTCATTGTTACCCCAAGTCCTATAATGAGAAAGGTAGTCACTCCTGGTGTTGGAAAGGGTAGAGATTCCAGCCGGGACCTATATCACCAATTGTTTAGGAATGAAATCCCTAGATCCTTAACCAAAACCATGGCTATGGAGTTGCTTCGAGAAACACTATGGGATAATGAATAGATTTAGCAGTCGGCTGAATTTTGTGTTGCACATAGAGACCAGGGGGAGGAAAATATAGAAGTAAAGGTAGACCTTAGACTACAAATTCAAGGAAACTGCATTTTTAAGAAGTGAAGTGAGTCTACTTTGACTAGTTTAACTTCCTAATGTCTGTAGGATATTCAGTAGACAATATCCTGTGAAAAGTAAGAATTATAGACTTATAAAGAGGGTGAAAGGTCAGGGATGGAGATGTCAGCCCCACAGAGAACATAATTGAGCCATGTATCTCCTTGAAGAATCGTTTAGGTCTCTAGTTCTAGCAGCTGTGAGAGTTAAAATTATCCTCCTTATTCCACTCAGTGTATTTCATTATTTAGACATCATATATTAGACATAAGGAAGAACGTCTTGAGTGTAAGAGTGATTAAACACTGAAACAGACTACCAAAGGAGCTTGTGAAATTATTGACTCTAGAACATTTTAAAGATAGAGGCAACCATCTGTCTTCAGTGATTTGGGTGGTAATCTGTCTTGGAAAAGGAGACGGGACAGAATACACTTGATAGGGGTATATTAAGTAAATAATTTTCTGGACATTTCCCTCATTTGGTGGCCTCATATATAGATGGACTTTATGCTTTTATTATGAATGGTTCTGACTCATAACTCCATATCGTTTTTACAGCTTTAGTTTATAAACTACTTTAGGGCTAGTCCTAACAGAAACTGTCACATCCCTTATGCTTTATGCTTAACATTATTGCTCAATAACGGATTTTTTTTTGGGGGGGGGGAACATTGCATGCTATGTGTAGTGTACAAACTTTATGGAAGTGAGTAGGTTTTTGAAACAGTTGTGATCACCAAAGTATAGTGAGATAAGGGCCAGGATTGGGGAGACGAAAGTAAAAATTAAAGGGAAAGAATGTTATGACTCAGGAAGAAGTATTTCATCAAATATAATTCTAAGCTTGATGTACAACTCAAAGAGACCATTTGAATTTGCATCCCCAAATCCTTTCATTCAACCCTTCTTTCCTCCAGGGCTGGTGACCAAAAAACCATATACATAAAACAGTACCAAATGGAATGGGCTAGAACTACCAATCCAAGAGGGCTCCCTGGAGAGAGCAACAGTGCAAAATACAGCTTCAGTTAAACAGCTGGGGAAGAACCTTCTGCTTCCTTCTCCCTCCCTCTATTCAAGGCTCTCAGCTATCCCAGCTGGAGAACAGACTCCTGTCTGATTGACCTACCCAGTCACAGGTGGTCCTTTTGGAAGGGAAGGTGCTCAGCAGGTCTGCGCTGGGGGCCAGGCCATCGCTGCTTTGGGAACTCATCTGAGATGAGTAAGAAAGGACAGCTAGGGTGGACCGTGGGTGAGCTGTCCTCTAGCACACGGTGAGCCCCCCTGAGAAATCTGATCCAATAAATGTCCTGATCTCTGACCAACCAGGCTATAGCAGCCCCTTCTCCTTTGGGAGGACCCAGTAAAAATGAGGAGAAAAATAGAGGAATTCTCTTCCCAACAGATAAAAACATAAACATCTAGAGCAAGGATTTTAAATCAATCAGGAAAATCCACGGAAGAATTTCAGATACTGAACTGGATTTTCAAGGAAGTACTTCATTGTCTTCCTTTCTCATACTTTGAAGATTTGTTCTATGGGGGAAAACAACCCAAAGAACATCAACAACAAAAATTAATCCTGTCCAGTTTTGTTATTAAGAAATTATTTTACTCCAAACAAGGATAGGAATGTGTGTATTATGCACCTTGGTCACCTTGCTGTGCTGTCTAAAATATTTTGACAGACGTAATCTATCCTTATTATTATTGACGTTTCTCTTTAGTTTACATTAAGCCTGGATTATACCGGTCAATGTCAGGGTGAAACAAATACAGTGAATCTTATGTACCTTTGGTAATTTGGCATTGACAAACATGTTGGAATACCAAAGCCTCAGTGTGGCTCATGTAACAAAGTGCCCGCTAATCCAAACGTCAAAACGTAAAACCAAAGATAAAATTATCATGATTCTACTACATAGGTATTAGAATGTCTAAAATTTCAAAGACTCACCATACCAGTTGTTGGCAAGAATGTGAAATAACTGAAACTCTCATGTGTGGCTGATGGGAATGTCAAATGGAACGTGCTCATTGGAAAACAGTTGGGCAGTTTAATGAAAACCGAAAAATACACCTCCGCTGTGACTCAGCAGTTCTAGGAATTCGCCCAGAGAAATGAAAGCAGGTGTCCATACAAAGAGTTACACCAAAGTTCATAGCAGCTTTGTTTGTGATAGCCCAAACCTGGAGACAATCCGGATGTCCATCAATAAATGAATGGGAAAACACATCGTGGTCCACATACATACAGCAGAATACTACGCCAATAGAAAGAAATGACCTGTTGTTACATAGAACAATATGGATGAATCTCAAAATAATTATGCTGAGTGATTAAAAAAAGCTGTAAAAAAGAGTACATACTCTATGCGTCCATTTATATTAAGAGCTGGGAAGTGCCAACTGATTTACAGTGACAGGAAGAAGGTTCATGCAAAGAAACCTCTGAGAAGAATGGGAGAGAAGAAGTGAAAGAGGACACGGGAGAACTTTCAGATACAGCGGATGCGTTTGCTGGCCTCGCTGTGGTGATGGTTGCCTGGTGCACACGTGGCAGAACTCGCCAGATCCTATGCTTTAAGTGTGTTCCGGTTAGTGTAGGTCAGTTATAGCTCAGAAGTTGTGTACACACATACACGTACACACACACACACACACACACACACACAGACACACACAGACACACACACAGACACACAGAGACACACAGAGACACACACACAGACACACACACAGACACACACAGACACACACACACAGAGACACACAGACACACACACAGACACACACAGACACACAGACACAAACACACACAGACACACACACACAGACACACAGACACAAACACAGAGACACATACACAGACACACACACAGACACACACAGACACACAGACACACACACACAGAGACACACAGACACACACACAGACACAGACACACAGACACAGACACACAGACACAGACACACACAGACACACACACAGACACACACACAGACACACAGACACAGACACACACACACAGACACACACACACACAGACACACACAGACACAATCAGAGACAGACACACACACACACACAGGCACACACACAGACACACACAGAGACACACACGCACACACACACACACACACAGCTAACAAAGGTCAAGAAGGGCCTTATATCTGCCCTCCTCAAACTCCACAGACCATGGAACTCCCTTTTCTCCCTCCCTCCCTCCCTCCCTTTCTCTCTCTCTCTCTCCCTTCCTTCCTTCCTTCCTTCCTTCCTTCCTTCCTTCCTTCCTTCCTTCCTTCCTTCCTTCTTTCTTTCTTTCTTTCCTTCCTTCTGGAACTTACTCAAAATTTAACTTGACTGATCACAAAGGCCTAATCCTGAATTACTGAACAAAGCTGCATTCCACAGGTCAGATCTCGAAGCCCCAGACTGAATGACGGCAGAAGTTCTGTTCGTTTTCGGAGACACGGAAGCCCTTCCCCGCACAGCCTGACGGAAGGAGTTTGCTCCGACTCGGGTGTGTGGCTGATATTTTCAGCCGTAAGAAAGAAGTGAAACTTTTGATTCAAGTCTGAAGTTACTATTTTGGAGCTCTGCTAAACATCTACTTTCTTTTGTCCCCGCTGCCTTCTGGAAGGAGAGATTGGAAGTGGAAGAGAATGTAAGCTTTTCAACGTGCAAGAAACATTTCTGGAGGCCGGTGTCAAGAGTAACATCGCCTTTCAATTTCTCAGCAGGCAGAAATCTGCAGAACTTTTCTGAAGGTTACTTCCGCTCAGAAGGCTTTAGAATTGTAATCCTTTGGCTGTTAACACAGATGGTCTCAATGATTCAGCCCTGACCACCATGTCTTCTCTGACTTGAATACAAAGGAAATGATGAGATGGGGATTCTGGCTTGACAAACCTTTCTCCTCATAGGAGAAAGTCAGCCATGGGAGTTTGGATTTCATTTGCTACCGCCTTTTTAAATTAAAAATTTTTGTGTGTGTGTGTGAGCACAGATTTTCTTCCCTCCCTCTACCAAAGACAAAATCTTCAATCAGTTGGCTTTCAAAGATTATTTACACATTTCCAGTTGTGCCACAATCACTTCTCATACAAACCTAACAATAGCCTCTTCATTAACGGTTGTTTTGAGCAGAATTAAAGCTTATTTTGTTTTAGTTGCACACTTTGGAGCCATTTCCACTTTACGGTTAGTAAGTGATCGGTATGAAAATCAAGAGTGAACGTGACCTGATTCTTCAGAGGAATTTCTCATCGAGCTCTCTAGTGGAAGTGAACACGGAGGGAGAGAAAAGAAAGCTGTCGAAGATACTTGCGTATGTATTTATGAGTATTTTTTAGAGGTCTGTAGGCTTCATCAGCTTTTCAAAGAGACATTCGACCCAAAATAGTTCGAGAACCGCTGGTCTAAACGCAACATTTCTGGGCTTCCCTGGTGGCGCAGTGGTTGAGAGTCCGTCTGCCGATGCAGGGGACACGGGTTCGTGCCTCGGTCCGGGAAGATCCCACATGCCGCGGAGCGGCTGGGCCCGTGAGCCATGGCCGCTGAACCTGCGCGTCCGGAGCCTGTGCTCCGCAACGGGAGAGGCCACAGCAGTGAGAGGCCCGCGTACCACAAAAAAAATAAAAATAAAAGCAATATTTCTTTGTTAGGAAAAATTGATGAGGACCGTTGCAGATAAATTGCACTCAAAGTGATTACCAGATCATAAAGTGGAAACAACACATCACTGTATAAAAATATTTTTAGGCATTAACACCCAATTTTTGAAAAAGTATATTTGATATAACCTAAAAAATATGGAAATCAGAAAAAAACACAACTCTGTTGCTACTGTATAGTTTAACATTGTTCTATTTTGAATGGAAAGGGGATCATCAAGTTTTCTTAACCAAGCTCCGTCGGTGGGCCATTGAGGGATCGTTGACAATGGGGGGGAGGGATTGGCAGGGGGTAAAGATCTGGTGATGTGTATTAATGTGATAATTGAAGCCGTGAGAAGTATTATTAACAGTAACTACTACTTTCTTTCCAGTTTCCTTATTGGTGTCAGAGTAAATCCTTAAATGCTGAAGAAGAGTTAATCATGGCATAGCCATCTGCTAGTAATCTCGACACAGTGGCCATGAAAATAAATGTAAGGGTTACGGATAAACTCTGCAGGAAGTTTTTGTTTTAAATAATGAAATTGGTGGCGGCCGCTTGATGCCTCCATTTATCAGTGAAGACGGAAATGATAGTCAACCTAACAAGGTAGCTGTTTCCAGGTGTAAGAAGACTCCTTTTGATTAATTCATTCTAGACTGAGAAATCATGTAACAATTCGAAAACAGGAAAATGTATTACTCCTTTTACAACCTGTGCATAGGCATGTTGAATAAGATAACGTGTAAGTTATCTATATGACCCAATAATTTAAGCTTTTTATGGTTACCCTGCTGAAAATTTCTAATCAGTTTTTATTTTTCCAAAAAGAGTCTGCAATTTGTGTTTAAGAATTAAACAGCTAGCACTCTTTCAAAAGGTGTGCTTGAACTGTTTACAAAATAAACTGATTTGGTCACATCAATGGTCAGTTCTTGAGCTTCAGGTTACTTAACCTTACATCAGTATTTAGTCCACCTTTTTCTTCTTGAAATCATTACTTTCTAGGTGTTGCATACAAAACACCCTGCTAGTTTTCTTTCTCCCTCTCTAATCACTCGTTTCCAGAGCCCTTTTCATCATCCTGGGTCACCTCTGTCTCCCAGACTTCTCAATGTTGGGGAGCCCCTGAACTTTCTACTTGGTAATTTCCCATCACCGTCTACATCTCTATCTAAGCAGCTTCATCCAGGAATTCCCTGGTGATCCAGTGGTTAGGACTCGGTGCTTTCACTGCCGGGGGCCTGGGTTTGGTCCCTGGTGGGGAAACTAAGATCCCACAAGCTGCACATGCAGCCAAATAAATAAGTAAAGAAAATGAAGAAAGAGCATCATCTTAATATTTAAAAAAAGACAGAAAAAAAGAAAAGGCAGCCGCATCCAGTCTGTGGCTCTCAATGCCATCAGTGTTCTGAAGATTCCCAAATCTATTGTTTTTAATGCTGATCTATCTCCTAAACTAGGCTCACATATGCAGCTGCCCTCTAGATACCTTCGTTTAAATAATTCCAGCACCCAAAACTTAACATGGCCGCTTATGCTTCTCTCAGAGTTTTCCCCATCGCAGAAACTGGTCCTACCACCCTCCCAGTTGCTTAGGCCAAGCCAAAAACGTTTCACGCCAGACTTGATTTGTCTCTTTTCCTTTATCATTAAGCACCAACTCTCATTTCTCTGTGTTCGTTTTATATACGAACGAGTCATTCTTGGCCACTCACGCCACCAAGTCCCCACCTGAGTTGCTTGATCACATCGCCTATCTTTTCCTGCTCGTTTATTTGTTTGCCGTCATGACTTTCATTTTCACTCTTCGTAAGATTATAACACCTTGAAGACAGTCTTCGTTGATGTCATTCATCGATACACCCTTAGCACCTAGAACAGTTCCTGGCGCACGGCAGATGCTCAGTACCGTTTATAAGTGGCTGACTGCTTACTTTTGTAGATTACGAAAAATAGGTACATGTGTTGCTTTAGTTAAAGAAAATAGTGTAAATATCTCTCTATTTCTGAACCTCTATCATGGCATAAATGTTCTCCAGATCTGCTCTACAAGTAGCTGGTGTTTGCTGTGCAGATGTTTTGACGACCTGGCACCTTTTTTGGTTTGTTTTGTTTTTGTATTTTTTTTAATGAGCCATGACACAACATATGAAGATTTTACATAAAAATACAAGTCGCTGGCCTCTTTAACTATCCTGACCATCTGGCAACCCTGTAGGTCTGCCTTTCCTCAGAGCCACAATAAGGAAGAGTTTAGCTGCTCACAGGTTCCTACCACTCATACCTTGTATTCAGCCTACGCTTAACCTGACTTCCACTATTTATGGGATCTAACTGTTATGTCTGTGACCCCAGATCCCAAATCGATGAGTAACCTTTTCATTTCATTTTGTAGCTTTCAAAAATCAGAGCCACACAAATCCAACCATCACAGTAACATTGTCCTGTGAAACTTTTGTTTAAATATTATTACGTAGGTTGTCTGCCTAAGAATAAACCCACAGTGGTCTTTCTGCACAAGAATGGTAAGTTCTTAAACAATCAGTGTTCATTTCTTTAGGGAAAAATTAGATTCAGCCTTACTATTTAGTGACTGAAATCAGTTAACTGTAAATCAAGTTTAGCCATGTTAAACATTTCCTAAACTGTTTTTGCAACAGGGTGTAAGGATGAGGCTATAATCTCAAGAATATCTGACAACTCAGGGCTTCTACCTTTAGGAGTAGAAGCAGACATCAGTGCTTCTTTTCATGTTATGTTTCTCATTATCTTTTATCTGCTAACATATCTATATATTATCTTTTATTAAATTTCTGCCTGTTGAGGAAACAGTTTTCTTTTTCTTCTCTTTTAAGTATTAGCATATCTAGGGCTATATCTCACTCCTGTTTAAATATTCCTTAACAGTTGTCGATAGAATATTTTAGTATGTCACATATTGCCTAATTGATATACCACTGAGTCTCCCTGGAGAAAGAGCACTGTAAAATAGCTCAGCATCGGTTCCCTCAGTGAAGCAGGGTTCCTGTTGTGTTGAAACACACTGGGAAGAGGGAAAGCTTAGTTTGGATTAACATAGAGAAGTCCAAAATGTTTCTCAGTTTTGAGTGTTTCCAGTGATCAATAATTCAGCTCCAGAGTTGCCGTAGAAGGTTCCAGGAAAATTATTTTGCTTTTCCAACACCCAATAGCTGTCTGGAAGGTTATATATTGGCTAGCCTGTTTCCAACGTGCATTTCCTTAAGAACGGTATTGATAATGTCTAGCGATCAGGCCCAAGGGGTGATTTCGATTTCTTCCTGTGCTTTGTCCCCCCACTCAGTGCTCTTTTCTGCAGGCTTATGGGAGACATAGGATATAGTGGGTACCACCAAAATGTTTAGCTAAGGTGCTGGTGGAGTTTCCTCCTCTAGAAGGAAGAAATGCTAATGTTACTGCATTATGTAGAAGAAATGCTAATGTTACTTCTTTTCAAAGATTTTTTAAAGTTACTTTTAAAAGGATATATATTTGATTACCTTATAGGACACAATGAAAAGACATTTTGACAAAAGTGAACATCTGAAATTTAGGTAAAAAATTGTAGGTATTGTCTAAGTTATGTTTATCCCATTATCAAAAGACCAGTATTTAACATATCTTAATTTTATTACTAAAGAAATATTGGGGTGGCCAAAAAGTTCATTTGGGTTTTTGTAACATCTTATAGAGAAACCCAACCGAACTTTTTGGCCAACCCAATGTAAAGAAGAAAAGTAAGAGGGCCACCAAAGTAAAAGATTCGATCTTGTAATAACACAGCCGTGAAATTCTGACCAGAATGAAAAGATTGCTTATTAATTCAAGGAACAGTTTGCCATTTTTCAAGTATTATGAAAATATTATAGGCCGCTGTTTTTAACCTTGCGAGTTTTTCAAATATATATATATAGAGAGAGAGTCATCTCATTATACCTGGGATGCAAATTTAAATGGAAACAAATTTTTCTCTCTTCTTTTACATGCACTGCATTTTTAAAAAACCCGTTAACCAGTGGGCAATTTAAGTATCTGAAGTTTTTCCATTCAGCTGTGTTTTCTCAGCTACAGTAGTTGAAACTGACAAAGTGAAAGGTGTACACATCCAGGCAAGGGCAAACATATCTAGTTATCCCCAAACACTAATAAGCATATAGGTAGGATACGTCTAAACAAGTTGAAAGAGCATGGAGGAATCACGTTGAGCAGAGATATCTTACCGACAAGCCTCATTATCTCTGGGCCTCCCAGTTGGAGGAGTGCACCGTTATCCCTTCATTATGCGCAGGACCAGGGATATAGCACAGAGAAGGTTCCAGTGACTCACACTGTCATTATAAGTCCCACATTCAAAACCGGGACAAAAGCAACAGCAGGGCGCTGTCACCTCCTGGTTAAGGAGGACACACAGCGAAACCTGTTCAAAGGCCACAACAAACTGCAGATCCAGTGCTTTGTCCCAGACAAATTATTAGGCAAACAAGACGGGTGCTGAGACCCAACTTATCAAAAACAGAATAATTTGCACACATTCTCCTACCACTGAGACAGTCGTATTTCCTCCACAACTAAAATGGTATACATAACCAAGAAGACTGTTTGCTTGTTTCGTGACTTAGCCCAGCGTTAGGTAACTCACGTAGCCCTCTCTGTTTTGCCTCAGTACTCGTTCTGTTTAGACGAGGTTCTTGGTCAGGTGCGATAAGCAGTTATCTGCATAAAAACAGTATTGTATTTATGAGTTAAAAACACTTCTGAGAAAAGGTGGTTGCTCTTTTAATTCTTTGACCAGATGTGCAAATAATCAGACAATCATTGCTTCGTTATACCTCCCTGTCATTTATCCAGCTATGATTTTCTTTTATTATTTAATTATTTACTAATTTATTGCAAAAATGTATTAACTCTCATGAACACACCTCACAACCCCAGATCTAGATCATTCAGAGTAACGTATCTTCCCAAGAGTTCCCTCCCCATCTTGAGTCCTCTGTCCCTGGACCAGGGGACTCCCCCCACCAAATCTTGTACTCATCATTCTCTTTCCTCTAACCTAGATAAGTGTGTCGTTAAAAATCAGATTTTTTTTTTTTTTTTTGCGGTACGCGGGCCTCTCACTGCTGTGGCCTCTCCCGTTGCGGAGCACAGGCTCCGGACGCGCAGGCTCAGCGGCCATGGCTCACGGGCCCAGCCGCTCCGCGGCATGTGGGATCCTCCCAGACCGGGGCATGAACCTGCGTCCCCTGCATCGGCAGGCGGACTCTCAACCACTGCGCCACCAGGGAAGCCCCAAAATCAGTTATTTTTAGTTTTGGTCGTTTTCACATATATTTCGCAGTTATGTCATATGTAATCTCCCGTGACGTACTTTTTTCACGGAGTATTGTATTGCTAAGGCTCACCACCTTGTTCCTCGTTGCCGTGATTCAGCCATTTTGACTGCTGTGCAATATTCTGTTGTGTGAATATGCCCTCAGTGAACCCATCCGTTCTTCTCCTGTGGGCGTTTAGATTGTTGCCAGGTTTGTGCTCTTCCACATAAAGCTGTTACGAACATTCTTGTTGAAACAGCGCCCCCTGGAGAGTTTAAGCTCACGCACCACATCACAAAATAGTAAATGTGGTAAGTTCAGCTGCACCACAGCCTGACTCATGCTCCCACCCAAGGACCCAGAGTCCATTTCTCAGGAACGGACCTCTAATCCAGAGGCTAAAGAAGCCACCATGCGTCTGTGACCTGAGGGGGCAGAGCAGGCAGAAGGTAGACTCGGGCCAGCTCTTCCCGGGAGGTGATGAGACCTGCCTGAACCCACAGTGGGACAAAGTGAAGCTTCCCTGGCAGGCAAGTCCTCTCCCCAGCTCCCGGCTTTTGAGACCTGAGGTTTTCTGGTAATTCTAGCCACCTCCCCACACCATACCATCCAAACAGAAGGGAGGCAGTGTGCCGTGGGCTAGGGAGGCAGACCCGCCTGGACCCTGGCACTGGGGATCCGGGGAGGAGGCCCTCCTTTCTCTGGCCTCCCAGGGCTGTGGCTGTGACCCTCCCACCACATGCACACACCCACACCCTCACCCTCAGACGTGCATCCTTGACATGGGGGGAGGGAGCCCCCATGGGTTGATGGGTCGGTTATCAAATTTTCAAGCAAATTTCTTATGTTCCCCAAAAGGAGGGGTGGGGAAAGGCTTTGTGGTTCCACGTTTGTGATTTGTAGGAGACTCCAGGTGTGGGTTCCACTTGCTGCGTTCTAGGCGCAGGACTGCTGGCGCTCCGGGGCAATGGTTTCTCTTGGGCGTGATGCCGCTATCAGTTTCCTGAGGCTGCGATAACAAATTATCACACGCCGGGTGACTCAAAACAGCAGACGTTTCCTCTCTCGCAGTTTGGGAGGCCAGATGTCTGAATCTAGGTGCTGGCAGAGCCTCACGCCTTCTGGAGGCTCTAAGGGGGTTCTTTCCAGACCTCTCTCCTAGCTTCTGGGGGTCACTGGAAACCCTCGGCATGTAGTGTGCTCAGGCTGCCATAACGAAGCACCACGGGTTGGGTGACTTCAACAACAGAAATGTCTTTTCCCGCAGTCCTGGAGGGTAGAGGTCCAAGGTCAAGGCAGTGTCAGGGTTGGGTCTTCTGGGTCCTTTCCCTCTGCTGGCAGAAGTGCAGCCACCTGCTGCCCCTTCACACGGCGCTCCCTCTGTCATGCAGTTGTCCACCTCACGTCTTTTGTTCTAATCCCCTCTTCTTATAAGGACGCCAGTTAGATTGGATTAAGGCCCACCCTAAAGGCCTCATTTTAACGTAATTACCTCTCTACAGGCGCTATTTCCAAACACACCCACATTCTGAGGTGCCGGGGGAACACAACTCAGTCCATAATGATTGGCGTTTCTTGGCTTGTAGACACATCCTTCCCATTGCCTTGTCCTCACATCCCCTTCTCCTCCGTGTGACTTCTCTTCTCTTAAAAGGGCACTTGTCCTTGGATGGAGGGCACACCCTAATCCAGGATGATCTCATCCTTAGAGTCTGAATTACATCTACAAAGACCCTTTTCCCAAATAAAGTTACATACTTTAGGCTCCTGGTGGACCTATCTTCTGAGTGCCGCAATACAATACACTATAATACCCTTTTTATAAGGTGAGAAACAACTAAAATTAAGCAATATATTTAAAATGGAATTGGTGGGTAGGAAGAAATATAAATGCTCAACTTCATAAGATAAAGTAGTTTGCAAAGTGGATCTACCAATTTATACTCCCACAGCCATAGGAAGGAGATTCTGTCAGTCCCCATCCCATCTCTCATTAAGGAGTGTTCCTCACTGAGTAACTTTGCCGGTCAAATGGAGGTAAACGGCATTTTATTTGTGCCTCGATTTCCATTTTTCTGAGACCTGCTGAGGTGACTGCTTTTGAAGAGTTTTTCCTTCATTGTAGTTACTAGTAGGTACTGCACATCATCATCTGTACGAGATTTCTGCCAAGATTTTTTTTGTCATTAGTGACAAGTTTTACATGAAGTCTAGACTTGAAATGAAAATTCTCCATCATCGGCAATTGAAATATCCTTAATATCTGCCCAAATCCGTCTTGTGTGAGGCTAGGCAAGTCATCCATTCTCAAGAAACGTTCCTCCCAAAGTTTAAAAAAGCAAAAAAGAGGTGAAGGAGGCAAGGAGTTTCAGTTATAGGGACTAAATTTCAACATCTCTAGGCGACTTCTGACACACGGCCACTGCCATAAGAGCTTGCTCTCAGCCCTAGTCAGCCGGAAGAAAAAATTCTCTGACCACAGGGCATTGTTATATTTGAGCTTGGTGCGTGTATCACATATCTGGTTTTGATCCCCCACAGTATCTTCTGCATACTAAAATTCGACATAAAAAAAGAAGAGTGACAGATACACAATAGGACCAATCAGTGGTTACTCAGTCATCATGCAGCCTTCAACTCTGTTGCCTAAAGGAGGGCCAGAAACTGCAAGTCTGTGAGGTACCACCTGCTGAAATGGCCATTTCCTGCTCCTCTCAGTGTTTATTAGGGATGTAACCAGGCTATCGGGATGACTCAACATGAAACTCCTAGGACATGAAGAGGCTCTTAATGACAGATGCCACAGTGGTTGAAATTACTGCCATATTCATTTACTGACTCTGTACGAAGCAGGAAAAGCTTTTTGAAATGCAGTTGAGACAATCAGCTGATCTTGCATCTATCGTGGTGTGATACTTAAGAGAAGAAAATTCCAGTCGAAGATCCTAATACCTCGATAATTATATTGTGGGAGGGTCCATGGAGTGAAGGGATGGATAGGAAATTTTTTTTTTTGGTTTGGCTATGCCGCATGGCACGTGGGATCCTAGTTCCTGGACCAGGGATCAAACCCACATCCCCTGCACTGGAAGCATGGAGTCTTAGCCACGGGACCGCCAGGGAAGTCCAGAATTGTAGATCTTAAAGTATTATTTAAATGCTTCGTGTTGTTCTTATCAGCCACTTCCATTAGGACTGGTTTGCTGACACCAAAGAAGTCAACACTTACGTAAGAAGAAGAAGAAAATCAACGATAACCATCAGAAGATTCCAGTGCCTCAAAAGCCTGTGAAATATTTAGGTTCAGGAAGGAAAGCAAACTTTCCTTCTAGGGAGAATTTGTCCCTAAATGTTTCCTCTAAAGTTTCAATAAGAATGACCTGAAATACCACAGAAATCGTGCGTTTTTCCATCCAGCGAGCACCTACTGCACACAAGGAATGCTAGAAGCTGCTTTGATGAGTATAAAGGAGCATAAAACTGTAATCCTTGCCCTCCAAAATCTCAAAACCCCTTGGAAATAAAATCATGGGGAAAATGTTCTTTCAGTAGTAGCTTCAGAAGAGAATGTGCCATCACTAATAAATTGCACAAAAGAAAAGACTAGAAACTTGCCTAAAGAAATTTCTGTTGCGGTTAAGGCTTTGAGTGGCCTGGTCCTATCAGGGCTGCAATAAAATAAAAGTCTCCACTAAAAACTGGGAAGATCCACTTAGATATCAGAATGCTCTTTTCATCAAATACACTGACTCCTCTGTTAAACAAGAATTCAAAAAGATGCTTCATCAGAATTTTCACTGTAGAGAGAGGAAGAAATTAGGAAGCATTATGGTATCCTTCAAAACATAAATTATCTCCTTCCTGTTCCTCAGGATGGCATCTCAGTACTTCCTGCCCTCTCAGATCAGATAATACTTTTCCTGCTTTGAGCCCCACGTGGGATTTTCTTGGAGACCATGTACAGCACCAAGTCCAAAGAGTTACCCCGCTCCTGAGTGCCCCTGCAGTATGTGGGCATTCTGACCAGGGCCACTGCCTTCTCAGCTGCCCTACCCCCAGACTAAACGTAGCATGAAATGACAGAATGCCTTGCACCCCTACCCTGAGCCCGGCCAAAGTTGTCCACAGGAAATTTTTCTTTAAGAATTTTCTAATCAATGTATCGTAGTCTATGGCATATTATGATTTTATCGTAGGATTTGAAATTCTGCTATGATAATATTTTTTTCAAATAGAAAGGTAAGGAGGATTTATGCAGAGCATTTCACTTCCCTGCATTTGAATCAAGATACTGGCCCCAGGGGTGTGAACTGAGCCTAGTCGCACGACCCAGGAGGTAGCAGAGAATCCGACTGTGGCTTCTGGATACAAACAGTCTGGGGCACGTTTCAGCTCCCTGTGTCCTTGGGAAGTTCCTTAACCTCTCTGCGCCTCAGTTCTTCATCTGTAAAATGGAGCCATGAGACTACCTCGTATTGTTGTCATGGAGGTTGATTTAACACATGTTACTGTACAGAGTGTTTATTAAGTGATGGCTTGTATTGCTATGGTATAATACAGTCATGTAATTTTGGACTCGCCAGGTGGCGTGGATCACTTGAGATAAAAAATACAGGACTAGTGTACGATGGTATATGAACCTACTAGGTCATACGGTAAGCTAAAGGAATATACAAATGAATAAATCAGAAAACACGTACACCAATACAATAGAAGACAGTTACGGTACAGTCCAGTCATCTTCTTAAGCACCAGAGAAAGAATCGAAAGCAAGAGGACTAGAAAAGTACTAGAATAGCATCAAACTCCCATCTTAGAAATGGTATTTTTGGAACATTATTATAATCTAATAAGCGGTACCCTAATTGTCCAAAAACAAGTTAGCAGTTAAAATCTTTTGATAGTATTGGGCCTGTGGGATTTAAGCCTAAGTTGAATTTTTGACTCATTGTTTCCTCAGGGCAATTTCCAACTCTAAGAGTGGAGAATTCATTTGTAAGTTTGGATTTAATTGGGCAAGTCCACGTTATCCTTTTCATCAAATGACAGGGTACCACTGTGAGTTCCACCCTCTTCCTTCCTCGGGCCCTCGTCCTGGTAAATGCTGTCGCCACCCACCGGGTGCGCCAGCCAAAACTCCTGATTTCGAGCCCTTTCGATTCTCTCCTCAAACTGCATCCCACCTCCACCTGCTTTTCTCCATGCTCCTACCAGCATCCTGGTCCAACCCAGCACAGTCTCCCACCTGACGTTCCTATCTGACACTATGTTTCTGGCCTGGTTTCTCTTCCATGCACCCGAGCAGCCAGAGGGTCGTCACTCATGTGAACAGAGTCATCCCATGTCGTCCTCACTGTTTGTGGAATGAGCCCCCATCTCCACACCGCATCTCTTCCTCTTGCTGGGCCGCTCAACCAGCCTAGCTTGTGACCCTGCCGCCACGCTGCCCTGCTTTCTTCCTTCCATTTGTCAGGCTCTTTCCCGCCCTAGGACCTTTGCAGACGTTCTTCTGTCTGCCAGGAATGCTCTTTAATCTATTCCATAAAACTTGAAGGTCTCTTATAAGCTGTGTGCCCATCTGTGTGTGTGGACATATTCCCACGGATGCGAGAGAAGTTTGTGTTCCACGGGGAAATGGAGAGAATTGTACTAGTCCGGGGAAAACTGGCTTTGAGCATGACTGGACCCAGTGCCTGACATGCAGCCCCCAGGACCTGGTCTCTTACCTCCTCTGCCTCTGCTGTCCTCTGCGTAGCCATCAGTCAGGGGCTTGCCTCCTCTTATGGAGTAAGAGGGTTGCCAGTCTGGGGCATCGCCTTCTGAGCACCTCCAGCCGAAGGGGACGGCGCTTTCCCTCCTAGTCACTCAGGCAGGAGGCCAGAAGCAGCTCTAGTGGGATGCGATCAGCTCGGCTTCAGGGGCTGAACAGTTTTCGTTTATCTCTGTAACTAGAGAGTTGCAAGAGCCGGCCAGCCCAGGGTCTTTTCCCAGAGCCAGGGTTAGAATCAGCTCCACTTAGAGCACCTGGCCGGGCGGAGTGGCGGGATGATTATTGCAATCAGCGGAGGCAGGAGTCATCAGCCAGAAGCAGGCATAAATGAGATAAATCTGTTCAGTTCTGTACAACCAAGCACACCGAGATGTCCTCATGTTTCGTTTACGCTTCACGCTAATGGAAAGGGCCCCTCTTGTTACCGAACGTGCAGACCCGCCCGCTTGTTGCTCAAAAGCCAATAAAAAGGCGAGGCTGGTGGAAAGGAAACTTTCATTTATTTCAGATGCTGGCAACAGGGAGGGGGGCGGCGGACTCCTGTCCAGAGACCGACTCCCACCCCGACAATCAGGGGCAAGAGCTTCTACAGGAGGAGGGAGGGGCTCCCTGCAGAAACAGCACAGCTGACCGTCATCTTGAGATTGGTCCTGCACGGGTCTCACCAGCGTCATCTTGATTGTCTCAAGTACAGTTAGTCTTCAGTTCCTGGCTCGGTTTGTTCCTATCTCCTTGAGGCCAGTTCTCGGAACTGTGGCAGCTCATGTCATGGCTACAGCCTGGTCATCACGTAGTTAACTTCTTCCACCTGGTGGGGTTTAGCATGTACAAGACAGCTCCCAGGACGCGGCTCAGAATATGATCTGTAGCCCTTGAGGAAGACCTAAAGGTCCTTGACTTTGCTTAATGACTAAACTATTATGATTTAGTTTGTTGGAGTGTTTTCCTTTGTTCCTGCATTTTCTCACTTCTCTGAGTAAACTTATTCTTTGGCTAAAGTTTTTCTACAGACAAAAGGCAAGCGGAGACATGGGATTGGGAGGAAGGACCGTAGTTTGGTCCTGCTCTAGTTTCAGTCTCAGCAAAAGTCAGACAAGTTGCAATTTGTTGTTTGTTTTTAATTTTTATTGGAGTAGAGTTGATTTACAATGTTGTGTTAGTTTCAGGTGTACGGCAAAGTGACTCTGTTATACATGTACATATATCCACTCTTTTTCAGATTCTTTTCCCATATAGAGGAAAACATGATACCGCTTATATGTGGAATCTAAAAAATAGGGTACAAATGAACTTATCTACAAAACAGAAATAGAGTCACAGATGTAAAAAACAAACGTATGGTTACCAGGGGGTTAAGGGGGGAGGGATGAACTGGGAGACTGGGATTGACACACACACACTACCATATATACAATAGATAGCTAATAAGGACCTACTGTACAGACAGGGAACCCTCCTCAGTACTCTGCAATTTGTTTTTTTGCACACGTCCTGCCTGCCTTGGGGGCCATTTTCCGTCTTTTCCATCAAGAATAATTGTGTTTCATACTGTACTGCCGGCTACCCTTCACGTGGTGCATCCCATGTCCTTAGACATCAGTGTGGTCCAGTAGCACTGGCTTCGGCGATGGGGGTGTCTTATTGTGTGCTGTCCAGCAGGGCAGTCACCAGCCCCATACGGTTACTGAGCACTTACAGTGTGGCTAGGACGACTGAGGAGCTGAGTTTCTAAAAGTGTATTTGGTTTTAACTAGTTCACATTTAAAATTAAATAGCCACAGGTGGCCAATGGCTACTGTGTTGGCTAGCATTGATCTAGAGATTGCCTGCCACTGGGGCTTCCCTGGTGGCTCAGTGGTTATATCTGCCTGCCAGTGCAGGGGACACAGGTTCGAGCCCTGGCCTGGGAAGATCCCACATGCCGCGGAACAACTAAGCCCGTGCGCCACAACTACTGAGCCTGCGCTCTAGAGCCGGCGAACCACAACTACTGAGCCCGCGAGCCACAGCTACTGAAGGCCGTGTGCCTAGAGCCCGTGCTCCGCAACAAGAGAAGCCACTGCAGTGAGAAGCCCGCGCACCACAGCAGAGGAGCCCCCGCTCGCCGGAACTAGAGAAAGCCCGCGCGCAGCAACGAAGACCCAACGCAGCCAAAAGAAAGATAAGAGATTGCCTGCCACTTGTCTTCACATCAGAACTTTTCAAGTTAACAGCCAAACTTATCTGCCAACCCGATTAAAATGAGTTTAAAAATGACTTCATTTATTAATACTTTGAAATTAATTGCTTATATTCTAGCAGGAATTTGCAAAGCCTTAAAGGGAAAGTGAAGAACGGCGACATTTGGAACATTTTCCTGTGATGCGAGAGCCTTCTTGGCATCTCTCAGATACTATCACGTTTCGTTGCCTAAAAGTCATATCCCCAGTCATCACGGGGAGACTGGCAAGTGGGCTTGTAGAGTGTGAACACGTCTAATAATTTCTTATTGCCCTTGGTTAGTAAGCTATTTAGATTTTACAAACTCTTATTTCTTTTGAGTTAAACTTCAACCTTTATAACCCTAATTTCTTCTTGCCTGAGAGAGAGAGCAAGCCTGCAAGCTGGAGGATCAATTTAGAAGAATTTGCAAAACACCTTTTAAGAGATGAATGGGCACGACATTAAACACACATAATTTGAAAATAATTTGGGGAATTTACATTGTTTTGACAAATTGAAATCTGCCCCCCTCCATGAGGTTCCAGGGAGACCAGATGGTAGTGCTGGCTATTGGAGGGGGTCCAAAATTACTTTTGTGTTAATTGATATAGTGTGCTAAAAAAGGTCTCTGGGGAAACGTATCCCCAGGTCGTTGATTGCTTTGGAATTCCAGCAGAGAGGAATGGTGGCAGATGAGAAGGGAAACATAAGTTATTGAGGACTAACGCCTCAGATTGGACCAGCTAATTTTATCACTGGGAATTTAGCACAGTGTTTCAAAAAATATCAAAAAGATATTTCTGCGACAGGGAGAGGAATTGGTAAAGGGCTGGAGTAAATTATCGGCAGGCAGGCCAATTTGACTTCCCTTTGGTGGAGGGAAGATCCTTTCACGTTAGCAACTACGCCTATAGTGGTGATGAGAGGTGCAAGGGCTTCATTTTCTAATTTTAAAGCGCTGGCCCTAATCAGCTGAGCAAGGAGAGGCAGTGCATGGGGTTGGAGCCTGACACTGAAAGGGCTCTTAGATCACCTCCAAAAAGCACTTCTTGTCTAACTGGAACATTCACACCTGCTAAATAGCTGTTGTTTCAAATGACACGTTGAGAAAGAGATCAACTGTTTTGGGGGTTTCCAAAGAAGAGAAAAATTCCTGCACAGCTGAGGCAACATTGCAGTTTCACCTAATGGGAAGTTGGAGTTTTGTGTAGTCTTGAGGGAAAGAATGTTCATCCTCCTTCAGCCTGCTTTTTTAGCAAACCTTTGCAAAAAGAAGGGAGGAAGGAAGAAAGGAGGGAGGAGAGCCTGGAAGGTGGGTGTGAATGAGGGAAGAGACCTGTTTTATGAGCTCTCACATCTCCTCAATTTTCACTTTCAGTGGTTTTCCTTTTCTCCGTTTCTTTTTTTTTCTACTTCTTTTTCCGTAAGATTGGATGGAAATGAATATTGCTAAAACGAAAATAAGACGATTTTTCTTTCATAGTAGTCAATGAAGAGGGCTTTTTCCCACATCTCTCTAAGCTGTTGAATACAATTACCTGATATACTGCCTAGGATGCATTGCAGATTTTTACATTTCTCTTTTAGCCATTTTCACATAGTACTCTTAGCATTAAAAGAACAGTTGTCTGACCTTTTTCCAGGAGGTTAATAAAGAATGAACAGCCTCATAAGCCTGCTTCAATTTCTTTTATATGAACCTGCTGCATAAGTGGCCATCACGGTATTTGGTTCTCAGCACTTTGTTTTGCAGTTACCAGCCTTTTATATGAACGACCACATATGTTGTGCATTTGGTCACACCAGGTGAGAAAAAGCAAAATAGATTTTCCTGAGCCTTCAATCAAATTTCCACACAATGGGCTGTCTAATGTGGACTTGAAATGTATCTGGTCATATATTATTTAACCGTACTGTATTTTGTGTTTTAAAATGTTCGACCACATATTCTATTTTAATAAATGCATGAGTAGAGGCAGTGTTTGGGCTCTATATCTTAGAAATTCAACACTTTCAACAGATTCTTCAGACTTCCAAGAATTTAATATTAGAATTTAATATTAGTATCATAAAAGGTCTTTTGAAGAATAACACGGGACCTAAGAAAAATGAGTGCCTGAGTGTGCCCTACCATTTTGAAAGTGTTTTATTGCTTTAATTTCCTGTCTTAGTAAGGTAACAAGTGGCATAATAGAAGATATATTGTTACAGAGTTTGCAGTTTACTAGAAGGATCGAGCTGCTTGAAGACTTTAAATGAAGTGAAAAAGAAAACCTCTGTTTAGCTGAAAAATGGAGACGAACCAGAGCATCAGTGTTGCAGCGGCTTTAAGTGGGGCCCTATCTCGGACTGATAAGTTGTCTCTGCATGCCCTCGGCGTCGGCGTGAAATAAATCCGTGGGCAGGAGCCTCATTCTGTGCTGTGTGTCATTAGGTGCCTAGAAGCCTAATGTTATTTCATTTGTGAGGCGAGGATGAGATGACTCTTACCATTTGGCTTCCGTAGCACAAAGGTGCTGTTAAAGCAGCAATGACCCGTAACATCCGTTTTCATTCATTTATTACATGTTTTGCATGCGTGACTGATTTTTAATCCAGAGCTCAACCTAGTAGAGTTATACAAAGCTTTTTTTTTTTTTTTTTTTTTTTTTTTTTTTTGCGGTACGCGGGCCTCTCACTGTTGTGGCCCCTCCCGTTGCGGAGCACAGGCTCCGGACGCGCAGGCTCAGCGGCCATGGCTCACGGGCCCAGCCGCTCCGCGGCACGTGGGATCCTCCCGGACCGGGGCACGAACCCGCGTCCCCTGCACCGGCGGGCGGACTCCCAGCCACTGCGCCCCCAGGGAAGCCCCTATGAAGCGTTTTATCCTAGCTTCATGCACCTCACTTCGCTGTCTTTTACACAGTGGCATCAAAGCATCAAAAACGAGGCATTTATCCCACTGAAGACCAGGGAGACAGTTCATTTCTGCATCTGAAACCGTAGAAGTGAGTGATGTGACACTGACCTACCTGTAAAAATACGTGGTAAAATTGCCTCATAAATAACTGCTGGGGAAGGGAAAGCAGGGTGTTTAGCAGATTTTGTTTTGTTTTGTTTTGGGGGTGGGTAATACACTGTAGGTACTCAGATATGCAGACGTCAAGCAGCCCTCCTGAAATGGAAGTTCCGTGTTTATCAGAGCAGAGCAAGAAGTACAGGAATCAGAAGGGCTTCTTAATCCTACCCCTGTTCTCCCGCCCAAAGACTGCAAAACATCTGTTCCTGACAGATTGTTCGGGTTTTCCACAAAACAAAATGAAATGGGATATACAGACACGTGGACAGCCCACCTGAAAAGGCCAAAGAACAACTGATCTTGTATTTGGTTAATAATAGAAATCTTAGCCAATTTTGTAGGTTTCATGCATCAGATTTACCTTTTTCACCGTTGATGCAATTTTCTCTTCTACTTTGGACACATCTTGAACAATGTATTTTGCCAAGTTAATAGGCTAAATTGGGTGACTGATGGAGTTTTTATGTGCAGAAGGCTTTACGAGGTTTAAAGTGGTCCACGTATAAAAACCTCACCCGTGTTGGAGCAGCACAGCTAGACGACTTGCAGGCTGAAGGTATAATACAAGAGCCCAGGCATTTCTGGTTTCCTCTGTTATCTGTGTTCATCTTTGAAAGAGTAAGGATTTCCAAGCTGTATTGCTAACTGAAGCACAAAAGGCTTCCTCTGGCTGGCCACAGACAGTCCTCAGGCACATTAGCCAAGCCAACTAGAGTTGGTTCAAAGTGAATTACTTCGTTTTAATCGTGGTGACTGTACCAGCTCGGTCAATATGCTGTAATGGCATATTGCTTTTATTTCCACCTCCTCCTTTTTTTTTTTTTTTTCCATTTCTCCTCTTTAAATAATACCCAGGTCACTCTATTTTCAGGCATATTTTTGAGACTGTTCAAGATTTACGTATTAAACAGCACTTCAAGATGATTCATCTTGTTTTATAACATTTGAGGTTTTGGTTGGTAACTCTTTTTCCTCTGAATCCTTGGCTAAAATCTGTTGAGAATTTTTTTGTTTTTTAAACAACTGAATGAGTCCTTAGTAAGAGGCACTGCCAGTTATAGTCATAATGTGTGCAATTTAAAAAATATAAACAAATAAAACGTTGCACCAAGGATTACTGGAGACTAAATATTTACTTCAACCTCATTCATTCACAAATGGGAAGCCGGGGTATAGAGAGCACAGGCATATATGCATATAATCATTTAATTCACCGATTAGAAGACACATTTGGTCCTTTGGAATTCACTGTAAGGTCTGCATAACATCATTCTGGAAGCCTCTCAGGTAGTGTGGCATTTTGCTATCAGGCACCATATATAATACACCTTTTTTTTTCTCTTACTCGATTATTTTCCCATTTACTTAGTTCTTGTTTTGCAGGTTAATAAGTGTGGCTGTTGTACTTCAGGAAAAAACGTTTTCTTTCTGACACTTTCCAGGGACTGTGTGTCGTCCCTTCTGTACGCAGGGGCCGTCGGTCCCAAACTTCCAGCCTCCGAAGCATCAGTGGCACACTCTGTGTCCTCGTTTCATTCATCATTTCCAAGTCTGAGGACCCCTTGCCCAGCACGTGAAAGCGCTATAATTACTTTCATTTCTTGGTTAGCATAGGTCATGGAACTAGTGTTAATAATAATCGTTCCCTCTGGACTTCTCTGTATTTATAGATCTCTGATCCAATAACCTTTGGGACCATAGAGGTGCATTTTATCTTCATTTCAGTCCTCTTGGTATTGTTTTAGCCCGGGAGGAGGGGGAAATCAAATGAGGTACAGAACATGGTAAACTCACACAACTCCGAGGTCATTAACACCTAATTAGAAACAGCTTGGAGATGGAAATGATTCTTTGGTTAAGATGTGAGAGAGAGAGGAGGAGAGATGAGACAGTATTTAACTTCTTCTGTGCCAGTGGGGTCCTTATCACCAATGGCCAGGCTGTACCTCAATGTGTTTTTCCACACTTTAAGAAGGCGTGTTTTTGTGTGTGTTTTCTTTTTCTTTTTCTCTTTTTATTTGATAGAGTAAGAAGTCTGTTAAAATACTGGGTAGCAAGGAGAGAAGACCTTGCCCAAAAGCCTAACATACTAGTTGACTTTTCCATAAGGGAAAGACATAATACGACTTCATTTTAGGCCTAGATGACCTAAAGACGAAGTGTTCTAAAATAGTGTGTGATGAGAGACACAATGCTTGGTTGAATAAAAAAGACACAATGCTGTGAGACACCCATTTCAGAGATGTTAAATGGTATTTTGTCAACACCAAGAAAATATTTATGTTTAAAAATATGACAGCCATCTATTTTTATTAATTTTTAATAGATCTTAAGTTTCACTACACATCAACTTTCAAAAGTTGAGAGTTTACTTTCATAAATGTATAGTTATTCTAATTTTCATTGTGCTGTTTGATAGCTTGAAAAACCCCGAAAGAACTCATGTATGAGTGCATGCTGGTCGGGCTGCTGCAAGGCTCTGCTTCTCTAAGAAGGATCAGTGTTGAGAAGAGAGACATTAAATGTGGAAAACACTCCTGACTCCAGGCCAGGCCACACATAAAGGAGGGACCTCTCCCTCTCCCTGTTACCAGATTTGCACTGCAAGTTTTCGTGGCATGCCTTCTGCTGAAGGATTCCTTCACCTGGAACTGAAGCCACACTAGCGAAGCCACACTAGCAAAGCCGGTCCAGTGGGAGCCCAGAGCCACGGGCTGGGGGAATCTGGAGGGGGTAAGGTGTGTTTGGCAGTTCAGTTCAGTCCCAGTTCAGTCTTTCGGCAAGCCCTTGCTAGCTGCCTAAACTCTTACTTCCAATGTCCTGGGAATACGCCTGCCCACAGCTTTCTAGACCTGCAGGCAGTATACCATCGGGGTCAAGGTCTAGGGTGCTAGAATTTGGCTGCGGGGTGTAAGTCCAGCTCTGCCACTGACTTTATTTAGTCTCGGCCTCAGTTTCCCCACCTATAAAATAGGGATAAAGATAACGATGTGTCCTTCACAGGGTTGTTGCGAGTGTTGAATGATAACGAAGAGCTCAGAATCGTGTTGGCCCATTAATATAATCCACCTGTCCTCAAACTGTGGTCGCGGACAGCAGGGAGAACTCTGGGAGGGTTCTCAGGATCCTTTCCACGGGTCATTTAGGCTGAATTATTCTCATAATGATGCTAAGGCGTTATTTGACTTTTTCAACTCTGATTCTCTCGTGAGCGGTCTAAGAATGTTCAGGAGTCACGTGGCCTGGAATTTTGCAACAAATGGAATGTGGAAGCAGGTAGGAGACTCCAGCTGTTTTCTGTTAAGCTAGACGGTGGAGATTTGCAAAAATATAGAATGAAGCCACTCTTCTCACTGTAGTTTTAGTTTGGAAAATAGTTACTTTTTATTAATACATGTGTTGTTTTGTTAACATATAATAAGTCTATTACTGTTATTTTAAATGATTCCATAAATACATATTTTTCAATTTCTCATTTTATATCTCCAGTATAAATATTGATAGATATAATCCTCATAAATGCTTTGAAGTCTTTAAAATTTCTCTTTTCTTTTTGAATTTTATTTTATTTTTTATACAGCATGTTCTTATTAGTTATCTGTTTTATACATATCAGTGTATACATGTCAATCCCAATCTCCCAATTCATCCCACCACCACCCCCCTGGCTTTCCCCCCTTGGTGTCCATACGTTTGTTCTCTACATCTGTATCTCTATTTCTGTCTTGCAAACAAGTCCATCTGTACCATTTTTCTAGGTTCCACATATATGCATTAATAGACAATATTTTGTTTCTCTCTTTCTGACTTACTTCACTCTGTATGACAGTCTCTAGGTCCATCCACGTCTCTACAAATGACCCAATTTCGTTCCTTTTTATGGCTGAGGAGTATTCCATTGTATATATGTGCCACATCTTCTTTATCCATTCCTCTGTTGATGGACATTTAGGTTGATTCCCTGTCCTGGCTATTGTAAATAGTGCTGCAATGAACATTGGGGTGCATGTGTCTTTCTGAATTATGGTTTTCTCTGGGTATATGCCCAGTAGTGGTATTGCTGGGTCGTATGGTATTTCTATTTTTAGTTTTTTAAGGAACCTCCATACTGTTCTCCACAGTGGCTGTATCAATTTACATTGTCAGCAACAGTGCAAGAGGGTTCCCTTTTCTCCACACCCTCTCCAGCATTTATTGTTTGTAGATTTTTTTGATGAGGGCCATTCTGTCCGTGAGAAATGCAGTTTTAGAAACTAACTTGCTGATTTTCTCTCCATCGGACTTTTGTTTATCTTTCGGAGATGCAGGGCAAGGGGAAGCGGATATGGAATCGAAAGCTTGCCGCTGAATTTCAGGTTCCCAGGTTTACGGTCATTTGTGGGAATTTCTACTCATCTTCTTTAAATCACTTCTTTATGATCAGAGAGGTTCACCTGTGATGCTTATGGCCTCGAGACTTACTAGAACTGGGATGTGAGAGTTGATGCCTTCCAAGCTGTTCTACAGTCTAATTTTCCACAGAGCAGTTCTGTGCCAAACTCCCATTTGTGACTGGTTGTGAAACATCCTCCAGAGAAAGGCACAGTGACCCACAGATAAAATTTACAAAAAGAGTCCTGACCACAACGTACTATCTTTCAAAAAAGTGTCATGAAGCCCACTGTCACTTAATGGATACCCCAAAGCCTTCTTCAGCCTCCACGTACCACCTCCACCTTCACTTGCTAGAGTTTTCTCTACATCAGTCCTTCGGCTATACCCGTGTGCCCTTGGATGTATTACCATTTTTATTAAGTATTTTTGTGATTCCATTTAGAAGGCAAATGAACTGTTTCAGAGGAAAGCAAAACAGAATGGGTACATCAAACATCCAATGTAAGTAACTTCCAGCAGCTCAGAAAGCATTATAAGGGCTTCATATACCAGCCGTGCTCCCACTAAGACTTAGAGAATTTTTCCCCCTAGTTTAAAATGTAGCATTAATTCTATGAGGTCAGAGGGTGCCTCATTAACAAAGTGCATTAGTTGATTGTATTCATAGTGATCGTGGCAATGAGAAAAACATGGTGTGAAACCTTTGAGAAATCTGCCTACAGATGAGACATTTTACTATCTTCTAAGGAGTAATGGATCTAACTTTGAGAAAGTCATTTTATTACCCACATAAAGAAGGAAGTTTGAGAAAATTGAGGCAGGAAGATTCTAAGTCGTTTTTTAAATAACCAATGGTAACTAAGAGTCCTATTTTCTGTGTTGGTTTCGTGGTGATTAGAGCAGGTTTTCTTGATTTGGGCTGAGAGACAGTAAGCGAGTGAGGACTTGTTTTTCCGTCTTCCTTTGGCAATTAAATGTAAATAACAACATGAATAAGAAATAACCGCAGTAATAATTATTTTCCAAGTTGCTTTAACCCCTTAAGTAATTCCTACTGTGAGGTGAATTTATATTAAAATGAATACATACACATGCTTCAGGGGGAATCAGTATTTTCCAGATGCAAACGTTTCTCAAACCTGAGAAAGTGGTAACCTCGCCCTCCTTTCTGCAAACGAGGACGTGTATCGTTCATTTCTTCTATATTCCCATCATCCCACTACCCATGTACCCACCATCACACACCAACACGCTCGTCTTCAGAAAATTTTTCAAATAATGATTGGAAACTGATTGACAGATGATGGATGGTCCAGTGGGATTTAGATTTAAAGAAAGTCATACAACAAATATGTATTCAGTACTTACTATCTGTTGAGAATTCTTCTAGGAACTGGGGGTTCTATAGGGAACAGAAGTGGTAGTCATTAACACATCAAAATGTTTTACATTTATTTTAATTTTAGTCAGTGTTATGAAGCAACTATATAGGGCAGTGTAGTAGAAATGACTGGGACGGAGCAGGGAATTATTCTAGCTTAGCTCCGAAGCGGTCGTGCTGCAGCAGAGGCAGGACCGTTGAGGATGAGTCAGGGGAAGGTTTCCTGCAGTACAAATGACAGCGCAAAGGGCCAGAAAGAAAAAGATCTACGGCTGGAGGGCAGACAGAGTGAGAGCTGTCAGAGACACAGGCATGGACTTTGTCTGCCATGGTTGTGAGTTGCTGATTTATTCTTTTTACGGTAGGAAACCTTTGGAAGCTTTAAGCTGGGAGTGACATGATTGTCAATGAGCTAGTGAACAGTGATGAAAAATAGGGAACACCAATGACCATCGTAGCAAATACTCTAAAGAAGAATCTCTCTGTATACCCTGAAGCTTCTCTGTGGGCCTGTGGAACCGTCAGGAGTAAACCAGATACTGTACACACTTCCGTTAGTGAAGCCAGTATCGCCATTGAAAAGGATTCCTGTAGAAACATGCAACAGCAAGTGACAGCTCACCCGGTGGACTGGGGGAGAGAGAGTTCCGTGGTTCTGTAAACAGTGGCAGCGGCCACGTACGGAAGGGCAGCCCTTACGAGTGCACCCGAAGTGATTGAACCCGAAGTCCTGCGTCAGGGTTGCCAGCTTCCCGACACACCCACAGCACAGTCACCCTCCATGGTGTCACCCTTGAAAACGAAGTACGACAATACAGAGCTTGCAGCGTATCAACATACGCCTCTTTCGGTTGTATCATGGGTCTTTCGCGGATTCACACAGCCAGCAAAGCGGTTAGCTGTGTCCTCTCAGAACACTTCGTTCAGGTAAAGCAGCAGAAACTGTCCCAGACTGAAGGGGTTCCGTGCAGATGGAACTTACCAGCAGCTATAACCACCCCTCTGTGTGACTGCTGCTCAGAAAGGGTGTTAGGGGCAGCTAGCCCATCAGCTGTTGACCAGAGGGTGATTTAGGTCTCAGGCCGTGTCAGTTTTAACTTCCTACAAGTTGCTGATGTCTGCATCTGCTGTGTTACAGTAGGAGTCTATCTTTGCCCAAAGATTTTGGAAGCAATTGTAGTTTTGAAATCCCTAAGGCTTCTAAGCCAATTTGGAAAATTCAGGGGATTTGAACTGAATCACATTCTATAGATAGAACTCATCCTACAAATATTTTCATTGCAAAGGGAAGACCTAAAACGTCTTCTCTTGGAGTTGTCTTGTCTGGAGCATGTAATATGTTGTTCATTGGTCTGACTAGTATTTGTGGATGCAGGTTTTACTTGAAGGATCTCTGCAATAAGAAATTGGTTAGGAGTTTTGGGTTGGACGAGGTTTTCACTTCAATGTTTGGTTTCTGGAAGATGCGGAAAGGACAAGAGAATTGATACCGCTTATGGATAGCAGCTCAACAAAGAGAGTCAAACCAGAGAATTCAAAGCAAAACACAACTACTCAATACTTGTGATGGATGTGTCCAGTTTGCCCCCCTCAGATCCACTCCCCACCTTCCTACACCCTACTTGGAAAGCTGACTTTTTTGGACTCCGTCAGCAGGCTCTTTTGATCTCTGGCTTCCACTGGGGCTTGGCCAACAGGGAACCAGCCAAAGGTTGGAGGGAAGAAGGATAGTTGGGTTAGGATAACTGTTCCCCAGGCATCTCCCAGGTGAGCTATGGGATGGCCCTGCCCCTCTGCTGAGGCCACAGCTCCCTCTGGGTGATCTCCCAGGTGAGCTATGGATGGCCCTGCCCCTCTGCTGAGGCCACAGCTCCCTCTGGGTGATCTCTTTTATACTGTGGCTTTCTTACTTTCCCTAGGTGTCAACTTAAACACAAGTTTTCAGGCCTACAGATGGTTTCTCTTAGTCTCGCTCATACCTTGATGAACAGTCCTTTTATAAAATCTTCAATTACCTCGTGTTATCTCTTTGCATTTCTTGTTTCTAGAGGTAATTCTGACCAAAATAATCTATGGCTAATTTTTACAAAGAAAAACATTTATATTCAAGGTCTCAAAACTCAATACTCATTTTAAACAAATCCGTGTGCATGTCAACCTCAAGCCGCCTGACAAATACAATTGGTAGACGGCCAGAGTCCTTCGGAAAGGGAGAGGCGTGCCAGCCTGGGGCATGCCCACCTTGGAGGCTGCTGGCACTAGTAGCCATTCTGCTCATTCTAAATCCCTGTCAACAGCTACATTCATTGTGTCTCTCAAGAAGTAAAGCTTTAGGACTTTGATATCCTAAACCAGTTGTTTCTTACCTGTATGTGTTTTACTTGTTTTCATTACCTTTTAGGAACCTGAATCAAGGTTTTGGCTTGACATGTAATGCATCATAATTTTTACCATTTAAGATAGATGGAAAGGGGCTCAATGTTTCCATGCAGAAAATTTGTTTTTCAGGAATAGATTCCTTATATCAAACAGGTTATGCCTACATGAGGAGAAAGGAAACACTTTATAGCATCTAGGGGTCAATTTCTTTATTTAAGTAGGAATAATGATAGCACCTAACTCAGAAACTTGTAAGAATTAACGATAAGTAATGTGTGCCTGGGACACATACATTTCAGGAAATGTTAGTTGTCATTGTTATCCTAATTATTTTACTGATTTCACAAATGGAAATTTTTATATTACCATTTACCGGAAGGCAGAAAATATTTGAGGATGTCTTAGTAACTTACGGATGGGTATGTTACCTATAGAATAAATAGAATTCAACTATCCTCTTGACTTCTGAAGTTAGTTAATTCTTTTGGCATAGACAAACCTTCAACTAGATTTTATTTCTGTGTGTGCCTGTTGAGGGAGGTGGAAGAAAGAGGAGAGACGAAAGAAATGAACCCAGTTTACAATAATCAAAGAGGTCAAACTGTATGATAGTTAAGGATCTTTGGTCAAAACTTAATGTAGATAAAATGACTCAAACGTCTTTTTAATTCAGTGGCTTCTCTCATAATCGGAAACCACCATTTCAGATAAATTTGCATCCTTCAAAGTGCATATTAAATGAACGAACAATTTTCTTTATGCCTCACCTTACTGTTTGGGGAGGAGACAAAGGTTAAGGTCCAGGAAAATATTCATGAATACCTTCTTCATGGCTATGTCTTTTTTGTTTGTTTTGTTACATCGAAGAGCAATCTGACAAGTTAACGCTCGTTTTTTTCTCTATATTTTAATGCTACGACACAGAGAACAATAACATATCAACTAACTTTAATTACCCTCGGTCTCACCTCCTCATATACCTACTATTGTAAGCAGCGTGCTTTTATGAACAGCCTCCTGACACCGAGAGCCTCTCAAGGTCTATAACTCGTGCTACAATTTCTGTCCAGGGTCTCACAAAAAAAATCATTTAATATATTATGGGTGTTGTCTCATTTCTCCAGTATTCTCAAAAGTCAGGATCATATCATTTATAACTGGATATTAAAGATAGACTCACAAAGTCAAGCATGGAATGAATCCAACAACAGTAAAATGAACTCTCATTGCCCAAGCAAGGAGCTGCACATTCCACCAACTCCTAAGTTTGCACTGGACTAAAGAGTCAGAGGTAAGAGGGTCTACGGGTCTTGGTTATAAGACTCAAGCCGCTGTGAGGCAGCCCTGAAAACCAAGTGGGTTCTCCCCTCCGCCTGACGTTTCCAGCCTAACATGTGATACCTTCCCAGTTAATTCATCTAGCACGTGAAGACGTTAATTCACAGTAAACTATAAGCAGCACTGCAATTAGCCAGATTACAAGGATCACGTGCTGGGAATTATATCTTCTCTGAGGTGAACTTTGATCA
This sequence comes from Orcinus orca, assembly GCF_937001465.1. Taxonomy (NCBI): domain Eukaryota; kingdom Metazoa; phylum Chordata; class Mammalia; order Artiodactyla; family Delphinidae; genus Orcinus; species Orcinus orca. The sequence continues at coordinate 34,049,428 of NC_064579.1, forward strand.
ACGTCAGACCTGGGATTAATTGTCTCTCCATTCTTGCCTCCAATGGGCTTTTCCAAGATGGCGGTTTCTTCGTATTGGCCCGTCCAGAGATGCCCGTGTGCTCAAGCGGCTATGCAGAGACTGGCTGTGAGGTCGTGGCCGGCGGGGCATGCGTCACTACACACGCACAGTTCCCCTGCTTCCTGCCTCATTTCTCTTACCCTCGCTTTTGCTGCCCTTGGGTTGCACTTGCCAAATAAAACATTAGCGATCAGTCAGTCAATACAATATCAAGTCTCAGAACCTGTTCCTTGAATCCTTCTGTTTGTAATAAATACTATAGATAACATGGCCTTCGCAAGATGTGGGAGGAGGTGTTTTCTTTAAATACAGAACAAGCTCCGAGAAAATGCTCATATAAATCAGGTTTGCCTTTGGGCTCACCCTCCCTCGCCCCCAGTCTCTGGAAATGTCCCATCTTTGTCGAGTCCCTGCCTTTTAGGTGACTTGTGACCTCATTCTGCCTCTAACTCTCGCAGAATTAATCCATAACTTAGTACATCTTAATAATTTTCTACACATAAGTAACTCAACATGTTACTTCTTCCAACAGCATTACATTCTTTAAAAAGACATTATAGAAAGAAAAATGATAAACCCTAGTGAATTTATTTCTAATAGTCGTATTTTAGGCACTGTGGTACATAAATCATCGTGGATATATGTTGGGATGAAAAGAGAACTTTTTTGATGCCACTTAAATCATACCAGGTTAATGAAAAATCCAGGCTCTGGATTCTACCAGATTTGGTTTTGAATATCAGTTCTGCTCTGTATAAGCTGTGTGACGTTATACAAGTTACTTGACCTCTCTGTGCTTCAATGGTAAGATGTGGAAAGTAATAATACCTACCTCAGCTTCACGACGAGATTGTGAGTTATTACATATAAAGCTCTTAGCAGCATAAAGGTTCTGTTTATACCCTGGAAAGGTCCTACACCCAAATGGAGGGACAGATTTATTTCATGGAACAGTGTAAGCAGTTCTCTGATTGGAGGATGTCCAAAACCTAAAGGAGCAAGGACGAGGGTTAGACTAACTTTTTGCCTATGTGAAAACCAAGTATTTATCCTTTTTCCTGTTTGAGAAAACTATTCTGTTATCAATTTCTAAAACAGGCAGTGGTTCACAGGGCCCGTCAGGGTAATGACTCAGGAAACTCAACCTCTTCATTAAGACACCTGATGTGAAAATCATTCTTAACAATCTGCACAATCATAGTTAAAAGTCACCAGCTTTCCTGTACAGGAGCCATTGCAAACATTATTCAGTGCTATGGGCTTGTTTATGCTTTGTAAACAGTTATTTGGTACATCCCTCGGAGATTAAAATACGAAGTTACCAGCAAGAAGATTTCACGTATAAGCAGCAATTTTGATGACACCCCAGGATACAGAAGTCTTCATTTCGATGTTAAGCAATTTTATATCTGAGATATAAAGTTAGCTGGAAAGTGAAATGTGCTGCATAGAGAAATGTCTACAGTCAATATTTATACAATATTTTATAGGACATACTGATGAAATACTTGTAATTCAGTGTTGTTCTTTTATTCTTTTCAGCAAAGGGATTGCCCTTGTTCCTTTTTGAGAACAAGCATTCAGAGAGGAATGACTTTGCCTCTTAGATATTCCAAGCGACTCTTAGGGGGCGAGGTGGGCAACACTTTTAGCAAAGTAAATACCCACCACGTGACTAGCCTCGGATCTTCTGCGTGAGCATGTACATCTGGCAGGATGGGTGACTTTACTCTGCACTGACAGATCTCCACCTCCCTGCTTACATTTCCTCTCCTGTCAGCTAGAGACTCTGCTCGACTTATCCTCACTACAGAATTCAGGCTGATGGGACGGCCACTGTCTAGAGCATGGCCACTCGCTGTGCCGTATGAAAAGAGAGTGGTGACGTGGTCTAACCACGCAAGGGCCCTTAAGGGTTTCACTCAAATTTCAACGGCCAAAGTCAAGTCCCACGGCCACACCTCACTTTGAAGAAGCAGGGAAGGGAGGTTTTACCATGTCCCGAAAGAGAAAGAACTGGAAAGAATTAGAGAACAGCCTCGTGAGTGCAACGGCAACCGATCTCCTCTTTTCTCATTCCACGTGCTTTGTCTGTGAGCTCATTCTCTCTGCTTGGGCCAGAAGACATTTAATATATCCAAGATGTGCATTATGAAAGAAGCAAAGGACACCGTATAAAGTGATTCTGTGAAATGAAGAGGAATGCCGCACTCACGGTGCAAAGTTTCCAAGTCAGGGTAGTATCAGCGGATGTTCACAAGTGCCTTTATTATTGCAAAATAAACCATCTCACAACTGGGTAATCACAAAAGGCACCACTGGCTTGCTCCCGCTGCTGCAGTTTGGGCCAGGCTCAGCCAGTGACTCTTCTGTTGGTCTCATTCAGTCACATGGCAGCAGCAACGTCTGGAAGGTCCAGGACAGCCTCGCTCATTTTTCTGGTGATGGTCTTGGCTGATGGCTGAACCTCTTTCTCCAGGATCTTTTCTTACTCAAGGAGTCTAGTCCAGGGCTCATTATATGGTCACCTCAGAGCAGCACGAGGGCGAGAGTGAAAGCCAAAAGCCTTCTTGAGGAGAAGGTAAGAAGGCCTCCGAGGACATCACTTTCCCTGCATTCTGTTCACCAGGCAACATCACAGGGCCAGCCCCTCTGGGGGTGAGGCCGGGGAGATAGACGCTTGCTGGCAGGAGCAGCAGGCCGCATGGTAAAGGAGCGTATGAGCCACGGGAGTGGAGGCGTTGTTGCCGCCAACTTTGCAAGCAGTCTGCACGCTGCAGAGCATGGGCGTGGCCAGTGGCTGTATGGACTGTCCCAAGAATGTACATTCCGGGGCTCCCCTGGTGGCGCAGTGGTTAAGAACCCGCCTGCCGGTGCAGGAGACACAGGTTCCAGCCCTGGTCTGGGAAGATCCCACGTGCAACTAAGCCCGTGCGCCACAACTACTGAGCCTGCGCTCTAGAGCCTGCGAGCCACAACTACTGAAGCCCACGTGCCTAGAGCCCGTGCTCCGCAACGAGAGAAGCCACTGCAATGAGAAGCCCGCCCACCGCAACGAAGAGTAGCCCCCGCTCGCCGCAACTAGAGAAAGCCCCCGCGCAGCAACGAAGACAACGCAGCCAAAAGTAAATAAACAAATAAATAAATAAATTTAAAAAAAGAAGAATGTACATTCAGCCATATCAGAGAGGATACCATGGTTTTCCAGGGATCTCTTGACAGGTTTGTTTCGGTTACAAATGGACTGCAGCTTGGAAAATGACTGAAGAAATGCAGTCTCCGTTTGTGGGAAGTGAGGGGCTCTTCACTTGACTGTTTTTGTACATCCTGCCAGCCTGGGCGCCGCTCCGTCACAGCAGCGCTATCTGCCTTCTTTGCTATAGCACCTGAGTAATTTGCCCTTTGCCATTTCTGATTCTGTTCTCCTTCTGTAATGAGATTGTATTTATTTCCTATGGTAAAAGCGCTCGAAATCTTGAAAAAGTAGAGTGTGAATAAGATCCTCGACACCAGTGACGTCCCCAATGGCATCTACTTCACGGACTTTTCAGATGGACGTTTATTTTCTAATGTCTACATGAGTCACAGAGATGTGAGAAACAAACGCATCAGTTTTTCTGTGATTTCCCGTGATAGAGAAACAGGAAGCCAAAGCGGTCTTTGCACATCTTTGCCGACTGGGCTCATTCAGTCTTCTCATCACACCTGGTTCAGCCATAACTGGATAAACTTAACCCTTGTATGTGACTTCCTTTTCAGCTGTGGAAACTGCAGTTATCACATATTGAATTAGTAACCAGTTAATTAATAAAAGTTTCCCTTGTTCACTTGGCAAGTATTGGTTGAAAATTCATTACGTGCCTGGGAGCCTTCTGGGCGCTAGGACTACAGTGGTTGAACCGAACAGAGAGCCTCTGTCCTCTGAGCTTCTCATCCACTGGATACGTAACCGGTGAAAAGAAGTATGTGGTGATGAATTATAAATTCTCTGAATAAAACAGAATGAGTGAAAAAGGAACCACAATGAGTGAGAATGAGAGAGGCACTGACATGGACACGTCAGTATTTGGGGGTGGGCATCTGAGGTGTTTTCTGGGGAAGTGACAGAAAAGCAGAAACTGGAAGAAGGGTGAGGGGGTTGGAGCCAGGCACAGGGTCAGAATCAGAGGGCAGCCAGCGGTCGGGGGCCGGCAGGCCTGAAGGTTCTCGGTTAGGAAGCAGCACCGCCCAGGCCCAGAACTGGAGAAGGCCAGTGTGCCCGGGGGCCATGCAGCCAGGAGGAGCCGCAGAAGCTGGGAACAGCAAGGTGGATATAAGGACCTTTCAAACAGGTTCCGGATTTTACCCTGAGACTTCGTGCAGAAAAGTGTTGGACTAGAAAGAGACATAGTCGGCTGTGCGTTCAAGGGTTACTGTAAGCGTCGTGCAAAACGCAGGCTTGGCCAGGGCGAGATGGAGGCAGAGAGGGCTGTGGCCCAGAGTCCGAGGGAGAGCGGCTGCTGCCTGGCCAGACAACGGAAGGAATTGATAGGACTTCATGACAAAGCAAATGTGTGGTGAGAGCGAGAGGCGCTGCCAAGAGGACTGCCCACGGGAAGAACGAGGACAATGTGACTGTACCGGGCAGTTAAGGAGGGTTAAGCAAGGAATTTCCTGGAGAGAGTCCTGTTTCCTTATCTTCTAAGAATAGTAAAAGGTTTGCAAATTGGGGTGTCCTCACCCCAGGGGTGCTTAATACACTGAGATGCAGAAGTACATATGAGAACTATTATTCATAGCATTTTACTGGGAGTATAAGAAAATTAGACCTTTTAATATTTGATATTGAGGTGGATAGTACTGTGCTCTAAATGCTAACAGAAATGTGTGCTCACAGTCTTTTATTGATGGGCGACCGTATTAATTTTCTGTTGTTGCATTAAAAAAAATTGCACAAACATAACAGCTTAAAGCCGTATCTGTTTACCAGCTCACATTTCTATATGTCAGAAGTCCAGGCCCAGGTTAGGTGGATTGTCTGATTAGGGCCTCAGTGGCCTGAAATCAAGGAGTGGGCCTGCTGTGTCCTCAGCTAGAGTCTTAGCTCAGGACAGATCCACTCCCAAAGCCCCCTCAGGTTGTTGGCAGAGTCCATGTCCTTGTGACCGGAAGACTTCAGTCCTTTGCCCACGTGGCTGATGGCCTGAGCCCATTTTCAGCTCCCAGAGTTTGATCTCAGATGTTTACTGAGCTTCCCCCTAGGCTTTCTCCTACGCACAATCTCTTCCTTCAGGAATGGCCCAGTTCCTTTTGAAGACTCACCTGATTAGTCCTGGCCCACCCAGGGCAGTCTCAATTTTATTTAATTCAAACTCACCTACACTGATATCCTCATCACATCTGAAAAATCCCTTCACCTTTGCTATATAATGTAATCTAATCATTATATTCACACCCTCACCCAGTCCCAGGAATGGAATTATACAGGATCAGTACACCAGGGGGCAGGAATCTTGGTGTCCATTTCCAAATTCTACCTATCACAGGTGCAGCATCAAAAAAGTGTAGCATTCACTGTTCTCCCACATAAGCTTTGTAACTTTTTAAGAGCCTGCCTGTATGATCAGGTAGGAGTTGAGGAGAAAAGCAAATTCTAAAACAGAGTACAAAGAACAGAATTTCATAGAATAAATGAAACTTCTCACTATTACAGAAATTCAGGTTGCCACCACTTACCGGATGTGAGGTCTGCCTATATTTTACATCATAAATGTAGACTGTTGCATTCTACAACAATTTCCTGAAGCATCCAAATGATCTTTGAACATATTAAGTAAAATACTTTTCAATACTCTGATGTGGGTGTGCAGAAATATGAGGGAATGGGGTGAGATCTGTATCACAATGGAAAGTCAGAATCTTTCTTGAAATTATACATGGGTATCATGATTTTTAATTGACTTTCTCCATGGCATATGAGATCGTGCCCCAGTATAAGTCATGCGTGATCTCTAATGTAACTGATACTTATCTTGGGTCATGTAACATCCTCGGGTTGTCTCCTTCTTGGACTTGAACTCCCTCATTTCCTGAAGGGTGCCTCACTGAGGTCACCTCTATTTAAAAGGAGGCAATTCAGGCTATGACTGCAGAGTGACACAGTGGGCTCTCTTTGGGGATGGGAATCTTCAACTGAACCGAACAACTTCAATAAAATAAATCTTCAGTAACATTCCTGCAAGTGCTGAGAATAAGTGTCACCTTTGGTTTGTTCTCTTTCCCCGACGAAAGATAACTAGGGCGCTAGATAACAACTTCAGTTGGGGGTTCCGTCCACGGCCAAAAGTGCCCTGAGATTCCTATCTGAGGCTCCGTTACCCGTCAAGAGCTAGCCCAGCTCGTCTTCCCGAGGGGACCGCAAAGGGAACTCAGTCCACTTAAGCCGTGTGGTGGTTAATCTCGTGTGACTGCCGAGGACAAAGACGGGGCAGTTATTCCTCTATGATCCCCTCGTCAGCCAACTCGCGATCGTGGGCTTGCAGCAGATTTTGTTGATTTACTGGTGGATGTTTTTAAAAATTCAAGGACGTATCATTTGAAGAAGAGCAGGGTATAGACTGGACGAGCCTCAACTCTAAATAATAACGATGAAATGATCACAGAGTCCAGGGCTAATCCAGATGCGTTTCTCCATCTGGTTGGCCCAGGGTCTGAGCTTACAGCTGTTTGGAGATGTGCGGGGGCGAGAAGGGGATTGTGTAGCCTCAGAACCAGGGTCCGAAGGCGCTACCAACATCTCCATTTTCTTGCAGATGCTCTGGGATGGGTTTTGGAAGTTTACACCATGGGTGCTTTAACGTATGGACCATAAACTTGGTTCAGTAAACTGTTCCGACCCACAGGCAGGTTCCACAAACCATCCCATCATACACTTTGGGGGACTAAGTTAGCTCATACTGGCCCCTACGGGGCACCGAGCCCGTGTTCTGTATCAACCCTTTTAAGCAACGTGCTAGTTTATGTTTAAGGTCGTGCTGCCATTTTCCCAGGGCAAGTGAGGAATATCTTCTTTTTTACTTTCTTCCATATTTATGATTTGCTCGTAAGGGAAAAAATGGCTCTTCCTTTTCTGGTTCAGCCACACTGATAGCCTCAGTCTAACACGTCCATGGTAGGTAGCATTTGGCAATGATCACATTCCGTTAACAGGTATTCTGTCTTGTCGCAATTTAGAAAGCCTGATGTTTGGAGGAGCAATGAACCTTATTTACATATTGGCCTTTGCCAGCTGTAAATTTCCCTTTGATTGTTGTCGGCCTTGCGGCTGTAAACATTAGCCATTTGCTCTGTGAAAGTTCACCTTGGATAAGAAATATCGAAGCAACAAACGTGGCCTCACTTCTTCAGTCCCTGTGAACAAAACATGGTCTCTCCAAAGGGACCATTTTCAATATACATGTCTGTCTGATTTTTTTTTAATCCATTTTTTTTGCAAGAGTCCTTACTTCCTTTATAACCATTTATAATTGAGGGGAAAGGTGTGAAATACTTTTTTTTTCCAACAAGCATACCTTGCAAATGCAGCCCACATGTTATCTGTTTTCCTATGTGTTTTATATTGCTAGCACCATATGCCTCAAGTGATTGATCTTACTGTTGTGAGGAAACTCAAGATACACATATTTTAAGTCCCTCTTGTAGAAAATAAGGTATAGCCCTCTATTACTCCTTACGACTAACGTGCTAAAAGTCTCCGCTCATCTCTGATAGATGATCCATAATTTACATCAGAATTTCAATCACTTTAAATTAATACGGCCATTTCTTTAATGAATCTTGTTACTAATCTTCTCTGATTTTCATCAAACAATCCAGTCATAGCTGTTTACAATTTTTTGTTTGGCATAAAATCTGAGTGTCCAGAGTATTTTCTGTTGGAGTTTCAATTAATAAATGACATGTATTCCTTTCAAATCAATATATTCCCTGCACCCTTTTGTGAGAAATATATTCTGTTATCCATCACCCTGTTTTCATCTTCTATCGGATTTCATAAGATGGAAAAGAGAAAAAGATATGTAAGCTACTAACAGACATATAAATATTGTGAGCGCCATCTCGAAAAATAAGGTTGTTTATTTCTTATTTGTGCCCAAGAGAGGTACCAGGAGTAATAGTCACATTAATTCTGATGGGATTTAGCGTCAGAGTTTTCTCTGCATCAGCAGAAGGCATGTATGTGGGCAGAGCAAAGGAGAAAGTTGAAAAATGAATGTCTCGGACCTAAATGTTTCATTGCAATTGTTACATAATTAATATTGCTCCTCAGTACGAGGGCAGCTCGTTATGGATATAACTATCTGGTATATGTTTACTCCAGAGTGAAAATGAACACTGATTTTCTAGTTATATCTAAACGTGGGGCTGAAAAATTAATCAGCCTTCATGAGGGACAACAGGACTCATTTGCATCAAATGGCCAAGTTGAATGGGAGAGGATAGCTCAATACATACTGGTGTTGAGGTGGAAATAAATGATTCCATGCTCTACGGCTGAGACGGCCTTAGGGGACCAGTGGTCTCCTCTTCATCAGCAGTGCGGGTACCCACACTTGGAAGGTTCTGGGAGCTGCAGGCATGGAGGGGGTGGAGGCAGACTGGACCCAGGCTGACCCCCCCTTCTGCCTTTAAGCTGGAACAGCAATTCTCTCTTAGCTGTTTTATATATTAGTCTTCTTTGCAGGATTTCCTGTAAAGGATGGACTCAAGAGCTTTCAAAAAAACTATTGCAAAGCACTGTAATAACACAGGCGTCTGGATGGAGTCAGGGCATCCTCAGAGAGACAATCATAAGAGAAAGGTCACAGTCAGGAAAAAACAGACAGGACCATCGGTGGGAATTGGGATTAAATCTCCTTATGTGCTCTCTCCTCCCTGACAACATGTAGATACGTATATGCAGAATAACCACACACAGACATACGTGTGTATATATGTATTAAGAGGTATATGTATGTGTGTGTGTGATTATATATATATTTTTTCTATATGTGTGTATATATATGAATATATATATAAATCTGTAGAGAGTATAAATGTATATATAAAAATCACACATTCATATGCATGTAATCACACAGAGACACACGCACACACAGAGACAGAAAAAACAGAACAATGCATATTGCTGGACACTTACTATGTTCTAGGGTCTGTGCTAAACACTGGACTTACATGAAAGAACCAGACAGACAAGGTCCCCAGCCTCACAGGAAGACAAACAGTGAGCAGGTAAACAACAAACAAATGAAGGAGTACAGATTTCGAGTGCTGGTAGAAATGAACAGAAGGGTGTGTAGAGGATTACAAAGACAGAGACACTGGTTACATCCCGGGAGACATAAAGGAGTGTGTCCGGTTGAAGGACCGGGGAATTGGAGCTCAGAAGTGCCCGGTTCCAGTCTTGGTTCTGTCTTCAATCATCTTGTGTTGTGTAGGCGACATAAATTTGCCAGGTGAGGTGATTTCCACTGTGGGGTTAGTAGAGACACCCCTTGGCGTGGTCTGTACTCTTCTGAACTTGGCCTCACTAGATATGGGCACGGCGTCTTCCTTTCAACAGCCGAGGAAAAAATGCATGGAAGAGTCCGCTGAGGGCTAGGATAGGGCCTACGAAGACACGCAGTGCTCGAGTTTCCTGATGCCTGTAGCTTTCTGGCGAAAGGCATTTGTTCAGATTTCAGTCTAAGAAACAGTCTTAGAGATCATGAGACAGACAGGAGTCCCAAACAAAACGCTGCCACGCACTGGGGCAGGTAAGAGCTAAGGAACCGTGGGAAGCACACACCCGTTCTGAGGTTGCCGCTGGTCCTCACCACGTGGGAACACGGCACAGCATTGCTGGACGTTGGATGTTAGGATTAAAACGGCGCTAGAAACCAAACGTTCCTGTAAAAGTTTCTCACTTTTTAATGTTGCCAACTAATAAAAAGACAGCTATGGGAAATAGCTTCGGCTAGATTCAGACTGCAAGACTCAAGTTCACACTAATTTGTTCCACCACCTCCTTTCCTATTTTCCAACAAGTAAGTAAAGTGTTAAGAGATGAAGTGGTTTCTTTAGGCGCAGAAACACCACGGTAAATGGGAGTTACATTCAGAGTCTTCACCTCTGATCGCATCCAGGTATTTTTTTCCCACCACTTTCCATCATTCCTGGGCGATACGTCTACCGCTCACGTTCAAGGAATTAGGTATCAAATCCTCAGTTCAATAACCATCTTTGACTTAAAGAACAAACCCCACAAAACCCTGACGGCCCCAATTCAACTGAACTCCCTGGACAGCAAGACACATAGGAGAAAACGATTGTGCAGGAGGGGTTTGCAGGACTCAGGATCTCATTGGATGGTAGGGACAGGATTGGAAGGAATCAGAATAGTTCTGAGCTTGTTTGCTCTAACTTCAGTACAGAAATTTCATGCGTCTACTAACGCAGAGAAGCTGCCGTAATGAACCTGCACGTACGCATCACAACTTTAAAAATCATCCATGTTTTTACCAGTTTTGTTTATATTTATTCCCCTACTTTGGGGTGGGCGATTTCACTTACAAATACTGGTTCTGAAGTTAGTGAGCTCAGTTTCAGAAAAGGGAAGGCAGAAGAAGGAACATGTGTGTGTGTGTGTGCGTGTGCGTGTGCGTGAGTGATCATGGGGCAGGCGGGGGTGAGAAGCACTGAGGGGGCAGATACCATGACATTTATTTTGAGATGTGACTTTGAAGTAGGAGGTGTCTGCATTGGAGCAGAAGAGAGAATTCAGAAATGAGGATCAAACTTGGGAGTCCGCTCCATACAGATGGTAATTGAAGCAACGGATGTGGGTAAAATTACCAGAAAAGAAGAAGTGTGTAGAGAGGCCAGAAGAGAAAAGAGAAGAGAAAGGAGCAGAGGGAGAGAAGGAGAAAGAGGGTCCAGGCACAGAGAGGTTGGTGAGGTGTGGCCACTTGTGACACGGCCAGAAGAGAATTTCCACCAGCTCCCACCACAGCATCTGCTGATACCGCTTGTCCGTACCTGTACCCGACTTGCCTGTCACCTGGCTCTCCCATCACAAGGCCACCCCTGCACCACTGTTCAGTCTCCTCTCCCCACCCAAGGGCAGCGCTGCACTGACGCTCTCGTCTCTCCTGTGTCGTGAATTTGCCTTCTTTCTCTTAGCATCAGCACATCGACTGGCCACTCTTTTCTTCCACCGCCTTCCGCCCCTATTCCCTCATTTCTCTGAAAGCAAAACCCTTTAGAAAGAACTGTCAGTACTTGCTTTTTTCCAGTTCTTCTCCTGTTCCCTCTTGAACTCACTCACATGGAAACTTCACCTGCATCATTCCAGTCGCGAATGCTTTTGTTAGACACGAAGGACCTAAATCCGATTTTGGATGCTCGGTCCTCAGTTCTTACTTGACCTCCAGCATGACCAACCCCTTCTCCTTAAAAGGCTTCCTCCCTCGGTTTCCAGGATACCTTGCTCCGTGGTTTCTGTCCCATCTCTCTGGCTGTTCTTGTCAGTCTCCTTTGCCTGCTCTAGCTGTAGTTGGATCGGTGTGAGGGGTTTGGACCACAAGCAGGCATTTTTAGTAGCAAAGGTAGAAATTAGGTGAAAGACAGTCTAAGGAGCGGAGGTATTGCTTGTTGACTCTATCCTGTTCCCTTTATCTAGTCACTGAGTTTTATTATTATGTAACTTGTAAAAACCTGGTTTACTCAAATCTAGGACGTGAGTATCATACTAGTTGGGCTGTTTGTTGGTCACAGAATCCACTCGTCCCATGCCGCCTGGTAGAGTGCCTCGACTGAGCGACATACGACAGACAGTGGTTGAATGAGCCGGAATAGCTGAATAAATAGGCATCAGGTTAGATTTCCTTCAGCGTAAGCGCCGGGACTCATTTATTCTTCAACAATTACATACAAAGAAGGCTGTTAACGTTTGGAAGATGCAGTTATACAGAATACTTAATGTCCCCCAGTGTTTGGGGATCACTAAGTATTTCCTTTAGGATTATAAAAATCATTAATGTCATCTTTTCCGTGTTCCTGCTGTCACCTCTCTACCATGTTCCATTTGCAGAACAAATCCAAGTCAGAGGTTGATATCCTGAAGTTCAAAGATCGTTTGTCTATTTGCATCTTTTCACTGTTTTAGAACCTTAAAAGTTCAGCCTGGGAATAAGGAGATTTGCTCATCTTTGCTCTTATGTTCCATTTTCCCTGTGGTTAAAAATGAAAACTTTTGTGCAAAACGTAATATTGATAAATCAATTGTAATTATCCTCATAGTTTGAGATGGTATACTTTTCAATGTTGCTTTACTGAAAATCACCAGGTATTAAAAAATGCAAAGATATATATTCCAGAGTGCCTTGATATCAGCAGAGATGCACAGGAAAGGAGGGCAATTACCTCCTGAATTAACACATCTAGGTATTCGTCACTGACATTTCGTAGTTGCCCAAAGGTCATTGGGAAAGGTTCTGTTCTTGCATAAAACTGCAGGACTTACTGTAATCACACTGTACCTGTTAGATTCACATACGTTCTAACTGTCCAAATCGTTAAATCAAAGAGTCCTTTAGGATTTATTTTGTTTTGCATTTTTCTGGTTGCTTGAAAATATTTCAAGTATTTTCCTATCATCACATGTCTTTGTAGCAGTCCATAAACCTGACATAGTTGAAAATTCTTTTGGATTCCTAGATATTGGGAGCAATAAACAATGGGAAATGATGCACAGAAAAAGCAAGTAGGCCCAGCAAGAGGGGAACCGTGCATAATAATCCAAAAGAAATGGTAAACATCACCGGGACATATTGCATTGAGAGGTGTTTAATTTATTCATTGAGAATTTTTTAATAAGGATAAATTGGGCTCGTGGAACCCAAGTTACTTATACAAATGGCCAGTCTGATGGTGACCATCCAAGAGCAGCCAACCAGATTCCCCTCCATCCTCCATGGCACGACGTCATCATCCCGTGGCAATGTCCTGTTCATATTTTTCCCAGGCCCGGAGTGCTACCCTTCCCTTGACTACGGTGATGCTACCCACTCCTGCTTTCGGTCCTGCCTCTCGGTCAATGTGAGCCACTGTGATGGACAAAATTCCTGCCAGTGAGGCTTAAGGTGGTACAGCCACTGAGTGTGTCATCATGGGCGGTATGAGTACGGTGGGTTGTGTGGTTTACAATGCTCTGTCTCTTTGCCATTTGTTTTGTGTTGCAGTGGGTACATTTTTTCCCATAGTAACTGGGGAAAGGTATCTGACTGTGTCAGTCAGGCCCTGGTAGCGCACAGACAGAACACATCAAAAGTGGTAGCAGAAGAGAGTGGGCAGAAGAGAGAACAGGTGGGCAGGGTTAAGAGACACCAATAAGGTGTCCGTGCTTATTGGGAGGTCCTTAGCCCTAGAGCATCAATATCACCTGCGAACTTGTTAGAAATGCAAATTCTCAGTCCCTCCTCCAGACCTGCTTAGTCGGAAACTGTGGGGATGGAACCCAACGATCTACGTGTTAACAAGCTCTCCAGGTGACTTGAATGCACGCTGGAGTCCCAGAACCACAGTAGAGGATGAGGAAGCATATTCTGGAGCTGGAAATAATGAGAAGGTGCAACAGTAAAAACTGGTGAATAAAAACCAGCAAGAAACGCAGCTGGGGGAAAGGGCGAAGAGAACAGAGCGATGGCTTTCGATGGAGGACGGCCACCCCATGGCCTTGTGACTCAGCAAGAAAGCCTTCTTCTGGTCCAGCCTCTGCATACCTGCTCTCTGATGTTTCAAGCCCTGGAATGTGGCTAAAGGGAAAGGAGATACCTACTTAGAGGACCACTGAGAGGAGTCTTTGAACAGAAATAAAATGTCCCATTTGTAGAAAGATCGGGAGAGAAGAAAAAGGCTGGGGAGACTCAAGTCTTAACGGATGTTGCCCCAGACAGTATATGTTATGGGGAAAAAAACAAAACAAAACAGTCTCTCAAGTGATTCATAGTCTAGGCACCTCCCTAGAGTAGGACAATTTTGCAGAATGAACTGTTTTCCTAGAAGTGGTTAATAACGTCAAGATTACCAGGGATCTGCTCAAAGTTGAACACTCACAGAGGATCAGAGTTTTCTAGGGTGAAAAATATTGCTTGAGTCTAGAATTTTCAGGAGGAAGAGAACTTGAGAAGCTTCTGGAAAACCTGTTTGCATGACTGATTTGGGCCTGATTCTCCCACCTTGACCCAGCCTCACCTCATCAGCAGCTCTTAGCATTTTGCCCAGGATTCCAGGAGTGTGGTCCATGCTGCGAGACCTTGGGCAGGTGGTCTGTGGACTCAGGGTCGGGGGAGCTGGGCTGGGAGCCCCACTTGCCACCCTTTCAGGCGTTTGCTGTTGGGGGACCTTTGGTCCTGGGTCAGCCTACCCTTCTGGTAGGACAATAGTCCATTTTCCCATTTACTCTTAAAATTATTGCTGAGCTTGGGTTACCCTTTACTGGTTTTGAAGGTGAAACGCTTAAACATGTAAAGGGTGGAGGAGTGATGGAGCAGCTCAAAAAAAAACCTTGCAACTGTAATAAATCATCAGCTAGGTGGAACTCGTCCAAGCAATATGAAGGAACTATAGAATGAAGTGGCTGTGCTACTAACAAAAATATGTAATTTATCATTTAAAACAGCTGCTCAACTAGAAGACTGGAAGACTGCCAAGGTGATACCCATCTTTTTAATAGGACTAGAGGTGATCTCAGAAATTATACATCTGTGGGTTTCATATTGATGCTAAGAAAAATGTCTTTACAATTAACATGATTTCCCCTATAGCCTTGCACATAGTTCATAAATACCACTTGGGCTACAAAATTGTCATTAGGTCTAGAAAATTTGCCTTTTCACCACCCTTGTTATCTCTCATAGCATCGACTTCCGTGCACACAGTCAAAAGACTCCCAACCCCCACAGGTGTAGACACCCAATGGGCACACTTCGTTGTGAATTAAATAGGCCAGTGTGTGTCAAGTCTAGCGTACAGTGTGGTGTGGCCTGACACAAAGGTGACATTGAAAGGTATGGTGTCACTGATGTGTTATTGCCATTGTTGTGAGTCCTGCACACAGACATTAGAAGACACATGAGCAACTGTGGAAGGTTGCCCCTGCCTGCGCTCCGTTTCTTTTCCTTACATCTCATTTCTGCCATTACTAACACTTCCTTCTTGCATCCTGCATGGAGAACAAGGACATTTTATCTTAAGGATGAAATACGCTGTTGTCTGGGCCACATGTTACAGGGATCTAGAGACGATTGCTGCCTCCCAGGGCGTGGTGATCTGAGGGGGCAGATGGTGAGATGGAAGGAAGACCGTTTCACTGTGTTATGTGAAAAGAGGGAGAAGGAAGCCGTCAAAGTGACTTCTAGAATCAGGAGGAAAGAGCATTCTTCCTTGCCTCACTGTTGTTGGTTTTCCTCAGGCCCAGATCTACGAAGGGCAGAGGATTCATACTTGTTGAACATCAGCTCTTGTCCCATTCATTCTCCTAAAGACCCTGAGAGGAAGGGCATCCTCTCTATTTCATAGATGAGGGAATTGGAGTCTCAGAGTGACTAGCTCAAGACCATGATCGCCAGCAGCTGGGATTCCTCCCAGACGGGCTCATGTCCTTTGCCCTACATCAAACTACCTCTCCCGAGTGCCTACTGAGCAGAATGACGGTTTGTATGACACTTGGCAAACCTTCTAGGAGCTATAGCAGCCGTGACGAAGTAGAACTCCCTGAACGTAATTTATTTAAACACTGCAATGTCTTATGATACATTCTCTCGGTAGAATCTGTCAAGACAGCAGAGTCACAGAGCACAATCAGAAATTCTGTTGTGGCTTAAACGGACGCGGAGAAAAAAAGCCTCATTATTTTAAATGGCAAAGTTTCCACCAAGGAGAAACCAAGGAGGAAATGGCCGAAGAGTGTCGACTAAGCGTAGTGCACCCAGTGCCTGCGCTGGCGACTCAGAAGACACGGGGGACGCTAAGTATTGGTGTTCGCTGAGGATACATTTTTAGGGCGATTTAGGAAGAGAAAACAACGATGAAGGTCTCCAAACAACACGAAGTGACAACGTAAGCCCAAGCGTCAACTTGGCAGGTAAATTAAGTTTGGTACAGACAAGTACCAGACAACACATACAATGAATAAACGTACGTACACACACACGTGTATTTTGTGTGATGGAACATTAAGAATCCTTTATCCATGATCAATTCCAAATGATCTCTGAACCTCTCGAGACAAAGACAGGGGTATCAGTTTTGGGAACTGAGAATACCTATTTCATGTGTGTGTAGCAGCTGTAGAAGAGAAAAGTGTGTATACACAATGTGTAAATTAATATTAGACCATATTAATTAAGGACACCAGAATGGCACAGTATGCCTGGTAGTCACATGTGCAGTTTTCTGAGTCTGTTGTGTGCTCACACTTTGAGTCTATGTGTACCTTTGTCCCTCGTTCCACAAATGAAATGGCAGCAAGAGAAAATAACAACACAACATTCCAGAAATGTGTCATGGGATTTGCAAGAGCCGTGAGTGGGGAGAAACTCCTGCAAGAAGGAGAATCAAATCCACGAATATAGAAACGGGGACAAGCAAGAGGCCACGGTGGCAGGTGTGCGATGGGGAATAAGGAATGATGTTAGGAAAACGCGCTGGTACTCTTCCTTTTCTCAGTAGCAAAGAAACCAGCCAGGCCGTCGGAGAAGCCAGACAGCAGCACATCTAGGGAGAAAGGGAAACAGATTCTCAACACATCGTCCGCAGTCCCACGGAGGGGCTTGTTGGGTTTCCACTGGATTCAAACTTTGGCGGGAGGTTTGCCAAAGGGATTCTGCATTGCCACGAGTAAGAACAGCCTGGGCAGTTTAGTGTCGAGGATAAGCTTACAAGGATGCCCAGTTCCACTGCTTCAGGGCACACACACTGCTGCTCGCCAGCTGGGCACTGAGAGGAATGGGCGTGGCCCCCGGTGGTCCCGTGATGCGCAGTTAGGTGTATTATGGGGGGTTTCACGTCTTCGGGAGCGTGCGGCATTGGCTGTGCTGGAGAGAAGGTACCAGATTCCCAGCCTCATTGGTCTGTTCTGGTGTGGTGATTATGATTGTCCGGACGCCGCTCTTTTAGGTTCTACAAGCCTCCAATTCACCAGAGGGCTGCTCAACTGGAATGGAGACATGTTGGCTCCAGTCCCACCACTGCTACGAAGTTCGCACAGATTGTAGAGCACGTTCATAGGGTTTCCTAGAGAGGGTTTCCCCTGCCCTGGGGTAAGATCGCCTGCTGGGTCACCAGCCCTCCTCCACGGCTGGCTACCACCTTAGCAAAACCCTTCGACTGACAAACCGAATACAAAGTGGTTGCCAGAAAGAAAACACACAAAACCAAACAAACAAATTCCCCACGATGGGCTTTTGTACAGTTGAAACTCGCCACTAAAATTCTCGTCATTTGCCTCCAGCGAGCCCCCTAATTTCATTTTGCATTTGGGGCTCTTGTTCCAGTTTACAAAGGGATTCCGCCCATTTACCACGGGCGGAGCTAAAGAAACTACACATGCTTTCCTTAGCTCTCTCTCTCTCTGACTGGACACACTGGGCTCTTAATTCTGCAGTGTCCACCTAAGGGAACTGTTTCTAAACCTCTGTCCTTCTAACAGTAATAGGAGTGAGTGGTGGCCATTCTGCATAACAGCTGGGGGTGGTATCAGCAAAGATGCCTGAGTGAGGATCACCCATCAATATAAATCCAGACACTGCAGCATGGCACGCTTCGGAGGAGCTCGTACGTAAACGTGGGCCAGCTGAGGGTATCACTAGTGAGATACAGTGATTCTAAACACCTGGGAAATGGTAGCAACATCCCTTAAAACGCTTCATCACTCGTCTGTCAACCTTTCTTCCGTATCCGGCGCATTGCAACTTTTCAACCTTTGTTTTTGGCTAGGATTCTGACGGTTACTGCGAGCAAGCAATCCGAGGCCTTTGCATTTAAGTATCATTTTTACCCGCCTCCACCTCCATTTCTAGCAGAGAAGGAATTCTTCAATCTTTGAAAATGCATCAGGCTGAGTATTTGAATAAACGGTTAACCGCTGCGTGAAAACGGTTTTCGCTGGCTCCCTATTGGCAGAGCTGAGCCTCTTTCCTGTCAGTTATCGGGGTGGGTGATTACAGTGACTAATGGCAAGCCTACAGCCACTCTCCCCGACGTGTCCGTCGATAACGGCGTGAGGAATATAAATGGGATCAGGTAGGAAAAGGCAGTAAGGCACATTTGATGGGGGTGTCTTTTTGTTTTCTGTGAGTTACTTCTAAATGGTTATATCTGTGTTGGTCCAGACAGGCAGTGTCACATAGCATGTGGCCTTTTCGGTTGACAAGTTTGTATCAGTATTCATATTGTATGGACCCTTGGCTAAAAGAAGCCAAACATATCTTTAGGGAACTGCTGAGCAACAGCAAAGTTGGGTACCATTTGGGGGTGCCAGTTGGCACGGCTGGATATGTTTTGGCGTGTTAAAAAGGGGGAAAAAAGATCTAAGAGTACTGTGTTTGGTTTATACTAGCACAAGTTTAGTTAAACACGAAAACTGTATTTCAGTGCCGGTTGGTAAATTTCATTCATTTTTTGATCCCCTGGGGATAATGTTTGACAGCACAGAAAATGGGTGATATTTTATAATAATATCATTGTCTACGGTCCCTGGTAAGTAGGACTCTTGTGGTGCAGAGATAATGTGTCATCTCAGTCAACTTAGATGTACAGTGGGTTTTGGGTCCTTAAAAAGTTGCATCTGGGAGGAAATAATAGCTGAAATTGATGGAGTTCTGGTGGGAGTGATTATCATGGGTGAGGGATTTTGACAGCAGAGACAAACTTTGGGGAAAGTCACTCATTAAACAAGTCGGGTAGACTTTTTCAGAGCATGTGGGCTTCTGATTATAAAAATCTGAGCAGGTTTGATAGCAGGAAAGGAATACCTGTCACTCGAAGATTATGCATGATGGCCTCAAAGGGGCATATTACTCTGTTTTAAATTCCCAGGATACTGCATTTCCTAAAACAGATTTACTAAAAGTTGAATCTGAAGCCTGCATGTGTCAAGAAATTCTCCTTTGTAACTTCACCCATTAGACCCTCGTAGGGTTCTGCTGCAGATGAGGTGTTCAGAGCTCAAATTAAAGAAGAAAACATAAAGCATGTTAGGAAACCAGAGCACTGACTCAAACCGTGTTCGCCGCCATCTGTTACACTTGCTTACTACACAGCAGCATTGTAGGGATTGTTAATCCTTTCCAGCTTGCCTAGAAACTTCTGCTTTGGAACAGCCTTTACCCTCAAGCTTATCATGTGAAATCTGGGTCTTCTGCATCCGTTTTCTTTCTTCCTATCTCGGTTGTCATGGCTGCAATCACATTGTGTCTTTATCACCTGTAATACTACAGCTCCCAATTAGTAGTAGTTGTAATAGATCCTTCTGGCTTAACGTGTATAGGAAAATATATAGTGACTAAGGAAAGTTGGCAAACCCTGGGTGTCATTTAATACTATTAACTGAATAACCGAAATCTAGAACTTTCTATAATAGATACATCAAGAGAAGGAGAGCTGAGGCAGATTTTGGAGAGAATGATGAGTACATTTAATGGTGTTCAAGGGGCAAATGTCAAATTCCTATTTTTAAATCAAAATGTCATATAGTATTTGGAAAGAGAAACAACAGTGGTATTCTTATCTTTACTTTGATTTATATTTTAATTAAAACATATATTTTGCAAGCATACAATAGGGCAGTGTATTGTCTCATAAATAACTGTGTAAGAGCCACTGTTCAATGCTTTGTTCCCACTTGCAGTTTCTCAGCACATGGGGGATTTCTTCCGGCCTTTCAATAAGGATGATGTGTGTCTTCTTGTCTGTAATGCTGGAGAGGTTACTGAAACTTGGGGAATAAAAAAGATCAAAGAGAAAGAAAATATTAATCTGTGGTTACCGAGTACAGCCGAAAATTTGCCATTTCTATCGATGGTATTCATTTAAAGATTATAAAATAATATGGATATCAGAACTTCAAAGAAAAATAATGTGAATTGTTTTCCAAAACTAACCTAAATAAGGACACCATTTTAAATCATAAGCCAATGTAATAAAAAGCATCAGTGTATAACTCTAACCTGATGTCAGCATTTTTGTAACTCATACTAGACATGGAGAACTCTGTTAGTTTCCTGAGTAGACAGAAAGGATAAACTGACATCACAGCTGACACCAAGGAACTTTGAACTTGTAGAATTTTCAGAAACAATGTGATTAAGATAGTGTTGTGTCTAATGTGTTACCTGGGCTTGTTCTGCAGTAGCAGATTCCAGAATAATCCTAGTATGTATTTCAAATAAAACTTCCATTCAAATCAGACTGATTTGCCTATACTGCACTTTAATTGACCAAAAAAAAAAGATTATTGTGCAAAAGAAAGCAGGTCATTTGACGAAATTTTTTATTTCAAATCTTTTGGTAACTTATATAGGGATTAGCTTTCAATTTTCCTTGTTAAGATGAATATAATACTTGTTCGTCACATAGTTTACATCATATAATATAAAACCGTTATTTAGCACGCATGTGGTTTTCCTGTTGGCATAGAATCAAATTGTTTCTCTTCTTTCAGTCCCATTTTTATTTCTCTTTTGGCAAACTGCAAACCCTTTGGGGAAAAAACAAAACAAACAAAACCTCAGGTTGCTGTGGTCTTCTGTGGGACATGGTTGAAGGAAGCCCATAATTCATTCTGACATTTCTTCAAAGGGAAAGGTTTCCAGAGTCATCATTATTGGACCAATAAGCGTGTTGCTCTTTGCAGAAGTCAGTGGGCCCCGCGCTAAGATATACAGGCTGCTCGAAACATTTTGCCGCCTTTCATCCCCACACTCTCTTCCTCAACCCCTATACTCTGTTTACAAACAACAACTTGTCTCCTACTTTTTAAGACAAAGGCCGAATGATGTGACTGATGCCATCTTCCGTTGTTCGCTCCCATGTTGGACCACCACCATCTAGCATTGTTCATGAGTTACCTCTTCTCTCTCATACATCTTCCACGTGTCCAGTGATGTCCTTGGTGTTGGCCCTGCCCCTTGGCTTAGAAACATATTGTAGATCTCCCAACTCTGAAAACACACACACGCACACACACACGCTGGGTTGCAACATTATTTTTATTTATATATTTAAAAAAATTTTTTCTTGGTTGCAGGGAGATTTCAGAGCCTTTTACTTGGCCCTCTTCATGAAAATATTAAGGAACAATTATGGAAGTTACTCCAAAATGCCAAGTGTTTAAGCACAGAAAAGAGGGTGGCGGTGAGAAAGTAAGGGAGATTATAAACAGGAGTAAGGGAGGCCTTTCCGTTCTCCAGCCTGACCAGTTGGGATTTTGGTGGCATCAACGAAAGACAGGGACTTTCCTGGTGGTGCAGCGTTTAACACTCCGCGCACCCAACACAGGGGGCCCGGGTTCGATCCCTGGCTCCCACATGCAGACTCGTGACCCAGACATTTCAGGCTTCAGGGATCTGGCCTCAGTAACAACTCGGATGGAATAAGTAAAACTCCGTAGTTTTGAGACATTTGAGCTTGGTTGGAAGAAAAGAGCATTTTCGGGAAAGGATAATGATGTGTGCCCACGGGTGTGAGATGGCGTGATACATTTATCTGGGCTACGTGAAGAAGTTCATTTTGGCCAAGCCAGTGTTTCTCAGTGGTCCTCAGATCACTCACTGGTGTTTGTTACAAATGCAGATGCCTAGGCTGGCTGCGATCCCCCAACTTTGAGTGACTGAAACTTAAGCATCTTTGTTTTTAACTTCAACTCAAAGTGAGACCATCACTGCCCTAGATTAGGATCAGGGAAAGGATGAATACAGACATATAAGGTGAAACCAGGTTTAAAGACGGACAGTTAGCCGGCTAGCCATTTTCAGGTGTCTGCAAGAGAGGGTAGTTAGAGATTTTTAAGGATACGAATGAAATCAGCTGTATTCATTCCAGAAGGAAGTGCTGGACACAGGGAGAGCAGGCTTGGGGGCAGCTGATGGGAAACAAGTACTGGACTCATCCAGGTAAGGGAAGAAAGGTGACAGTGGGATCCAACACCAAGATTACTTAGGAGGCTGCAGAGGTGCCTTAAAAATAACGTGGTGTCCAATTAGAGTGAGAAGTGAGGAAAAGGGGGGAATAAGGGTGACACGTTATATTTCCTATTTGGGGCATCGAGAGGGTGGGAACTCTCATTAACTAAGACATAAATTACAGTCAAGAAAATGGCCAGGGGCTCAGGAGAGATGATCACTTAGTTGGTTTTGGTCCTGCTGAGTTTGATGCAACAAAGATGTATGGAGGACCTATTACGTGCCAGACATCATGCAAAGCTGTGAGGGGAACCAGTAAGGACGACAGTGGGTTCCTGTGTTCATGAAGCCCAGAACCCAACACGGGAGATAATTGAACCAGTGATTGAAATCATGGCGGGTCCCTGCCATGCCTGGTGAAATGCAGGTGCCTTGGGAGTGCATGGCAGCTGTCCAGGTCGTAGACTGGGATGCAGGACGACAGTCCTTGAGGACTTGCCAGAGTAAGTGTTATTCCATTAAGACCTAAAGGATATACTAGAGTTTTAAGTAAAAGGAGGAGGGGTCTTCCCTGGTGGCGCAGTGGTTGAGAGTCCGCCTGCCGATGCAGGGGACGCAGGTTCGTGCCCCGGTCCGGGAAGATCCCACATGCCGCGGAGCGGCTGGGCCCGTGAGCCATGGCCGCTGAGCCTGCGCGTCCGGAGCCTGTGCTCTGCAACGGGAGAGGCCACAATAGTGAGAGGCCCGCGTACCGCAAAAAAAAAAAAAAAAAAAAAAAGGGAGAAGGAAAAGAGGAAATAGATGCTGAAAAGAAAAAACAATGTGTGCAAAGTCCACTAGGGATAAAGTACGTGGTGCCTTTGAGGAACGGAAAGCAGTTTGTTCGACCTGAGCGAAGGAATGAGGTAGCAGCTCTTAAGGGACAGGTTAGTTAGGGTGGTGTCCACTCTTCAATAGTAAAAAGACAAGAAAACAAAGTATTTCAAGATGCTAGGAGCTTCTTTCTTTCTAGTGTAACGATCCAGAGGTGACTGACCAGAGGTGGTCGTGCACGAGAGGAGCTGCTGTCCCCCTAGACATGGCAGTTTCCTCTCTGGGTTCAAGCAGGTGATTCAGTTGTTGTCACCTCCTGCCAGAAACATGCAAGAAGTGGACCAGCGATCCCAGACCCAGTCATCTTAATGACAAACCTTGGAAGTAGAACACATCACTTGTGTCAGCCCATTGACAAGAACCTCACTGCAGGGAAGCTAGGGACTATAGTTCCATGCCCAGGTAATATCCCACACCGTGGAAAGGGCAGGATCTAGAGAATAGCGCAGCAGCCTACAGCAGAAGCCAGCCAACCCAGGATCTCGGCAACAATAGTGAAGGAGTTTAAACCGTATCCTGCAGGAACTGGATGGATTTAAGCCAGAGTGTAGCCTGAAGAGATTTCTAGAGAGAACTGTAATTAAAGGATTTGATCTTAGCAGACTGGAGGCAGGGAGACTGGTTAGGATGAAGGAGGTGCGGAGTGGATGGAGAAGAGTGGACATATAGAATGACTCGGCTGTTGGTCAGTTATGTAGAGCGGCTGGAGGAAGGAAGGGGTCAGGGATGATGCCCATGTTTCTGGGTGGAAAACTGAATACTGAATGGACAGGGGTGTCATCACCCACGTTCAGGGCATGGGAGAAGACGGGGTGTAGATGGGCCCGGCAGGGCAGTGGGGAGGCTCTGAGTTCAGTTTCCGAAAAATTCATCAAGCGGTTTTAAATATAGAGTGCGAGGCGAGGGTGGGTGTCTGGGAGACCACCAGGAAGAGCTGACAGTTGATGCCTTCTGCGTTGTTGTACCTCCAGGGAAAATGTAAAAAGTGAAGGAGTGGAACTATGGCCTGAACGTGGAAGGGGGGCAGGCGGGGCGGGGGAAGTAGGTCATGGAAAACTGACCAGAAGTGATGCCAACAGAGGAGTATCTCAAAGAAGCCGAGGAAGGAGAGAGTTTCAAGAAGGAAGGAGGAGATGAAGCTGACAAGAACTCAAGTGTATTTAGGGTTTAGCACATGCCAGGCATTGTTCTACGTTCTTTACAAGAATTACCTTATAACAACACAGTGAAGGAATGTTCTCTTACAGCCTCTGTTTTGTAAGTGGAGGAACCTGACTCATCAGGAGACTGGCTCGCCCAAGCTCCTTCCCACAGTGCGCGGGATCCAGTGCGGGGGGCCAGCTCCACAGCCTGTGCTTTCAGTACAAAACAACAACAACAACAAAAAACAAAGAGGGGGAAGCAATCGTTGGACTTGGCTATGAAGATTTTTGTGGCCGTGATGAGAGCTGTTTAGAAGACCCATGTCGCCCTAGGCATGCTCTTCATAGCACTAGGTACACCAGGAAAAAACCATTCCGTCGTCAAATGAGTGTGGGGAAAACCACATACCAACCCCTTCCCTTCCCTGGGAATTTAGAACGCAAACTAGTTTAAGAAATACATGACATTTTCAGTAGAAAAAAAAGGTGAACATTGTTTAACCTGGTGTCTTCCTAACTTGCTTCCTCCCATACTATCTATTAGAATCAGAAATCCCATGTTGAGAAATACTTCAGGATATGGGTGGAGCCAGTGAGTAAGTGGTAAAGTGGTGGAAACTGGAGAATAAACCTTAAAACGTTTGAGAATTGGAGGAAGCACAGAGGGTGAGCCGTAGCTCCAGTGTACCGGGGCAACGTCGACCTTCTCTTAGCCTCTCAACCAGGAGAGAAGGTTTTGCTGGAATCCCCTAGCACATCTGTGTGTCCCATGCCCACTGCTGCTAGTGGCGGTCATCCCATATAGTGCATTATTCTACTTGCTGCATACAAATCCTAGCTGAAGCTCTCCGAAGGCAGAGTTTCATTATATTGGCCCTCTAACATCCATAGCACGATGAACGAGAGGATGTTTATGACACGTGTACCAGGTGCCTGCCACTCTACCTGACACATCCCATTCACTACGTCATTGTGGCCGTATAACAAGTGAGCTATATAATTACCCCACCTTGCAGATGAGAAAACTGAGAGGTTAAATCCCAAATCTATGTGACCCCCAAGTGTGGACCCGTACCCATCGTTCTATACAGAGTAAACTCAAAGAATCATTTTCTGAGTGAGTGTGTAAACATAAATAGTTTTGGGTAACCTATGGCCACTTTTCTGAGTGCATTTCCCTTAAAATTAAAATCTGAGCATATTTCTTCTAACTAAACATCAGTCAGTGGAAGTGTAAGAGGTAAATCTGACAGCAGCCTGTTGCCAAATTCCATGCAAGTTTTTCAGTAAGGGCGCTGAAGTGTTTAGCTAGCTGCAGAGTTACTACCTACAGAATTACCTCTAAGCAAAGAGCCATTTTTTCATCTGCTCTTGAATATTGGTTACAAGGTTTCCCCTTAGCCCCAGATATTAAGGGAGTAGCAACTAAACAATGCTGTGTGTCGACTGGGTAAACATCATATTTCCTTTTTATCACCGTTTTCCCCCCGAAGTAGTGCTGTACATATTGAGTTACAGCCTTATTCATTGCTTCTTCTACAGAAAGACACTTTGAAAAATTGGGCCTTTGTAGTAATATTGACAACAAAAGCAGGTGTTGTCACCTCCCATTAACATGAATTTAATCGGTGATTCACTACCATAGACAACTAATACCGCCCTGTGGTGGGCCGTCCTAGGAGAAAAGAGGGGCTGCAGAAATAAACACCGTGGCAAGAAAATAGAGCGAGACGACCTTCTGGGGAATATTAAATGTAAGCTGTGTAAACACTTGTTTTCCTTTTACCAGTAATGAAAAACTCCTAATTTGTTCTAGATGGGGAAGACCATTGTGAAGGTATGGGTAACTGGTCTTGAAAGACAATTAATATCTGTCAGGAACACATACAACACGTACAGGTTTTGCAAACAGTCAGTCCCTTTGCCCCTTTTCCTCTGTTGTTGTGTTTATTGTGCCCGGTTAATGTGCTCCTTTGCCGTAATACTCTCCAGCTAAATGGTAATTGCTCTATTGACGGCATTACTGTACATTTTTGACAGATCATTATTCATACTTAACCACTTGACCTGGAATAAATGTTAAAGCAATTACCACTGAGAGCTTTTCTATGAGAAAATTGAGGCAAAGTTTAGAGATAATCAAAATGCAAAGCTGATCATGATAGCAGTTGGAAAAATGGCAAATCCTATTAAACAGATTTTTATTAGCCAAGCTGATGCCAGTAGATATTACCTGGTAATTCCGTCTTATTAAAAAGAAAAGAAAGCAGCTAATTGTTTACTATTCTGGAACTTACTCCAGCTCGCAGTTTGCACCTGAAATGAGGTTTCACGTGGCTCATCCATTGTGTCACGTTGAAACATGAAATCGTTCGGTACAAAGCGCATCGGCCCCGATGCCGCTTACATTACAGGCAAAATCCCTCATTCGATATGTTTTGTACCTGTTGAGGCAGTATAGATGGATTAATTTATAGCAACTAATATAAAAGCTAATATTCAGCATATTTTATGATGTCGAATATATTAAAAGTCTGTATTTCTGAGGATTAAATTTTATTCCTGGTTCATCTTACTTTGCATCCAAACACTGACACAAATGATTTCTTTTTTCATTAAGTCAGAGGGCAACCGGCTTCTGAAAGCACCACAGATGTACTGTCTACTCATTAGAAATAAGAAATTACATATGGACCCCAAACTTAAGTATATACATGGTAAATATTTCAAACTATTTGAAGATGAATAATTTAAAAATTTTACAAGCAAGATGCTCAATCAGTTGTATAGTGATGAAAATACTTAATGACCTAAAAATTAATTTTAATATTCATGGTGACCATTTATTCCTTGATCTTACTTTACGCTTTAAAATCAGCACATTCTCATAGGCTAGCGATTTAGAACGAGTAAAAATAAAATTCACAATTTATTCTTCTTATTTCATGATCCAAGTAGCTCTCAGAAAAGCAAACTTTCGGGATGACCGTATTTGGAAAATTGTCTTTTCACATAATCTTCCTGTGCTAAGTTGAGAAATTATTTAAGACGACGAAACCTGACCAAAAAAACAAATCTCATTTTAATTTCATCACAGAACTCCCTTTTCCCTTTGGTTCTTAAAGGCTGCTTAGCTAAAACTTCAGCCTGATTCAGAGTCTTTGGACTAATATCTAGAGCAAAGCTCTGATCAAAAATGTGTACCAAAAGAGAAAGAAATTCTTAAACAGATAGTGTAAAGTTTTACTGGCCCCTACTGAATCATGAGCCCCGTTTGAAAACTATCATTAAAATTCAGAAAACAGATTACTGATATGCCTATATTGTTATCTTGGGAGGCGCAGTTATCACAGTCTCCTCCAGTTGGTAGCTGTGTTTCTATATTAATGGAGGGTTTCTTTTTTTTTCCCCCACAGTTAATAAAAGGAGAGACTTTCTTTTAATAAGAGTCCATAAAACATTAAGTAGATTTTTCCCTCTTTCTTCTGCCGTTTTCTTCTCCCTAAAGGGTCTTTTTCAAAGTCCAAAAGGTATACGTTTGGCAGTCACTAAGGAGTGGCAATTTGTAAAAACACTCATTCTATTTTTCCATTCTTGGACTTGGCCTTATCAAATTGGTAATGTTTGAGATAACAGACTCTAATTGTTTCAAAATGGTTATATAGTTACATCACTTCTTTTTAAAGAGACATTCCCTGAAAGTTTCCTAGGTGTTCCGATAGTAGCCAGAAACACAAAGGATGTCACAAAATTGCAGTTCTTCTTCCTTTGCTATGTTTGTTAGCTTAAATTTATTCTTGATAGAATAATATATTTATTTCAAAATTCAAATGAAGTGGCTTGTATGTGCTGAATTAGTTTACTTTAGATACAGAAGCAAAACTAACTGAAGTCCTTTTTTCCAGTATTTATATGCAATGCTGAGTTTGCATGATGGGCTAAAACGACAGAGTTATTCTCATTTGATTTTTTGAAACCCTGCAAAAATCCATGGGCCTTCGTACTTTAATGTATGTAGTTTGTTTCTGTGGATTGTGTCATTATTTGAATCAGTACAATAGGTGTTCTGCAGTCATTGTACTATTTTGTTACTTCTCTGTACAACTTTTGAACCAGCATCCCTTGTCTCTCCTCTCTTGGATATTGACATCCCAGGAATCTAAGCATGGGATTTTCTTCCTGACCTTGGCCTGGGCATAGACCCAAGACTCCACTCTCTCATTCGGGCATCGTGTCACGATTGTAATGTATGCTTTCTACTGAATAATTTTAGCGTTATTATGGAGACACAAGACAATTGGACCATATGTGTCTCATGTCAGCCACATAATGAAAGGGCTGAAGTGAAGTCACAGAACAATAAACAAGTAAGTGCTTTGTATTCTTCTCCTTGAAGGGTTTTACACATTGCTTCTGCCCAGTTTATTCTGAGAGACCTTTTTGCCCCTTTAGAATTGCCCCTTTTACCCTCTCCTGTTTTCTATTAACACAGATAGGGTGGGAAAAGAGGAGAAAATGCTCCAGTGTCTGCCCAGCAGTCTTGGTAGTAAATAGACCGATTCAAGATAAAAGGTAAAGATGAAAAACTACAGTAGTCTTGAAGATCGACTCTATCCTGAGCCTAGAACCCGCATACTACTGATAATCTGGCCGGCAGGGCTTCTGGACAAATTGTTTTCTCGTTTTCCATTTTCATGTTATTCAGGACCAATTTCTACTTAGTAAAATTATGAAAAAAAATTTTTCAACTGGATCTGAAAAACTTATTGCTGGTTATTGATGATCAAACAAGTGTTCTGCTTCATGGACATTTTCCAGGGGAATTGGACAATATTCCATAAGGAAGCCTTCACTTCCCAGCCCCTGAAGTGCCTTTGGGTCCTTTGCTTTTGCTCCTAGTGATGCTGTCTGCATGGGCCATTGGTTGGTAGACAGAGGTTTGCTCTGTCCTGGGTTCGGTGTATTCCCTTAACACAGGAGTAACTGCTTGAATCTCTCCAAATGCACACGGATCTGGGCAACTGTGCATTCTAATGTAATGATGTTAAAAGTTCATCAAAATTATACCGTCAGTCATTGACGATTATACAGTCTTGTTTTCCAAATCAGTTTCTCCTCCCTTTTCTCCACTTCTCCATCCTTGACCCTGCTGGACTCCTCATGTCCCTTATGTCCATTCTCATCAATGGGCTTACAGTGTTAGGGGGAAAATATTATAAAAATAGAGTTTGAGGAACCCAAAGTTGGGAAAAACTAATTCCAAATGGGAGAACTGGGAAAAATTTTAGGAAACGTAATGTCTTCTCTTAGCCTTGAAGTGCTGTACGATTTCACCAAGCAACGATGGGGAGAACGCCCTTAAAATTAAGGGAATATATTTGCAGAGTGAGTTCTGACTCTAGTGTCCACCACGGGGGGCAGGGGAAGAGGGACGCAAAGAAACATTTGAGGGAGAGTCTCCTCTCCCCTGGCCCTCATTACTTACCGCTTTCCCAGTCGTTGACTGACAGGCCCACCTCAGCTTCCAGTGTTTGATTCCCTTGCGATCCCATTTCAGTTATCAATGCTGCCATCTTCTGATTCCCCTAGCAGCTATTTTCATCTTTCCAGAGGATTCCAGTGTTTTCTTACTATCATTTTCTTCCACCATTATCCTTGATGACTTCAGTTGTCAGGTAGATGGCATTTTAGACTCTTTGAAGGCATAATTCTTTGTTACTACTCAGAGAGGTGATTTAGTGTCGTGGTAAAGAGACTGATCTGTGAAACTGGACCATCTGGGCAAGCTTCCTACCTTTTCAGTAACTCGGTTTCCTCATCTTTTAATAGAGCGAATAATAGTACCTAATATAGAAGACTCCTGTTGTGAGGTTTAAATGAATAAATGTAGTAAAAGTACTTACAGTGATAACCTAATACATCTTATTAGCTGTTACCATTAGCATCACAAATGATGTGTCTACAGACCTGCAAGCTCACTACTCAGCTTCCGTACTTGGCCACACCTTGTCGGGACAGTGCTTCAGCTGCCAAAGATCTGAACTACAGTGTGTCCCCCTCATCCCCAGCCTCCTTGCAAGACTTAGCTGCCTGTCATGTCGATGGTGCCCCCTGTCTGGGGCTCTTCCTGTCACCATGCTGCCTGCACCTTTTCCACCTGCTTTCTCCACCTTTGCTCTCAGCCCTCGCACTTGTGCTAGAGAAATAGGAAGAATCCTGTCGGTGATGAATGCTGTTTGCCCCCTGTGCTGTTTGTCAACTCCTGTAATTCTTATGTTTTCCCAGGGAACTTAGTTATTATATTTTTTTCTTTTTGTAGGTGAGATAATAATCTTACTAGTAGGTAACATTAAGAGCGCCAGTACTGTTCCAAGTATGTGACAGTGATTAACTCATTTGACACTCCTGTCAATTTTATTGACGTTATTCTTTTATTTTAATTGAGTTATAGTTGATTGACAATGTTGTGTTAATTTCTGCTGTACAGCAAAGTGATGCAGTAATACACACATATATATATTCTTTTAAAAATTCTTTTCCATTATGGTTTATCACAGGATATTGACTGTAGATCCCTGTGCTATACACTAGGACCTTGCTGTTTATCCTATATATAATAGTTTACATCTGCCAACCTCAGATCCCCAATCCATTCCTCCTCTGCCCCCCCTCCCCCTTGGCAACCACAAGTCTGTTCTCTATATCTGTGAGTCTGTTTCCATTTCATAGACAGGTTATTGGTGTCATATTTTAGATTCCACATATAAGTGATATCATATGGTACTTGTCTTTCTAATTTACTTCACTTAGGATGATAAGCTCAGAGTCCGTCCATGTTGCTGCACATGGCATTATTTCATTCTTTCTTATGGCTGAGTAGTATTCTATTGTATATGCGTGTGTGTACACCACATCTTCTTTATCCGTTCATCTGCTGATGGACATTTAGGTTGTTTCCATGTCCTGGCTATTGTGAAAAGTGCTGCTCTGAACATAGGGGTGTGTGTCTCTTTCTCAGTTATTGCTTTGTCCGGATATATGCCCAGGAGTGGGATTGCTGGATTGTACGGCAGTTCTATTTTTAGTTTTTTGAGGAACCTCCGTACTGTTTTCCATAGTGGCTGCACAGACTTGCATTCCCATACTGGTGCTACTACTCTTATTCCTATTTCACTGAAGTAGAAAGTGAGGTTCAGATGGGTGAGGCAGCATCTCAAACTCACCTTGCAGTGGCCAAGTCAGGTTCCAGACTCAGCTGGAGACAGTCCAGAACCTACACTCTTAGGCACTACAACATCTTCTCTTTTGTAAACTTCTGAAACAAGTAGCTGGAATATTAAAGGTGTTAAATCTTAGGTCATTTTCTCTTGAAAAATGAAACTAGTTTTTAAAGTATTACCAAGATAGCATATAAACATTGTGGAAAAAGAACAGAAGATATAAAACAAGAAATAAGTGGTTTCTTCTCTTTTTCTCTGAATCCCATTTCCTAAGAGAAACATTCTAGTGCATCCTTCCAAAATGCTCTATACATATTCAAGTACTAATACAAACATTATGTGTGCATTTATATAGATAATATGAATGTGTATATTACATTATATTTGTTAATGGGTGGAACTATATATATACACACACATTGTTGTGCACAGAGACATGGAAAACTAGCACATTTGATGCTGGATATAATTTTTAAACATTCTCCTTTATTTTTGGCAACATCATAAAATTTAAAAAATAATAATAATGTTCAAGAAAGAAATACAAGATGGGAAAATGTTTAGTTAAAGCTCCATGTATGTTTTTGTTAGCTTTTTATTAGTTTTAATCTTGAAAATTTTCCTTCACGTAAGGCAATACGTACACAAATTAAGGAAAGGCTTAAACATGAGGAAAAGTCTGGCAGGCATTTATAAAATCCCATTTCACAAAAAAGTTCTAGCAATTATAATATTTTCCATGTCTTTTTTCTGTTTGGGTTAGACTTTAGCAGCTTTTAAATATGTATGCACTCAAAATTTTTCCACTAAAATATATTCACCAGAAAATTCATTATAAATTCCTGTTACATTTTTGTAAGAACTTCCAACATTCATAATAGTTCAGAATTTTTCAAGCTTTCTTTGAAAGCAGTTTATGCCCCTACTTCGTACACTTAAAGAGTAGATTCAAAGTTACCAGTGATAGCACAGTGACTGAAAAGACTGAGAAACAGAACTTGAGGTTTCACTCTCAGAATGAACATGCGTTGCTGAGTCAGGGACCAGCTCTCTAAATGGCAGTTCTCTGAATTAACTTCTAGGTAGAACACAGGCTTATTAAGGGGTAAGTTATAAAAATGTACTAATTTGAAGTTTCCATATATATTGTAACTGCTGCAATTGTTTCAAACTTAGACCAATAAAATATTTTTCAGGGAGAAGTATTTTATCACTGACATTTGGGAGATGCTGGTGCACAGTGATAATAAAAAGCATACCAGATATAGTGAGTTTCATACCATTTTAAAATACTGGACAGAAAATGTGTCCCCTTATTGCCGGCACCCAGGGTAGACCTGCTCCCCTCTCTCTGCCCCCAGGACATCCACAGCTCCCACACTAGTCTCATTTCATGAGACAATATAGAGACTTTCCATTTCAGCGCATAAAGGTCTACCTCATTCTTTCTTATGACTGCATAATATCCCCCTCTATAGAGGTAGCCATACCATCATATTTTGATAAATGCTAAAATTTGTATCAGTACAAAGAGTGCTGAAATGTATGTTCTTGCACATGCATCTTTGCACAGGACTGTATCTGTAGGATAAATTCCTGGAATTTTGTTCCTTCCTAGATCCCATATTCTTCTCCATTAAATATGGTCCCCAAATGCCCCTCATTGGACATCACTGCTCTTGTATCCACCCATTCATTCCGACTTTCAGCCTCTCAGTTTTGTTCTTTCCTTAATCTCTTTTCATCCTATTCCATCCTATCTATCACCACCAAACGATTCTTCTAAAATATCTTTTCATCATGTCACTCCTCTGTTCCACAGTCTATGACCACTGCCATTGGTTTATGACAAAGGCTCACAAACCGTCCTCTTCAGAGGAAGTTCTGTAAATTCAGAAAGAGGCTGAGGACCTGTCCCTGGGGCACCGCGGTATGAGACAGCAGGTTAAATAGTAACCACTCCTCTGTCCACACTCACCACTTACCTCTTCTACCACAGCAATTTACTTTTGTTGGTCTTATATTTCTTATATATTTGTATATAGTTTGATATATTCCATGTGATATTTCATATGAAGAAATATTTCTACTGAGAAGTATGTGTGTGTGTGTGTGTGTGTGTGTGTGTCCACTAGAACATAAGTGCCACAAAGACAGGAATTTTTATATGTCTCATACTTTTGTTTTGGACCCAGTGTATCCCAAGGGTCTACAGCAGTGTCTGGCATATAGTAGATGCTCAGATATGTGTTGGATAGAATTAAAATACTAATACTATTCATGAAATTCTTCATAAAATTAATATTAATTAAATGTATTATATATATATATGTATATATATACACACGTACATATACATCTGACACACCCCCCCACATTTCTCTGCCTGACTTTCATATCTGCAGTTATTTCTACCCTATCTGGGCTTACCCTCCACTGGTTCTACTAATCTGAAACCAGATCAGTCCTCTACAAGCTCCATCTTTATTGCTGTAGCAGTTACTAGAGCTGCCATAGCGAGGTATCACAAATTGAGTGGGTTAACCAACAGAAATGCATCATTTCACAGCTCTGTAGGGCAGAAGTTCACGATCAGGGTGTCAGCAGGGTCAAGGTCCCACTGAGGGAGGATGGAAATATCGTTCCAGGCCTCTCTTCTGGCTTCTGGTCGTTCCTTGGCTTGTGGTGGCACAGTTCCAGTCTTCCCATGGCAGTGTGTCTGTGTCCAGATTTCCCCTTTGTATAAGCACACCAGTCATGTTGGATTCAGGGCTCGCCCTACACCAGTATGACCTCATCTGAACTAATTACATCTGCAACAACCCTATTTACATATCAGGTTACACTCTGAGGCACTGGGGGTTAGAAATTCAGCATGTGGATTTTGGGGAGCACACAATTCAACCCACAAAGATTCCTACTCTCTGCCATCGCACTTGCCCTTCTCCCCGGAGTGGAATGCCCCGCTCGCCCTCGAAATATCTGACTCTCACTCAAGGACTTCAACTCCTGTAAGATCAAAAAGTTAAACCTGACTCGCACTTTAATAGCTTTTGATGTTTTTTCATTTTGTCTCTTCTCCTTGACAGCGAGGTCCTTGAGAACATAAGCATAGGGTAGATATAGATAGAAATGGAAGGAAGGAGGGAGAGAGGGAGGGAGGAGAGAAGGGAGAGGGGAGAAACGCATTCCCTCTTGTCTGGTGAAGTGCTCTGCTTTAAAATGCCACCAATATTAGCAAAGGAATGAGTAACTGTGGCTCCCTCACAGTTCACAGCACTGTCGGGAATGGAAAGGCTGCCTGAGAAACATTTTGCCAGTTAAAACGTAGCACTGTTTAGGCAACAAAGGCTCAAATTCCCCAAACTGCTAAGAATGTTTCATAGTAGTAGTAGCTAAGATATATCGACATCGCTCTAACCTCTTTACATACTAATGCATTTAATCTTTACTGCAGCCCTAAGAGATAATACAATCATCGTCCACATTTATTTGATGAAGGGATTTCCAGAGACGTTAAATAAGTTGTTCAAGGCTCTTCAGAGACCAGCACTATTCTAAATTCCTTGATTTTTAAGGAGATTAAAAAAAAAAGTCCCTAAATCTCACGCCATTTAAGGGGTAATTTTTGAATAAAGCCGTATCAGGAGTCATAAAGAAGCGGGGTTAGGATTTTCAGTAAATAGACTTTTCTTATCCATTCTCCCCATGTCTCTCTCATCTGCTCTTCTCTCCTCCACGTTTTGCCAATGTCTCCCAATTCAGACTTGTGAATCGCTTAAGCCAGCCAGACAGCCCCCAGCGTATCAGCACATGGGGGAGTTCTCTAAGGAGACTAATTGTTTCTGCTCCCTTTCTGACTTGCAAACCTGGAGAATGACCTGTCCAGTGCCTGGTCCACCTGGATGCCTGTTCAGTGGATTAATCTGACCCTGACTTTGGAACCCACAGATAAAGCCCACTTTGTTCAAGAACGTTATGACTGTTGAAATGCTTGTCTGATAGGCCCTCTTGAGAGAACTTGAGTCTGTATCTGCCTGCTGGGATGTTTCAACACAGCAGCAACAAGTTGAAAATCTCGCATGGAGGGAATGTAAAAGATGGCTTTATTAGAAAGCTATTAATAAGAATCATTTTATGATTATTGCGTTAAAAGGCAGTTTACAATTTCCAATTTTAGATATGAAAAATGTAGAAGATAAACAGCTTATAGTACGACTTCTAGAAATTGATCTCTGCACTCAAGGTGAATGAATTGCAAGTATTGATTAATACTTTGGAGTGAATACCATTTCATAATGTTTAATTAACCACTAGGTAATAGTTAATGGAAACTACATAATGTAATATATATGAATATGAAAAATGGGAAGGTAGAAGTGTTCTGTCCCTTGGTCCCATTGTGGTAACAAGTAATTGCCGGGAGTAACCAGTTTGTTATCGTGTTTCCTTCTCTGGTATTTCTGGGTTATTAATGTCCCAAAGCACGAAGTGATGCTACTATATTAATTCTCTTGGCCTTGAAATGATCTATAACATGATTTAAGCCCCATGCATTTTGTCGCCGTTTCAAATGGGTTGTTTGAACCCGGTGAAAGATGGAGAAAAAAAGAAAAGACAAGGAATCGGATAGAACTAGAGAAGAAATTCACCTGTATATGTTTTGTTTTGAAAATACCGGCCATACTAAATAGTCATAGTAGTTTTGCCACAGATCCCTGGCATGGAAGTAAGAGTAAAAAGATTTATACTTGGTTGTAGAGCATGAAATACTGTAGGTACCACATTAGCATGTGACATTTGTGTTGAAATGGAAACAGTAAAGGTACAGTCTTCACATATAGAACTCAGAAGTACTGACTGTGTGTTGCAGGAAGAGCCCTGGATTTAAATGAATCATTTATGCCTTTGCTGCCGTAGGGCAAGTACAAGGTACATTAATAATGCAGTGTTTATTTGAAATATTTTATTATAGCACACATTTATTACAAAAAAATCTAAACAGCAGAAAAAAGCCAGTATTGCACAAGTTCAGCATTCCGGACAAGTTATTTTCAAAATAGGATTCTTGGCAAATTATATCATTTCTTTCAATACTTCACCTGTGACACTATAAATAATACATATTTATTTAAGTAGTGGTATTATACACTGCTGCTTGCGTTGTACATAATTTATAGAAAGCGATCTACCAGCATGGGTAGGTAACGTCCTCCATGAAAGTAAATGGTTCAAATTAGAAAGTGATGAAGATCCCTGAGAGCTGTGCCTAATTTTAGGTGGAGTAAATTAGGCTTCTTAACAGGTTAATTTGTATTTTCCAAAAACTATAATCAACCTGCCTTCCATTAGAAATGTGAGGGTGATTATTACTAGAGCTTGTCTTGAATAAATGGACCTGTATATTAAGTACGTATAAAGGAATACGAGATGCCACTCCGTTTACTCTCAGAGGCTGCTGTATCCAAGCTACACTTACCAGCACAGAACAGTGGAGAAACCACGCCCGGGTTTCAGGTCATCCAGACCGCCCTGCAGTACAGTGTGGTCTGGGAGCAACCAGACCTCCATAACTCCTGGTTTAACCGCTTATTAGTTTATGATTTGGGGCAAGTTTTTTCACCTTTCTGACTTTCCGTTTCCACATCTGAACAATAATACCTGCCTCACAGGGTCAATAGAGGAATGAAATGTGGAAAACTATGCAAAGCACTTTAGTGCCTGGCGCTCAACTGTTTTATTTCTTGCTCTGGCCCTTTATACGCAAGAAGTACACTTACTACATAGCAGTTCAGTAACTGCTTGTCTATTTTTCCCAGCGAGTTGTTTATTCATAGGAAGACAACTTTTCTATCTTTCCATTCCCTGTAATGAACAAAAGGCCTGGTACCTGGTAGTTCTCATCCATACGTTAATCATACAGTAATTGGCCTCCTTCGGATGTGCTCTGGTTTCTGGGGCAGGGACAGTCGAAGCAGTTCTGACGTATCTCTGGCACGTGTAAAGAATCGTACCTGAAGATGGAATAGGGATTTTTCCCTCTTTTGTTTTTCCTGATAAAATGATATTCCTCAGAACTTCTTAAGTTTCAGAATCCCAAAATATATCCTTTTGATAGTACCTTGGAATATTTGCCCCCTCTAGAGAGTCAGTAATCGTGTTTGCATATGCAGAATATACTGCAAATGTTATATGCACTTCTGCTATGATAAGGATGCTGTGAGAGTCTGTCCAGAGGACATTGTACTATGATAAAACCACCACACGAGATTCCAGGCCCCCTCTCTTGAGCATGTATCTTAATCTCTCCAAACCTTACTTTCTTTTCCTGTGAAGTAGAGAGTAATACAGGATCCACTGTGATTTTTAAGTGAGTTTGAAGACATGTTAGACACTCTAAAAAGCAAGATCTGCTTTGTTTGTTACTTCTATGTATGGTGCTAACACTCGTCTCTGAGACAGAAATGAAGAAAATGAACATTTCTTGAGTACCTTCTGCCAGCCAAGCAGTATGCTAAGGAGTTTTCAAATATTACCTCATTTAAACCTGCGAGCACTGCTGTGAGTGAAGTGATATTAACGTCCTCTATTATCCAAGGAAACTGTGCTTCGTGAAATTAACTAAGATCTTATGACAAATAGGCAACAAATAGGACCAAGTGCAACTTCTCTCCTGTGCTACTGTATAAAGGTCTACTCAGATCACAGGGGAGAACATTCTAGCAGTTAGTAGGATGTGTTGTCATAAAGATTATTGCTAGTTATATTTTATTTCCATAACCGTTTACGAGAGTGCTTTCACTTGCATTATAGGTCCTTCCTAGCGACAATTTCCTCTTTTATGTGCCAGGAACTGTGCTACCTATACTTTGAATCTAGTATAATCAGTCTTCTAAATAAATTACATCGTGGGTGTGAGCCTCATTTTATAGAAGTAGAAACTGAGTCTCAAAGAGTTGAATACTTCATCCTCGCCATGGGGCTAATTGGTGGCCTGGCTCTCTCTCTCAGCTCTGAAGACTACTCTTTCTGTAGCTGCCTCTGTTAATCTGAAGTAGCTGTGTCAGTTTGTTTTGAGCAATGTAGGAAAACAAAGAGGCAGATGATATGGTTTCCATATCACAGAGAAGGACCTCAACACTCAAGGAAATATCCTGAAGTAGGAAAACAAGGACTAGAACCCAGGGCACTGTCTTAGTTAGTACCTAGTAAGTCCCAACAGGGCCCTTCCAGAAACCTGGCATATTACAGGCTCATGAACGCCCTCCCTAAGCTGTGTTCCTATTACCTCCTTGTAAAAGACCAAATCTCCTTTCAATATACCCCAAACGTGTCTCAGTAGGGAATGTGGATTCTTCCATGTGCTACAGATGTTTCTATAGTTTCTCAGTCTGTTGACTTGTTTTTCTATTTAGCTGTATCTGAACCAAAATGACGGCTTCATCTGCTTCATATGAGGCCCGCTTTTGATTTAAAAACCCACATACCTGTTCCACATCCCATGTCAGCAGAGAAATACGAATCAAAACAATGATATAGCACTGCGCGCCTATTAGAATGGCCAGCGTTCGGAACACTGACAACACCAAATGCTGGTAAGTGTGTGGAGCAGCGGGAACGCTCATTCATTGCTGGTGGGAGTGCAAGATGCTGCGGCCATTTTGGGGGATTTGGGCAGCGTCTCACGAAACTGGACATACTCTTACCGTGCCCTCCAGCAATTGGCTCCTTGGTATTTACCCAAAGAAGTTGAGACTTATGTCTACACAAAAACATGGACACAAATATTTATAGCAGCTTTATTCATAATTGCCAACGTTTAAGCAACTGAGATGCCCTTCGATGGGTGAATGGATAAATCAACTGTGGTCCATCCAGACAATGGATTTTTATTCAGGGCTAAAAAGAAATGAGCTATCAAGCCAGGAAAAGACATAGAGGACAGTTGAATACACATTACTAACTTCAGGAAGCCAATCTAAAAAGGCTATGTGCTGTAGGATTCCAATTATGTGACACTGAAAAAGGCAAAACTATGGAGACATGATAAAATGATCAGCGGTTGTTAGAGGCTGGTGGGGAGGAAAGGATAGATAGGCAGAGCACAGAGGATTTCTACAACAGTGTTAAAACTACTCTGTGTGGTACTGTAATGGTGGATATATGCCATTTGTCCAAACCCATGGAATGTAAATACAACATGAAGAGTGAACCCTAATGTGAACTATGGACTTTGGGTGATAAGGATGTGTCTCTGTAGGTTCATGGATTATAAGAAACGTACCACTTTGGTGGAGGATACTGGTAAAGGAGGAGGCTGTGCACGTGTAGGGCAGGGGGTATGTGGGAAATATTGTACCTGCTACTCCATTTTGCTGTGAACCTAAAAGCTGCTCTAGAAAATAAAGTCTATTCACATATGGAGTAAAATATCATGTAAAGACAAGCAGTTCAATACATATTAATGGTTGTTGATGAGAATTATGGTGGAAATTTTATACAAATTCATCAGTGTAGTAATCATGTATTGAACATCTGCAGTATACATACCATAGTACTCAGAGGGAGAAACAGAGTAGTTACTAAGATGTCAGTGCCCACAAAGAGCTAGCAATGGTCTCATTTTAAAATAAGGGTGTCCAAAGGACTACTTTCAAAGACATAGTTTACTACTAACAATTCCTTTTAAATGGAAAAACTAAGAAGAAGAAGAAAATATACGTATTGTTACTTGGTGTTACTGTTTCTCAACATGTGTAGTTGTTGTAAATTAAGTTCATTCTTAATTCAAGGTCTCCTGGGTGGCACTGCTTTCCACAGGACATTTTCACCAAGGGGTGGCGGTGACCTTGGAAAAGACAGAAGTGTGTGTGTGTGTGTGTGTGTGTGTGTGTGTGTGAGAGAGTGTGTGAGAGAGTGTGTGTGAACATGTGAGTGTGTGTGTAGAGTGTGTGTGTGAGAGAGTGTATGTGTGTGCATGCCACACATTACATATGACTGTGCTTACGTTCTTGTAAACCAACAACTACAACTGGGGTACTGCGTAATTTCTACCCAGCACAACATTGAGATTTCACAACTACAGTAATCATCCCATCGAAGTATCTAGCCGAGGTTTTCCAAACTAGAGTTTACTGGGATGTTAGTAAATGGTCTATGAAAAAAAACTGTTCCCTGTTTAAGTTTGGGAAATGCTGAGTTAGACAAAGGCAAGCGGGTTCCTTTCTTACAGGATTTCTCAGAAGCCTTCTTGAGCCTCAAGGCATTGTGAAATTCCAAGAAAGTAGTTCAGAATTTTATAAACTTAGCTGAATATGTAACTTTTCCCCCACAGGGCTTCTCTTAAGTGTTCCCCAGAACAAATCAGAAAAGCTGATTTGGAAAAGGGGACAGTTGAGGCCACTGATGAATTTCTTGGACCAGAGTGGTTCTGAGTAAACAGTATGGTAATCAGCAGGTTAATATACATACTCTCTCCTTGTGTTTTGGACCACGTTTAGAAGAGCACTCTGTGTTTCCCAAATTTCTTGCTTTTGTTAATATATGATTACCAGAAATCATATTGAAATTTACAATAGGGGCTCTTTACATGTATTGCATAGTCATCAAATTTCCCCAAATTACCATCACATACTTTTTCACTCAAAAGCTGAATTAGGAACAGACGCTGTATCTTTAACACTGCCCCATAAATCACTCCAACACCGAGTTCAGCGTTGTAGACACAAAAGGTACATGAATAAAAGATACTTGTTGGGCTTCCCTGGTGGCACAGTGGTTGGGAGTCCGCCTGCCGATGCAGGGGACACGGGTTCGTGCCCCGGTCCGGGAAGATCCCACATGCCGCGGAGCGGCTGGGCCCGTGAGCCATGGCCGCTGAGCCTGCGCGTCCGGAGCCTGTGCTCGGCAACGGGAGAGGCCACAACAGTGAGAGGCCCGTGTACCACACACACACACACAAAAGCTATTTGTTGATGGTGACTTATGGTCCTTGAAGAAGTCTCACGTGGTCTACCAGCTAAAAAAGCAAGACTGGGTCTGTCTGTCCTGATACACTTGCCACCTGAATCTAGGTTTATTTGAATCAAAGTTATTTCCCAGAAATGTTATCAAATCAAAGAGCAGATCTGAAAACATAAGATATGAAACTTGGGCTTTATGTGGAAGACAGAGCCTTTTTTTAAAGTAATCATTCATATTTTATAGTATGAACCATTTCTTCGCAGTTTGGAAAATGAGTTATATTGGAAGGATTGTGGCTTCTAGGTAGTAATAAATATGAATATTTTATATGGCCTTCTCTACTGTTTCAGAACTTAGCGATATACTTAAAATTTGTTTCATTTCTCTGATTTACAAACTTTTATTATGATTAGTCCTATCTGTCACAAACTGTAAACACTGATTAGATGTAAGTCAAGATGGAATTCAAGTACGTATAGAATTTTCAATTCATTTTATTATCTTTTTAACAGATGGGTGTTAAGGGCTCACTGTGTCAGGTACTATGATGGGCACTGCAGAAATCTTCTCCATCGTGGTAGTATTTCTCTAATGTGTGGCCATAGAGCGGCAAGCTTGATTTTCGTATGAAAATTGTCATCATTGCTTTACAGTTGCATCGTCAGGGGTAAATATTTTTCTCTGAGGATACTTCTGTTTGGCGTGAAAAACAAAGGTAGAGTTGGTGGAAAAATATAGTTTGGACTTCTCTAATTCGATAATTTCAGATTCCATATTAACTACTCCAGTTTGAATTGGGTTAAATTGGTAGGTTTGATAATAAAATCCCTTAGGAAAATATGGAAATGTCTTATGCAGAAATATATCTTAGAAGAGAGAACGTAAACAAAAGAAAAATGTTCCATCATAAATCAAGTTTCTTCCTCATCCACTGACCCATTTTCAGTATATTTTCCAATAGAACCATTACTAATGAGCTCTTTTAAAGTGTTATGTGAGGCTTGGGGCGAGGGGGGATTTTCTTTTTCTATAGCTTCCTTGACAGGCACCATCTTTTCAGCATAGTTTTGAGCCTCAAAATATGTTATAAATTGGACTTACAATCTGAATGAAAGCATATTGCAATGAAATGTGCACTGGCCTAGATTACAGTTGGTATTAGATCTATAAAAAGGCAAATTCACAAACAATATATAGCGTGGGAGATAACCGGTAGGAAAGGGGGAAGATGACTAAAAGTTAGGAAGCCAGGGCTCTATTGCAAAGTCTGTGGATGACTGCAAGCTTGGAAAAGTACCCAGACTCTTTCTTAATCTTGTTTTCCTCATCTATAAAATAAGGTTTGGATGGTAGTGGATCTCTCAGCAGATCATCTGTTTCATCACAAAAATGTAATGGCTCTCTTTCTAAGCGTAAGCCAGAGCTTGCGTCAACACAAAGGTCACAAATATGTTAAAATTAAAGCACATTTTTAAACGGGGTTACGTGTATGAAGTATGTCATACTAGTCACAAATAAGGAAGCCACACGGTCCTCAACATACTTTATGTACGTCCAAAATAGTCCCCCGTGACGGCTCTCCCTAGGGTGACGGCTGCCTTCCAGACCGTCACATCTGGAGCCGTGGTTTAACATCCATTACGTACGGCGATCGTGGCGACCACTCCTTTCTTCCTGAAATAGTTTCTTACTTTGGTTTTTGCCCTGGGCTGCTCCTTCGGTCGCTCTCGCGGG
This sequence comes from Orcinus orca, assembly GCF_937001465.1. Classification (NCBI taxonomy): domain Eukaryota; kingdom Metazoa; phylum Chordata; class Mammalia; order Artiodactyla; family Delphinidae; genus Orcinus; species Orcinus orca. The sequence goes on from NC_064579.1 coordinate 34,092,619, forward strand.
CTTCCTGATCTCTGCTTGACCCTTCACTACCGGAGGTTCCTCACAACCCGGTCTCCACATTCTGCCCTTCTCACCCCATGTTCCCTTCCTAAGAGAACCCATATATGCCCATTGCTTCTCTTAGCCCCTAATGACCATGATTCACAAACTTCATCTCCGGTTCTGACCTCCAACTTTCTGACTCGTGTACAACTCCCTATTTGCCATCTCTATTTGGATATCTTCATACACATCTAAAACTTACCGTGTTTCAGCCGTACTCTTAAGAGTTGGTCTTCTCCAAACCTAATCCTCTTCCAGAATTAACTTCCAGGGAATGGTGTAGTCATCACCCAGCTGTGCCAAAGAGAGACATTTCTTTGAAATGTTTCCTCCCTAGCTTCACATGACCCAGTCTGTTAACAGGTCCTCTTGTTTTCAAATGTATCTTCTTGTCACCATTGTCCATTGCCTCTCACAGTCAAAGGTACCCCTTTCCCTTACCTAAATGACAACATAGCTTCCTAATTGTTCTGCATTCTTCGATTCATGCTTTCCCCAATTATCAGTTTCCATTCTGTAGTTGGAATGCTTCCTTAGACGTTCAAACAGGGTTATGATTCTCCCCTGCTTAAAATCATTGAAAGCCTTTTCATTTTTCTTTGAATAAAGAAGACCCTTAAATGATCAATGAGGCTTTTTCTCAGCTGGGCCCTGCCTAGCCCTGGAGCCTCATTTCTCATTCCTAACCTCCTCTTTTTTCTAATTTCCAGACTCACTATTCTTATTTCAGTTCCTTCAATAAGCTGTACTTCTTCCCACATAAGAGATTTCAAGTAGTTTCTTCCACGTTCCTCCACTCTCCCAATCCCCTTTGGACAACATTCTCTCATCCCCTAGGTCAACTTCCCCTTTCATGTGGTCTTAGAGCACTATATCTCTTTGAGAGAATTTATCCCAGTCATATAGGTATATTCTTTTAGGGATTATTTTGTGCACTCAATCGACAAATGTTTATTGAGCATCTACTAGGTGCTAGACACACTGTAAGCTGATAGTAAACATTGGTGGGCAAAATAGACAAATTCTATGCTCTGACAGTTCTATGCCCTAATAATCTAACAAGAAAGACAGAAAATACACAAATATACCACAATAATGTATGCAAAATTTGAATTGTAATAACTGTTTTGAAGAAAAGAGTTTAGTGAAAGGGAAGGAGGGATTTAGGGAATCAGGAAAGACTTTTCTGAGAAAGTAGTTTTAATGCTGAAATGGAAAAATACGAGGGACCAAGGAGGGGGCTGCATACTAAAGGGAAAAAGCATTTGTGGCAGAGGGAAGAGTACTGAGACTATCTCCAGGCAGAAAAGAATTTGCTGTACATTGAGACCCTAAAGGAGGCCTTTTTGTTTCTGTCCCCCTTTACTCCTGAGAGGGAGAGAGTAATTCTGCTTTGTTCTCTACTGCAACTCTAGTGCCAAACTCACTGACAGCCACATAGTCACTGAAAGTAAATATCAGTAGATACACAGATAGAACTCACTTTGCAAAATGACTTGTCCTAAAACAAAATACATAATTCAACTTTCAAAAAACAGGTATCATTTACTAGTCATTTAATAATACATTAAGAAAAATGTTGCTTGTAAAAATTCTTTGTTAAACTGTTACACACCTACTTGTACTAAAGAATCTATCTGCTTAATTTTTCTTCATAGTACTTATGTCTGTATCTATCTATACCATCTCTCTTACGCTATTTGAATGGAAAACTTCCAGGAAGTTTTTAAATAGAACAAAAAAGAGAAAGCACAATTTTGGATTAGCACTGTCTACCAATAAAAGCTGTAAATAAAAGCAATCCAAAGAGAATACAAATAATCTCTTTTGTGTCCGAATACTTCTCAGTAGTAAATTATAAACCACCTGCTTAACACAATCAGTTTAAAACAAAATTTATGTTCACTCTTACATGAAGTTCCTTAAAACACGCAAATTTCCAAAATAAGATGAATGCAAAGGAGCACATATATCTTTTACAGCATTTGGAATACTTCCATGATTTGATTCACTGTGCTGGATGGAGATTCAATTAAACTGATAGTTTTTCAAGCTGTTTTTATCTAGGCTAAATCATTCTGCAAACAACTCACCTTCCTCCTGAAGAAATATAGATAAGATACTGATTTAATTCACTTTAAAACTGGTATATATTTATAGAGTGGGACAAATTAAAACATTTGATCAAATATATTATTGGGACTGAATTATACTAAGCAGCGTATATGTTATAGTAGTATAAATAATACATAGACTAAGTCTCTATGTTTAAAATAAAGTGGGAGGTTGTCTAGATAATTTAAACATTTGCTTCTGCATTATTTATGTAGCTGGTTTAAAGTAGGGTTCAGGCGGGAAGAGACTTGATACACAAATCATTGTCTGAATCTCCCAGCTGGCTTGACTCAGAAGACAGAGTTTTACCTGGCAAATTGCTCATGTATATCATGATTGTGTCTAATCAATTTCCTTTTCAAAATTGTATCTCGTTGTAACCGCCTATCTCTGTGAAAAGTGCCAGGAGTAGCTCTCAGCTACACCTACCGACAGCTTACTGCCACACTATATCATAAATTTAAACATTCTGTTTTATATCTGTGAAATTAAACCCGTTTCCTCCTAAAATCTTATTTCTGAGCTAATATCCTCCAGAAATATATTTGAACTCGTAGATCTGTAAACTAATTACTTCACCATACACATACATACACACTGTCTCTAAAGTATTAATATGTAGGCTATAAATAATAGATACTCTCAATACAATAATCCCTGTGGTATTTTCTGCTATGTTTTTATAAAAAATGTCCCAAAGAATATCCAATATTTTACTCATCTTTCTAAAAAATGATACTTTTAATCACTTTAAATGTGTCATAAACATTTTCTAAGCTGAAATTTAATGGGCTATGTAAATATGTTCAAACAAACCAGTCAAACTACAGTTAACAGACAGAAGAAAATCCCGATTAAGGATGTGCTTGCCAAAGCAACCTGGTAGACCCATGTCGGTCACAGCTACAAGAGATCTGTGGTATTTGATGGTTTGCCCATGACAGTGTTTTCCAAAATAAAACACATGTGTGGCCTCAAGTATTCAAAGGCTTGTAGTGACTTCTTGACTTCTTTTTTGAAAGAGCATTGAAGCATTTGAAAGAGCATTGAAGATAATTCAGGTGGCACATAAATTACTAATAATTACTAATAAATTACTAATAACTACGATTCAATTTGTGAATCTGACCAGAAGTCATCCATTGACAACTCATCAGGATATTTTGATGGGAACATTTTTTATAATGAACAATTATAAAGCTTTTGAAATGATGACAAAAAAAGATAGAACCAAGTATTATTGCCACCTAAAACCCTATCAAATTGTTGTATATTTTTGTTTGTGTGCTTTTAATCAGATTGTCTGTTTCTCTCTCTTGTATCTATCTTTGAGGTCTTAAAATGATGTTTTCTACTGTATAGTTCAAAAAACCAGTCAGGGAGTCATAAAAACAGAATAATTCTAGATTTGATAGATATCATAAGTTATTCTAGTTTTTTCTCACTGCAAAGTGTTGTGTTGTCATGAGGAACCAAGGTGCTCTGTAAACTGTAAAGTGCTAGACAGATATAAGATATTGCTATTACTCAAGTCAGTCTAAATTGCAAGTTTCACAGATGCATCCTTAATCCCAACATTCAAAATTTTCCATTGATTTTATGTTTCCCAAAAAGGGGTTTCTACCTGAATTATTCAAACAGTTATGTAAATTGTCCATGAAGAGAAATACTGAATCATGTGTAGAAGGTCTAAAAAAATCAGGGCATCTTAAAAGCTAAAATGGGAACTAGAAGATACACTGGCTGTTATCTTTCTGTTCTTTTTATTTGTTTCTCATGGGAAATTGTATAGGGGAGGTATACTAAATGGTATTATAAGTATATTAATACATTGTTTTAGTTTATAGGAGAACTAGCATACACTATGCCCAAGATACGTGTATTCTTGGGAAATGGAAACAGTCCATGTGCAAAATTTGCAAGCCAGACAGAACACAGTTGATGAGAGACAAATCCATTTGAAAAATTCTTTGCAAGTCAAATCCCGTGATTTGCCAAGATTGAGATGTAGCTCGATTGGAAATAAATGACGAGATTTTTGCATTTCAGTTAAAAAAAGTAGAAATTGCTAACATTTAACTGGACCTTGATATTTTCTTCTCTCTGAAAGAAACCATTTTGGTGGTCAGAGGCAAGTGCAAAGAACAGAAGAGACTTTTTCCCCCTTGTCCTAAAGGCATTTATCACTAAAATTGCTCAATTCTGAAAAGCCTTAGGGTTCCAGTTGGCCATTGTTGTATGAATACTGTTTTCACTATCCATAACTAGAAGGTATTTGTCTTTATTGCCTAGACACAATATCCTTTTGGTATAAGTAAATTTACAATAAAGTTAGCCAGTGCTTGCTCTGCCTGGTCTAAAACCTTTCTTCACATTACCAAAAATATTACTTCAACTTCAGGATGGTAATGATTCAAGGACTTACTAACTCATGACTATACGTCAAGTAAATACTTTCTATTTCTCTGAGAAAGAAATACAAGTACACAAGTTGGCTTTAGGCAGACACAGCTGTTTTTCCAGTAGAGATAAACCACAATGTAAAGCAGGTAAATTTTCTAAATATTTGTAAGTGTCTTAAAGAATTCATTTAAAATATGGCAATCACGTAATGAAATGCTGCCCCCTATGTTAATCAGTGTTTCCAAAATTATTTGCACATGTGAGATGTGACTCAAAGGAAACTCCAACGCCTCATATTCTAACTCAGATAACCTCATCCGAAATGAAGCCTTGATGCTATTTACACGACATGTCACTGACAAAGGATCAACCATCATTTTGGCTGAATTTAAGAACAATGTATTGTTACAATATTGCTGGGTTCTTGAAACCTAGTAGATGTGAATGACCAGCCATGTAAATATGACCAGTACTGAAAGCTCTAACATGGGACATAATAAAATTCAAACCCACTGCAACAATTAACAAAAAGAGAATTCAGTAAATAGTCCAACAAGGAGTCCTTGTGAGTATCGGTCACAGCCACAGAGGCTGTTTATATCATTGAGCTAGAAACCTCATTAAACCAGCTAGAACCTTTTCTTTGAATATCCCTTTTTTGTGGAGTTTTTCTGTTCAGTGACAGCGGGGGTTTTTTTTCCAAGACTTTTTCCCTTGGTTTTCCCTTTAAGTCTGCATGTGTGGGTGGCTTACCAGTCAGTTCAGTGAAAAATGAGAAAAAGTAGTTGTTTCATCAGATTGACTCGTTGATTGTTAAAACAGTTGATCCCGTGACCTCTTTACATGTAGACACTGATGTTTTATGTGAACCTTGGCCATGACCTCTGTTATTTAAAATAAAGCAATTGGACTTGCTTTGGGGTCTGACTCAAAACAACGTGGCCAAGGTGGGAAGAGAAAAAACATATAAACGTGTGTGTATACACTCATACATAAGATTGCCTTGTACCACATGTAATACAATGTGATGTTTAAATGACCTTGGTAGATTGGAAGAGTGGTCAGAAATAAGTAGAATGAAATTAAGTAAGAAAGAAAATGTACAGCACTTCACTTGGAGTGTGTGGAAGAGGCAGAATGAGCACAAAGACCAACGAAACATGACGAAATCCTGAGCTAAGGTGGGTAAACAGCAAGGACTCATTGAACTGGGGCTGAGGTGGTGTGGACCCAGCAGCATGCCAGCTGGGAGGGCAGTGGAGGATCCTGGGATCTCAAAGGTGACTTACAGAGAGTCCTAGAACAGAACGTGGGAGGAAAGCTCTGCTTTCTACAGAACAGAATAGGCCCCTTATATTTTTAAGGATTTATACTTTGTTATGTTTTTGTCATTATTATTTTACCTGACCTCATATTACTCTTTAGGTAGACAGGACAGATATAGTCATTTTTCCCCTTTTTGTAGATGGATCAAGCAAGGTTCAGAGAGCTTAAGTGGCCCTCCCAAGGCCACATGGTCGGGATGGGGCTGTACAGAGGCTCTGTCCAATCTGGGCTGAGATCCTCTCCCTCCTGTGTCCAGGATTTCTCTCCACCTTTTGTGTGGTCCCTGGCAGCACTCTCCTGAGTGTCAGCTCCTTAGCCAGGAAAATGGGGCTCTCTGAGGCAGGGCTCCCTAGAAGCAGAAGCTGGGACAGGACGTGGTTCATTGGGGGAGTGACCTTCAGAAGAAACCTGTAAATAGGTTTCCATCCATCTGTAAACAATTACTGTTATTAAGGTCTTAGAAAATGCAATCAACTTTTTAAAAAATTCTACCAAGTATCTACTAGGTAGGGTTAGATGGGACAGAGACAGCGATGAAAAAGATAGACAACCCAGTAAGAGCTCACCATCTAGCTGGATGCAGATATGAAAAAAATAAATTATAACATTAGGAGCATAACGATAGAAGTAAGAGGGTTGGAAGGTAGCACAAAGAAGGAAGTGATTGACTGAAACTATGGAGACAAAGAGAAGGCCTGGAAGTTTCCATAGAAGAGGTTATATCTCGGCTTGATTTGGAATGATGAATAGAAATGTTTCTGGTGGCAGAGACAAGGTTAGTGAAAGAAGGGTGAGTACTCCAGATAAAGAAGCATCAGCCCAGAGACAGGAATGCAAAATGTAGTATGCTGGGGGCAATATAAGGAATTGGAATTTATTTTAAAATAAATTTAAAGTTGGGGAGATTGGTTCAAGATGGAGAAGTAGAAGGACGTGCTCTCACTCCCTCTTGCGAGAGCACCAGAATCACAACTAACTGCTGAACAATCATCAACAGGAAGACACTGGATCTCACCAAAAAAGATACCCCACATCCAAAGACAAAGGAAAAGCCGCAATGAGATGGTAGGAGGGGCGCAATCACAATAAAATTAAATCCCATAACCACTGGGTGGGTGACTCACAAACTGGAGAACACTTACCCCACAGAAGTCCACCCACTGGAATGAAGGTTCTGAGCCCCACGTCAGGCTTCCCAACCTGGGGGTCCAGCAACGGGAGGAGGAATTCCCAGAGAGTCAGACTTGACAGGCTAGCGGGATTTGATTGCAGGACTTTAACAGGACTGGGGGAAACAGAGACTCCACTGTTGCAGGGCACACTCAAAGTAGTGTGTGCATCGAGACCCAGGGGAAGGAGCAGTGACCCCATAGGAGACTGAAGCAGACCTACCTGATAGTGTTGGAGGCCATTAGGCCCACCAAAGAGCCCAGATAGGCTCCAGTGTTGGGTTGCCTCAGGCCAAACAACCAACAGGGAGGGAACCCAGCCCCACCCATCAACAGTCAAGCAGATTAAAGTTTTACTGAGCTCTGCCCACCAGAACAACACCCAGCTCTACCCACCACCAGTCCCTCCCATCAGGAAGCTTGCACAAGCCTCTTAGATAGCCTCATCCACCAGAGAACAGAGAGCAGAAGCAAGAAGAACTACAGTCCTGCAGCCTGTGGAACGAGAAACACATTCACAGAAAGATAGACAAGATGAAAAGGCAGAGGAATGTGTACCAGATGAAGGAATAAGATAAAACCCCAGAAAAACAACTAAGTGAAGTGGAGATAGGCAACCTTCCAGAAAAAGAATTCAGAATAATGATAGTGAAGATGATCCAGGACCTCAGAAAAAGAATGGAGGCAAAGATCTAGAAGATGCAAGAAATGTTTAACAAAGACCTAGAAGAATTAAAGAACAAACAAACAGAGATGAACACTACAGTAACTGAAGTGAAAACTACACTAGAAGGAATCAATAGCAGAATAACTGAGGCAGAAGAACGGATAAGGAACCTGGAAGACAGAAAGGTGGAATTCACTGCTGCAGAACAGAATAAAGAAAAAAGGATGAAAAGAAATGATGACAGCCTATGAGACCTCTGGGGCAACATGAAATGCAACAACATTTGTATTATAGGGGTCCCAGAAGGAGAAGAGAGAGAGAAAGGACCTGAGAAAATATTTGAAGAGATTATAGTCAAAAACTTCCCTAACATGGGAAAGGAAATAGCCACCCAAGTCCTGGAAGCACAGCGAGTCCCATACAGGATAAACCCAAGGAGAAACACACTGAGACACATAGTAATCAAATTGGCAAAAATTAAAGACAAAGAAAAATTATTGAAAGCAGCAAGGGAAAAACGACAAATAACATACAAGGAACTCCCATAAGGTTAACAGCTGCTTTCTCAGCAGAAACGGTACAAGCCAGAAGGGAGTGGCACAATCTATTTAAAGTGATGAAAGGGAAGAACCTATAACCAAGATTACCCGGCAAGGGTATCATTCAGATTCGATGGAGAAATCAAAAGCTTTACAGACAAGCCAAAGCTAAGAGAATTCAGCACCACCAAACCAGCTCTACAACAAATGCTAAAGGAACTTCTCTAAGTGTGAAACACAAGAGAAAAAAAGGACCTACATAAACAAACCCAAAACAATGAAGAAAATGGTCATAGAAACATACATATCGATAATTACCTTAAACGTGAATGGATTAAATGCTCCAACCAAAAGACACAGGCTTGCTGAATGGGTACAAAAACAAGACCCATATATATGCTATCTACAAGAGACCCACTTCAGACCTAGGGACACATACAGACTGAAAGTGAGGGAATGGAAAAAGATATTCCATGCAAATGGAAATCAAAAGAAAACTGGAGTAGCAATACTCATATCAGATAAAACAGACTTTAAAATAAGAATGTTACAAGAGACAGGGAAGGACACTACATAATGATCAAGGGATCAATCCAAGAAGATGATATAACAATTATAAATATATATGCACCCAACATAGGAGCACCTCAATACATAAGGCAAATGCTAACAGCTATAAAAGAGGAAATCAACAGTAACACAATAATAGCGGGGGACTTTAACACCTCACTTACACTGATGGACAGATCATCCAGACAGAAAATTAATTAGGAAACACAAGCTTTAAATGACACAATAGACCAGATAGATTTAATTGATATCTACAGGACATTCCATACAAAAACAGCAGATTACATTTTTTTCTCAAGTGCACACAGAACGTTCTCCAGGATAGATCACATCTTGGGTCACAGATGAAGCCTCAGTAAATTTAAGAAAATTGAAATCATATCAAGCGTCTTTTCTGACCACAACGCTATGATATTAGAAATGAATTATAGGGGAAAAAACATGACAAATACAAACACATGGAGGCTAAACACTACATTACTAAATAACCAAGAGCTCACTGAAGATATCAAAGAGGAAATCAAGAAATACCTAGAGACAAATGACAATGAAAACACGACAATCCAAAACCTATGGGATGAAGCAAAAGAAGTTCTAAGAGGGAAGTTTATAGCTATATAAGCCTACCTCAAGAAACAAGAAAAATCTCAAATAAATAATCTAACCTTATACCTGAAGGAACTAGAGAAAGAAGAACAAACAAAACCCAAAATTAGCAGAAGGAAAGAAATCATAAAGATCAGAGCAGAAATAAATGACAGAGAAGCAAAGAAAGCAATAGCAAAGATCAATAAAACTAAAAGCTGGTTCTTTGAGAAGATAAACAAAATTGATAAACCATTAGCCAGACTCACCAAGAAAAAGAGGGAAAAGACTCAAATCAATAAAATTAGAAATGAAAAAGAAGTTACAACAGACACTGCAGAAATACAAAGCATCCTAAGAGACCACTACAAGCAACTCTATGCCAATAAAAAGGACAACCTGGAAGAAATGGACAAATTCTTAGAAAAGTATAACCTTCCAAGATTGAATCAGGAAGAAATAGAAAACAGGAAGAGACCAATCACAAGTAATGAAATTGAAACTGTGATTTAAAATCTTCCAACAAAAAAAGTCCAGGACCAGATGGCTTCACAGGTGAATTCTATCAAACATTTAGAGAAGAGCTAACAACCATCCTTCTCAAACTCCTCCAAAAAATTGGAGAGGAAGGGACACCCCAAACTCATTCTACAAGGCCATCATCACCTTAATACCAAAACCAGACAGAGTTACTACAAAAACAGAAAATTACAGACCAATATCACAGATGAATATAGTTGCAAAAATCCTCAACAAAATACTAGCAAACAGAATCCGACAACACATTAAAAGGATCATACACCATGGTCAAGTGGGATTTATCCCAGTGATGCCAGGATTCTTCAATATACACAAATCAGTGTGATACACCATATTAACAAACTGAAGAATAAAAACCACATGATCATCTCAATAGATGCAGAAAAAGCTTTTGAGAAAATTCACACCCATTTATGACAAAAACTCTCCAGAAATTGGGCATAGGGGGAACCTACCTCAACATAATAAAGGCCATATGTGACAAACCCACAGCAAACATCATTCTCAATGGTGAAAAACTGAAAGCATTTCCTCTAAGATCAGGAACAAGACAAGGATGTCCACTCTCACCACTATTATTCAACATAGTTTTGGAAGTCCTAACCATGGCAATCAGAGAAGAAAAAGAAATAAAAGGAATACAAATTGGAAAAGAACAAGTAAAACTGTCACTGTTTGCAGATGACATGATGCTATACATAGAGAATCCTAAAGATGCCACCAGAAAACTACTAGAGCTAATCAATGAATTTGGTAAAGTAGCAGGATACAAAATTAATGCACAGAAATCTCTTGCATTCCTATACACTAATGATAAAAAATCTGAAAGAGAAATTAAGGAAACACTCCCATTTAGCACTGCAACAAAAAGAATAAAACACCTAGGAATAAACTACCTAGGGAGACAAAAGACCTCTAGGCAGAAAACTATAAGACACTGATGAAAGAAATTAAAGATTATACAAACAGATGGAGAGATATACCATGTTCTTAGACTGGAAGAATCAATATTGTGAAGATGACTATACTACGCAAAGCAGTCTACAGATTCAATGCAATCCTTATCAAATTACCAATGGCATTTTTTTATAGGACTAGAACAAGAAATCTTGAAAGTTATATGGAGACACAAAAGACCCCGAATAGCCAAAGCAGTCTTGAAGGAAAAAAACGGAGCTGGAGGAATTAGACTCCCTGACTTCAGACTATACTACAAAGCTACAGTCATCAAGACAATATGGTACTGGCTGAAAAACAGAAATATAGATCAATGGAACAGGATAGAAAGCCCAGAGATAAACCCACACACCTATGGTCAACTTCCCTGTGACAAAGGAGGCAAGGATATACAATGCAGAAAAGACAGTCTTTTCAATAAGTGGTGCTGGGAAAAATGGACTGCTACATGTAAAAGAATGAAATTAGAACACTCCCTAACACCATACACCAAAATAAACTCAAAATGGATTAAAGACCTAAATGTGAGACCAGACACTATAGAACTCTTAGAGGAAAACATAGGAAGAACCCTCTTTGACATAAATCACAGCAAGATCTTTTTTGATCCACCTCCTAGAGTAATGGAAATAAAAACAAAAATAAACAACTGGGACCTAATGAAACTTAAAAGCTTTTGCACAGCAAAGGAAACTATAAACAAGACGAGAAGACAACCCTCAGAATGGGAGAAAATATTTGCAAACAAATCAACATGCAAAGGATTAATCTCCAAAATATATAAACAGCTCACGCAGCTCAATATTAAAAAAACAAACAACCCGGGCTTCCCTGGTGGCGCAGTGGTTGAGAGTCCGCCTGCCGATGCGGGGGACGCGGGTTCGTGCCCCGGTCCGGGAGGATCCCACATGCCGCGGAGCGGCTGGGCCCGTGAGCCATGGCCGCTGAGACTGCGCGTCCGGAGCCTGTGCTCCGCGACGGGAGAGGCCACAGCAGTGAGAGGCCCGCGTACCGCAAAAAACAAACAAACAAACAAAAAAAACAACCCAACGAAAAAATGGGCAGAAGACCTAAATAGACATTTCTCTAAAGAAGACATACAGATGGCCAAGAGGCACATGAAAAGCTGCTCAACATCACTAATTATTAGAGAAATGCAAATCAAAACTGCAATGGGGTAACACCTCACACCGGTTAGAGTGGGCATCATCAGAAAATCTACAAACAACAAATGCTGGAGAGGGTGTCGAGAAAAGGGAACCCTCTTGCACTGTTGGTGGGAATGTAAATTGATACAGCCACTATGGAGAACAGTATGGAGGTTCCTTAAAAAACTAAAAGTAGAACTACCATACAACCCAGCAATCTCACTACTAGGCATATACCCAGAGAAAACCATAATTCAAAAAGACACATGCACCCCAATGTTCATTGCAGCAGTATTTACAATAGCCAGGTCATGGAAGCAACCTAAATGCCCATCGACAGACAGATAAAGAAGATATGGTCCATATATACAATGCAATATTACTTAGCCATAAAAAGGAATGAAATTGGGTCATTTGTAGAGATGTGGATGGACCTAGAGAGTGTCATACAGAGTGAAGTAAGTCAGAAAGAGGAAAACATATATTGTATATGAATGCATAAATGTGGAATCTAGAAAATTTTTACAGATGAACCGGTTTGCAGGGCAGAAATAGAGACACAGATGTAGAGAACAAACGTATGGACACCAAGGGGGGGAAAGTGGCGGGGGGGGGGGCGGTGGGATGAATTGGGAGATTGGGATTGACGTCTATACACTAATATGTATAAAATAGGTAACTAATAAGAACCTGCTGTATAAATAAATAAAATAAAAAAGCTGGATGTAAGGAGTAACAGGAAATAAGTTTGGAGAATTACTAATCATAGTAATCCCTAATATGTATTGGGCACTGATTATATATATATATATATATATAAAATATATATATATGTATATATAGGAGGCATAGAAATGTGGTTAATGTGGCCAATCTTCCCCTAAAATCTGTGAAATAATTCACATCCATTTTACAGATAAGAAAACGGGATGTCAGGTGTGACTCATCAGGGTCAGAGCCGTTGGTGGAGCAAAGGTGCAAATCAAGCACTTCTAACCTCTGTTTCAAACAGACTCCTAGATCATAACGAGTTTCAAACGTCTTGCTTAAGACCTTACATTTCACTCTACGCCAGGGGCTCCGTGACTGTCAAACTTTAGCCTGTACCAGAATCATCTGGAAGGCTTGCTAAAATGCAGATTGCTGGGTCCACTCCCAGATTTTCTTATTCTTCTGTAGGTCTGGGGTTGGGCCCAAGAATTTATGTTTTTTACCGGTATCCAGGTAGTGCTCAGCTGCCTCTCCTCGGGCCCCTGGTGGAGCCCTTCTGCCCTAGAAAACAGGCAACAGGTGTGGCCACTGAGCCACAGATGAGCTGTGGTCAGGTGAAGTATTTAGAGAGGCGTCCAAGGCAATGGTCTGGGAGAGGTGGTGTCGCGCGGGCCCTGTGGCAGCAGCAGCAGCAGAAGCAGAGTCTCCGTGACGACCGACTCCATGCTGGCTGGGCCAGGTACTGTGATGTGGAGGTGATGAATGGGGTGGGCCCTCTGTAGTCCTTCTGGTCTTTGAGCACCCACACCCTGAGCGGTTCTTCCCTTCTGTTTAAGCTGCAGTTGACATGAACGCCCTCTTCGTGAGGTTTTTGTGAAAATCAAAGGGGTTAAACCCATAAAGGGATGACCATGTGTATGCCTAGCACAGCGAAGCATTTAGCAAATACTAATTATTATAGGAGGGAAAAGAACCTGGGAAAACTCCAGGCCGTTTCTGGCTCAAACGTCTAGGCTGCTTTGCTTGGCGTTCCTGGAATACTCCGCGCGGGTTTATACTTCTAGGTTTTTGTTTATGTCTGTCCTGCATTCCATTCCTCTCACCCCTCACCCCAGTTCCTATGCAAGGGTGCATGTCGGAGGGGAAGCGGGGATGGCAGGAGGTGAAGCCAGGCGCAGAGCCAGAGTCCAATCTTTTTACCAAACGTGGTACAGAAAAAGAAGTTCGGTGTGAAAGTGCAGTATTTTTAAAGCGATTTAGAGAAACTCTTCCTTCTTGCTGCCTTCCTACTCTCCCATCCCTCATCCTTCTACATGTATAAAGAAAAGAAATCCTGTGACTCTTATTTATCTTAACTTTTCATTTTATATTGGAGTACAGCCAATTAACAATGTTGTGATGGTCTCAGGTGCAAAGTGACTCAGCCATACGAGAAATCTGATGACTTTTAATCTGATGTTTTCACATCTTATTCATTTACATGAATCTATTTGTGTGAAAATGTGAGGAATGTGTTGCTGGAGGAAACAAATGTGACAATGTCAGCGAAGCGTTGGGTTTCTTAGGCAATCCCTAAATGCATAAACAGACAGACGGCGCATTAAGAGCTACTTTGTATCGTGGGTGACCTCACTGACGGGGAGCCGATACTCGTAAGAACCGCTTTCAGAGACGTCTTAAGGTTAAGACTGAGAAAGAGAAAAAGTGGTGCATGTAATACCTGTCCCTTTTTTGGAAATTAAGGATATAAATGAATGCTTGTTTTTCTAACATAGTCATCTAAAAAGATGCCAGGAGACAATTAAGTGTAAGGAACGTGACTAAAATCATTTCTTCCAGTTTTAGATGTTTGGTAGAATGCACTATTCCTCATCTGAAGCTTTTTATCTGTTTAAACAAGATGTTTTGGTCATCTGGGTCCAACATTACATAATAATATCTCATTAATTTTATATTTCTAGAGGCAAGGTTTTAAGTGACACTTAAGGTTTCAGATATTCACAACTAGAAATCATGTCCACAAGAACACAGTGTATCCTCCCGATTATTCAATGCAATGCCTTTGTAGGTTAGTCTGTGTTACCGTAAATTACAAAGTGTTGGTATTATTTCAATAACCTCAATGCATTTTTAATGTTTGATTAAATCCATTTTCAATTATTCCAGACAAGTGATCATTTAAAAAGATTTCTCAGACATGTTTTAGAAATGACATCTTCCACAAGCGGATGAGGAGTTTTCACGTTCATGGTCGTGTTGAGCCTCGGGTGAGAAGTTTATCTCTAAAAATACAAGACTAATCCAAATGGAATAATATTTAAAATTCCAAATAATGTCAAAGGATGAATTCTCACCCTGCCCGCACCCAGCTCACGAATGAGTTTCTGACATTGCAAAGGTGATCATGTGACCTCTCTTGCCAGGAAGGTAGCATGTAATTAATGATAAGTTGAGTTGTTTCCTAAAACGTATAGATGTTTTTCAGAGATGGCCGATGTCATTCAGTGGAATCCCTGCATATTTTCTCATCCAGGAGTGGCTGTTACCAGGAAACAAGTTTCACTGTAATTTTGAAAATACCGTTCTCAGGGTATTAGTATTACTTGTCTGTATTTTTCTGACATTTTAGCCATAGAAAGTGTTTTTGTATGGGAAACAGAATGCAGGCTGACAAATGAAAATCAAGCCAGTTGAATCAGTATGCATATTTTCTGAGTCACCATGCCCTTTGCTGGGCTCTGGCAAACTAGTTTTACTCATCTTTGTAGGCGAAGCACAATAAACAGCTACTGTACCAGCTCCAGTGCAGAGTCAGCAGCTGCAGATAGTATATGATTCAGACACCAACACGTGCTCCCCCCGCCCCCCCTCCCCGCCCCGACAGCATAAATAACAGAACAAGATTTTTCCATTAAATGCTTTAGGGTCCTTCTCAACTTCTTAGCTGAACATCTTTCTTCAGATAATTCCTCATGTCAGAAGGATACTTTAGAAATCTTTTTAGTTTGTGTTTAAGTAGTGTTAGCTACCTGTCGTTGAGTCAGAAATATTTTTCTTCTGTTCCTTCAGTGAGAAAAACTAAAATGGCTTTTCCTCAGATAGAAATTTATATTTCAGGCTGTCTGTTTTTGACATAATTTAAAGGACAAAAGTTCTCCCATAGCCTTCTTTCCTTCTTCAGTAAACATTTATTGAGCACAATTATATAAAAAGCTCTCTACTAGATGCTATGGAAATTCACAGATAAGTAAGACATGGTTCCTGGTCTTAAAGTTTCGCAGGGGATGCAATAGATATATGTAGAGAAAGAAAAAGATGATTTTGGAAAATTGATACAACTACGTATTTTAAGTAATAGTGTTCATTTGATTCATTTGTTATCTTTCATAGGAATCATTTAGTAAGTCCTCTTTTTATTTGAAAAACTGCTGTCATTTTTACAAAGTAAAAAAAAAAAAGACTTCAGATGTTAGTTTCTATATTCTTTGGTCAAGTATAGCCCACTGTATACTTTTCTGAAAATGCTTTCTCATCTAGAACAAACTAGATTTCTTTTCCCTTCCTCTCTTTTAGACTTTGTTTTTCTTTTTACCCTGTTCATTATTAAATGAATCTTTGTTTTCTATAAACAAGTGATCTCTGCTTTACTATCTAAGCACTTATATGCTGCAACTCTGGATCTTCTTATTAACAGAGAGAAGCACAGCGTTTAAATGTAGGATGAGTTTTAGAAATATGCCCGGCCACGCCAAATTAGTGATCTTAGAGACCTGCAAAATAAAATTGTACTAAACCATTTAATAGTCACACAATGGAAGAAGAAACCAGTTTAAATAAGGCTGTGACCGTTACACGTGTTAGTAGAGAGACATTAGGAAGCAGTTACTGAAAATGACTATTATTTAGTGGTTTTGTTCCTTTTTTTTTTTCTCATTGTAATGAAACTATTAAATCCCACACTCTAATGACTAACCTGTGGGGTATGTAGTGATTTCAATTCATCAAAATTAGCTTTGCCTTGAATGTACCACAAACTTTTATAGAAACGAAAAGTAGTCGTTTTCCTTTGTTCTCCCCTTCACAGCTGCATATTCTTTCTAAAAGCTGGCCTATCGATTATTTTCCAAAATATTTTCAATATACTATTGCAGAATGCCTCTGAAGGCTCGTTTTCAGCTGTCTGTCCATGCCATGAGATGGTCAGCCATCTCTGGACACAGGTGATGTGTTTTGGCCACTTGTTATGGAGGCCATTGTAGACACTGCCAGTCTGGGCAAAGTTCGGGATACATATCTTGCTCAGAGCAGTGCTGAGACACCCCAAACTCAGTGATTTCATGTTAGAAAATCCCGTGAAGCCGCCACCTTTATAGGATGGAGCTGGGGCTGGCTTCTACTCTTAAATTCCTGAGTTAACACTGGCAGTCAGTCAGCTGAGGCTCTTCCAAAGAAAGTGTTTGCAATTAAGCTGTTCTAAGACCCAACTAAATGCAGACCCTGTATATTCCAATTAAATGAACACTTTTGTAATACTGTGAATGTTAAAGCCTTTCAATCAGTGACAGAAACATTGAACATATTCTATGAATGATTAATAATACCAGCAAACAGCCACTGAATGCTTACTCTGTGCTGTCGTGAGGCTGTTGTGAGTAATTTACATAGATTAACTCACACTCGGAAAACCCAGCAATACAGTTGTCTTCTGTGCATACTCTGTTCTTCAGGAATTATGAATGCACCCCTAAATTCTTGACAAATTCACTAGCACAGAGGGGCTATTGTAATCATCACAGTTACCACCCTCGTGAGAATCCTGCAAAATTGTCATAGTCTTATAACCAGAGTAAAGGTACTCATTAACCCAAAGTCAAACATTACTGTAAACCTGTTCACGAAGTTTCTTCACTAATTCTAAACCTTTCTTAAAATTTCCATCTCAGTTGTACTTATTTCACAAAGGAAATGTGTGATTCTTTTTTTTTTTACTTAGGTAATAATTATCTGGGGGAAAATGAGAAATCAATAGTTAGGGTGTAAGTCGTGTCTTCAAACTCAACAAAGTTAAGTTTTGCCCTAAATAGAAACCAATTCATGTGCTGTAGGCTGTTGTTAAAAAATTTTTTTGATCTTCTTCAGGTTTGGCCCTTAGGGTTTTGCAGGTCGGTGTTATTGTGTCTCATGTCCCCTACTGTGAAAATCAACTTGCATTTGAATGTGCATCTTGACCCATAAATGCCACTGTGGCCCACTGAGCATCTGACTTCAACGTTTCCTGTTGTAAAATGGACAATGGAAAACAGTACAGGATGCCTGGCGAGGCGGGAACGAATGAAGGCGTGCACACGTGAAGAGTGCACACGTGAAGAGTGCAGGGGTACTGCTGCCCACCTGCATTATCCTGCATGGGTGGCCTGCGCCTATTTTTAGGATTCCACTTTTCAATAATTTTTGGTAAAGGATCTCAGGAAAGGAATCTCATCTAGTTTTGTATAGACACGATACGTTTCGAGGAAACGTCATCTGAAAATTAGAGCACGTGGCTCTTTTGTCAAAAATCTGATTTCTGACAGTGCTTGATTTTTTTTCTAACTAAATTTGATATTTTATTTATTGATGGATAGGTGGATGGATGGATGGATTGAAAAACAGAAGTATGAAACCCAACTGGAATTTTTATCCACCTTGGAGAAGCCATGCATGGGAAGATTATCTCCCTGCTGGATCTTCAGGTCAAAAGGCACAAGAAAAGAAAGGAAAAGGAATTAACATTTATTGAGCCTGGGCTCAGTGCCTTGGTACTTTCCCTATGGCCAGGGTTCTCTTGACAGTATTTATGGTGAAGTCGGGCCGCGAGTTGCAGGTGGACACAGGTCAAACTAGGATTACTCAGTGACGGATAATCCAGTTTTCAGCAAAACTATGGCCAGTAGATCTTCCTCTACTGTATTTAAGAATTGAGTTCCTTGTGGTCATTCCTCTTTCAGAGAGGGCAAAGGAAGAGAAGGTGGATAAAACTTACATTATAATCTATAAACAGCTTTCATGGTAAAGGTTAGATGGACTAAACTACCAAACACACACACACACAAAAGTTGGCTAAGTGTGCTCTTCTTGAGGTAGGTTAGGTATACTGCAGCACAAAGGCAACTTGACTACTTACATAGTGAACATGAGCGCTAGGTATATAAATGTGAAAAGCTGAGGTAAAGCTCGTCATAAAAGAAGGGAGAAAAGATGTATGAGAAGGTGGGTGGGAAGGGAGCAGTTTCAGTTGCCTTCGGAAGGATTGCCGTGTGCGTATTGGATGTGTCCATCCGAAACAGAATGATTCCCGGGCATCCAACGTGGCACCAGAGTCCAGTTGGTGGGGCTCGTTAAGGCAGTTTGAAACATCTGCTTTCCCTGTTCAAAGGACTAAAATTCAAGGACTAATGTGTTAGTTATTCACAGGCAGGGCAGGTCTGTTAGCATTTACGAACCAGCAGGAGAGCTCGCGCGCGCGCGCACACACACACACACACACACACACACACACACACACGATCATTTAGTGCTCACACACACAGGGAAAGTAGATGCCAAGATGTTCTGTGGTCTTAAATCACTCAAACCAGGGCCGTCTACTTCCTAGAAGAGCTCTGTGAGTGTGTGATATCACTGCCGATAACCATTGTCACCACGTCTTGTTGAAGCAAACGCCATTTGTTTCTGGGAGAAAAGTCTGGAACATGTAACTGAGGTAGGCAAGGATTTTTTTCTAATGGAAATACAAGCCTTTAAATAAATAATTGTCTTTTCTGAGCACATTAAAAAAAAACATATGTATAAAAAATCACGCTGAAAAAATTTATACTCAACGAAATTGTGACACTCACTCATCTAAAAAGCTTTGCTCATTCAAACCAGAGAGATCAATCACAGAAAGGAGATAAAAAAATTTCCTGAAAGAGAAGGGAAATAATTTAGCAGTAAATCATGGAGCAGGGCTAACATGAATCACAGAGAAAGGTACCAGCTCTTATGATTTAGGTGACATATAAAAAATAGTCCTTCGTGGATTGACAGTTATAGGTATAAATGATAAAATTATTCAGCAGTGGTGTGTGCTTTTCTTGCCATTTGTCATTTTGCATCTGATTACTTCTAAGAATTTAATTAAAGGGGCAACAGAACCATATAGACCTTTTGTGACTAACAATCAGATACCTTCTTAAGTCTTTTTACAGAAAATATCTGTTTTTTCGCTTTGTCTTTACTAAATGTGCTGTGCATCTTCATACATGTTATTTTTCTTTATAGCATTTTAGTCTTGCAAGAAAAATTTATTAAGAAAACATTAAAAATAAAATGTGAAGGCATTCATTTTTGTTATTAGCAGAGAAATTATTTTAATTTAAATATACACTGAGAGACAATGAGTATGAACAGCTGCTTAACTGATGTCTCCAGATTTTATATTTGAGCTGGAAATCAAAGATAATTGTACTTTTTCTCTCTGGCTCCGCAACTCAAAGTAATGAATATGAGCTCTGTGTGTGTGTGTGTGTGTGTGTGTGTGTGTGTGTGCGCGCGTGTGCATACACACCACACACAAGACCATACATTTCCTATCAGCATTACAGACATTTTTCTCTAACAGAACTATAAATCAGAAGATAGTGTTTCATATAGAAGGTGAATAACATCTTTTTAAAGTATGTATAAAAATGCAGTTTTAGGGCTTCCCTGGTGGCACAGTGGTTGGGAGTCCGCCTGCTGATGCAGGGGACACGGGTTCGTGCCCCGGTCCGGGAAGATCCCACATGCCGCGGAGCGGCTGGGCCCGTGAGCCGTGGCCGCTGAGCCTGTGCGTCCGGAGCCTGTGCTCCGCAACGGGAGAGGCCACAACAGTGAGAGGCCCGCGTACCGCAAAAAAAAAAAAAAAAAAAAATGCAGTTTTAGCAAAGGGGACCCCTTTACATGGATTGTGCTTTAATTTGCTTAGACTAGAAAATGTTGTTTTGTTTTCTTATCCTGTATATTGTAATAGTACAGGAAGTGGGTTTATATGAATACACCTGTAATAAGATATTCACCATCAAAATTCCTGTAAGGAAAATAAGTCTCAAGAAGTACTGTGAGCATTGTACAATGTGACCAACCAATACATCCTTAAAAATACACCTGTGTGTGCACTTCCTTTGCAATTAAGAACTGTTAATACTACAAGCCCAGTTCACAGTCACTTTAAAGTTTTGCTTCAAACGACTTCAGTGTTTTAACTGACTAAATTAAGGTTTTTCTGTGCTTCCCCCCATCTCCCAGAGCAGAAATTAAATCAGTTTTAATTTATTTTATTTGCTAACACCGTGGATATAATGATTGCTGCCGAGTCTTTTTAATTGTTTTCAACTAGGTGCTTGTCTTTAAGTTGCAGTCGACTTCTCATTCCACATTGTTGATGTTCCCCTGCTAATTCTGACAAAGCATCATAAATCCAGGTATTTAGGTTTATTGAATTTTGAAATGAGGTGATTAGTTGGAGCAGGGACGGATGAATTGATGCAAAGCAAAATGAATTTTATGATTTACTATGGTTTACAAGTTCCCTTGGAACCATTATGGGCAAATTGTAAAATGTGTTAAGAGCTAAGATATCACATTTATAATCAACGTGGCAAATTTTCCTCAGTAAAGATAGTCAGGCATTCTGCAAAAGCGTCACTGTTGAATAAGCATTGGGCACTTACAATTAATTTTCACCATGTTGTCTTCCACTCTGTCATTTGAGTCTAAGACGCTAACGTGTGAGGTATTAGAGGCTTCACGATCACCGTGAAATGCCACGCTGTGTCATTTTTAGGGTTTTAGGTTGTAGTCTAATTTTCAAGGTAATTACCAAATCAGAGTTCTAGTAAGATGCATTTTACTTTAAAACAAAAGGTTCATCACTTATTCCCTCCCTGATGGAGGCCACGAGCCAATGGATTTTACATGATTGACCTTATGGCATGTAATCCGTGCGTTTCGTTTGGTATCACAACAGTTGGGAAAGTGTGGGTCCATTAACACTGTTAATTTAGATGTGGAATATTAATATCATACTATTAAGGTAACACCAAAGAAACTAGGCAGGTCAGGATGTGTGGCTAGAACAAGGAGGAGAACATGTATAGCATGGTGTGAGGGGCCTCAGGGGGTCTTCGCTGCCATTGAAATTCTACCATTAGTAATTCATCTCTCTCTTTTCCTTAATAATCTTATTAACCCCCCAAGTTAAGATACCACCTCCCAGCAGCTCACTGAGATTAGCTGTACCAAGAGATACTACCTTTGCCGTAGACCTGGGGGAGGGTAGGACATGACGACTACTTGAGGAGTTGAGTTCGAGAAGAGGCACCACAGAGGAGGGCTCCGGGTACTTAGGGAATCCTCTGAGGGCCTGGGGAGAGAAGGACACAGCAGGCACAGCCAAAGAGCATGACTGCCCTTGTTCCCAGCCTCTGTCGTGCAGCGTTGCTACCTAGACAACTTGTAGCAGATCAGATGCACCAAACCTTTCGGTTCCAAACAACCGGTTCTTACATTTGGCGTCATGCGACATTCGTCTTCTGCACCTACTTCAGCTGACTGTAAAGAAGTACACCGTAGTTAAGAGCGAGCTTATTCTAAATATCCCATGGGAAATTTACAATGTTGTGTCTGTTGGGTTACAAACCAAAATGTTCATTTCCCTGTGACTTGTCTTAGAGACTTCACAAGGCTTCAGAGGTGACCTCTTAGGTTTATTTGTTTCTAATCAGGTCCATCATCTGTAATTTTTATTTCTTGTGTGTGTTAATTACCACCTACACTC
This sequence comes from Orcinus orca, assembly GCF_937001465.1. Classification (NCBI taxonomy): domain Eukaryota; kingdom Metazoa; phylum Chordata; class Mammalia; order Artiodactyla; family Delphinidae; genus Orcinus; species Orcinus orca. The sequence continues at coordinate 34,115,229 of NC_064579.1, forward strand.
TAGTCCTTAAGACACGTGGTGGGGATGGCCCAGAGGGCCTGATGCGTTCTGATCATACATGAGTGAGACTTGTGGCCACTAGGAAGAGCACAGTTAAGTGGTCTCCTGACTTAGACTTTGGGAAAAAAAGCAGAGCACGGACTAAGTTTTTGTTCTAAGGATAATAAAAGGCATCTTCAGGAGTCCTCAGTTTTAAGCTCCAGTAGCCCAGTTTGGAACCTTGAGTAGAGTTTGGGGCAGTCCCCAAATCAATTAAATGTAGCGCTCAACTGCGGTTTTATTAGTTATTGTATATTTAAACAAAGTGTTTCTGATATTTTGGGATTTCACAGAAGAGCAAGCAATACAATGAAATCCTGAAATTTTGGTTGATTAGTCAACTTCGCTTTCTTTCCCTCCCACTGCCATGTCCTCGGCCGTACCCACAGTGTTGCTGAAGACGGAGCTTCCTGTGAATTTGCTTGTTCCCATCTTCTCTTGAGCAGGGAGATAACTGTTTAGGTTTGAAAGACTTCTAGCTTCTGAGCCAGAATGGGCAGAAATCCTTTTATGTTATCAAAGTACTTCATTAAGCAGAGTATGTGACTTTGTAGATTAAAAGTGAAAAAAAAAATTTGAAGACTGCTGTATTACCGTGTGATGGAGACGTGGGCACAGCCATTTGCCAACTTGCTCAAGAAAACGGACAGTCTATGACATGGAATAGTCAGTAATACTGCTTGTGTTCTTTTTATAGGCTAAGCACTTTCTAGAAGAAGTGCTTTTTTTTTTTTTTTTAATGTAGGGTGTTAAAACAGCACTTAGCTGCAAGTCTGCATATATTTTTACCATTCTGAAAATTTTACTGAGAATAATAATTGAAAGTAAATGAGCTCCCAAAAGCTGGACATGTGTTTGCATTTTCAAAGACTATTATTTTGGCATTTCATGACAATGCCATGTGGTGAGTCATAAGACTGGTGGAATTCCATTACAGGTATCCGTGTACATTAAGAACTAATAGAATGAGACATTTTAGCTGACAGAGTCAGAGTTTTATAGCATGTATAATAGAAATCTCATGATGATAAAGCACTTCACTGTTAGATTATAGCACACAGCAGAGAGAAGCAACACGTCTTTCTGCTGCTGCCTTGCTGCCTCTCCCAACTTCTCTGTCATCAGTACTTCCTTTATTACCTGACATTTATTCACCATTGTATTAAACAAAGGGAAGTTGTTTCCTGAAGGCCACAGTAATACGCTGCCCACATGAACAATGTATCACGAATGTCCTCTCATCTCTCCAATAGTAATACTATTGGTACTAGTGGTAATAGTGAAACATGGAATCCTCTCTAATAACTCCATAGATTTATATATATAACATTATATTTCACCATAGCTCCAGGGAGGTACGTTTGTTTGTCTATTTCTGTGTGTTCCTAAGACATATCTAGTTAGGAAGACTTTTCAAGTAAGGGGCCAAGTGCGATGCGTTTCTAGATTCTCAGTGCCTAGCCCGGAGCCTGGCATATGATACTGGACTCAATATGTGGTTAACAGACCGACTTGTGAGATTCATTCTGTGGATGGAGGGACTGGGGCTCAAGAGCTTAAGTCTCTGGGGTGACAGCTAGTGAGTTACAGGCGCAGAGATTGAACTCAAACCTTTTGACGCCAGCACTCAGGGCTCTTTGCATTTCTGCCCTCCGACTCCATCAAGGCACAGAGAGGAGGGTGCGGGTCAGACCACAGAGTCCTCAGGACGCCAGGGAACAAGGGGGCAGCACCTGAAACGAAGGAAGGACAAGGGCAGTGTCAGAAGCCAGAGCTCATCTTCTTATTTATTTTTTTCTCTCTTGTCACAAGTGTTCTGGGATCAACTACCTCCTCTCTCGGTGTCTCACCTCCCGCACTGATGAGGAACCCTGGATTCCTGATAATTATCTGTTTCCTGTTACCGAGCCTTTTCAAAAGCAGAACTGTGGCCTCAAGAACCTTCAAATAAAACTCTGTCTCGACCCAGGGCAGGTCTGGTCTTTGTTCTGTGGTGGACGGACTGTAGCAAGAATTCTCACCAAGCCATGGGGACAAGGGAGAGTCTAGAAAGAGGGCACAGGTCTCCCAGCTGTAGCCAGCCGACTGAAGCCAAGTTTAAGGTCTTTTCCTTCAAAGCTCTGAGAGCCGTCACGCGGAAGTCATTTCTTCCATTTCCTGTTTTTTTAATGTTACATTACAGTGCAAATCTCCCTTCATTTGTGTTGTTAACCACGATTAAGTGATCTGTGCAGAATAATCAGATTTCCCAGCAGATTATTTTCTCTTTATTATTAATTTCTGAGAGTAAAGAGGAAGAAACTGACCTCTATTGAATGCTTACTCTGTAAGGCACTGTGTCAGGTACCTTTCTTATCCTAATCTTAAAAAGAAAAAAAAAGCAAAAACACTCTGAAGATAGAACTTAATACATCTTCCTTTGCGAATGAGGACACTAACATTCAAAGACATAAGTACGGTGCCCAAGGCCAAAAACCAGCCAAGGACCATTGAAATCTGATTCCAGAGATCCTTGCTGTCCTTCAGGGTCTATTTCAGAACTTAAAAATATTTCTAGTTATTTACTTTAATGCCAAAGAACTTTTCTACACATAAGCCTTGCATTTTTTTTAAAAATTCTACATCCAATATTTTATTTTTTGGGGGGAGTTTTTTTACATCTTTATTGGAGTATAATTGCTTTACAATGGTGTGTTAGTTTCTGCTGTATAACAAAGTGAATCAGCTATACGTATACATATATCCCCATATCTCTTCCCTCTTGCGTCTCCCTCCCTCGCACCCTCCCTATCCCACCCCTCTAGGTGGTCACAAAGCACCGAGCTGATCTCCCTGTGCTATGCGGCTGCTTCCCACTAGCTAGCTATTTTACGTTTGGTAGTGTAGATATGTCCATGCCTCTCTCTCACTTTGTCTAAGCCTTGCGTTTGGAAACTTTATTTTAGAAAAAAATCACTCTGACACATTCCAAATCTGGAACTATAGAATAGTAGCCATCTTATTCAGTAATCCCATGACCTTAATAAAATTGTGGTTTTGGTTTTAGGATTACACACTGAAAGGCAGTGTGGAACAGAGAGAAAATATAACATGGTCGTGGCAGATCAAGATTTTGATCTCAGACCTGCCAAAGGGTAGCAGTAAGATCTTGGCAAAATACCTGTCTTCTTTGGACCTCAGTCTGCATTCCAGTGTAATCACGATGATCTTGAAGGTGTCTTCCAATCTAGGAGTTATCTATACATTTTAATATCTATCACAAGAAAAGTGCGTTTCAGTTATTCATTCCATGCACAATTGTCCCTTCTTTTTAAAGCCCTCAGGAATATAAATCTGCTCTTTTATGTTCCTCCTAATAGAAGGTACTAATACCAATGTGTTTAAAGGGTCTAAATAAAAATTACTTTTATTTAACTTGTTTTGTTTAGAAAGAGTCTAAGTGAAACTATTTTGCCGCAGACTGAGTGATGGAAAAATACATTTGCCTTTAAGTAGAAGAACAAAGAGAACACTGTTGAGGTAAAGCTACACATGTCCATTTACGGTCATGTGTGCCCACCTGTTTCCATCAAGATTCAGGCCTGTAGACAAGTGTTAGAAAACAGTATAGCTGTAGTATTACTGCTTCATTATTATTGTTCCCACACGTGAACATTTATTAAACATTTTGGGTATCATACACAATTTGCTTCTTTTACTTAGCGATTTTTGGCATTTTTCTCTCAGTACTTCATCCTTTTTAACTGCTGCAGATGTTGCATTTTATAGACATATTGGTTAGTTATTTCTTATTAATCTTCATTATACAACTTATAGAAATAGTTAGCTGAGGACTTTTTCACAGTTGAGATAGGTACAAAATATAATTTCCTTTAAATTAAGAAGGGAACCTAGGCCAAGGACTCTCAGTATATTTATTTATGCAGTTTCATTTTAAGGTCTGGAATTAGAAATATACCTGACTATCATCTCACATAGACAAACTTTTGTTTTGTTTTGGAAGAAAGCGAATCTTTATCGAAACCTCTTGAAGTCTAATAATTGCAGGAAGCAAATTGGAGGCACCCTATGAGACGTTTACCGCCTACTAGCTTAACCTCCACGATTAACGAATGGCTGCGTAACTAACGTGCATTGAAATTCAGAGGAGGATTAACCATCGAATTTCTGAAGAGGATTTTTATTCTTTTAACAAAAAATCAGTGACAAATGAGTGTAGCATCTTGATGAAGTATACCCATTTGTTTTGTTTTAATCTTCCTGTAGACCTGTCCTCCAAAACAAAAATTCTCCTGCAAAGTTCAAAAGTGCCCCTCCATCGTGACTGTTCCGTCATTCACATTCAGAATCAGTGACGATTTCCAATAAAGTAGGCATTGACCGCAGAGAACAATGTTGCTAGATTGTGCGGATTGCATGTGGGAAAATAAAACGCTCATGAAAATTGCCTTCTTGAAGTGAATGTCAGCATTTCTAAGTTTGATTTTTATTTTATTTCAGAGTCATTTTTTTTGTTCTGCAAGAAAGCATTCCTAATAGAAGTTAGTTGTGGGAAGATGTATAATTTCTTGCATCTCGGACATATGTTTATTTCTTAATTTTAATGAAGTTGAAAAGAAGCAATTGCTTCAAGTTGTAAGTATTACTGATGCAAAAAAAAAAGAATCAGTCTGCTAGAATTGGTGGGATACGAGGGGAGGAGAAAATATATTTTGCTATGTGATCTCATTAAGCATGACTTCGGCAGTTTTTTCTTATACAATCCATTCCGTTTTGTGTCTCACTCCATTGCTACTGACTTGTTCTCGTGTGTTTACCAGTTTAAACTGAGCACCTGAGGAGAAGCTTAGAAATCTTGATGAAATATTTAATCTCGTCAAAGATTATCATCTTCCCCCCACCCACTCTTTGTGACCTATTTATACTACTCTGCTATTTAAAAAAAAAGAACTATTTTTGGTCACAAGAGATATATTTTAAAAGGTAAAGTTCCTGTTACAGTAGCGGTCACTGTCATTTTGTCAGCTTGTCACTCTGCAGGGCCACACGAGAACAACAAGGAAATGTATCGTTGCGTCCCTCGGTGGAATGGGGTAGAGCAACAGTTTTGATTTGAATCAGAAAAGGAGAACATAGAGCACATCTCCTGATCAGTTTGGACAAACTTTGATTTTAAACTTGTTTATTTTTATTTTTTGAATAGGGAATAGTGCCGTGTCAAATGTCTGAGTTTTCTGCTTTACATATTTCAGGAGAGAACCTGTCATCTTCTGTTTTTGATTCCATCTTTGTGACCGAGGTCAAAGCGGCGTCATTCTATTTAATTGGCTCTGTGCAGTTCACCAGGGAATGCAGCCTGGTTAAGTCATTCTGGAGCCTTTGTAGGAACTAATCTTCCCGGCGTTTAGCATCCCCCTTGACCTTGTTAAAGGTAAAGGAGGTCAGACTTGGGTTCAGCAGAGGCACTCTTTTGCCAAGGAGACTGGCACGACAAAGTAATCGTTGTGTGTCACTTTTCATTAATCACACCACTTTGCTTTTCATGAGCTACCAGCAAATAATTGTTACTAAATGCGATTTGCAACACTCCGTGCAGTGGTGGAAGAACCAGAAATAGGCAAACAGATAAAAACATTGTTTAGCTTGCAGGCAAGCCAGTGTTTGCTATTCAGAGATGCATCATGCATAAACATTGATTTAGCCGTGAGCTGACACTTATAAAGCTGCGGCTGTTTCCAGAAAGCCCTGTGGTCAGGCTAAGTAATAGCCCGGGGCAAGTGCTTTTACCTGTATGGCAAGGTTACGTTCTATTTAAATTGCCTGATCTGAAATAGATCAGTTTCCCTCATGTTAGAAGGCTGCAAGACTGCCATAGGTGAGAATCAAGTGCACTAAATAAAATGTTTGCCTTTATGGTGAAAGACTCCTAGAGGGCAGCTTGTTGATTTTGAATAAATGTTTCATTGAGTCTGAACGGCTGCACATAATTTCGAAGCTAAGGATTTATTTAAATCAACGTAGATTTCCAGCTTGCTTTAAGAAATGGGTTACAGTTATGCACAACGAACAAGAAAACTTTTTGTTTTTTTCGTATCGGGGCTTCCCAATATTTAACCCCCTCCAAAGTGATTGATAGGACTTTTGAAGGTGCTGGTAGGTTTGGCGCCAGACGAGTGGTTCTCCTATCAGTGGGTTCCTTACAGGAAGCAGCCTGGTTCTGTGCGGTCTGCTCAGACTCGTGGTCCTGAGCACGGAACACGTGTGCAGCACTCCGCAAATGGATGTTATGGAAATATTGTCAGGCACGTAATGAAGCAAGTAAGTAGTGAAGCATTTCTCTCCCTACACAATGGTGTTATTAGCTCAACCCTGTCGATACGCTGCGACGGCAAAGAGGAGACAGAGTCAGCTGTGAAGACAGACCTAGCAGGAGCCGAGCTCCCAAACTCCTGTCAGTGTTTTCAGGCTCTTCCTCACTGTGATTCATTCTGTTTTCTCTCTTTTAGTCACTGAAATTCCCCATCAGTTCTAATATGCGTGACGGCTTTATTTGATATTAAGATGCAAAATGGAAGAATTCAACACTGACAATATACACTAATAAGAAAGAGGATTTCTAGGAGAAAATGTGTTAAAATTGAAAAGAGTATTTTTCTTAAAAAGAAACATAAAGGAAGACCGATTATGCAATCCAACTCTTCAAAGCTTTTTCCGTGGATAATATGCTTGTCAAACAAAACCGTGATATTCAGCAGAGGGTGAAAGAAAAATCACATTTTAGTAGAATAGAAAAAGTAATTTGATCAGATATATACAGGTTTCTTATTTATAAAAAGTCGAGTTATTATATAAAATCTACTTTGCCGATAGTCTGTTGATTCTGAGAAAGTGTCCTCCCAAAGCATACTGAAGTAAGAAAAAATTCAACCAATAATAATGCCTAACATGAACTTATAAAATCACGAGATGCTCACTGCTGGAATGAACTGGAGTCCCCATTGCATAAGCAGAGGTAGTCTTCCATTTTCATGGATCTCAATTTCATCATGTACTCACAGTTTTTATTGTGGTAACTTCTGTGGTCATCAATCTTTATCATATTTAGTTTTTAGACATTGGTTATTATAGAGTGTTCAGCGTCTAATGAAACTTAACACTTTGTGTGATTATAAGTATGAACCATCCCATCTAATCAGAAAAAAAAAAATTTTCCTAGCAGTTCTTCAGTGCTAACTACCTTCTAAGCACCCTGTACACATTAGCTTACTTAATCCTTGCGACAGTATGTGACGTAGGAGGTACTTATCATCATCTACAGGCAGGAAATGAAGATGCAGAGGGGGCTTCAGTGTCTTGACTAGAATCGCACTGAGAGCATTGGAGATGTATGCAAACCAAAGCCAGCCAGCCAGAGTCTGTGCACTTAGTCACTGAAGACACTGCCCCCAAGCACTTTCACACAATCCAAGCTGCTGCACCGTAGACCAGCCAGGTCTCTGCTGACCCGAGGTGCGGTCGTCGTGCATATCGTAGGCGGTACATGCCTGCTGATAGAGCGCCTTCTGTTCTCTGCTGAGTGCCTGGGGATGTGAATAATTTACCCTCACGTTTGCTTTCTTACAGTGTAAAATGTTATTCCTAATATACATAAAGTAAGATTGCAGTTTCAATGTAAATGGATGCATGCAGATCTAAGAGGGGAAATAGATACGACCTGGTAACTGGATGATAGATTTTGTCCTTAGCAAGTGTGATGTTGGTGCACTGAAACTGTTCTTCTGTCCCCACGATGGCTTTTCTCCTTCAGACTAAGAAACCCTACCAGGGTCGCCCTGTGTGTTCCTTACCCTCTACAGCACAGTGCAGAGGCTGTCGTGGAGGTGTTCCTCTTATAACAGCTGAGTTGGCTAACTTCGCGTTTCCTGTGTGGAGCAGGTGGGTGCAGTGACTGTCTGCCTAGCTAAGCTAATTTTCCTTTTCCTCTCGGCATCCAGAACTTATCTTCCTTCCTCTTTAATGGACAGAGGTTCTTTGGGGAGGTTTTTTTTCCCCCTTCCTTGCATAAGTGTAAAGGAAAGCAGCATAATGTTTTCTTCAACCTTATTAAACTGCATTTCACCCTTGAAAAAGGAGCCAGTGATTCGGTGACGCGTTGGGTATGAAATATGTCAGAATGCTCGGAGATGCATGAAGCCTTGGCCCATACCTGTCCAGTGTTGGAATGACACGTAAACACAGCAAGATAGGGGAATTCGCTGGTGGTCCAGGGGTTAGGACTCCATAACCTAATTCACTGCTGAGGGCCAGGGTTCAATCCATGGTTGGGGAAATAACATCCCACAAGCCACGAGGCATGGCCGAAAAAAAAAAGAAAAAGGCAGCACCCTCTTTGGTCTCTGGCAGTACCAGCATCTGCAGTGAGGTCAAGGAATGTGGTCATTCAACACTATAAAGAACTTAATTCAAAACCCAAAATAACATCAAAATACTTCAGATCCTTCCCTGATGCTATGACGCTGTAAAGTTGTCACCAAGGCCACCCCTTTAAGAAAATCCTTTAATATTCTCCCATTCACTGTCCCATTACCCTCCCACTCACTCCCCTTATCGACCCCTGGTCCATGCAGAAAAACCTCGGCCCCAGGCTCCAGTCCACCTTTCGTTCCCTGGTCCTGCCTTGCAAAGTCAAGGCTGCTTCCTGACAGCAGGAGGAACGCTGTCAGTAGTCGAGGATGGGTTCTTACCAATCCTCGATTCTTACCATTCTGTTTTATCTTTTCAAGAGAAGAACAGAATTCTCTTTAGCCAGTTGGGGGAAAGGGAGAAGTTGTTAATTCTCATGTTAATATATTTTATCCCTCACAAGTAGGTCATCCATTTTTTCTTCCTTCTTCCTATATCCTCACTGTAACCCCCAGCGAATCTTGTTGAGATACATTGTTGTTGAGATAAAAATCATTTTTTTCCTTCTGGTAGGCATGTGAACTTACAAACTGGAACTGAAATCATAATTGATAGACCCATACAGCAGTTCTCCCCTTTTGGCCATGGTTTTTTAACGTTTCTCACCCTATAATGTTTACTCAGGAACCGATCTGATTTCTTTCTGTATGTTTCAACAATGTGCTATGCTAGGTGAAGGGGTTTTGAACAGTGTGCTGTGCTAGGTGAAGGGATTCTTAACAGTGTGCTATGCTAGGTGAAGGGGTTTTGAACAGTGTGCTGTGCTAGGTGAAGGGATTTTTAACAGTGTGCTATGCTAGGTGAAGGGGTTTTGAACCGTGTGCTGTGCTAGGTGAAGGGATAAAAGACAGACCACATCTCTGTCCTGATTGGATGTGGAGTGGGGAGGGGTGGAAGATTTGTCATTACGTGAATTAACGCTGGCATAATAATTATATTCCAGTTGTTATAAGGACTACAATAAAAGTACAGTCCACGATGAAAGCTACAAGAGTGAAATTTCACCTCTAACCGGGGAAGTGGTTAGCATTTAATAAAAGTTGACTGAATAAGTGAATCAGCACATTCAAATATTACATACAAGTCTTTGGAGAATTCCAATTTATTGGAAAGCCTGCATAATCTTCTCTGTGTTCTCTTTTTGATACACGGCTTACACTCCAAAGACAGATCTTGGAAGTCTGTATCACAGGACAAATCTTATTGAAATTCCCACTCACTGCTGTCTGGACCATCATTTTCACTGATGAGAAATGGCTTATTGCTTTTTCATCACTGACATTCACTTTGCTTGATGAGAAAAAAAACAAAACAAAACAGTGTCATTAAACAGTAAGCTTGGTGTGATTTGGTTCTCTCTCTTTTTCTGACTTAAGCTTATACATGCCCATGTAACAGGCATATTACCCCGTCTCACCCATGAAGGAACAAGGTAGGTTGATGGGCACAGACCCCATTCACAGACTAGAGCCACCCTGGGATCCCAACCCCACACTATCCTTTACTGGTTTTGTTTAATGTACAGTCAAGTCATTGTGTTAGTTTGCTAGGGTTGCTGTAACAACTGCAGACTGAGTGGCTTAAACAACAGAAATGTATCTTCTCACCGTTCTGGAGGCTAGACGTCCAAGATGGGGCTATTTGACAGGGTTGGCTGTGAGGGAACTTTCTATTCCAGGGCTCTTTCCTTGGCTTGTAGATGGCCATCTTCTCCTTGTGTCTTCACATCGTCTTCCCTCTGTTCATGTCTGTGTCCAAACTTCCTCTTTGTATAAAGGGCACTAGTAATATTGTGTTACAGCCCTCCCTAATGACCTCGTTTTATCTTAATTACGTCTGTAATGATGCTATCTCCAAATACGGCTGCATTCTGAAGTACTGGGTGTTAGGATTTCAATTATGACTTGAGAGAAGGCACAATTCAGCCCATAACAGTCATCTTCCTGAAGGGTTCTGTGAACTGGGTGTGGCTAAAGTGGCACAGAACTGTTCCTCTTTTCAGAAAAATGGAAGTCGAACGCCCGCAAGGTTATCAATTAGATAGATGTATGAAGTACACCATCATGAGATTAGTATTTTGTCTCATTAATGGGTGGTATTACTTAGATAAGTATTCTGCATTGATATAGAATGAATATTAAAATTAATATTTTAATAACATCTATATTAAACATTATATTATATAGATACTATAACGTTATCTATATTAAATCTAGAAATGATCCTACATTGGCTAAGCTTATTGCCCTGTGACAAACAGGGAAGTATCTGCATTTTAGTGTCTAAGTCTGGCAACATCATAGGTGAGACTTGAATTGTAAGAAGTCATAGAGGGAGAAATGAGTTGGCCCAGGTTCCTGACTTGATCTTCTCCCTCTTGAGATCGTCTTAGGTGTTCTGATAACTATTAGGCTGTTCTTTCCTTTGTGGCCATTACATCTGGCGACTGATCTCCACAGTCCAGATACCAATGGTCTCGACTGTCAGTGAGGTTGCATCTCCCTCATCCTGGAAGCTTCCAGATAAGGATGTTCAGTGGGTTTTACCTCATGATCTTCCACAAGTGAGAATCTGATTGAAGTGGTAGATTGCAGGCCCTGTCATTATAGGCTCCAGGAGATACACTGGAAAGTGCTTTGTAGCCAAATGGTAGGCGCTTAGGGTACAGGAAAAGGGGACCTGCATTTTCTACCTTTCTGGCTGGCAGCTTTGTTTGACCTAAAATCAAATTACTAGAAGAAGCAACAACATGGTGTGAAATTTAAAAGCAAAACAAAATAGATGCACGCTAGTAAACCCGCGAGCACTTTGTAGTTTCTGTTTTATTATGTTTGAAGAGTTATTTTCTGCTGAACCCGTTTTTCATTCTAGGTTGAAAAGAATCTGGTGTTTCAAGGACAAACAGGAGTTCAACTTGTTAATAAAGCAGAAATACACCATCTTTGGAGACTAGTCTGAAACTAGTAATAAATGAAACACTAGTATAATGAGTTGAGAGTTCTCAGTTAAGTCACTGTCACTTGATTGATTTTGCTTTTCTTATCTGTAAAATGGGCTTTTGAGAAGTACATGGCTAAACCTGCAAGAGTGGTATGAAAATTTTCCGTGTGGTCATCCAAGCATTATTCATTTTTCTAGAGAGAAAGTCCATAAACCCCCCATGATTATCTAAGGTCAGTAACCAAAAAAGTCTAAAAAATATCTGGACCAGATGACCCCAATTAGCATTCAAGACAATTACAGGTTCTATACGATTTACCTGTTTTGAATCCATCTCTCAGCCATTGTTACTAGGATTTATCAGTCTGAATATTAAGTACAAACTCAAAGTGAGCATACATAATTTGGCCCAGTGTCTCGTGGATTTTAATAGATCTAATAGTTGGTTCATAAATAAATAATGAAAAGATAAATTATAGACAAATTTATGGGATAGGGCAGAAGTGGGCAAATACATGATAGTTCTTAGTCTTTTTTGTCTGTGACAAATGATTCATTAGAAAGACATGTTCCCATTGGCGTCTTCAGAACTATTGAAAATTCTCAGCACGTTCACCATGATTTTGCTTTTCTTCTCATTCTTGAAAGTGTATTAGAGTGAGTGAAAAAGTGACAGTAGGACCTGTGTACTGTTAAACTATTTCTGAGACATCTGGTCAAGAATTAAACAAGGCATTCATTATATACCATGTGGTAATCCTCATGAAATTTTGCCTAAATATTCTTGCCTAATTATAGCATATCTCATTTGTTCTTAAGCCCTAAATGAAATGGTAAAATGAATAGTGAATTGTGGGTATGTTTCTAATATACCCCGGGAAGATACAATTGTGTTAAAGAAAATGGGATGTTTTCAGTTTTTTAAATGATATTGTAATTTACAGACATCATTTGCTATGACAATATATAGTATGGTGTTGCATATGTCAGATAAGAAAAGCTGGTACCTTTGGACATGCACATAAATTTTAAGTTTTCTATCAGAACAAGATAAGGAAGAACTTAGTCAAGTAAGTTATGTTGAAAGCATGAACCTGAATTCAACATTCAGGGAAAAAAAGGGTTGCTTTCTGTTTAATAATTGTCTTGATTTTTGTTGTATTTTTTATTTTTCTGTTTCTAGAGCTCCTTGTGTCATCTGTCCTTAAAGAATACTCTTCTGAAAAATCTCATGTGTTCTAATTGGCCTCCTTATTTGGGTCTCCAATATTGTTCTCAATTTTGGCTACACGTGTAAAAAGTACTGATGCCTGGATCCCCCTGCCAAGACTCTGATTCGTTCGGTCTGGGGTGCAGCCTGAGCCCGGAGATTTTTTGAAACTCCCCAGATGATTTAGTTGTGTTCACATACTTGAGAACCATTACCTTAAAGGAGTCACGGTTCTTGGAAAATAGCTGATTCCCCATTTGCAAACAGTAACATCAAGTTAGACCGAGAACATATTGTGTTGTCAAAAAAGCAGGAACACTTTGCAAAGTATCTGGGATAAGCCAAAATGTAGAAAGAACCCAACGCAAAGAAACTTCCACAATTGATGCAATTTGGCTATCAATTAGAAAACAAATAGTCAATTGGGGTAAATGGAATCTATAAAAAAAAAATCTAACAACACTAAGTTCATAATAATACAAAAGTCATGTGTGAGTGAGAGGAGTGGGTCATATGTATAAAACTGTGCTATAGGGAAGATGTGTTTTCAGTAATATTTATAGAAAATGCCGTATGTTCATCAAGTAAAATTATTCAAATTTCTTAGTTATCTTTATTCATTCAATATTTGGATGCCTACTGTGTGCCAACTAATATTCTAGGTACCGGGAATATATTGTTAATTTCAGTGAAATCCTTGACTTCAAAAGCTATATATTCTGGCTGGACGAAATGAGGGACAGATATACATAAGAACACACAGCAAATGCTATGAAGAAGAGTAATTCAGTGTAAGAGGATGGAGAGGTGGGGCAGGATGAGACCATTATAGAGATTACTGTTGGGGAAGCCTCTAAAATTTTAATATTTGAACAAAGACCTGAATAAAGTGAGGAAGTGTGCTTAAGACTCTCTAGGGGAAGAGAGTTCCATGCTGAAGAACACAGCAGCAAGTGCAAAGGCCCTGAGGTGTGAATGGTCAGCAAGAACGCCAACATGACGGAAGCAAGAAATTGAGGTCAGAGGGGCAGCCAGAGGTCAGATCACTTAACGCTTGAGCATGGAGGAATACGGTCTGCTGCTGTGTGGAGGTGGATTGTAGGGGGGAAGTCCTGGAAACAGGATACCAGTTGGGAATTCAGGTGTTAATAGTGGACAGAGAGAAAGTCATTAAATTCAGGACTCTTCTTTATTTTTAATTGAAGTATAGTTGATTTACAATGTTGTGTTAGTTTAAGGTGTACAGCAAAGTGATTCACATATATATATATATATATATATACACACACACATACACATATATATATCTTCATTTTCAGATTCTTTTCCAATAATATTGGTTATTATAAGATATTGAATATAGTTCCCTGTGCTATACAGTAGGACATTGTTGTTTATTTTGTATATAGTAGTGTATATCTGTTAATCCCAAACTCTTGAGTTATCCCTCCCCTCCTCTTTCCCCTTCAGTAACCATAAATTTGTTTTCTAAGTCTGTGAGTCTATTTTTGTTTTGTAAATAAGTTCATTTGTATCCTTTTTTTTAATCCCCCACGTAAGTGATATCGTGTGACATTTGTTTTTGTCTGTCTGACTTACTTCAGTTAGAATGACCATCTCTAGGTCCGTTGATGCGGCTGCAGGTGGCATTATTTCACTCCTTTTTATGGCTGAGTAATATTCCATTGTGTGTATGTACCACATCTTCTTTATCCGTTCATCTGTCAGTGGATGGTGAGTTTGCTTCCATGTCTTGGCTGTTGTTCATTTTTAAAAAAACTAGAGCTGAGTAGAGTTTTTGATCGATTGGGAGCATATTTTGGTGAAAGGGGAGAATCAAGAATGGATATTTACTGAGATGTAGAGTCCAAAGAAGAAGCATGTTTGGGGTGGGGAAGGAAGAATCAGTAGTTTATGCTGGACATACTAAGTTTGAAATATACGTTAAATATCCCATTTTTGGAGGGAGGGGACAATTGGATATTTGGTTGTCAAGCTCAGGTAACACATTGATGCTGACAACAGAAATTAGGGAGGCAACAGCATGTAGAGAGTACTTAATGCCATGGTGTCAAATAAGGACCTGGAGAGAAATCAGAGAAGAGGTTTGAGAACTGAGTTCTGGGGTACTAATACCTAGAGGTCAAGATGAGTTAGAGGAAGCAAACAAAAGCATGAGATGAAGGAGCCAGTAACGTGTAAAGAAAACCAGGTATGTGCTTTCCAGGAAGTCAGATCACATTTCCAAGGAGAGAGTGGTAAATTTCACAAATGCTGCTGGGAGTCAGGTAAGACGTAGGCTGAGACCTGAACACTGGATTGGGTCACATAAATGTTTTCCTGTAAGAGGATCAAAGAAATGTGGTTACAACTGAAGGGCAATATGAGATGTCAAGGAAGGGACAACATCTAAACTGACAATCAGAACAAAAGGTACTTTTAAATAAAAGATATATTGTTTACTAAACTTAAGTAAAGACAGTCAGTTCTCACTGTTCACAGTAGTTATGTTCTATAACATCTCCAAGAGCACTGAATTAATGAATACTGAGCCATTGCTCCTAGGGGAAAAATAGGGTTAGATTCCTGCAAGCCTCTGGTCACAGCATTTTCATCAATTGATCAGTACATAACCTTCTTTTATGTTTGTGTGTGTGTGTGTGTGTGTGTGTGTGTGTGTGTGTGTTTTAAACACCCCTCTTAATGTATATTGTTGATTCATTGACATTCAACTCACAGCAAGAGCACTTAACTCATGCCTGAATGAAGATTGTCTAACACATGTTTTCTCTGTAAAGAATATTACATCCTTCTCGTGCTTAGGAACACTAGACGGTACTTCAGCGCTAGGTTTACAAATACATTTTAGCAAGGGGGTGATCACAAATGCAAAATCCATAAACAATGAGGACCACTTTGTGTATCACAAAGTAAATTACTATGTGAAGATGGCGCTACCTCAGCCCCAGCTGAAGAGAAATGGACAATCAAGCTTATAAAAGGTCTCAGAAGAATAGGAGTCAGGCTTGAACTTGTCGAAATCATTGGCACAAAAAGTGGATTGTTTTCATTGTGTAAATTGTTAGACATTTGAACATCAGAACTGCTCCAATTTTATTTAGTGTCTGAAGATTCCATATACTGAGAATTGTGTAAAACGGGGGTGGTACAGAACAGTATAGACTATCTTATCAACATTAGAAAAATTACCCACGGTTGAAACGACGACATGCTCAGATCCTAAGGCTTAACTATTCTACCTGAGCAGGTGCTGCTGTGGGCTAGTGGGCTGGGCCGTCCAGTTTGCTACATGTGCACAAGAACTAATATAAATGTGGTTGAAAGCATTAAAAATAATTAGAATTTCTTAGAAGGGGAGCAGTATTAACATCCCATTATTAGGGCAATAAATCATGTATTAATTTAAGTTCACTGAGTACATTTGTGGCAGCCACAGTATATAAAATCATAGAAAGTCTGCCTCTAAAATTATAGTGTATTTGAGTCAGAACCCACGTGAGCCAAGGATGTTACTCCTAGCCTCAGCTATCTGAGGAGAATTGAGATCTGCCTCAGTTCTTGCTACCTCTGAATCTGAATCCAACAGAAAGAACACAATTCTACGTACCATTTTTCTAAAAATTAATAACCAATGAGAGCTTGCCATGCTCAAATCAAAATTCAATATTAGCAATAAAGGAAATAATGTAAGACCCCTACCTGGTGATTGACAAGTCGTGTAAGTTAAAGGAAACCTCACTTGGCAAGCCCCCTACCCCCCATTCTCGTTCTCATTAAATTCAGTGTTTCACTGGAAGGCATTGCAGTGTCATGGTTGCGTGCACAAACTCTGGTACCATTTTGCACAGGTTCACATCCCACTTTGGCGGCCTGTTGGCTGGTGAGCTCTGGTAACTTGCTTTCCTCTCTGCCTTTGTTGACTAGCTGTGTGGGGCAGATGGTGGTGATACCTGTCTCACTGCACTGTATGAAGATTACACGAATGAAGGAATAATGTCCAGGGCTTAGTAACAACAGATCCTGGCACGTGAGAAGCCATACGTAGGTGTTTATAGCAATCACAAGTATTTTGGCTTTGGCCCAGTGATTGGGGTATAATCACAGAACAAATAATCACAAGGTAATTTATCCGTCTTTATCTTGTATTAACAAGTCAAAGGAGAATATAATTAACTCCTGCTTCACTCACCCCCAAACTTCCCATCAATTCACAGTCGAAAGATCAAAGAAAGAAACATTCTCAGAGACCCTTAATTCTAATTCCTTTTCTAGATTTTTAAGGCCCTTGTTACTCTCTAATCCCATGTTTAATTGTTTTATGTTTCCCTCTCAGGAAACCAATATGATAAGTACAGTGTGATTGTTGTTTATTATACCAAAGTGATACAGATATCTTAGTTTACCTTTCTCATAATGATAAATATGGTGTAATGCAAAAAAAAAGAAAAAAAAAAGCAGTTGGGCAGGGCCATGGGCTGGGCTCCGCTTCTGGGCAGTGCTGTTGGCTGGACGCTGAGGCTGCCCGGTTATACAGGGCCAGGGGTGATGCTGAACTGTTGGATGGGCCTGCTGGCCTGGCTCCCTGCCTGAGTGGGACTGTAGGATAGGCTCCACGGCTGCCCAGGTTCTCTGGCCAGGCTTCCTGAATGCACGCAACTGGAGGGGCTACAAATTTGCTTCCCTGTCTAGGCACTGTGGTAGCTCAGGACCCACAGCCAGTATGGCCCACTGACTGGGGACCCAAATGAAGCAGGACTGCCCCCCTCCCCGCCCCGAGCTCCCTGGCCAGACAGGGCCACTTGCTCAGCTCTGCAGATGGGCAGAGCCACTGGCTGGGACCTCTGCTGGGGCACTGCCGTGAGAAGGAATGCGGTTCACCAAGATCTGAGTGCTGGGTGCTCTAAGCTTTGCCCTCTTCTCCATCGCTCTCTCATCCACTGTCGTTGGGTCTCAGATTCCCCCAGTGACTCCCATGAGGCCAGATCCTAGTGGGTCTTCCAGGACGCATCCCGCAGCACTGGGGGGGCTGGATGTCAACCTGGGGCTCTCTTTTTACCCCGCAGGAACCTTGAGCCCAGGGAGGCGCTCAGGCTGTGGAAGTGTGCTGGCCCGAGGAGAGGCGATGCAGTCAGTGCAGCGCTTCTTCTTGCCCTTCTCACGCGCCCCGCTCTGCCTCTGGTCCAAGGGGGTGCTTCAGCTTCTCCGCCGCCGCCCGCATAGCTTCTGGGATTCCCCCAGCGTTGTCTTGTCTGTGGATAGTTGCTAGCTGATACTGTGAGGGCTTCCTGGGAACAACCTATGTCCCCATCTTGGTGATGTCGTCTCCTATCCATAACACTGTTTTTATTTGTCTTTCATTCTCAATGAATATTTATTGGGAACCATCTATGCTTTAAAAAGGTAGAACAAAGACAAATAGAATACGTTTATACCCTGTGAGGAGTGATAAACACCCTTTAAGAAACTTCATGAAGTGTTTAAAAAAATCTATGAAAAGATAAATATTAACTTCTATTATAGTTCTTAGAGATGATGAACTCAACATGAAGAGCAGCAGTTCTATAGCACTTTTAAAAAATACATCCACAGGTAATTCGTTAAATTATTACTACCATATTCTAGTTGAAAAAACACGAGGCTGACCAGAATTTGCCTCATCTCTTTGATCGTACAAGGTAGAGCGGCACGAGAACCCTACTTCAACTTCACAGCCTCAGAACAAGCTGCAGAAGAGTCTGTCCACACATCCTTTGATAGCAACTTTGTAGTGTTGAACTACTTTCTGGAAAACATACTATAGACAAGACACATAAATTGGCTGGGGTTAAGGAGGAAGAGAAAACAATAGTGTCTCCAGCATTTTTTTTTTCCCTTATTCTTTTCTGTCTGATTCCCTTTTGGCTCCAAAGGGGCTCTAGAGTTTTTGAAAAAGACTAAGTATTGCCCGTTAAGATGCTGTAGCCTGAAATGAAAGGCTTTCGAAGTCTTTACGTAATATGATTTTCTTTGTTTCCTTCCATTCTGTTCTGGTCTCTGTATATACTTCAAGGCCGTCCACTCTCCTTACATGTGTGTGTTTCCAGTATCACACTGCATTCTCTCTTTTAACCTCAGAGGTGGCTAGGTAAAGCGCTATAGTTGATCTTGCAAGTTAAGTTTCCAAAGCCAACCGCAGGGAGAAAGCCGCCTGTGCCTTCCTGGGGTCTGACTGAGGGCCTTGTCCCATTGAGCGCCTCCACAAGAGCAGAGAACGGCAGCTTCCACATAAGTAGCCTTAGCAAGTGTAACCCCAGGATTTCCTGCTGTGTCTGATTCGTTGTTTTGGATTGTTTGGGCTCCATTTAATGTTTTCATAGAAAGTTATTTTACTGTTGAGTTTTTAAATGAGTTACACAATGGAATATGCTTCCCTGGTGGCGCAGTGGTTGAGAGTCCGCCTGCCGATGCAAGGGACACGGGTTCGTGCCCCGGTCCGGGAAGATCCCACATGCCGCGGAGCGGCTGGATCCGTGAGCCATGGCCACTGAGCCTGCGCGTCCGGAGCCTGTGCTCCGCAACGGGAGAGGCCACAACAGTGAGAGGCCCTCGTACTGCAAAAAATAAATAAATAAATAAATAAAAAAGAATATGACAAAATTAGACACTGTCACTGAATTTCTCTTCTACTTTTCAGGGAAACAATTTTACTACAGTAGAAGTAATTATTCCAAGTTATAAGGTATGCAATTCTATCATAGTAAAAATTAGCTATGTTAACTTTTATAGCCATTTTCATTGACATTTTGAAATAGTAAAAATAGAGTTTAGTTTTTAAAACTGGAAAATTATTCATACCAGTCTGTGAATCAAAGGGTATTATTTCTTTTCCTGAAACCCAACAATAATTTGCTTCTGATTTTCAATAGCTCACTGATTTCTTGTGTGTGTATGTTTTCCTGTGTATAAAATGACACTATGGAGAGATCTTCTCTATATGGTCTGCATGCTGTGATTAAAAATGGCTTAGAAAATGACACTTGAACTGAGGCCAGCATTTCCAACGCTTGTTCTATAAAACATTGAAACATTATACAAGAGGGTTCCATCATCAAGTAAATTTTGGAAATGTATTGTTACAGATTTTGTGGGGAGTATTTCTACTAGAAGACTTCTCAGAGCCTTTACTATTGTATGTGACTTGGTACTCTGAATTTGCACAAATAATGCAGTATATGGTATCTCCCAAATGCATTTGACCATGAAATGCTTTTTTTCTAAGAGTATCCATTCTATAGCCTACAGAATGAAATTTAGTTAACATTGACTTTTGTAAAATGAGATATAAAAATAGATTTTGTAATAGGTGTTACCCACCTTCTTCTTGTTTAAAATTAATATGGTTATTATTTATAATAAAGAAAACCATTTATATGACCAAGGAAGCTAAAAATCATCTTTAATAAAATGTCTCAAAAGATTATTTCTTTCTCATAGATTTTTACTACTTATTTTTGAAACGTCATGCAAAGATGTCATAAGTAGAACATATTTTTCTAAAGTTTTTCTAAAGATATACTTATTTAGGACATTCAGCATAGAGTTAAATGCATCTGCTTTTAAGAAAAATATTTTACTAAATGTTTTGGGTATTAAAATGTTTTTAATAGTCTTTATTACATTTTTTTAAAAAATATGATTTCTAGTCTAAACCAAAATTATCATTGTTTTTACAGAACAATGCCTTATGTTATACTCATTTTTAAAAAATTGTGCACCAGTGAAAGTTATATTAAGCTAAGTGTCAACAATAATTTTTGTCATGCCTGTTCGAAAGTTATTCTATTTAATAATTTTAAGCAGCAGCAGCCTTGGGAAAAAATCGGAGCAATTGTTATGTAATAATTTATTAAGTACCTACTATGAGCTTAAGTACAGTGATAGGACCTAGAGAGAATACCAAGAGGAATAGGATAGCAAGCCTTATGACCTTTCTTCATATGTATTTTTTATCTGCTCAAATTAATTCACTATAATTTATATTTATATATATATTTTTATGTATATTTGTATATCAGTTTTCAGAGTTTTCATGGGTATCCATTTTAGTTGTTTTTAAATCTTTTTATTATAAAGAATTCCATATATACAAGAGTAGTGAAAATATTGAGGTGGACTCTGTAGAGTTGTTTATGTTCCTTTAAAATATGTAAGGTAGTAGTTTAATTTGTTTGAATTTTTTTATTTCCTTTTTTTTCCAAGAATAATTCATAGGAAATGTGTAATTCTCTCAGGTTACACCTCTCTTTATTAAGGTAGCTACCAGGACAATTATTGTCTAAATTCATCATTTCCTGAAGGTTTTGCCAAATGGTGATAGTCTAGTTCTACAATTCTTTCTTCCTTTATTAGCTTAAATACTCTATAGAGAGAAATATCGCTCATCAATTATTTTGTTACCCTGAGATATAATTAGTACAGGAATGACAGGTCAAGTTTGTCTCTTTCCCTTTACAGTTTGCAAAATATTTTAGATGACTTTCTAGCAACTTCAGAGATGATCAATGAAGATTTTTATGTGTTTCGTTATTTGGTATCATTGTGAATTAACGGATTTTAAACATATTTAACATATTTTAATTTGTTGTCATTATTATACTTATTAATGTTCAAACTTTCCCATCTTTGGTCAATGGAAACCTTTTCAGTTTGGCTGTTGAGTCCTTTGACATTACCTTAGTCTGTAATAGGTTCCTTAACTTCTAGTGTGACAGGATGGCTAGGCTTATCTTGTACATTTCCTATCCTAGGCCTGACTTCAGTTATTTCTCAGGGAACTCAGGTTTCTTTTAGGGAGGAATGGTATTTTGAGACCATAGCTGTGTTCCAGGGATACATCTTGTTGGTGGGTTGGCCATTTGTTTCCTGCCCTTTTAGTGGACCAAACTGAGAAAATTTCTCAAGAGGACATATATTATAGTTCATAGCGGTAATGCCAGGTTAAAGTTAGAACTACACTCTTTTACCCTAAATTGTTTGATTTTACATTTTTTTCTCTTTCAGTGAAATTCTAAATTCCTAATGGCATTAAAATAATCACTTATTTCCTTGATCCAGTAGTGATGTCGACATTACAGTAGTTTGAGAATAGCAATATCAATATCATGGGTAACAAAACGATTACTGAAAAGAATTTAAGATATCTTTGTAGTTCTTTTTGTTCTACTTAGTTATATCCTAATAGAGTACATCAAATTACTGTGCTTTAAAATCACTAGAAATATTCTCTTTTATTAAGCCATCAACTTAATACATAGGTTCATTTGTTTTATTTTGTATTTAAAAAAATTTTATATGTATGTAACATGATTCCAAATTCAAATCTACAACTTGAAGTATATTCAGAGAAGTCTGGCTCTGCACATGTGCCTCAGCCTTCCCTCATTCACAGGTAACCATTTTATATAGTTGTACCATCTCTTGTTTATTTAATGGTTTAATCTTCTATCTTTTAAAAACATGCAAACAAACAAAGATATATGTATAGAGTAATTACATATGCATGTGTCTGCATTGTATGCCCTTCCCTTCCACCATAAACAGTAGCGCGCTGCATAGAAATCGGTTTCAAATTCACCTGCAAACCCATCATCTGGGGGCTTGTTAAAACACAGATTGCCAGTCCCATCCCCAGAGTTTCTGATTCAGTAGGTTTAGGAGAGCACCCAATTTTCTGCATGTCTAACGAGTTTGCAGGAGATGGTGATACCGCTGCTGCGGGTCTAGAGACCACACTTTGAGAACAAGTGCTGTGTATAGTATTCTTGACTTAACTTCCCACTTAAGATGATATTCTGAAGATCACTCCAGGGATATAAAAAGAACTTTGTTTCTCCTCATAGCTGCACAGTATTCCACCGGGAGGAGGTACCACAGTTTATTCCACTAGTTCCCTAATGTTCACATCGAAGTTTGTCATTTGGGGAGATAAGATGAGTTAATCATATAAAGAATTCAGCCTGTCAGTTCTCAGTCTTACTGGAGCAAGAGCTACTTTCTTAATATATTATAATGCACCATTTATTCTCTGAAAAATAACTTGTACATATTACAGGCTAACTACATGCATAATTTTTAAATGAATATAATTTCGTAAATCTAATTTAAAGAAAAAATAAAGCAATTTATAGTAAAATAATGTGTATTTGATATGTAAATGACCCTGCATGACAAATCTAAATGGCATATGAAGCAATTACATGTTGAAATAATGTTTTGGATATATTGGGTTTTAAATAAAACATAATTAAATGCATTTCACATGTTTCATTTTCCTTCTTTAATGCAACTACTAGAAAATTCTAAAATTACACATGTGAATAACATGAGGAATAAATATGATCCTATTATTTTCTTCAGGGGCATTAATAAAAATCATCATCATTATATGGATAACATCTCTATTAACCACTTACAAGCCAGGCATTGAGATAAGCCAATGTCATCAATAGTATAGGTACTGCCCACATGCAAGCACGATGCTTGCGCTTACATCAGCTTGAATACGGCAGAGATGGTAGTATAAACACAGGTGTGCTGAATCTGCAAGTCTAATACAAGGGCAACATTGATATCAGTCATGTACTTCGCTAAAATGGTAAAAACAACTTGTGTAAAGTTCTGACCAAAGTAATCTTTCCTTGATTAACGTGGTAGCTGAATTTCTGGAAAACTCAGTGCATTAAACATTAAAACTGTGCAACAAATATTTTATGTAAGGTTTTAGGCTGAGTCAGTTAGGCTGAGATAGTTATGAAATGTTTCATCTGAGACTCTTCAGTGGCATTATTCATTGGGCAAGACTGACCCAAGATTTATTATACCACCTGCATCCTTTGGCTAGATGCCAGGAGCACCCACCAAATTGGGACAACCAAAAAAATGGACCCATAGATTTCCAGAATGCCCCCTAGAGGGTGGTACCTACACTATTGATAACATTGGCTTATCCCAATGCCTGGCTTGTAAGCGTTTAATAGAGATGTTGTCCCTATAATGATGATGATTTTTATTAATGCCTCTGAAGATAATAATAAGGTCATACTTATTCCTCATGTCATTCACATGTGTAATTTTAGAATTTTCTGGTAGCTGCGTTAAAGAAGTAAAATGAAACGTGTGAAATTCGTTTAGTTATGTTTTATTTAACCCAATATACCCAAAACATTATTTCAGCATGTGGTCAATATAGAAGTTTTTAATGAGATGCGAAGCACTCAAGATATTTTCACATTCCTTCCTTCCTAAGTGCAGTTCCGCGTGTGTTTTACACATGCAGCGCATCTCAGTTCCAGTCAGTCCTATTTTGATTCCTCAGCAGCGCTGAGTGACTGTGGCTGTAACATTGGTCAGCATAAGTCCAGTCACACTTAAACCACACTTCCTGGGTTTGAATCCCTGGTCTACCTCTCACTAGCTATGTGATCTTGGCCTCTTTCCTTAAAAATTCTATGTGCCTCAGTTTCATCATCTGTGACACATGGATGGTAAAAATAGAATCTATGTCAAAAGGCTTTGTGTGAATTAAAGAGTTAATAGTACTTAGAAGGAACACAGTAAGTTCTCAATGAAGGTTGATTGATATTCTATAGGCTTAGTTTTTTTTTATATCCAGAGTTTATTAAAAAGTAATAGAAAGATGTCAAAAGCTGCGATAGAAGCAGAAACTTTTCATCAGGAGGTGACATAACACATGTGGAATCTCCTGTCTCCACCTCACCCCTGCCCGCACACACACACGCGCCTCCCCGACAGTTTCTCGTAATAGTTCTTTCCATTGGGATTATCAGCCGTACTCTTGCCAACTTTGGTGGAAAAACAGAAGCACAGGATCCGCTAGTATGTTAGCTGCTCCTGATACGAAGTCTTAGAGCTTTGATGTGATTCTGATCCCTCACCACATATCCCGTGTTAAGGGAGGTGTAGATTGGAAGCTGGCGGTCGCCTGCTGACTTCTAAGTAAACAGAAATGTACGCAGGCGGGATCGTTCGCACAAGTATTTCATCGCTGGCCTCCTTGCCGAATCACACATCAGAAGTGTGTGAATGATCTAGCAGCTGAATGTGGACGCACAGTTACTGACAGGTCACCCTATAACAAGAGTTCTGTCCTTATTACCCTGCCCATGACAAACTTTTTCATGTCAAAAAGAAGATTCCAGGAGGTGGTCATGGGATGTGAAATGTCGCAGTAGAAATTTAAAATCTTTCCTTTTCTTCTCCATGCAACAGACATTCTTCTATTTTCAGCCTGCTGGTGTCGTTTGCCATTTTTTCAGCCATGGTGATAGGAACTGTAGGTAAACCTGATAATAGACTCTTACGGTTTCTGTGTGCAAATTGAAAGAGCGCATCATAGCGCCTGCCTTTCCTGAGGCCTGGCAGCCTCACCGATACGGTGTATAAATACGACACCAGCAGAAGTTATAACAATAGTTTCTGTCAGCCTGTCTGAGATGGTTAGAGAATAGCAGGAGGGAGTAGCACAGTAACCCAGAAATGTCCACATTCTTCTGGCCCCTTTTCCTGTGATAAATCTCTTGTGAACATCGCAGAGGGGTATTGTTTGCATCTGGCGTATCTCTGTCTAGAGTGTGGCTGTGTGCGCCTCTTCCTTCTTTCTAAACTGTGGCATAAAACCCAATTCAGTTCTATGCAGAAGAACTTATGAAACGCTGTGCAGGAAGGGAGTAGGGAGAACAGATTTGAATAAGGTGAATTGACTACTTGCTGTACCTTCACCGTACGAGGTGTGAATAGTGCACGCTTGTACGTTTAAAAATCTAAGGAGTGTTCTCTTGTTCTACAAGAAGAATAACTCTCGCAGATGCTGCTTTATGGCAAAGTACATCAGATAACTTACTGCTAACTGAGAACATTGGGGCTCTGAATTCTACATAAAATTTTGTTGTTCCTTAATAAAAGAAAGAAAAGAAGTAATTACCATAAACGCTGGCAAAATATTACATTCAATTAAGTATGTCTAAGTGTATATTTGAAAGAAATTAGTGAGGAATGTAAGAAGAATGGAAGCTTTGAAAGGCACGTTTTCAGTCTCTTATGAAAAACATTCAGAGATTGTCTGTGGTCTTGGAATTTGCTATCTGGTTCTTCCTGCCTGAAGTCCCCGCACCTGTCTGCTTTTAGGTCACACAGCATGCATATTTCCTCCTCTGAATTTTTCTCGTTTCTCACACCCAAACTGGCCTCTTCCTATCACAAACTCACTCTACCTAATTCTTACATGTCCCCCGAGGCTCACTTTGAGTCTCATGTCACCCATCAAGTCTTTCCAAACTCCCATAGCTCTTTTTTTTTTTTTTTTTTTTTTTTTGCGGTACGCGGGCCTCTCACTGTTGTGGCCTCTCCCGCTGCGGAGCACAGGCTCCGGACGCGCAGGCTCAGCGGCCATGGCTCACGGGCCCAGCCGCTCCGCGGCATGTGGAATCCTCCCGGACCGGGGCACGAACCCGCGTCCCCTGCATCGGCAGGCGGACTCCCAACCACTGCGCCACCAGGGAAGCCCCATAGCTCTTTTTTTAATGATCATTTAAAAAAAAATTTTATTGGCGTATAGTTGATGTACAGTGTTGTGTTAGTTTCAGGTGTACAGCAAAGTGACTCAGTTATACATATATCCACTCTTCTTTTTTTTTTTAGATTCTTTTCCCATAAAGGTCATTACAGAGTATTGGGTAGTGTTCCCTGTGCTATACAGCAGGTTCGTATTAATTATCTATTTTACATATAAAGTAGATATATATTTTATATAGGTAATGGCCTATATGGGAAAAGAATATACAAGAAGAGTGGAGGTATGTGTAGGTGTAACTGACTCACAGACCCCTATAGCCCTTCATTTTGCCACCGTTACTGCCGACGGTGTTGGTAGAGTAATTTCATAAGCATCTACTGTATGCCCAAGGTCACACAGGTAGTAAGCGATAAAGCCAGGATTTTAACTCACAGTGAAGCCAAGCTTACCTGGGGTTTGTCCTCAATGGAAATTGCATATTTAAGTCCACATGTGAGATGGTGGTCAGCTCTTCCAGAATGTCCAGGCTTAATTGGACCGGCTTCTCACCTGTGATTCCCCTATTGTTTATTCTTCTTTTGCTACATTAAATTATAATGGAATGATCGTAGCATGCCCGAAGGCAAGGACCGGGTCTTATTTTTTCACCTTTGTAGAGTCAGCAGTAGAAAACTGCAGCCCTCAGATAAGTGTTCAGTAAAGGTTTGGTGAGATATACACCACTTACGACATGACCATAGTTTCTCCTTTTTTTCATAAAACTGATATAAATGTATCAGGCAACAGAATTCACCTTGCTAAGAAAAAAAATGCCCAAACCAAAAACAAAAAGCCCGAGGTCACACTGAAAAGTCTTGGACACTAA
This sequence comes from Orcinus orca, assembly GCF_937001465.1. NCBI lineage: Eukaryota > Metazoa > Chordata > Mammalia > Artiodactyla > Delphinidae > Orcinus > Orcinus orca. The sequence goes on from NC_064579.1 coordinate 34,142,337, forward strand.
GTATTTCCAGGTGTTAGACGATAACCCACTATTTTAAGCAACAGTCTATATAACAAATTCAATTTACTCAGAATTCAAATGATGCCTCAATGCTCATTAAAATGAAATCTGAATTCATGAAAGTAATGACTGTATACGTAACTCTGGGTCACTTTGCTGATCTGAAGCCATCTCCCTGATTCATACTTGGTATTTAGTTTCACAAATAATATATTAAGTGCCTACTGCATGCATTGTATCATTTATTTTATATTCATGTAATGCCTTCACTGTGTCACATTCTCTAAACAGCTTGATACTTTAATGTGCTGGATACATGCTTTCTAAAAACAGCTCTTCATCAAGCTAAGTAGTATATCTCTTTAACTTTTTTGTCACAGAGCTTGGATTAAAATATTCAAGTATTGAGCAACAAATACATCTAAGTCAGTATTTCCTTACTGTTTTTCTCTTGTTCTCAAACAGAATGTTATTCATTGAGAGAAATTATCAGTGGCAAATAATAGCTTCATGGCATAATAATTCTGACATAAGAATAAGAATGAACATACAAAACAGTGGATTATACCTCCATGTTAGTATTTTTATATTCTTCCCATTAATACCGGAAGCCTGTGCTGTCACATTCTCCCAAGATATTCCTGTTTTATATCATTTTTTACTTCATGCATTCCTTAATGGAGTTATTTTGGTGTGTGTAACAATACTGTATTCTAATTGTGTGTGAAGTTGCATGCTGCATTTTTTTGTTTGTTTGTTTTTTGCGGTACGCGGGCCTCTCACTGTTGTGGCCTCTCCCGTTGTGGAGCACAGGCTCCGGACGCGCAGGCTCAGCGGCCATGGCTCACGGGCCCAGCCGCTCCGCAGCATGTGGGATCTTCCCGGACCGGGGCACGAACCCGTGTCCCCTGCATCGGCAGGCGGACTCTCAACCACTGCGCCACCAGGGAAGCCCCATGATGCATTTTTGTACTGTTTTTGTTTCCCTATCCACTGATTGAAAGTGTTTATTATACAGGTATTAGTGTTCTAAAATTAAAAATTTCCTGAAATTTTTTCATTTAAAACTGTACTTTTATTTGATGATTTTTTAAATTAAAATATGTATTGGAAAGCCTGTGTATATTTAAAACTATAATTCTAGAGTACTTTGACCGATTTTTTAACAACCATTCAAGAATTCTTGCAGTGTCTTTTGAATACTCTCAGTTGTCCTTTGAAAGCATATTTGAATGTTTTGAAATAGCAGAAGTTATTCAGTGTCAAATCTGTTCAATAATTTTGGTGACCACACTGGGCAGCACTACTTTAGAACAGACACAAAACTGAACCGCAAAGATAAGTTTTCTTGTGTGGCTCATAAACTCCTTCTAAGGAAATCCATCCAAAGGACTTCTAATGAGGAATATATCATTAAAAGCCAGTTTCTGGTGGGATTACCTTGAAGTGAGTTTGATAAGGGTGTAAGAGAGGGATGTTAAAGCAGGGCCTTTGGGAAGCACAGAGGAGAGCTATCTCATCCAGACTAGGGTAATGGGGGAGTCAGGGAAGGTTTCACTGATAAAGTAACTCTTGAATACATCAAGATGAATAGCAATTAGAAACATACAGAGGGTGACAAAGATCATTCCAGGAGGATAGAGCATTTCGTACAAAGGCAAAGAGGCAAGAGAATATGTAGTTCTTTAAGGCTGGAATATAAGGTTAGCAGAAGATGGTGTTGAGGAAAGAGGAAGGGTCATTGTGGAAAAGAACGGTGAATGCCATGGCATGAAGTTTAGACCTTATCCTGAAGGTTAAGAAATGCCTTGATTCATTTGAAGAATGGGTACCTGACATGGTCAAATGTTACATGACAGAAGGATAATAGAGAAGTCATAGAGAAATGGAATGGGTACAGTAAGGTCTGGGGAGGAGCAGGGTTGGGTCAGTAATGCAGTCAAGAAAGATGGAAGTCCAGCCGAGATAGGGATGGAGAAAAAGGAGTGATTGCAATGATATCAAGAAGATAGGGTCAGCAGACCTGGTGGCAAAATGAGTGTGATGAGAAGAAAAAGTAGAAGTGTAAGGTAGCTTTCGGCCTCTTCGTTTGGACTTCTGAATAGATGGTGTGGCTATCACTGCGTTAGAAAATATCGGGTAGGAAAAATATAAGATTTTTTTTGTTCAATAATGAATTAAGTTTGAGATGTGTTGAATCAGTAGTGCCTATGGGCCATACATGTGGAATTGTCATTAAGGTTAATCAGTATCAGTCTGGAGATCTGAGGGGCAATTTGACGGGATATTTATATTTGGAATTTAACAATAGGCAGTGAATGAAGCTTTGCAGTGAATGCAGTCCATGAATTCAAGAGTTTGTAAAACAAGATGGAAAAGAAGATAAGGAACACTTCTGGGGAGCCACAGAATTTCAGGCTACTGTGGAGAGTTTCAGAGGATGCGCAGAAGGAATAGAAAAACCGGAGATCAGGATGTCATGGAATCCATGGGAAGTAAGTGTTTTCAAAAGGAAGGAGGTGGTCAATGGTGCTGAAAGCCTAGATCAGTGCACAGCACCCAGGAAGCACTCAATAAATATTGCTTGTTTTACCCTTAGAATCAAAATTGTGGCGATAGCATGCACACTTCTGTCTCCTTTTTTAAACTCTTTATGTTTCATTATGACAGTTTTTCCTCTGTTCTAAAATATTCCTAAAAATATAATTTTTTGATATTAAGCCGTATGAGCTGTTTGTATATTTTGGAAATTAACCCCTTGTCTGTAGTGTCATTTGCAAATATTTTCTTCCAGTCCGTAGCTTGTCTTTATAAAGTATAGTATATTTTTATAAAGACATTTTACAAATGTCTTTATAAAAATAAAATTTTTGACGCTACAGAATGTTCAAGACCACGCTCTGGAGAGGCCATTGGGCAAAGCCACGTGAAGTCTTGATAAGCACGGGACTCAACATGCGTAGGGCGTTTAGAAGGACTACAGGGGGCCAGGCTAGATGGACAGCGGGAATGCCGTCAGGTGAGGGAGTTTCTCTGATGTTTTTGCTTCTGAGTTCACTATGGCCAACCTTCTCTCTCAGGATTTTATCTTAGCTGAATACTGCCTTAGGGTAATGTGTATATTCAACTAACCCAAAAGCAAGGACACAGAGGGGAGAATAGAAATAGCACCAGCAAATGGTCAAGACAAAGTACAGATAATAGTCTGGAACAGACTCAGCCAGTCACCGTGTCCTAAATTTAAAAGATTGTAGAGTGACATTGGGCATGATGGGGAAGTCAGCCCTCAACAATGTCTTTTAAATTTCTCAAATCACTGTAATCCAGACCGATCGTCTACTGTGTTTAGTGTGGTGCGGGCTTCCTAGACTCTCCATTCATTATTCTCCTTTGAACTCTTGACGCTTTCTTCTGTGTGGAATTTTCTGTTTCCTGGAAACCACTTCTTGGTTTTCTTGATTCTTTTCTCTCCTTTTGGCAGAATACATTCTCCAGAAGCTAAATCAGAAAGGAACAGGGGAGGTAAAATTTTTGTTCACATTGGATATCTGAAATTATCTTGATTCCACCCTCAGTTGGTTGTTTACTTAGCTGGGTATAGAAGTCTAACGAGGGAAGAGTTTTCCTTCAGAATTTTGAAGGCATCGTTTCAATGTCTTCTAGTTTCCAATGTTGCAGTTAAGTCCAAAGACATTCTGACTTTGTATATAACCTATTTTTATCCTTCTGAAGTAAAACCTTGTTGAAATTCTGGCTTCTCCACAAGTTCTGAAGTTTCATCGTAATATGCCCTGGTAAAGGTTTATATTCATCCAGTGGGCTAAAGACTAAGAGGGCTTAGAAATTTTATTGAATTATTTTATTGGTGATAGTTGGAAGACAATTCTCCGTGATTCCTCAGAGCCTAGACCTGCACAGTCTGAACATTTTAAGCAAAGGGCATTTTTGGTCAGTAAACAGTCTTGGAAACCAGAGATAGTGTATCCCTCTAGAGATATCTAGAGACATGCTTCCCTAAAGATGTACCAGAATAGTAAAGATAAAGCCTTCTACTTCCTCCTAGAGGTATTTGCTTACATTCCAGGACAGTGCTTCATCTCTCTCTTTCTGGAAGGTAGCATGAGCAGATGGGTCAGAGCTCTGAAACTGAGGACTCCCTTCTCAGTGGTGCACCACGATGCACACACAGGTAAAATCCAGCCCTAATTGTGTCACCCTGTGGGGATCGGGACCCAGCACAAGGCGCTGTTCCAGCAGCTGTTCTGCTGTGAGTAATAAATGCTTTGCATCCCTGAAGCAGGGCTATTGTGTCTTCTGTCAACATATATTTATAAATCTCTGGCAGGCTAACTTATTAGCTTTCAAGTGGAGTGAAATCTCAAACCCGTCACCATTTTTGACTTAATAATGATTCCTTTTAGTCCGTTTTCCTTGTTCTTTTTTCCGGGGATTGTACCTCCTTGGCTGGTTCTTTAATATTTTATTTCCCATATCAGATCATCGCAAATTTATTTTCCAGTATTCTGTTGAGTTTTTCATTTCGACAGTCATGTTTTTAATTTCCAAAATCTCTTTGTTTTCTAAATGTACTTTATTTTAAAAAACATCCTGTTTTCGTTTCACGGATGAAATATCTTCTCAATCTCTATGAGAAAATTAGGATTTTTTTTTAACATCTTTTTTGGAGTATAATTGCTTTACAATGGTGTGTTAGTTTCTGCTTTATAACAAAGTGAATCAGTTATACATATACATATGATCCCATATCTCTTCCCTCTTGCGTCTCCCTCCCTCCCACCCTCCTTATCCCACCCCTCTAGGTGGTCACAAAGCACCGAGCTGATCTCCCTGTGCTATGGGGAGGGGGAAGGGTAAGCTGTGACAAAGTGAGAGAGTGGCATGGACATATATACACTACCAAACGTAAAATAGATGGCTAGTGGGAAGTAGCTGAAAATTAGGATATTTTAAAGCTTTCTTCTCCCTGCATAGTGACTGTTTGATTTTGTGGGTTTTGGTTATCTGTTTTGATCTCCATCTTTTATGCTAAAAGCCTCTTTTGGCATAAAAGAGTCTTCTAGTCCTCTTTGGCTGATTTTTCATATTTAAAAGTTGGAGACAAAAATACTAAATGGAAATTCTACTCATTTTGGTAGCATGTGTGACTTTGAACTTGACTGGGAGAGCTTGAACTTGGGACATCTGGCTGCTTTCTTTTGCTATTTGCTATTAGGTAATTCTGGTGTTTCTTCTTGGGCAGGTCAGAATCCCCAGAAAAATCCTCTGTTATTATTCTGTCTGGAGGGTAAAGGCCACGCTGCCAGTTTTCAGGGAGTGGAGAAAAGGATGTGGACGAGAGAGGTAGTCTGAGCATTCAGTATATACATATATCCTTACTTCCTGTTTGGTGAATAGTAACTCTGTCTTCTCCTGTGTCTGGTGTCCCCTAGTTAAAGAATCCTGTTTTACGCTCCAGAGAGTATATCTCCAGACTGGGGCTAATGCAGGACAAATTAGGACTGCTTCACAGCCTTTCCCACTGTTACCTTAGGTTTTAGCATCCCTAGGTCTGTTAAATCTGTTACCACTTATCCTTTGCTTTTTAGCCTCCAGAATTCTTTTGCTACTCTCTCCCCCTCAAGCTTCCTATTTTTGTAGGTTTATTACGTAAATATGTTTTTACTGACGTTTCAGGGGATAGCAGGAAGGAAGAGTATGAAATGTATACATGTAAATTGCCATGTTCCCTGAAACCTGGTTTGTTTCTTCACTTGGATTTTTTCCATTTAACTTTTTAACCCATTTAAAATTGCAAAATAAGAAGCTAGCATCAGTCTTTTCTTTCTCAAATAGCCAGTTTTTTTAAAACTATTTTTTTTTAATAAATTTATTTTATTTATTTATTTGACTGCATTGGGTCTTCGTTTCTGTGCGAGGGCTTTCCCTAGTTGCGGCTAGTGGGGGGCCACTCTTCATCACGGTGCACAGGCCTCTCACTGTCGCGGCCTCCCCTGTTGCGGAGCACAGGCTCCAGATGCGAAGGCTCAGTAGATGTGGCTCACGGGCCCAGTTGCTCCGCGGCATGTGGGGTCTTCCCAGACCAGGGCTCAAACCCGTGTCCCCTGCACTGGCAGGCGGATTCTCAACCACTGCGCCACCAGGGAAGCCCAAAACTATTTTTAAGTGTTTAATTCTTTGTCCTTTGGCTTATGATAGCTTGTGATTATTAAAGGCTAAGGTCTAGTTCAAGACTACCTCTTGTGTTTCATTCATCAATTCATTTGATTCTAATACCAGTACAATAGTATTTTAATGTTGATACTTCTAGGGAGAAGCTTAATGTTTTGAATGTCAGGTCTCAAGGGGAGGGTTGCAGTTGTTTTTATTTGCCTCTCAAAAACACATAGATACTTAACAGTGTTTAAACTCTAACAGGAGAGGACCAAGAAAGAAATTATAATGATGTGAGAAAGAGAGGAAGAATGAAATCTTTTAAGATTTACTCATTCTCAAATAAAATTGTTTATTCATTCAAATTATATATCATATGAATATAAATATATTTTACAAAATTATCAAACTTTATTTAAAAATTATAGAATGTATTTACTCATTCAGAAATTTAAAATACATCATTTTTAACCATCCACTCTATGCTGAATAAATTTGCTAGGTAGATGAAATGAGTAGAATAATACCGTTTTTCTTTCCCACTGCATAGAAGTATCAGAGGGTTTTATATATAACGAATGTCTGCTGTTCCAGGTCCTGTAATGGATGTTTTACATGCAATCTTACATCTACTCTTTATACTAACACTGTAAGTATGTAGTATCCGAATTTTCAGGGATATAGAACCGTGGCTCAGAGAAGTTAAGTTACATGCATAAATTCACATGGCCGTGAAATATTGCTACTGAATGTCAAATCCAAGTTCTTCTAATCTCCCAAGTATAAGAAAAAATGTTGAGAAAAAATAATTTGATGATTTTATAATATAATGCTGTCTAATTCACATAATCTATTTAAGAACATGAGTTTCTTTAGCTTGGGTGGAAAGTGGCATTTAGAATATTAGAGAGATAAAACAGTTAGCATATTTTATTAATTAAGTCAGGTTTAATAGATTATGTTCAAGTAAGAGTATTTGAGAACTGAGAATATAAAATCAATTAGTGCATTTCCAAGCCTATTTCAGACTGCCTTTTCTGGTTCCCAAACTTTTAACTATTAAGAACAAATGTTTTAAATTATATACATATTATATATAAAGTATATGATTTATATTATATATATTTATATATATATAATATATATATATCCATGTTCTGATTACACTGGGACTCAGCTAATGTGTCAGCTGAAAATTCACAGATTTGATAGCTAGCCCTAATGTTAACTTCAGAATCAATCAAGAATCTATTGTGTGGGCTTCCCTGGTGGTGCAGTGGTTGAGAGTCCACCTGCCGAAGCAGGGGACACGGATTCGTGCCCCGGTCCGGGAAGATCCCACATGCCGCGGAGCGGCTGGGCCCGTGAGCCATGGCCGCTGAGCCTGCGCGTCCGGAGCCTGTGCTCCGCAACGGGAGAGGCCACAGCAGTGAGAGGCCCGCGTACTGAAAAAAAAAAAAAAAAAGAATCTATTGTGCCTTAATTTGGTAGGTGACACATGATTTGATCTTATAAAGTCTAGTAAATAAGATAGCCACTGAGTAAATATCAGACATGATTTTTAAAACTGCTTATAGATTTTCCAACCAATATCAGGATCTGTCTGATAGTTATGTGATTAACTATATAATGTAGGTAGAGTTTGTAGTAGAGTCATGTTCTAGCCTTCTAAAAATTTTATCTAGAAACAGTTGAAAACAATGGTATCGTTCAATTCAAAAGAATATTACTATTCTCGTCTGATATTTATGTCATTTTGTTGTATCTAAATTGAATGGCAAAAAGATTATTATTGTTGTCGTTATTACTATTACTATTAGTTTATATGGCTTCTAGATTAGTATAAAATGTTTTTTACAAACGATACATTATTATATTATCTCCTTAAGCATAATAAGGGCTGTTTTATAATTTAATAACTAAGGATTTACCATCCACTGTTACAATGAACATATATTTATGTTACTCTAAGTACATGCAAAACACTGTGAATTCTATAAAATAAATCAGAAATCCTTCACTGAGGAACCTCACATTTTAGTAGAGGACAAAGTATACTTGCAACGATAATAGATGTTGGAGAGTCTCCACATACTGATACAATTGTGTGGGCGTTTAGAAAGAGGACCACTTATTTCTAGTTGAAAAAGTCAAAATATTATTTCTGGAGGGTGGCATTTGGTCTGGGCCTCAACAGATAGTCAGGAGCCCCAGACACTCTCTGAACAGGGAAAGGAGAGTGACACATGGCAAATCTAACTGTGCTTCCGTGATTCCTGGGGAGCAGAAGTCACGGTGGGTGCTCTGCCCTCCTCTGGTCCTTCCTGTGAAGAAAAGGGAAAAGGAAAGCTCCTCATGCATCTTCAGAGGAGTCCAAAATGTCATCAGGTTGTTTTTATTTGCTTTACGTTATAGAAGAAACTTTGGGCACCATATCATTAACAGATATATTAGGGTACAGGTTAAATTACAAAAGGAACTCCAAGACACCGTGACTTAAATAATAGAGGGTGCCTTTCTCTTTCGTGTGACACTGCAGCTGGTTTAGGCTGGCAGAGTGCCTCTTCTCTGCTGGGTCATTCAGGGAGCCACGATACCCCATCCTGTTGCCCTCGAAGCCCAGGAGGGTGTTATTTTTCATCCCTGTAGTCTGAGCAGAGTCGCTGCTATGTTCATGTTCCAGCCAGTGGCAAGAGTGGAAAAGCTAAGGTCCAGGAGAAGATGACGGCTCACGTTCCATTAGCCTGAATGTAAATGCATGGCCACACTACCCCAGGAGAGTCTGGAACATTATTTTCTGGCTAGATAGCCAGGTCTCCAAGAGAAAGGGAAAATCGATTTGCAGGAAGTGGAGGGGAAAGGAGTAGTCTGCCACGAGAGATTTTTGGTGCTTTGTTTTGATAATTTCTCAGGATTTGTAGAAAATTTACTATTTAATAGTTTTTATACCTTTATAGTTTAATATGATCTAAACCTTATAAGATTTAGAATATAGAAGACCACATACGATAATTACATGGTGCCTTTTTAAGAGGCTTCTAGTATAACTTGTACGTGTGGCAAATTCAACTCCCAAAATTAAGTTGTAAGACTGAAGATATTCAGGCACCAAAGTAAAAATGTGACTCACGCTCTGTTGATGTGTTTAACAGGATAAAATCTGTCATCCTCATAGTATTTTTCTGACTGTTCCTCGACAGCAGTTTTCAGTATGCAAGATGGGCATTTCTGAAGAGAGTATAAAGATTGTAAAATCGTGTCCCAGCTTATGAGTTGTAGACCACCCAGACGAAAGCACGAATTCTATATACATTATGATTATTTAAATTACTTTTGTACAAATGATCTATGTCAGAATCACAGCTTAAGAGTCTGCTGAGTCTTTACTCAGAATATATCCATTTTGTGATAGCGGCAAAAAAGAACCCCATACGAGATATGTTCAAAATATCAGGACAGAGAATACTTTTGAAGTTCTGTACTATTTTATGTAATAGATAAAGAATGCTATTTTAAGGATTCCCTGCTAAATTTTAGTTTTAATGATGATACCTTTTAATGTGTGAGTAAACATTTTTAATAAATGAGTATGTTTTACAAAGTTCAATACAATAAGTATTTATTGAATGCCTGTTCAAATGCAAGATACTGCATGGTTTTAACATCTTTTGATTTAATGCTTTTGTTACATGGACTTGATTTTCTAAGGGTAGCTGATTAAAAGGAACTATCTGCTCAATTTTCTTTACTGGGCCTATGTATATAAAATAAAGTAAAACTACTGCAGTCCACTGTACTGTACATCAACAGAGTAAAGAGACAAATGAACATTATTATGAATAAACGTTACGCAGAAAATGATTGTTCCGATGGTCTTACCTCCCTGGGCACCAGAGTGAGTTCTATAACTTAAGGGAGCATGTAAGATTAATGGCATACGGCCAGACTGTATATTATTTATATACCAATCTCTAACTCGCATAAAAACCTCAAAGGCAGAAGGAATCTAAAATTACACGGGAAAAAGGGAAAAGAATGTGAATCCAAGAAAAAATACTCTCCGCATATATTTTACTTGTCAGGCATAAAGTTAGTTGTCAGGTTTCCCCAGTGAGTCTTCCAATCTGCTTTAATTATAATCTGAGGATGGAGACCCAACAGCAGTGTCAACTGAGAACTGATTGGATGGGTGGTAGGGAGTGGGGACCGAAGAATAGATGAGGTGTTTGGTGAGAGAGAAGCCCACCAACCGACCTTGGCAAGGAATGACCGAAGAACTTAGAAGTGACCCCGGCAGGAAGAGCACAGCAAAAGAGGGTTCTGAAGCCATTTCGTGAAAGGACCGTGTCACCCTTCTTCTACATCTGGAAGCACCTCTCTATTCACTTCATGCAGATTATTTTGATTTTATTTCCTGTGACAGTTTCTTCATTTGCAGAAGTGTGGGGTGCCTTCATTTTTTCCCTAAGATCCCTAACAAGAAAGATTACAAAAAATAAAAGCATAATGATTCTTAAAGGGCTAAGCCGCCGTTGTTTTGAAAATCCACTTACCGAGAATACCCTATTCGTAAATCAGGTAGACTGTACTTAGCACAGGTGTTATATCTACACGGTTATCAACTGTGTTTCTGGTAAAAAGAGGTTTCCGTTTGAGATTGGTGTAACATTTGTATTTGCACTGTTGATATGTTAGTTCCAATTAATAGAAAATTGGATAGCAAACCAAGAAAAAAGGGGCGAAATAACAGCTTGAGTCTCTGACTCAGTGAGCCAGAAGCGTGTGTTTTGAGGTGAAGGTGAGGTGGAGATAGAGTAAGGAGATAGTGGAGTGATGGACTGGCTCAGAAGTAAAACAGGACACAGGGAGCACCTTAAGAACCACCAAATTACATTTCCACCCGTTTGCAGACTATTGTTTAGACGTCAGTTTATTTCCAGGAGATAATTTTTGTATACTAGAAGAATTAAAAAGTCAGCAAAGACCTATCATTGCTTTATCCATTATTTATTGAGGAGGAAATGAAGGAGGACGATGGACACAGAACTGCCTGACTGTTCTGAGAGTTCTCTGAAGTGTTGTGGTTTTATACGGCCTGAAAATGCAGATGAAGGTTGGGACTTGCGTTTTCAACCTCGGACCTCTAGAATCAAAATCAGTATCTAAGCAGTTTCTTCCAGTTACTACCATGGAGTGACAGTGGAACGTTGTTTTTCTTCGACTGCTGAGGATAGATAAATAGATGAAGGTTGATAAATGTAAACAGATATCAAGGTATAATGAAGTCCAATCTTCTGAAGCCTATGTATGTTAAAATGCTACCTTGAAAAGAAGTTATTTTCCCAAACTTCTGTATCTTTGAAACAGAAAGTCTCCATTTCTTTGTCGTCCCAGCTGTTGCTTATCTCTGTGGACTAGTATTTTTCTGTGATCATTTTATCGAGAAAAGGGTGACTGAATTCACTGAATCTCAGGAAAAGTGGCTAACTCGTGCATTCTTTTATGCTCTCCTGTTTTAGCTTTTGATAAAACACGAGCACTTTGAGGTCTGTGGGTCAAGCGTCAGTGCTGTTCCCAGACAGCCATTTCCTCTTGTGGGCATCCCTTGGCATTTTGAGATGTGGTTACCAGCTGCAGATTAGTGTGTGGAAGGCAGAAAAAGACTGAGTCTGCGTATCTTACGGGTGGGGGAACGGGCCACTCCAGAACTGAGATCAAAGCAACCGTATCTTACTGTTTCTGTCACTTAGAGTTCCTGGGATAGTTGTGTTGTTGAGTATTCGCTTCCCATTCTTTGTTTCTCAGAACCTTTTGGATTGAACTTGAATAATTATTCAAGACTCCTTACCATGAAATTCTGGCATTATGCATTTAAAAATGCAAAACTATTAAATACTAATATGCTGTGACTCAGATCTTTGAAAGAAAAAGTTCTTTGTTTGTGGCTTGGAACCTGCCGTTCTGTTTTATTATTGCAGAAGTTCCCAGCAGGCACATTCACCCCAATTTAATTATTAAGCCATAAACATATCTTTGAAAATTCTCCCTTATCCTGAATGCCCAGAAATCATTTAGAATTGCTTTTTCAATCATCATATGTGGCGAATCAGACTTCAACACAGAGTATGTTTTTTTAAGTGTTTTTGGAAAGTGAAAAATCACTGGATTGATAATAGTGTTAGGATGCATGGTACATAAAATAGACAAATGTAGGGACTAATGGATAAATGTACTGAGGTATTGGGTAACCATTATTTTATGTATGTATATATATATATATATATATATATATATATATAGAAGCTTAATGAAGGCAGCGTCCTCATCTGTTCTGCTCATCATTTTGTCCCCAGAATACAGCGTGGTGCTGGGCACTTCTCTGGGGACTCAGTAACAATGTACTGAATAAGCACAAGTGTGAAAGAATGCATCGTGTCTCATTTACACCCCGCATAGCCACATACGTACATGTCTTAGTGCTGACAGTGGAAGACGTTGAAGACTTTTACTTGGCATTAAACGTACCCATGCAAATACACAGACATATGTATGCATTTGTATTCAATTACAGACTTGCTGTTTTGGTGATTTTGCCTGAAGGAGACCAATTTTCACAGTGATTCATATTTTCTGTGAAAGTATAACTGGTTAAATGTGATCCTAAGTCTCAAGAGTTTTTAGATGACTGAAAAAAGTCCATTATTTTTCTCCTTTGCTTAGGGTTATTGAGAATATGAAAATAGGAGACATAAGTCTTGATTATTGGTAGAGGATAGACATGGACTATAGAATAGCCAAAAACTCTCTTAAAAATATCCTATGTATAGTTTCTACAGGAATTTTAAGGAAATGGCCTGATGAAAGTGAAGCTCTCCAAATGTCATGACATTTACAAGATTATTGGAACTACTGAATATTTGTTAAGTATTAAAACGTTCTCTACTCTCAATCTTCTTTGAAAGAAGATCAATTGACTTAATAAAGATGCAATTAACACGTCTGGGTAACATATGCTAATATGCCCACATATAGAATCTACATGAAAATACAAAAAGCAGGGTAAACAAGAAAACATTGTTTAAAAATAAAGAAAGAAATATGCATTTCCCCTACTGTTTTCACCACAATACTTTACCTCTAAAGCGTTTGAATAGTTTCACTAACTGCCAAATTTGTTATTATGAAAGATTGATCTTTAATTCAAAAATTACATTAGAACAGGTTCTCAATGAAGTACATTAATTTTTGCCCCTCCGCCCAATTATTGTTAAACTTGAAGTAGAGTTACAAGAAAAAAATTTGGTAACTGAGACATTCAGTACAAGTAGATAGTACTTGACATCACTTATATAACCTAATGCCTGTAAAACTTGAGGACTGTTCTCTCCCAAACAATTCAAATGTCAAGAAAGTAGCTACAAACTAATCACTTTTCCTCAGTCAGAATTGGGAAAAGTGGGTTTTTTTCCAAAAAAAAAAAAAAAAAATTGTGTACTACTTAACATACAGACACATAAATAAAACTGGGGAAATCTGAAAAAAAAAATACGAAACTTACTACAATCCTGACATCAGTACTGGACTAAATCTTCATTTATTATTGTCTTATAAATATGTTAAAGTGGAAAACCTCTAGGTTCAGGTACAATAAAATATTTCAGCATTAAACTGAATAATAAAATGCCAAAGGTAAAAGAATGGTAACCCACCCAGCTTAGGGGAAACAATCTAAATAAGTAGACTTTGCAGAATATTCTGTCTTGTTCCCCAAACCTACACATTCTGAGACACTAGACTTGGTTTGTCTTTCTGTGGCATTACTAGATTGAATTAGTATCTGTAAAGTTTTCTGTATTAAATCTCATTAACAGAAACATGAAAATCTCTAATCATTTCACAATTGCGAATCTCAATTATAAAATAGATTCAAAGTTGGTGTTTTCATCATTTCAAGGCTACTGGAAGTCCCAGGTTATACTGCTGATGATACCTGTGTATTTGAACCCAATGTTCCACTGTAATGTCTCTCTTTTTTCTCACAATATATTTAAAAAAGGAATTTTTATTCCTTCTAATATAATTTCTCAAAAAGAGTACAGGAGGTCAGACAGTAAATCCTACTCTTTCACACGTAATCACTAGTAAGACGACAACACAAAACTGGGTCATTTTATCTACAGCTTCATTATAGTTTGCCTTTGGATACAAGTCCCACGAGTATAGAAAATGTGGCAAATTAATATATGCTAGTGTGACTGATTTCACTGAAGGAATTAGCTAAATGTTCAAAAGAATTTACTGGTCCATCTGGTAAAAACTATTCTGAGTAAGTACATTCTAAGTCTTTGTTTTCTGAGCCACATAGCTTCATGTGAGCATATACACTCAAATACCATTTAAGAAACAATAATACCAATCCCAGCTATGCTACCCTTAGATAGTGAATAAATTAAAATTTAAATTGAAACAGATTGAGGCTCTGAGATGTCACTACAAGTGCTCACTTTTTTTTTTTTTTATCAGCCCCCAGTTCATCAAATTGATAAACGTCAGTGACCCCTGCCAGATTGCCAGGACCTAGGGGAGGCTTACCAAAACCTTAGGAGAAGAAACAAGGTCGTAGACTTCCTTGCGCTACAGCTGTCATCATGGAAGCATGTAGCTAGGAACAGAGAATCACTTTCTGAGGAGATGAGAGTCTTGGGTTAAGGCACGGGTCTGGTAGCATCATAAACAGAATCTTTGAGAACTGATGCAATTTCCTATAGTACAGGCAGGGCAGAAGATGAACCCAGGTCTCCCACCAGTTGCCGTTCTCCAAACACAGACCAGGATTTCTCCCTTGGGATGCCATGGCAACACTGCAATCAATTTCAGAGCAAATCACAAAGGGTATAATATATCGGATACATTGTTCCAGCTGTAATTCCAGCTGGCCGCCTACTGTAGCTGACTCAAAAGGTCTCATTAAGTTGAGAAAATGTTGTATAAAATAACAAGGAAATTTTCATTCAGGAAAAGACTTAACTTTTACTCCAAATCCTAAAGTTAGGTTCTTTTGCAGCTGCAAATTAAGCAGTGAGAAAATTTGTATATTTGACTAAAAGCCCCCAAATTTACTGCCTGCTCTGAAGCCTATTCTTTCTGTCACATTCTTAATTGAGAAACATGGCCCATAGGAACTGACAGGGAATGTATAGCAATGAGCCTGGTCACTGTCACTGGGAGCAGCCTTCAGATTCCCAGACTTCTTCAGGGAAAAAAAAAAAAGGCTGGCAACCCATGGAAAGGCACATCCTGATGTTTTCCTCCTTTGAAAACAACTGCACTAAATATCTGATCATTTCACCATGTTCTGCCCTCAGTCTATCATAAACATAATTTAAACATTGGAAAACAAAGAGATTCCTGTGGCAAACAAATTTCACACAATCATAAAACATAAAACTGTAGGTATGAATATTACCATTTAGACATCCTTGAGTATAGGGTGCTCAGGAGGTCATTGGACGTTGTAATATACCCTGGCTTAAATGCAAATAAAAAGACGCATTGAAGGACACAAAATAGGTATTCAAAGGCAGGATGTTCGTATTACATAAATTTATCAGGCACACACGATTGGTGTAACCAGCACAATTACCACATTGTATCTGGGGAGTACTACTGAATGCATTGTGCAATAACCATTATACAGTACAATACATGAGGCAAAATATCTGGGAAAACATGTGAGGGAAAGAGTGGAGAAAGGACTGTAAAATATCTCTATGGACATTAGCATAGATGATGGGTGACAACCTTCCAACTTTATTCTTCTGACAAAGTGTCTATATAGTAATGTTTTCATCGTACACTATCATTTAGAAACATACGGCACAAACCACATACCTGTAAAATCTATAGTTTCTTTTGTCAGCTTTGCGGCTGTTATTCAGTGCATGTCAAGTATGCTACCTGGGGGGTAAATTTATAGGCTATACAGTGACTGGATTTCCTAGACACCTTCCCTTAGAAAAACAAAATGAAATATCATAGCAACAAGGACCCTGGAACAGAGCTAGTCTTGCTCTCCGAAGCATCTGTCCATGCTGCTAGTCCGGCTGTCAGAAACACCCTTGTAATCACCATGTTGTTTATTTTGTGCTCACTGTGCTTGGGTTTATATGTCCCCCTTGCCTGTAACTTTTCCGAAAAGAGAAATTTTGCATTGCTACTGTTTTCAGTGCTGATTTTTCTGAAAGTTTAGGTTTGGTCCTTTATTCATTATTTCTACAACTTATTGCAGTGTTCCTATTGTTCAGTATTTTTTCTTCCTTTTGTTTTCACTATTTCCTTTTTCCTTGACATTGGCAGACGCGTTTGTGTTTGTTCTCCTAAGCATGCATCCCGACCCCCCCCTTAATTATGGAGGGGGAGGGGTTAATAGCTATTAGTAGATATATTTCCCTTCTAGAATCTGAACTGGCTTTTAAAATTTGTTTCCCTCCCTTAATTTATAAATATTTTAATCAATAATGTATCTATTATTTCCCAAGTGAGCCCTAAGGAGTGTGTTTGATGGCCTCACACAAGCCATTCCAGTAGAACAACCTCTCAAGCAGCTGACACCAATGAGCCTAGCTAAGTTTTTACCTCTCTTGAGTCCCTGTGTTTTTAGGTTAGCCAGCAACAGCACACTCACTCCATCACTGAACCCATGAAACTGATGTGTTGTGCAAGTTCCCTCGCTCCCTTTTGCTGAACTTGCATTGTGTTGCCCATTGCATATTCAGTCAGAAGCTAGCCTGGAACAAAAAGTCAGCCATCAGAGAAAAATACTGTCTGTCCTCAACGTTGTAATTGCACTTCATCAGCATCAGCTCTGCATCAATAATTAGACAAGGGTCCAGTAATTGTGTTGGCAATGAAACAACGTAGTCAAAGCTTCAGTTATTTACAGGAGGTGATAGTCCAAGGACTGAAGCCGGTGTTGGAGATTGACGCTCCCCACTTACTTATAACATCACAGATGATTGAAAACAGGTGCCCTTTGTATGGTTTGCAATATTCTTTTCCAGTTGTGGCCTCACAGACTAACTAAAGAACTATACTTGCTTTCATAGATGACATACTTGCTTTTAAAAATCTAATTAAAACTTTCTTTTTGGTCCTTAGGTAGAAAGATGGCTCTGCTGAGATAAGCTCTTAATTAATGCACTGAGAGCTTACGAGTCCCACCTCTCAACAGGAATGATTGACGTCCAAGGATACATAAATTACACTAATTGAGCCCTGCCTCTACACAGGCTTCCTACAGCCAACTCATCAGAGAAGCTAGGTGAGTAGACCAGCAGAAAAAGTTATTGAAATATGTTCTTTGCTTTCCCAAAGTGTGAAAGAGAAACTTTCCAGACTGTTGCACATTTATTATCACAGAAGTCAGGTCTTTTCTTCAGTTTTAAGATGTAGGTTTTGTATTATAGTTGTTTTTTTTTTAATTAAAAAAGTAGCATTTTAACATAGCCATTGAAATTTAAATAACCACCTCTCTTCGCAATTTTCAAGCCGCAAAACTTACAAGCCAATTATAGTATGCAAAAATCACTTGGCATCATTTGTTGGTATTAAATTGCGTTGCATAGCAACCAGCACATATGCTACGGAGGGATTGTTTGAAATCAAATCCAATCCTAGTCCTTGAGTTTAGTTTTCGGAAATGTACCTAACTGTAAACACACCTAAAGACCATACTGAAATATTTCTTTTATGTTTATTTCATTCTGAAAGAAATTTAGAGGTATTCTGAGGGTCTCACTTTCACAATATCTAAAAACCATTTGATATAATCTAGGTGGTTTAATGGTCTAAAATAAAATTCAAGCACAGGGCTGTTTGCTAAAATTGAAGATGATTACACCATATTAGATGTCTTCATTTATATCTGAAAGTTTTATTCACAGATTTTTAACTCTTTTAAAAATTGTGAAAAAACAGTGTTTCAACTTTTGTCAAGGATATATGAATAATATGGGATATTAAATTATTTACTTAAAATATATCATTAAAATATATGTATTATTCAGACAAAATACAAATAGAGCTTGAGTTTTACTTTGTAAAATTTTAAAAGGTGAGAGTAAAGGGATGAAGACCACAAAGAAAACTAGATTGAGAAATGTTTAAGCCTAATGGTTATATGTCAAAATGAATAGAAGTGGAAAAGCAAACAGTGAGAACAAAAGGAAAAAAATTCCAAACAATAGAACCACTGCAGTAAGTTTTAGAAGTAATAAGTAAAATACAGAGCCCAAACATTCCAAAAAATCAGTACTGGCCGAAATAGAGAAGAAAGTGATAGAGGGAAACAGGGTTAGATTCAGAAGTATTTAGGGAACTACCGTGTCTTAGCAGCAAAAATCAAAAAGAATTCTTTTAGGACTTTGGATTCCTGAAAATTCAGGAGAACGTGTTGCTCTCACACTTCTTCTCTTTCCGCTGCAGTGCACTTTGCTGTGCCTACTGTTTCAAATTGTGAAAAATATGACGCGCCACTTAAAAAGAAAATCGTAAGATGGCTACATTTCTATCAAAATGGCTTTATTATTATCTGTGAGAAAACCTGAAGTGGAGAAAAATTGAGGGAGATCAGAAAATCTTGAGCTGATCATCTCGTAAAAAATATAAAATGCTTTTAGCATCAAGACTAGCTCGCTAGGACTGAAATGGAATAAAAATGGAATAGCTCCTTTACTTAGATCCTTTTATTATTGGGTGGCTAGCAGGACCCAAATACAGTGTATCAAGGCCATGGAAATATAAGTAATAGAGCATTAGCTATTAAAAAAAATTATTTAGGTGGAAGGAGCAGGAAACATGGCCCTCAAAAATCCTAAGTGTTTATTTTGATTTTCTGTTATTATGTGTTCAGACCACATTCCTTCATCACCTATTATGTACTGAGCAAGGTTTGCTAGTTGAAGTGGCTTTGTATGAAATTATGCATGGAATGACCTACATCTCTTCATATCTCCTGAGAGTTTATATCTTTAATAATGATGAAAAGGCAGTATCACTGTGTGCTTCGTTAGTCTCATACCCATAGAAATATTTATTAGTAGAAAGAGTAACCATATGTTCATAAATTGGCAGAAAATTCTACTTGAATTCACATATTTTTAATGCAGTTAACAAAAACTCAACATTCTTTCATCGTACTGTGTGGAACATACCTTTGGATTCAGATTGCTCAAAGGTACCTGAATTAGTATCAGCTTTTGTCTTCATATATGTTGGGTAATCAAAGTGCTGGTGCCTGACAGAAAGTCATAAGTTATTATGAGATGGAGCCCAGTCAGCACTGAGATGTCCGGGGCCACGCTGCCTGGAATGGAGCCATTAACATAAGAGCCTATCACTCACGCTAATCAAATCAGTTCTTACTCTGTTCTGTTTCTGAACATGGACCATCAGATCCACGATTCCAATTCCTACATCTCATCACAAGCATACTGTTACTAGCCAGTACATGAATGAACACAGCAAAAGACATGCTGGTCACCCTCTACCATTGCAGTGTCCAAAAATCCTCGGTAAATGTTTCTCTGGTCTTTGAAACAGATCACTTATATACGTACTGCTTCAGTCACTTGCTTCAATCACCTGAAAGGTTTCTTATACTATGTCTTCATTTGGAATTTATATAACTCTTTAGATGCGGGACTATTCAGTTAGCTGGGCAATTCATTATTCTACTGTTTGATCTCTGGGTTAATTTCTTGTAACTTTAATAACAATTTTAAAGATCTTGAAGATTTATTAATAAAATTTGTTACCTTTTTTTTAAAAAAACAGGAGCATGTTGAAAAAACCAACAAATATCCTATAACATCCTGTTAATATCCATGCTAATATCATTTTTGTTAAAATTTTAAATAACAAAAACTAATGATGTACATGATTAGGGAAAAAAAGTACATTTAAAAAATTATTTCCCCTCAAATAATTACTAGTTATAATTTTTCTTCCACAGAAATTCATATCCCTTTAAATATCTACCTATCATTTATGCATTCACTCAACAAATAGTTATTCAGAGTTTCTTACATATCAAGCACTATTTTTGGTGCTAGGGTGTAACAGGAAGCAAAACAAATTTTTAAAAATTCTGGCCTTCATGGGTCTTACATTCTTGTGGGGAGAAACAGACTATAAACAGAATAAATAAGACTGTGTGTATGTGTGTGAGTGTGTGTGTGTGTGTGTGTGTGTGTGTGTGACAGACAGAGAGAGAGAGAGAAGTAATAGTATGGAAAAAGTAAAACAAGGAAGGATGACTTGAAGGTCTTATTGAGAAAGTGATAGTTAAGCAAAGACTTGAAGGAGGAGACAAGGAACCCAGTGGATAGTTGGGAAAGAGCTCCAGGCAGGAGAAACAGCACATGCAAAGGCTTTGAGGAAAGCCCTCCCTGGTGGAGGAAAGTAGTGCAAAGGAACTAAGAGAGCTGGGACGGGCAGGAGGGCGGAAGAGCATCGGAGAGCCACAGAGCTGGAGATACTAACAGGTTTTAGCTTCTAATCCATGTAACGTGGGAAGCTTTTAAAAGATTTTGTATTTTCGGGATGTGGAATATTGGATGGTTTTGAACAGAGAGATAAGGTGATCCTGATGTATGTTTTAAAAGGACATCCCCAGTTGCTATGTTGATACTAGACTAAGTAGGAGAAAGGACAGAAACAGGGACAGTAGTTAGAAGACTGTTGTAATCATCCAGGCAAGAGATGACGGTGGCTGGAGCCAGGAAGGTAGAGGGAGCAGTGGCAATATGTGGTTTCCATTCCAAGTATCTGAAGCTGGTACTGACAGAATTTGTGATGGATTGGGTCTGAGATGTGAGGTCAACTACAGCAACAGTCCGTGGTTTAGGTCTTGGTTAGAGATAGGAATTCTCAGCATATAGATGGTATTTAAAGCCACGTAACGGGGTGAAATCACTAGAGGAGCCGTTGTGGGTAGAGAAGAAAAGAGGACCCAGGGCTGAGGCACAAGCGCCCCAATGTCGAGAAGCCAGGAGTCTGAGGCTTTTACCCAATGAAGAGGGGGGAGCGGAAAAGGGTGGTTTCCTGGAAACCATGTGGAAGCCATTTGCAAATGTCGTACTTATGTCGAGGAACCTGAAGATTGGATTGGATTCGCAATGTTAGGTCAGTTGTGGTGTGGTGGGAGAGAAAATCTAATTGACATTGGCTCAAGAGAACGAGAAGAGAAAAATTAGAAGTAATCTGTACAGATCACTCTTTGAAGGAATCTTGCTATAAATAGAGAAAAAAATTAGATGGTATCTATAGTTAGAAGTGGGGAGAAAGTTTTGTTTCCTTTGAGATAATAACAATAACAGTATGTTTTATATTTGGGAAGGGCAATTCAATCGATTGGGGGGGGGGGATTGCTGATGCAAGATCCACTGGAGTTCTTTGTATGTAGGTGAGAGAGCAACAGGCTTCAGGCAAGTGTGGAGGGAGATCCAGCGAAGAGAAGTTGGCATCAACAAGTGCAAACGCAGAAAGGTGGGCAGATGAGGAGAGACCTTATGGAAGATCTCTTCTAGCTTCTCCACTTGTCTTAATGCAATAGAAGCAAGGGCATAAGCTGACACTGAGGATGGTGGAGGTTTGAAGGTGGAGGAGAGCGTATGAAATCGTGATGGAAGGGAACGTGAGTAGACTGAGAAAATAACCTGAGAAACCAGAAGCACGAAGGTGCCATGGAGGTTAGTGGTCAGGAATTTAGGATAAGACCAGTGCGTAAGGTTGCGTGGCTTTCATTCACCATATTCACTCACCATACTCAGTTGTGCAGGGGCAGGTACAGAGCAGGCAGAGTCGGTGGCACAGTGGTTGGAGTTTTGCCAAGGGAATATCAAGGAGCTCAAGCTGGGTGAATGAGTTGACGGCATACGCAAAGGGATGATTACAGCATAAGGTTGTGGAATTTAAACTGGGTACGAAATGAGGGGTGAGAGGCAGAGGAATGGCGTTAGGATCAAAAGATTGTAAACACCGTCGCAGAAGGAGTTCCAGGCCTTTAGGGAATCAGCTGGAATGAGGAGGGGGTCGGTGCTAAAGAATGGAGTGCTTAAAATTGAGATTTCAGTCATTTGTGATGGAAAAAAGTCAATATTGTGACCATGTAAAAGAGGTTAAAAAGAGTCCAAGAACTTTGGAGCTCAGGTCTAAGAGGCTAGTTTTGCTGTTGCAAGGATCAATGTGGATATCCAAATCACCTGGAATTTGACAGGAGTAATGTTAGAGTGAGAATGAACTCGGGTAAAAAATGTCCAAGGAATGCAGAAGAAGGCCTGGGGGTGATTGGTAAGGAGTAGCTTTAAAGTGTGATATAACCTAGTGACGCGCTAGTCCAAGATGGGGTATTTGAGCGGGGGAGTGAACAGCGGTCTGTAAGCAATAATAAGGAAGGATAGGAATGTTGTACTATTTGACTATTAATTCCCTATGTACAGCTATTTATCTACTTACCTTGTTCTACTTATTTATACCTATGCCTCTACTTATTTAGATGCCACTAAGTAAGAGCAGGGGTGGGTCTGGGTGGCTTCCCATCCTCAAGGCCAAGGGAGGGAACGGTCCAGAGAAGTACTCACAGGCTCGTGGGTCTCTGATGTGCTCCTCACTGCCTGGACAGTCCCGGGCACTAAGCTCACTGCCCAGCCCCTGTGCTACCAGGGTAGAGAAAAGCACATAGAGAAGGGATGACATGGTGGGGGACTGCCAGGTGGAGCTGAGGTCAAGCCATCCCTACTCAAAGCCCAAGAGGTTTAGAAGATGGAGACCGCATAAGCCTTTCCCTGCACACTGACGTATCTGCCCCCCTCTTCACCATCCTATCTATCTCCTTTGACCTAGGAGATAGATAGGATGATGATTGGCTAATATTTTTTTACTTATACAAAAGAAATATATATACCCATTGTCTTGCACATTGCTTTTTCCCCCTTAATTTTGATATATATTGGCTCACAGATATCTGCCTCATTCTTTTTAACAGCTGCTCCCTCGCGAACGTGCCAAAATTCAGTTAGTCAGAACGTTTCTCCATTGATAGACTCTTCAGTTATTTCCAATTTTTCACTATTAGCAACAATGCTGTAACATATCTCTGTATATATTTATATTTGAGAAATCTTCGCTACTATATTCACAAAGTAAATTAGCATTAGTGGGTCACAGGGCATGAGAATTTATTTAAAATTTGCATATATTATATAGGGTTGGCCAAAAAGTTCGTTCAAGTTTTTCTATAACATCTTACGGGAGATATATATATCTATCTCTTAATCGCCTTCTAGTAAGATTAGACACATTTTAGTTCTGTCAACAGTGGATGAGAGGAGCTACTTTCCTTACCGTCCTCATCTTCACCAACATCAGTTATCATAGTTCTTTGTATTTGCCTTTGGACTAAAAGCGATTCTATTTTCATGTGTTTCTTGGGTATTAGAAATTTTCTCTTCCTATATATGGTCTTTCCTAGTTTTTTTGTCCTTTATAAAATTAAACTTAATTTTGAGACCACCGTAGGTTCACATGCAGTTATAAAAATAATACTGAGAGATCCCCTATACCTTTTGCACAGTTTCCCCCAAAGGTAACATCTTTCAAGATTTGCAGTGCGATATCACAACATTGATATAATATTGCATACATGAAACTTAGATAATGTTATAAACTAATGCTACTTCCATTTTAAACAAGAATATAGCTTTTTCTGTTGTGGTAATCATCTTTCTTGTGTTTGATTGGAATATTTTTTAAATTAGGAACATTATTTTTTCAAGCATATTAAATATGTTTTCTCTGAGATTTTCATTTGCATTTTGATTTTAGTTATACTATTCTTGGCTATTTTTTTCAATCTCTTCTTTATGTCTTCTGGATTTTGCATCCTGTGTAAAAACATCTTGTCAGCTTATAGATGAATTTACCTTCTAGAATTTATATGGTTCCATTTTTCATATTTAAATTTTGACCCATTTGAGATTTATTTGCTGTAAAGAATTAGATAGGGGTCCAGCTTTATTTATTTTTTCTTCAAATAGTTAACCAAATGTTTCTATCCCTTTTATTTCAAATACTAATGTCATCTAAATTTCTACATGCATTTGTGTTTATTTCCAGATTTGCATTGATCTTTCTTATCATATCTTCTCCAGTACCAAACTCTTTTAATTATTGTACCATTTGGGATATATTTTATGACATAGGACATCACCAGATGATGCTCATTGCTCCTCCCCAGGGATTCTTCTAGCAATTTTTGAATACTTATCCTTTAACCTAAACATTTTAGTATCACTTTATCAAGGTAAAAAAAATCCTGTTGACTTTTAAATTTCTATTGAATTACTGTCAGATTCATAGATTTGAGGAAAATCCATACCTTTGCACTAGATGATATTCTTATTCACATGATTACTGCTTTTGTCATTTTCTTACTCTCCTCTGAGTTCTTCAGTAGAGTTTTAAGGTTTTCTTGTACAGACCCTACGCATTTATATATTTTACAAGTACAAGCACATAGGCATCACCCCTAGTGTTTGCTTGATCAATTATAGAAGAAAAGGGAATTCCCTGGCAATCCAGTGGTTAGGGCTCTGCGCTTCCACTGCAGGGGGTACGGGTTCAATCGCTGGTCAGAGAACTAAGATCCCGCATGCCATGCAGCACGGCCAAAAAAAAAGAAGAACAGAGAAAAGAAACTGTTACACTCAGAGGCCATCAAACCCATTCGTTAATTTGCTTGATAGATATTGGGCTGCTATTTCAATATTTAAATTACTAATTTGTAACATCTAATACTTTGCCCATGTTTTTGTTAGTGGCAATTTGCACAAGAGCCAGAAGGTAAGTAAAGAACCAGGTTTTTCATGTTTTCAGAGGTAGGTGTACCTGAAGTAAGCACCCTCATTTCATAAAAAGAGTGCGCGGTAAAAATAAAATATGCTGGGCTGGATAATCATCTGTAATGTTAACAGTCCAATTGCTTGTCATGTAGAGGAAGGTTGTGCTTTAATTAAGCAATAAGACATGACAGGGTGTGAATTATGGAGTAATCATTCTTGTCTACTGTATTGTTAGACAAGAGGCCAGGGGCCAGATGTCATTGCGTACACCGCCCATAAATTATTACACTGTAATTTAAATCTAGAACATTATAGCATAATTCTAAAATATTTTTCAAATAACTTTGCAGAACGAGAAATGTAGGTTGAATATATTTATTAAATTCTGTGTTAGAGGATCTCTACTATAATGCTGTAAGATCAAGAGGCTAAAGAAAAGCATTTATTTGGGGGGGAAATATAGCAGGAAAATAGAGTAAAGTTGGCATCATCGTGGATTACTCTCTAAACAGTATTAATATAGAGGAGATTCCTAGGAAGATGATACACTGACTTTCCCCCCTATGATTAGGGGAAAATGGTTGGAGCTAAGTTTTGAGAAATTTTAAGAGAAGTCCTTTTTTTTTTTTTTTTTTTAACATCTTTACAGGAGTATAATTGCTTTACAATGGTGTGTTACTTTCTGCTTTATAACAAAGTGAATCAGTTATACATATACATATGTTCCCATATCTCTTCCCTAAGAGGGGTCCTTTTAGGCTTTATTTTTTCCTTACAAAGCAATGCTAACTAACAAATAACTCTACCACAAACCTTCCAGAAAAACATGCATCTCCCTGAAAGAACTTGGCAAAGGGTGGAACAATTTTACAGAATTTTGGGTCCTTTTAAAATCAGTGTGATTTGTAATCCTAACGCTTTCCCCCATAACATACCATTTTGAAAGTCCTCTTTTGTAAAGACATTAAAACCGATCTCTTATCACAAGAAAACACATTGTTTGAAATACTGCTTTTTTTAAAAGAGGAAAACTCATTTT
Organism: Orcinus orca; assembly: GCF_937001465.1. NCBI lineage: Eukaryota > Metazoa > Chordata > Mammalia > Artiodactyla > Delphinidae > Orcinus > Orcinus orca. The sequence goes on from NC_064579.1 coordinate 34,168,446, forward strand.
TGCCCATTCAAAAGAGAAATGTTTGAGGGAGAGTATGTCATTGTAATAAGGAGAAACTCTACTTGCTTTTCATCTGCAGAGCACTCTGTCTAGCAGTGTTTCAAAAGACGATTTCTTTTTAAAGTTATTATAGTTTTGTGCTTTCATTGCCAATATTGTATACTTTTTAAGATGGCTGTGGTGTTGACAAGTTCGACTTCTTTTGTGAATATCGCAAGATAAAAGTCATATATTTCAACCTCAGACCATTAATTTTGTCTCAGGTTCTCCTTAAAATTAATGTGTTTTATCACCAAATTTGACCTCTTTCTAGAAGTGTGATAACCAGAGAGAACTTAATATATAGATCAAGTATAAAATATTTTTAAAGGGCCTCTAGAAACACCCACCTGCCCAAAATACGCCTCTTAATGTCTTCTCATAAGACCATTAATTATTTACACCTCTAGGTTAGTGTTTTGGTCTTGAATAGTCCCTTATTAAAATCAAGTCTCTCCCACGTCAATGACACAGAACCCAGTTATCAGGTATTCATCCATTAGTCTGTCTGTTTGCCAAAGTAGTAGATTTAGGTTATGGACTTGCTTCGATCTGTAACAGAAAACAGAGAGGAAATGAGACACAAAAAAGAAGTGTTTTAATGGATGTGAGAAGAGAAAGTTTCCAGCCCTGAAACTTGAGCTAGGTGTTACTGTGACAGGTCCTTAGCTCCTGGAAGGTGGCTTGAAGACACACAGATTTCATGGTCATGGGGTAGAAGAACCCAAAGAAAAGGGAGGATGATGAGTGCTGTATGCAAGAAGCGACCATGTCTTATATGGTGCCTAATATGTGTCTTAAATGATGAAAAAGGTAGGGAAAGCCAAAGAAAATGTATCTTTAGTACTTAATGGTTTTACCCATTCTGTCACTTGTATTAGGTCCATGGGTCTATCACAACAATTAAATAAAACCATTTTTAGCACTTTTTTCTTGTTTCTGTTCAGCTGAATTAGGCAGGATTGACTTTTCTACCCAGTGGCTCCAATGGATCCTTTGCTGGAGGATTTTACTCCAAAGTTCTTAGTATGGGAGACTCCAGCTGTCTCTAACTTCTTCTCCAAGGTTTATTGTGTCAGTTTTGGACAACCCAGACGATGGGTAATTTTTAGAAAGTGTAACAGAAACTCGTAGAATTATTCTTAGAGGACCATGATATGACATTCTCCTATTAGCTTGGAACAAGGGTCCAGATGTGATGAGGCTAAATGAAAAACAGCTGTGCATTTTTAGAAAAGGATTATCAGTTTCTTTGTTTTAATTTTTATACTAGGACATCCTTGATTTAATCTCTGTCTACTTGAGTAGAATATTGAGTCAGAATATTATTTTTAAATACGGAATTTAATCATCACAAAGTTCTTCTAAAAAAACCCTGCCATTTCCCAGTCTGTGACCCAGGACTCTTATATTTCTTCCACTGCCCTCGTTATGAACTTCCTTTCCGCTCCAGAACCCATTACACGTTCTCAGAAGTGCAACCGCAGGAGTAAGCTCTGGAGTAACAGTCATGAGAACCAGGCTTATCACACCCAAGACCAGCAGTCAGTTCTGCAGAAAGACCCCAGGATCATAGCCGTGGAGCAGGAACCTGCTTTTCCCTTCACCACGTTTAGTTTCCTTCCATTACATTCAACTGTCTGTGTGTTGGAGTGGGGTTGAGGGTTTTGATGGAGTACTTCTGTCATGATCTTTTGGGGGAAAAAATGCTGACCTGTAAATAAAGCACAGGTAGGAAAGAAGACCCAGAGCTCGTATCATGACATTTCTGCACGTGCATGAGCCTGTCTCTTTAGGTGTATCTATGTGTTTTTTGTAATCCATCAGCTTGACTCCTGTCTCATTCCTAACACCCTTTTCCTGCTTTTTGTTTCCATTTTCTTCACCAAAGTTGCTATTTTTAAGGTCTTTGGCTTAAAAGCAGCAGCCTGGACTCCTATTCCTCATTTAGGCAGTTGGTTTTGATATTTAGACAGTTGGTTTTGATATTCCCAACCTCGGGCTGTACCCAAGTATGATTCACTCCACTGTAGCAGCTCAGCAGACATGAGTCCTCATTTCTGACAAGGTCATTCATCATAGAAGCTGTTGAATTCCTTGTTACTACATTTGGATTAAAAGTGGAATGTAGGTACCAATCAAGACCAAAATAGAGAAAATAATACTTATTATCTCAAGCCACAGTGGTATCATTTTATTATTTGGCGTGAAAATGATGAACACCACACCCCAATTTTATTTTCTCAAACCCCTGCTGCATAGACAGCCCAGAACAGAGAGTAAAATTAAGAAAAAATAAAGTCAACAGTTGCTAGAAATCTCTTTTTGCTTCCAAAATATATTTTTAAAAATTGTATCTTTTAAAAACTCATAGCAAGTAATATATAACCAAGAAAAAAAGAGTACTGAAAAAAATTAAGAAACCGAAAAATAGCTCAGTGGCAAAGTAACAACTGACAAGACTTATTCCATCTGCTGGAAAGAGTTTAAAGCCTTTACCTGCTGCCACTCACACAACAGAGGTTGAGAGTTCAGAGCTGAAAACTAACAGCTGACGTGGAAGTGCGTGGTCATGCTTCATCCGTAAGTGCATTTCCATGCTTATCAAATGTTATACTATTTGTCTGAAGGAAATAAGAGTCCCCAAGTTTTGAAGCGTAAGAAAGTAAGACACCAAAGACAAGAAGGGACTGAAACGCTTGTGTACAACTAGCATTAGGACACCCGAAGGTGAATCACACGTGCAGTTGGTCCTCCACGAACTCTAGGTCAGGGGTTCTTCACACAGAAATACTTTGAAAGTGAGGAGAGGGGTTGGAACCGTCTCTAATCAGCGACACTATCAAAGCATAAAAGAGAAAAATATCTCCGCCAAGCAGGCGAGAGCAGAGGCGACCTCTGCCATGGAACCCTTCTCTCTTGGATCCCCCTCCCTGCTCTCCATAATTCAGAACAGGCAGGCAGCAGGCCGTACAGATGGGGACGCGCCAGCCAGGGTCCACGTGGAACGTTATCGATCTGGCCAGTTGTCTGGTTAACAGTCAGCTAGTTTTGGATAATACCCACAGTTGTTTTACAAAAATGAGAAAAAAGATGGATTTATCCTGCGTTCAGTGTATAAAAATGTATGTGCAGGTTGGTGCTTGGGCTGAAGCCATTTTTCTTACCTGCAAGACCGCCTGCCGATGACTCAGACTGACTTGCCGTGCAATCGGCAGCAATGAGCCACTGTTGAAATGATACCGTGGGTCATATGCGTGGCATATTCCACACTTTCAGGCCCCAGAAAGAAATGTTTTAGGCACTAGTTATTATTTTCATGGAGTTTTGTTTTTGACCTTGCACGAGCAGATGGCAGAGAGGTTTAGAGATGCCCTTGCATGTCATACCATCACGAGGGACCAGGGAGGTGCTGTGTTATGTACGTGATCATCAAAATGTTGGACTGGGGCTCCTCGGCCAGCAGGCAACACCAGGGAATGCTCTTCAGTTAACGGAATTTGGGGGTTAATGAGGCTTGATTCATTTATGCAGTGAAACGATGTGGGGAAAGGAAGTAACCATATAAAATTGACAAGCATATTCCTTGTAAAACATTTTTTATAGACGTAGTTATGTTGGCAGATGTTGAAGCTATCTTTGAAGCTATAAATCAGTTTACTAATCACGAATCTTCAAGTTAGCAACCAGACCAACAATCACAAGAGCATATTAGACACAAGCAAAGTTGAAGTTTATCTGTTCTAGTTTTAACAAAATACAAGGGATGACAATATGTTATTATTTATTGAATGCCTCCCACTCGCCTTTACTGGGTTCTGTATTCTCAGTGATTTGCGTATGTGTGTGTATATAGAGGTGCACACACACACACACGTATAAAATCATACAGTCTTGCTCTCCACTTGCTATCATATCAACACAATAGAGAGAAGACCCATGCAAAGTAACCCAGTTTTGTAAGAAAAGTACAAATAACAAGCTTGAGAAAGTTCAGTAGAGAGAGAACGTACTTGAGTGGAGAAATGAGAAAACGTTTCATGGATAAGAAAGATTGTGAAATCTACCATCAAAAGATGAATAACATTTCAAGTGATAAAGAAGGGAATGGCATTGCAAAAGGAAGTGGCCTTAACAAAGGAATAGCCATGGGAATTTATCAAAAGTTTAACAGTTACTAAGCCAGTCTCCCGTCTGGGTAGAACGCGAGGCTTGAGACTGGGAGACGGTTAGAGTAAAGCTGGAAAGGTAGGCAGAACCGGATTCTGCGGGACATGGGGGGCAGGCAAACATGATCACTGTCGTGATTTTCATTTCAAAGCCGGACAGCTGTAAGGGGTTGCTAATTGTCCTATAGCAACCCATGGCTGACATTTCTATCCCATGATTAGCCAAGAGCTTTAATTAATCTTACCTGCAGCCCCCAGAAAACTGAGATATTAATGTGGATGAGCCAAGGGGTTACGCTACCCTTGATGTTTTGTTACCTTTCCAAAGGCATTGTCAAGGTTGTGTGTTTTGTTAGATTTTAGAAAGTCAGCTCTCAGGTGCAAACCTGGGTGTCTTCTGGCTGCCAGTGAGCACGTCGCAGTTTCTCCTGCCTCAGATTTCAGGTGCAGCTCAGTGGCAGTTGTGTGGACAATTCTGTTGTTCATGTGCCAGTAAATTAGGGCAGTGATGTCCTTGGCCTTTCCCACATCCCAGACACCAGGTTTTGTTCGTGGCTTTTGATTTTGGTACTAATTAAAAGGAAGAAAAAAAACAGTTCCTAGTAATCTTATACCTAGTTCTTCACAGTTCAGTTATCTATATTCAGCTCATTACTTCTATTGTGACCTTTGTAAAGTTTTTGAAAGTATTAGTTTCATGAAGATTCTTTCCTTCTTTATAGCCTTCCTTATTTTTACTCAATAAAATATAAATAAAGGAATGATTTTCCCAGTATAACATGATTCTAGGAAGTGAACTCAGATTGTTCTCGTCATCAATCAATCATCTCATCGAATACTAAGGAGTTTTTCAGCCAATTAAGAATTTGAATGCACACCCTAAGCTGGATGGCTTGAATCTAAACATAAGACGTTGAAGCGGCCATGCAGAGATCAGACCAAATATTTATATTCATTATCAGTGTATGTGGCCAAAACCCAGCTACTTTTAACCCAAACGTGTGTTCCAAAAGGGATACTCCTCCTCGGCATGTGTGGCCGAGTGACGTCAACGCGTAAAACTGTGGCTTTAGCCTTTGCGATGCTGCTCTCTTGCCCCAGGATCCTCTGGGGACCATCGTGAAGCTAGACCACAGTGTCTGATAGCACGTGGTCCATTCGGGTTTGATACTAGGAGTGTTGACAAGACTGGCTGAATTTCTCTCCTTTGCGGTGGAGGAATATTGCCCCTGAGGGCAGGCTCTTATTTGCATGAGCGAAAAGCATACAGATCATCTCTGGTGTCTATCGCCCCACCAGCTGCAGTTGAGACCTTCCTTGGGAAATACATGATGACACACCACGTATCTAGCGACTCCTCAGTGAGTGCTTCTGTGCGAGAGGAGTTGGCCCTCGACCAAGGCAAGGAGCTCCTAGGAAAAGTGAGTCGATGGGTATAAAGCTCTCCCAAATGAAGGGAGGCTGGAAAAAGAAGTTGCTAATGTCTTTCCCCATATGCTTTCTCTAGTCAAAGAAATAACCCGTTCTTTTGGGACTTCCCTGGCAGTTCGGTGGTTAGGACTTAGCCTTCACATGCAGGGGGTGCGTGTTCGATCCCTGGTCGGGGAGCTAAGATCCCACATGCCTCGGGGCCAAAAAACCAAAACATTACAGCAGAAGCAATATTGTAACAAATTCAATAAAGACTATAAAAATGGTCCACATCCAAAATAAATACATAAATAACTAGTTCTCTTCTGCCCAGTTCTCCCGGTGAAACAAAAGACATCTTCCCTCTCTTCTTTCCAGCAGAACAAGTAAGGAGCAAAGCAGCTACCGCTTGAAGAGGGTGACGGAAAGCCAGCTGCAGTTTCATTGGGTTTGGTTCCTAATTGATACATTTCAGTATTATTTCTTTAGCAAATACATAAAATTCTCTGATGTTTTTTAATCAAAAGAATATAGCTCATCACTCTCTTTAAAAAACAAAAACAAAACAGTGGAAGCCTATGAAACAAGTGCTGTAGGAAGAGTCGAGTTGCATGCTGTGTGTTTCAAGGTGGCCTTGCTGGCAACAGGAGTAACAGGAATGATTAAACCCTGTCGGATGGCGTTAGGTTCGGAGCTTTCTTGCCTCATGACAGGCGGTGACAGTCGAGTGGCGCTGAAGCAGAACAAACGACAGTGGCAGTTTGCTGTGAGCAGTGCAGCTGTCAAAACCGCTGTACAAAAGCAAATGCTGGGGACAAGCAACCAGCAAAGTTTGCAACCTGACGACTCAAATGCTGATGGCCACGATGTCTTCACAGTGGACTCTGGGTTACGGTCCCCTCCTGGGGCTTTCCACTGTCACGCTCAGGGCTGCCAACTCTTCCCGTGCTCTGGGTGTTGTCAATTTCCATATCATACCGAAGCCTACCTTCTTTGCAAGATCACTAACCAGTCCTCGCATAACCCACGTGGAATGCTTACACTCACAGACTAACATGTAAGCCACGTGTATGGAGTTCATCGTGTTTCGTGTTTGGAGCAATCGTCTGACATCCAGAAAGACAAAGGCTGTCCGTGTGTGAAATCCAGTTCTGATTACTTGGCTGTAAGAATAGGTTACAGCACAGATGTAAACCTGCCATCACAAATAGGGTGAAAGACTTCACACCCAAAGGTGAAACAGTGAACTTAGCATTGTCACTAGTTTCTTGAAAAGTTGAAACAAAAATACTTTACACCCATGTGGCTTCACAGGTTTTTATTAGAAGCCACAATAGACACTTTTCACCAGCAGTAAATGAGAAACCTTTCAACATTGTAATAACGTGGGGAGAGTTTCTCAGCCACTGTCATCCTCTGGGAATTCTCCCGCTGAGTTTTCATAGGTTGGAGGGGTGAGAAAGTTGCCCACAGGGTCTCTATCACACAAACTCAATTTTTAGCATTGCGTCCTGTCATATTTTTCATGTTTGGGGGAGTCCAGCAGAAAAAGGTGTCATCCAGGTCTGCAATTTGCAGGGTGCTAGGCGTCTTACCTCTGATGAGGTCAGATTGTCCGGGTGTGATATAAACTAGGAATTCCTGGATCCGAACATCAATTTTTCTTTCTGCGAAACCTAATCTGACCCCATGTGTGTTTTACAAGCTGGCGCTCTCAGCACAAGAATGGTTAAGAGTAAGCCGAAGGCTTACCACTTACATCTAGTTAGTAAAAGTAATGATCATGAATTTTTAAAATTAATTTTTATTGGAGAACAGTTGATTTACAGTGTTGTGTTAGTTTCTGCTGTACAGCAAAGTTATACATATACATATATCCACTCTTTTTTAGATTCTTTTCCCATATAGGCCATTACAGAATATAAGGTAGAGTTCCCTGTGCTATACAGTAGGTCCTTATTAGTTATCTATTTGATACACAGTAGCGTGATATGTCAATCCCAATCTCCCAGTTCATCCCACCCCCCTTTCCACCTTGGTACCTCTTGAAGGAAAAAAACACCTCCATATACTTATGTACCTGGGATATATGTATACGTGTAGCTGATTCACTTTGTTATACAGCAGAAACTAACACAACAATGTAAGGCAATTATAATCCAACAAAGATGTGGAAAAAATAAAATAAAATCTATTTTGTCTGAGAAAAAAGAAAAAAAAAGATCTATGATTTAGAAGTTTCATCTTCCTTAACCTGCAGCTGAAGAGGCAAACAAAATCATTGCACGTTTACTGTTAGGAAGGAGAACTTATTTTTTAAGAGGGCAGGAAATTAGCTGGTGCTGGAAGCGTCTGTTTTCTTGCCTTCATGACTGCCAACTCCTCTGTTTGCTGTGATCTATGATTTGCAAGCTACTATTATTATTTATGTGTTCTACAATTACGACCAGTGACACCTCCCCTTCTCCAGCCCTAAGGCACACATAAGAAAGGAAGAAATGCTGTTTATTGGGACAGTGTGCCTTTTCTCAGTGAAACAAGGACAAACTGTACCACTGACAGCTCACTACCGTTTTTGCTACCGTTTCCAGCTCACTTCTCAAGTGTTCTCCAGAACTGACAATAGATGGACTCGAATAAAAATGCCTAGTGAGAATCTGTTCCATTCATTTACCTCTCAATGAGCTCCTTGGGGGACATATACTGGATTAAAGAAACAGAGGGCCCAGCAGTGTGAGGACATTTTAAGCATTTCTGTACATCTTTCAGGCGGGGGCAGGAGCCTTCCTAGCTTAACAAGGATCTCTAACCACTCATGTACCTCACTTCTTAAATGTATTTAATTTTAAAATCACACAGTCTACAGATAATGTGAAGAGGGAATGCAGATCAGAGTCATTAATGAATTTTTGGAAAGATTTCCGTTTCCTCAGCCTGGGAACTTTTAGAGAGCAGTAATCTCCTAGAATCACTGGAAGGACCAAAATGTGTGAGGTTTTCCAGAGGGCCTATATCCTAATTAGCTTTTTAAGCTGTGTTAAAATGGTATGTTTACTGGATAATTGCACCTTATGGAACAGAATAGATTAATAAATAAAAGAGCCGCTACAATGTTTGCATGCCCAACTTTGAGCTAAGTGCAGGCTTGTAAGTATTTGACAGCTAGCCGGCCTCGTCTGATGTCATTAGTCAGAAAAAAGCATTAAAAGCTAGCACCTAGCTCTGGTCTCAGAGAGAGACTGCATTTAAGGACATAAGGTTCTGTTTCCTCTTGTTTTTAGTGGTTTGTGGAAAAAAAAATACCACTTTCTGGAATTCCACTCTCAAAGAAGTAAAATTTTAAACAACCAACTATGTTTTCTACCAAATATCTATTTTAGGAAACACATTAAAAATCAATACTGACTCCATTGTTAGAAAAACTCAAAACTTGCAAAAATTGTTTACTTTTCATTCTTTCATATGAAATATTCTACCAGCAGCTTTTAAATATTCGAAATACAGTTTAACCATTTAAAATTCACTGCATATTGAGTTGCCTTGTAGAATTTTCATTTCTTGGGGGAGGAAGGTGGAGAATACAAAATAAATTAAAAGAAAGTTGATGAACCCAGCAAAAATAAGAGTAAGAAAATGAGAAAACCAAGTAATGTGTAATAGTAGTTAATAGTTTATTCAAGGAAGGAATGGAATCAGATCAGTTGTGTGGTAATAAATGTGACTGTTAGTGTCCCAACAGAAAGCCAGAGACTTTTGGATTTGGGGATGAAAGGCAAAGTCCAACTGCTTGTAAAAAGCACATCTAAAATAATTTTTTTAGTGTTTGAAAATATAGTCATAAGATGGGCCCGGTAAATGTAAAACAAAGAGAAAGTTGGAGTTGCCTTATCCATATCATCTGAAGTGGAATTCAGGTCTATAATCATGAAACAGAACAAAAGGGGTGTTATGGAAGTAGAAAACTTTCTATTCACAGGAAGGTGAAGAATTGTAAACATTTTTGTCCCAAGCAACATAGCTGTGGAACGCATAATGCAAACTCTCCCAGAAGTACAATTGGATAAAACCAAATGATAATGGAGACTAGATGTGTACAATTCTGAAGGAGTTGTAATTAAGTGGAGTGCAAAAAAGCAAGGATCTGTGTAGTGTAATAACAGTACAATCAGCAGGTGTGTGTGTGTGTGTGGATAGATAGATAGTACATGGATAAAATGACAGATATTTAATAAACAATCATAGCATGTTTTCTACGTGCTAGGTACTGTTCCAGGGTTTGACATATTAATTCATGTAATCCTCGTAACAGTCTTTTACCGATGAGGAAACTGAGGCACCAGTTGGACAGGTAACTTGTTTAGGTCCACATAGCAAAGAATAACAGAGCAGGACTTAACCCAGCTGGTCTGACTCTAGGGCCTACATCATACTGCCTACAGAGAATATGTTTTTCTCTTATTCCATGAAAAAAATGTAAAACTACTCGTGAATTGGTCAAGACAGACTTTAACAAACTCCACAACATAGAGGTTTACAGACAATATTTTCTCACCATTATTCAGCAAAACCAAAAGTCACCAACAAAAGATCTCCCCTTCTTCCCCCCAAAACTCTCTACCTGTACACTTGAAAAGCTACTGTAATTAATTCCTGGATCAAAAAAAGGATCCCCAAACTAAGATTAAAAATAAGTTAGCAATTAAATATGCCATAATTATTCTTCTTAATACATGACACTCTCCACTCAGTACTCTGTTGTTTTTAAATTGCTAATAAAATGTCTAAATATTCTCCCTAATTCCCTTTATTTGTACTAATCTAGTCACTCAGGTATACCTATGTTGAATTTAATAGACAGCAATTGGATAATTTCCCACCGTTGACACAGAATTAATTCTATACCTTTGTAAGTATATATTATCTGTAGTTTAATTTCTCCTAAGTTGGATACATTGTGGTTATGATAGTGGTATGTGAGGCCTAAACATTTTAATCAGTCCAGTTCCAGAAGTCCTTTTATAGCTTCAAGGGAGGAGGTAGGGCTTCGTAGTCACTACCAAGAAGTTTGATGGTGAGTAGCACGTGGCAAATTTGACCAATGAGCTGTTATTTCTTATGATTTGCCAGCCCGGGATTATCCACCATATGTCTTGTCTGACATTTTTCTACCTCTTTACCAGAAGTTTTGACCCAAGTGGATTATTACACATTCTTCGATTTTTTTCTTCCATGATACTTTCTTTCATTATATTCCTATATGTAAATATATATATATATATATATATATGTGTGTGTATATAGATAGATAAGTATACATGTATAAATACGCACGCACTGAATGTTTAGGCAATTCTGCTCTGTAAAGTATCATTCGTAATTAATTTAGTTGTTGATAATTTAACCAAATCCCTCTAAACATCTCTGTATTGTCAGTTGCTTAGTCAAGACAACAGTTCACAGTTTTATTGATCTTCTTGTTTTCACTCTCAATTATACTAAGCTGGTAGGGAGAAAACCTCATTGTTAGCAGTCTCACAGTGTATTATAATTGTCATGGTTATCGACGGCTGAAATAAAGACTGTGTTCATACAGGGAGATGAGTCATCTCTCATAACTGCCATATAAAGTAAGCGGCAGGTTGCAGTCGTGACGTTTAGGGATGAGGTCCAACATAAATGTGCAGCCTCGCGTGGGCTGTTAGGTCGCTTGCTTCCCGTATGATGGGAGAGTCACTGGTAATTTGTATGCCACAGTTTACTCTGAAAAAAAACGGAGAAATATATTTTCTGAAGTCTTTATCATTAATAATGGATTACTAGAAAAAAAATGATCATTTGGAAGGCTGATTTTAAAGTAGCCTTCTTCTCACAACCACATTCCACTAAATTTATGTATCTGAAAATGTATATGTAATCCTAAGATCATGTCTAAAAACTGTTTTTTAATACGAAACCCACATCATATCGATTTTGATCTCTTTCACTCACAGTCATGTGCGAAAATCCTCACAGCCTATATATGATTTATTAAGATATTTTCGATTACATGCTGCTTCCTGTCAAGTATCCCTAAGCATGGGTATACATGCTGTGTTTCTAGGTTTGGGGGAAGGTTAGGGATCGTCTATTTCAAAATGCCCGGTAGATTCTCTAGCACATAGGGTTTATATTTAAACCATGAATTTAACCGTCCATTGTATTTGTGAAGTTTGGAATATGTCATCCATCACCTTAAATATCAATTCAAGAAAATACTTCTAGGATATTATGAGCCTTCATAATAGTATCTTTTTTTTCATTGTTAACAGACAAGTCCTAGTGACCACTTTGTTGGTCTGCTTGGGATCGTTGGATGATAAATTCTCATAAGAAATTCTTGTTTCCCAGCACACATGAGGCATACAGGCCCCGCCGGTTAGTATCAGAGTTCACGATGAAGTTTTTCTCACAATCCTGTGAGAGCACACAGTTTGAAAATGCCTCCCAGGTCATTCTGAAGCGATGTGAAAGGTGAAATGTCTTCTGGTCTAATGGGTGGTTAGTAGCAGAACCAGACTTTGTGATCCTAAACACTCCCTCCTTCACCACTGTGCATATTACAGCACAAGACGCAGAGTTGAATGTATGAATGATGCAAAGGGTCTAGAGTGTACGTGTCTTCATTTCCACACCACCTGGATTTTCTCCCTCTCCTCCTGTCCATGCTCCAGATTGTTTCTCGGGGCGTTGATGTTTAATGCATCGTTCTCCCCATCAGGAGAGGTCAGCCCGAGTCAAATCTGCCATGGTTTGCAGACTCCATCCCAGTGGCTGTTGATTTGGGATGACTGTTTTGCCTTAGGCAGGCAGGTCAGCTTTATTTTAGATCCAGCTAATGACGGTGCTAAGAGTTTAATGTGAGCTGAAATCCAGCTGCCCCGATTCTGAGGTGAGGAACAAGGAGGGACACGAAGCCTTTTGATGCTGTCGTTTTCCACAGCACCAAAACTGGCCAGGCTGCTGCTCGAAAATGATCTGAATTTTCACCCCACCATCAAGACTTTTTCTTTACCAGTGACTTTTGCAAACTGAATCAATTACCGATAAAGGAAAGCAGCTGGAGAACAGACATGGCTGGACATGGTGCCAAATTCTTCGATCGTTTTGAGTTCTCTGGCTGTGTTTGAATCGAAGTAGGGAAGGTGTTATTACTAGCAGGAATTTCAGGTATAGTCACAGATGGCGCTACCTTCCCATATACGTGTGTGTGTGTGTATATATATATATATATATATATATATATATATATATATATATTAGAGACAGTGGTAGCTTATAAAATGGAATTAATTATATTTATTAGCAATTGGTATTCAACTTTGAGTGGAAAAGAATTCATAGGATTGAAAAGATATGATTGAAAACTTGTGGAACAAATATGACAAAATAATTTCTGTTGCGATATCTTGGCGCGTGAATGGAGGAGGATGACCATGAGTGACGGTAACTGTTTCTGTTTGACATGAAAATAGTAAATGTCCTCTTTTCTCTAAGGAAAAGGTGGACTTCTATGGAGAATCAAAGTACCATAACAAAAAATAAGAAAAGTCTATTAAAGGACTTGTAGCATGAAGTCAAGAAACTTGAACTTGGTGTTGTAAATGGTGAATGCACTGGATTGATTCTAGTGTTCACGCCAGTTATTCTCTTATTCGTTATCACCATCATCATGTTAATCATCTCCCTCTTCATCACCATAATAATCAATATAATATTTATCAAATGCTCATAAAATAATTAGTATAATTTCCTAGATAAGGAGTCAGCAAACTACAACCTCCCAGCCACACCTGCCCCTTGCCTGTTTTTACATAGCCCATGAGCTAAGAATTGTTTTCACATTTTTATATGATTGAAAAAACTCAAGAGAAATAGAATTTGTGATGTGAAAATTACACAAAATTCAAATTTCGTTGTCCCTAAAGTTCTACTGGAACGCAGCTGCATCTGTTGCTTACGTGGTCTGCGGCTGCTCTGTTTGCTACACCTTCAGAGTTGAGGAGTTACAACAGACAGCGTATGCTCTGCAAACCTAAAAGACTTACAATCTGGCTCTGTACAGAAGAAGCTTGACACCCCTTCCTAGATGATTAACATCCCATTTAGCGCTGACTCAAGTTCACTCGAAACCAGTCAAAATTATTTGGCAAAATCAGGTTATTGTCTATTCTAGGAATTTTTAATGTGGGAACCTTAATTTGGGCTCTTATTAACTTGTGGAAACATGCGTGAACTCAGAGAGTACGTTGACATACACACTGGCAGAACTGTTATAGATCATTTTGATTATGACTTCCTATAAAGCCAGCATTTGTTGCCTAGAGCTGATTTGTCCCACTGAAAAATATAAATGAATAATCGTTATTATTCTTTTTCCTTGCTTATAGAACAGTATACATGTAGTGGAACAATTCTGATTTGACTCAAGTTTATATTATAACATTCTGCTCCTCCAAAAGAAAGATTTTTCAAGTGGAAAATTCAAATTAAGGTTTCATTTGTCATGTCTTTTTTTTACAAAAAAAAATACATGTTATACTAACAAATTTAAAAGGTCCTAATAATTATAAAACATACACTAAGAAGGAGATACATGAAAAGAAAGGTTTGTTCCTTAATGGTTGGCAAACATTGTAAAATGAGTAAATCTCTGGAGGCCTTTTTATACTTTTCCTAGACTTATGTGCTGCCACTTACTTGCATGTTACTTCCTTTTAAAAATATATAATTTTGTGACACAGAATAGCTTATCATGGAATCGTAAGCAATAGCAATTTTCAATGGTTTCATTTAAGGACAACTAGAAAGGACCGCTAATTTCAGAATGTCTAAGCTTTGAGTAATTATTTTAGAGTCAGTACTTTATCTGGTCATCTGATGGGTAATGTGGTTGGTAAATCCACTGTCATTTATTTACCTTCTCCACATCATGGTAAGAATTATTTTTCAGCAACTATTCCATGAGCAGAAGGTTATTTTATGTTTATCTAAAATCTTTATGAATTATTAGAGAATGAGTGCAAATATGTGACTTTGGACATGATCCAGAATCATCTCTCCTCTTAAGAAGGATTTGCCAATTTAAATTTACATAGGTCATTCTTTTTAAGGGAAAACAGAATTAGCAACTTCCAAATTTATTCAGCACTATTTGATTCAGAAAAATGTGCCTGAGTGTTATGCTTTTTTTCGATAAATGTTTATTTTGTTGTGTAACACTCTGCACAGATCTTTTTTTGTTTGGTTGTGAGGGCTGATCTCTTGGGAAACGTTTATTATGTATTATGTGTAAAGTAGACACGTTTAAACATAGAAAGCAGGATCTGTGATGTGAAATCCTTTAAGTATGACGATGAAAAGATAGGATTGTTTCTTACTTCATAAAAATCATTTATTTCTTGCTCATCAGAAAGAAAACTAAGCACTGAGAAAATTACCACATTGATATAAATGATTCCTAGAGCCACCCTTCATGAAGCTCTGACTCTGTGAATGAAAAATTCAATAGGTTGCTACATATATCAGTAGAATAACATTATTTAAGGTGACTTAACGAATGTTGATTCAAGAAGAAGCAAACTGTTCTTTCCCCAAATGATTTTGGGGAAAAAAAAGCTAGCTACTCTCAAGCCAAATTTCCTTAACTCATCAGTGAGAATGGATAAATACATCACAAGACACAGTAGATATACACGCATATTGCACAGGATATAAAATCATGTTTGGATTAAACCCCCAAATGTCTCTGCCAAAATGAAGTACAGCTGCAGTCTTAGAGGAAGAGGGTTTAGAAAAAATACATACTGTTGGCTCTGTTATCATTTGCCATAAATTAAAGATCCAGGGTAGAAGAGGGACTATTGTCATTTAGCATACATATCTGGGTTGGAGATTTATAAAATGTTAAATTATGTGGATAACTGAATCAAAGTGGATCCCCAGGAAGGAGACGAGAACAAGAAGACTGTTAAAGGGTAGTTCTCCTTCTGAAATTAGAACATGATCCGCCTAGTTTATATCAGAAAGTAGTTTGGGAAATAGTCCTGGTGGAAGACCAGAGTGCATCAACTGGTTCCCTTAAGTTTCTCTCTGTGTCGGGACCCCTCATTTTGACTACCAGACGCACCACCGTGCCTGGGCTCAGGGATGTACTACTTACTCACTATAAAACTCTGACCCACTGAAGGACTGACCAGCTGTCTGGATATCCATAAATCCTCTTTCAGAAAAAACATAAAGGAGAGCAAATAAAACAACAGTTTACCCACGCCTGCATTCCTGAGAGACAGGCAGAAGGAAACATCAGATTCTCACAGAGCTCCTGCCGTTGCTACAAGCTGGTGGGTGCAGAGAATGGGGGAGACAGAGCTGAAGAAACTCCACTGGAAAGAGAAAGAGCACAGACAAAACCACCCCCCAGAAAGTCCATTACTGGTTGCCAAAATAGTAAACACGGGTCCGGAACTTGGTGGTTCACAGCAGCAGTTGTAGAGAAGATGCTTGACAGTGAGCAGAGGTGGCAGGCTTGAAGACATATTTCTTCTGAGAGACAAGGAGATAAATAAAAGTACATGTAGGACCCCTCGGAAGAATGGGAGTGAAGCCAGGAAGGTGGTCAGAGGGGAAATACCAGTTCCTCAGAAACATGCATTAAAAGACAAACCAAAGAAACACAAAGCTGACAGAGAGGGTGATCTTGAACTAGGAACCCTGCCGTGAGATACCTACGTATACAAAAAAAAAGGTGAAACTCTATACACAGCTACTTACAGGAGAAAGTAGATAATGTGATTCAAAACATTTTGGCTGATGGAACATAACCACAAAGCAGAGGAGAATTATTGACACCACTTTCCCATTTACATTTAGGATCATCAAACAAGAATTTAGGGATATTTTAAAAAGCAGAATCAGAAATTCAAAAATTAATACCAGAAATGGTAAAAAATGCAATGAAAGTTGATTAAATTTAGGAAATACATTGAAAAGAAAAGCAAACCCATCTTAGAAATAAGGAATCATTTACTAGGTCCTAAGGAAGAATATATTCAAATGAAAATCTAATAAAGGACATGAAAGGAAGGCAGGAAAGAAACCAACAGAGTGAAGTTGAAATAAGGAGGCAAAAAAAGAGTCAGAGAGAAAGTGACTGAAATGCAAGGTAGGCAAAAATGTCCAGTATGCATGTAATTGGAGGACCTGAATGAGAAAAAGAAAACAGTGGAATAGAGCTAATATTTAAAACTTTCCTGGAAATTAAAGAAACCTGAACCCTGCTATATTGAAAGGGCTCACCAGGTACGTGGGGAAATTGCCGTGAACAATCAACCCGGAGATATGTTCTGGTATTCTAGACTTTGAGACAAAAACAAAGACAAAATCCTCAGAGCCTCCAGGAACAAAGATCGGATTATTTATAGGGATACAAATAACAAATGTTCAGATAGCACTGCATTTCTCGAGCGCAACATTTTTAAGTAACTCAAAGAAAAAGTATTTTATATCTAGAAAAAAACCTTCAATTATTAAGGTATAGAAAAACAGTCTTAAATGTATAAGACTTTGGAGAATACTGTACTCAGAAAGCCTTCCTTACTGATCTACTAGAAGATCAGTTTCCTGTAATCAAGGTGTAACTGAGGAAATGTCAACAACAACAACAAAAAATGATGGTGAATATTTAACATATTGTAGAAATAAGACTAAAATGAGTACGGAAACATAGGTGGAAAATAGTGTTGAAGCATTGTATATTCTTTTTTTTAAATTTATCTATTTATCTATCTACTTATTTATTTATTTTTGGCTGCATTGGGTCTTCATTGCTGTGCGCGGGCTTTTCTCTAGTTGCAGCGAGCAGGGGCTACTCTTCGTTGCGGTGCGCAGGCTTCTCATTGTGGTGGCTTCTCTCGTTGTGGAGCGTGGGGTCTGGGCACATAGACTTCAGTAGTTGTGGCTCGTGGGCTCTAGAGCGCAGGCTCAGTAGTTGCGGTGCACGGGCTTAGTTGCTCCGCGGCATGTGGGATGTTCCCGGACCAGGGCTCGAACCTGTGTCCCCTGCATTGGCCGGTGGATTCTTAACCACTGCGCCACCAGGGAAGCCCAAAGCATTGTATATTCTGACATGTATAGTTGATATGTATTTTTTACTTTAGTTTTGTGCCTGTTCTTACCAGATTAAAATTTATTGTCTCCCTTTTATAATTTTCACCAGTCTTAGCAAAAAGGCTATGGAACTACCTGGAATTTTTCCAAAGTAATGTGGTCCTTAATAGTACATTTTTACAAATTTGAGTTAGAATAAGAAAAAAATGAAAGGGTCTTGCTCTTCCACAGAGACACCTGTAAGTTCTTGGGTTTGGGTGTAAGGCAGTAATTGTTGTCTTGTTCTTTTGCTTAGACAGATGAATGGAAACACTCATGCATTAAAATAGTCTGTATTTTAAAATATTTTTATAAAAACACAAAATTATAGTTAGCAAGGCCAAGTTTGGTGAGTGGTTATTTGAAATACCTTAAAATTGGAAAAGTGACGTGGAAAGAGAAACCACCGGTGTTGGACCTTTGCATTCTTATTCTTTAAATTTTCAAATGATTATTTTTAAATAAAGGGTAATTAGTGGCTTAATGTAAATCAACTGCATAGATTTTCATAGACAGACAACTAAGTTATTGTTCGTTGGTGGGTTTACGCAGATCAGTAGGGTCTTTTAGTAGATCAAATGTTACCTGACGAAGGAGCAGCCTTAGTAAGGGACATCTGTCTTAAAATTTGGTAATTTCAAGAAAGATCTTGAGCATTTGTTGTCAGTCAATATAAAGAGGTTACAATATATAAGTTAGAATCAAACTGGGTCCGAAAAGAAGAGATAAGTTATAACATTTCAGAATGAATGAATAATTTCAGAAGTTCTGCGGCCTCTGTAGATGACTGCTGAGCGGGGCTTATTAAGCTATGGAACAATGGATCCTATTCCACAGAGCGTCGCTCAGTAGGTCTGGGGAGGGGACCAATGATCTATAACATTAACAAGCACCTCCGGAAATTCTGGGATGGGGGGATCCATGGACTATAATTTTGAGAGACACTGGGCTAGGCGTTCACTTTTCAAGGGAATTAGGATTTTTGGATGCTTCCAAAACTGCTTACTTTCAAGACTTATTTTTATGTAGGCTATTAACTTAAATGAGGAGAAAATCATATTAAACTAGTTAGGGAGATTAAGAGAAATAATTGCATATGAAGTACATCCATGAGAATGATTACACATTCTTAGACTTAAAAATCTGTATGTGTACAGATTATAAATGTAAATTAATGCATACTGACAAATAACAATTTCAGCCTAAATACAGATGACAAATGTTTATTCAACTGAAAACACCAGGAAAGATAATTTAAACTTTGTTCTATTGACATGCAGTCTTGAATATCAAAAACTATTCAACTTGAAGATCATTTATCAGAGGTTTTGATAAAGAACATAAAGTACAATTACTTTAAAGTAGTAGCTCCCAAAAGGGGTAATTTTGTGCCCCAGGGGATACGCCCAATGCTTGGAGACATTTTGTTGTTGTCACAAATGGGGGAGTGGTATTCGGTGTTGTCCTGATTCTAGTGAGAAAAGACCAGAGATGATGCTAAAATCCAAAATTCACAAACAGCTCCTCACAACAATAAATTTTCCAGCCCAGAATGTCAGTAGTACCGAGGATGAGAAAGTGTGCTTCACAATTTTATTTTAATAATTATTTGTTAAAACAGTCCTGTCTAAGACATTCAGACTCTTTATTCATAAGTTTTAATAGAAAAATATTTATAATGCTTTAAAGGCAAAATTGTATTATTTAGCAGTAAGGAAGACTTTCTGGATGAATCAAAACTCTAGATAAATTAACTGTCATATTTCCCATTGAGTTTTCAGGTTTTTTACCTCATTATCATTATACTATACTAGAAGATCACTAGCAATTTGTATTACAAAATACCATGCCTTTTTCCATCAAACCAAAAGCTATAAGTATGCTTTTATTACATTGGCAACATTCCTATCAAAGACACAAACATCAAATGATTTATTATGATGTGATAGCAGGAGACATAAAATATTTATGGGCATAGATGTTTCCACAATCTTATAGGCAATTAAAATATAAGAACAGCATGAAAACATACAATGTCTGAAGAAGACGAGACCCATCTTGCCATCTCTCTCATGTACTTTGTTTCCATTTCCTTCCTTTTTTAAAATCATGGCTTAGAAATTTTGTTTCGTTGTGAATATTTGAAAGCTTTCGAGAAAATGACCTTCATTATAACTTAGTTCATGTTTTTCAAGTGCTTTTTTCCTATTTTAACAAGGGGTACTTAACTAAGCGCTTTGATATATGGATTTCATTATGAAATTGATAATGGTTTGTATTTTATAGAGTAGCCACCAGTTTAAGGAGTTCCTTTAAGTCACAGCTTTTCACGCATTATCTTTAAAAGACAATAATGCAAACAATCTAACTCAACTCTTGTGAAGAATCTCCTGGAAAAAGCATAGGGCTGGTAGTCACAGGACTTAAATTAAGCTTTAGTCCATCACTAACAAATTATATAAACTTGGGTATTAAATACTTTGGGTTTCAGTTTTCACATACAAAGGAGAGATTATTGTATTTCAGATTTAGACTTTAGACTCACACCATCTAGGTTTTATCCTGGCTAAGCCACTTCCTATGTATGTAACCATGGGCACTTTCTTTACCTCTCTAAACCTCAGTGTTATCATCTGAAAAATGGAAATTATAGTGATAGCTTCTCCCTCATAGGGCTAAACATTTAGGCTCTTTAGCATTTAATGAACATTATCTGTAATTATTATTAAAACATTTTCTGAGCCTAAAATCTAATAATTCTTCCACGGATTAAAATGTTCCCTGGTGGCGCAGTGGTTGAGAGTCCGCCTGCCGATGCGGGGGACACGGGTTCGTGCCCTGGTCCGGGAAGATCCCACATGCCGCGGAGCGGCTGGGCCCGTGAGCCGTGACCACTGAGCCTGCGCGTCCGGAGCCTGTGCTCCGCAACGGGAGAGGCCACAACAGTGAGAGGCCCGCGTACTGAAAAAAAAAAAAAAAAAAGAAAAGAAAAGAAAAATTGTTGAATTGGCTCAAATCATTTCTGTATGGCCTCTAATATCTAATTCATTAGACTTTATTTCAATTATCAGTGGTTTTGGGCAATGAAATACAGTCAACATGTACTATTAGTCACATAATTTATGGGAGGAGGTGTGCATTTCTGGTTCTTATTTAGTCATCTACTATACCCATTTCTGGAAGTTTATTCATAATTCTTGAGCTAGCCAATATCTATTAAATTTATAGAGCCTAAGTTAAGGGAAAACGTGCCGTCTATTTGTGCGTCAGCAACATGGTACAATTTTGGGAAACAAAAATGCAGTCGCATTAATTAGCCATGAGACACATTGGACCCCTTAGTGGCAGCGCCCAAAGAGAGTGAGATTAGATACAATCTAATTCTTGGATATGCAACTTGAGGGTTTCGGAAGATCTTGGAGGGAAGAGTCATATACATGATTTTGCTATTTAGAGAAAAGATTTTTGAGGAAAGGTTTTAAAAATTCCCATGCAGACGAGAAGGTTGAGAGGTTGCATAAATTAAAAAATAATTTACGGAGAGTGGTGACTATTCATAATATTTTCAAAAACAAAAAAAGTTGGCTTAATTATGATTGAAAAACAAATTGTGATTTGATGCAATTAACTGTGGTAAGACTAACACTTGCCAGAACTATCTTAAGAATGAGGAAGGACAAAGAAGGATATGTTCTCATCATTACATTCAAGAAATATATAATCTAGTGTGATAGAAAATACACACACATATCCCCGGAAACACTCTCTGACTGTATGTCAGTGCATTGGCTTTTGAGACTATGCTTATTACAATTAATAGAAACTATCTATTAAGAACTTACTATTTCCCAAGCGCTGTATCAACAGTTTATAAGCATTATTTCTTTTAATCTTCATGGTAATCCTATGAAGAAGATAGTATTGTTATCACTATTTAACAGACGATGAAACTAAGGATCCAGTTAAGAATCTTGGCCAACATCGAAGAACCAGTAAGGAAGGAGTAAGGGCTCGATCCAGGTGCCTGGAGCTTCACAGCTCTTACGCACTGCACAGGTAGAGAGCGGTATGTTAGGGGAATGCCTGGTAGGTTGCGACCAATTCTCATTAGGAAGAGCTCTGTGGTGGCAAATCAGCTTTAACGTGTGGCTTTAAAGATGTGAAGAATTTCTACAGAAACAGAGAGGAAGAAAGGGGTTCCACGATGAGAAGAGACATGAGACAGGCACATAGATGAGAAATGCAGAAAATGTCGAGTCATCTTGTAAGAGTGAGGGTGTGTGGGTGAAAGGAAGATAGTCAAAATGTGAGAGGTGATGCAACTGGAAAAGTAATCACTAAATGTTATATATCATATGTAATTTGGACTATATTCTCAAGGCCAGTGATTCCCAGGAAGTGAAGACAAGCGAACTTGGTCAAGGTGTATCCTAAGTACAATAGACGCTGTCACGTGAGATTCACTATCGGAGGGGACCAGTGTCAATGATGGGAAGGTATCAGTGCCTCATGTGGATAAATACAGCCTGCATTCTCCTCCCCAGAGATGCCCAGTAGAGGCACACTGCGTCTCTGCTCTTCTTTGACTGGGAAACAACCCTCTTCCGCTCCCAAGAATCTTTTATCATAACCCTTTTAAAACTTAAATGTGCAAACCAGTCAACCGGGTGGCCTTTTTAAATGTGGATTTTATTTCAGTGGGTCTGAGATTCTGCATTTCTAATAAGTTCCTGGCCACACCCAAGCTGCCGATCTCAAGGATCCCATTTTCAAGGCAAAACTTTGGTGCACAGCAGGGAGAACCGCTTACCAAACTGTTCTCTCAATTTGGAGAGGTGCTTCGCTGGCCTTAGTCAAAACCTGTTTCTGCCCCAAACATCTGTTCTGCCCAAAACATTGTTCTGAAACAATTTCTCTGTGTTCTTTAAGACAGGGAAGGATACCCAACATTCAAACGTAGTGGACCTTTTTACATAGGCACTGAGTTTTGTTTAAGATCACATTAATTAAGTAAATGGCATAATGCCTACTGGGCTGCAGGTATTATGCAAAGAAAGTAATTTATGATATGATTATACTAAATAATAATTTTAAAAACAGAAAACCTTTGTTAAACCATAAGAGCTAATAGGAGAAAAAGAAGTGATATCACTCTAGTTCCTTTCCTAAATATGTGAGGAGAATGACATAATTTTCAAGAAGTTCTTAGTGTGTAAGTTCATGCAGAAGCAAAGTCATGCAGTATAAATTCATTGAGGAATTTTATCACTGTAATTCCTGGGTTTTCAACCTCAGTGAAAATACACTCAGTTCTGACGTTTAGGAGAGCAACTCATTTCTCAGATGCTAGAATTAGCCAACGAATGTCCTGAAGAATATATTTTTGAAAAACCAAATGAAATGATAGCAGCGTTAGCCAGTGTACCGTGAACCTTGGTTATTTTTCAAGATGGACCTCCTTTGGACTCCGGATGTCATCTGGAGTTTTCACCTTATTATATACACATTTTTTTTCACCTTATTCTACATTAATACAGTAGAAAGTATCATGAGGTCATCTAGCACTGCACTTACATCTGGCACAGAATGCCCTGCAATTTTTCTTAAAACCTACGATAAGTAGATTAGTGAACATTCCCTGGTAACATATTTCATTATCTCAAAGACACTTAGGGACACAGGGCATCCAAAAAGAAATTGCTTCCACTTTACTCTAAATCCTTTCCTTTTGTTCTGCTCTCATCCAACACGGAAAACATCTGCTCACCAGCACCCACATGATTGACGGGGAGTACCCGATTATTGTCGTAAAGCACTCACCCAGACTTTGCTTCTTCAGGTTAAATCTCAGCTCCTTAGCCTTTCCTCAGAAACTCCTTAGCCCAAGAAGTATTTCCTTGTTTCGCTTCGACATCAGATAGCTTCAGAATTATGTACTTCACTTTACTTAGTGTTGTTCCAAGTCAATCATGGAACTCTTAAGGACATAACCAGTAACAGTACAGTGAAAGTCGTTGCTTTGTAGAACATGCTCCTGTTTCTACATCCCAGAATCCTATTAGTTATTTGCTACAGTGGATATCAAGAGTTCAGCTTTCACTTAGGACAGACCTATTTATAAATTTATAGAAATGAGAGTTGAAATCTATCTTAAAGGCCATCTGGTCCACCCTTCTCATACATAAATTCTGTATGAGAGCCCTCACAAATGGAAACTACCTCCTCTTCTAGGTCACAGGGTTTTAGACTGTTGGGATTAGATCTCTTAACCTGGAATTGCTCATCTCTCCATCCTACCAGGACTGAATGAATTAGTGATTTATACTTAGCTGAGACCATGAAGCATGGTCTCTGCATTGGTAAAGTGAAGTCTTGTGTTAATATTAGTGAATGGTTTCTAGTAGGTTTTATTTCTATCATTTAAATCTTGATTATAACTGCTACCTCTTTAACTTTTCAAAGTACTTTGAAGAATCATGACACTGGATGATAACTATAATGTTCCATTTTAAGGGGCATTTGGGGTGTGTCCTAGCCAAGGCCCAGTTTGAATCTCCTCTGCTGTATCCTCAACAAATACATTGTCAACGAGCCTCTCTTTCCTTGGCGTGAATCTCAGTGGTTCATGAGGATTTAGGACAATTCTGATTCTTAAAAAATTATCTCAGGGCTTCCCTGGTGGCGCAGTGGTTGAGAGTCCACCTGCTGATGCGGGGGACGCGGGTTCGTGCCCCGGTCCGGGAAGATGCCACGGAGCAGTTGGGCCCGTGAGCCATGGCCGCCGAGCCTGCGCGTCCGGAGCCTGTGCTCCGCAACGGGAGAGCCCACAACAGTGAGAGGCCCGCATACGGCCAAAAAAAAAGAAAAAAAAAAATTATCTCAGTTAAACCCAAATCTGCCTCCACTTAACTCTAACTTGTTGATTTTAGTCTCAAAGCATCCCTGTGATTTTGTTTATAGTCACCTACTATGTGCTAAAAATCTACAAGTCCTTCAGCTGAGGTCATAAGCCCCACCTGTCCCTCCATCCTCTGGACTAAGCCCTGTCAGCTGTGGGAGGAGACGGGGCAGAGGGTTGGCTTCACCACGGAGGACCGTGGCTTTCCTCGCTCTTGACATTGAGCTTCAGTCAGGACAGTGAAGGTCACGTGAGCTTCTGTGGCAGCACATCACCCTGATTATGTTAAACATAACATTTTCTTAAACCTTTGAGTTTTCCTCTACAAAAACTCTTGTTAAATTATTTTCTGGAACAGTTTTCCCCTGCTTACCATAGACAGTTGTTTCTGTGGTTGAGGGATATTGAATAAGCGTGATACCAACTATGTTTTCTACCAAATTTTTGATAAACCCTCAAACAGGAAGGGCTGAAGACAGAGGACATGAATCGGCTGTGGACTCCGCCCCAGAAGGGGATGTACCGAACAGTCACTAAACCTGGTTTGGAGTTTGGTCATTGGCACGGTTCCGAATTCACCTCCACCATTTCTTTGCCCAACTACATTTCCTCCGTGTTGTCACCAAGATGATTTTGCCGGGCTTTGCCAGATACATTGATTTTTTACATCGACAAGTTTCTACGTTAGGGTCTCCATGATTATGTTGGGGGAACCTATGCTGATTCCGATTGTCAATTGCTCTGATTTTTTAGAAGTCACTGAATATACTCTAAGAACGTAAAATAAAAGTAAGCGTGGTTAGTAATTCTGGCCTACGTTTGACCCCCAGCTCTCTTTGCCTGCCTGATACACTTCAAGAGATGAGAGAGGAAACGCCATTGATCAATGGGAATTGGTTATCCTTTGGAGCTACATGGAGTGTGAATGCAATTTTACTCAATTAAGCCTTAAACAGCTGATGCAGGCCAATGTGGTCCATGCACTAGAGACCCTTATTACATCTAATATAAAAGAGTTAATTGCTTCCAAATGAAGCTCAGATCAGACAGAGAAACGTCTGGTCTGACTGGTACTGAAATAAAAGCAGGGGACGGGCAGCGTTGTGTGTTTGCTCGGCTCTGTGGAGTCTCGAGAATATTCATTTACTTACTAGGCCACGTTGAGGCGTGTGTCCTCCAGGGCCTGCCACTCTTGGAACACGTGGACAGAAATGCAATTGCCTCTGCAATTTCTTAGATGGATTCCGTAAAGATCTTTATTAGTCTATATGGTAACAGTGTTTCCGGGCAGTGTTGCCTACTACATTTTGGCTTACATATATTAAACACAGTCACATATAAAATCATGCTTTCAAAATAATCTGAAATCATTCACACAGTTTTACATTAAATGATGTGATCATGTAAGTCATAGATAGAACACTACAGTGTGATTTTTCTCTTAAAATTGTGAAAGTCAGGGGACTACCCTTAAGATGACCTTTTGTTAGAAGAAGAACATTGTCACTACTAATAAATAGGGAAACAAAAATTCTCATGTATTTTGAAGGTTTTATTTTGGTTCCAAAATTGAACTTAAATTTCCATTAAAGTCATGTAGTGCCAAAAGGGAATCCTCGCAGCAAATTCACAGTTTACTGTTCAGCTCTTCACTGCGAATTATGTTTACTGAATCTCAAAAGCAATACAGTGGAAAAGAAGATTTAAAAACATAAATAAGGCTAGACTGTATCATTAAACTAGATCCCGCCAACATAAATTGATAGGGGAAAATGCGTATATTTTAGTCTACAATTATGTTTGAAAATTTGGTTGCTAATGGCTTTTTGTATTCACATAAAGGTCAGATGGACAATTGTTTATGAGTAATCCGAAATCCCTTATAGCCTCTTCCAACCAGTTTTATAACATCTATTTATGTTAGACATTTTGCCATTTCAAATGTTTCTCTCCCATGGTTTTTTTCCCTAAGAGCAATGTGGTACATTTTGTTAATTTTGTACTTGTTTTCAAAACCCTCCTTTATTTTACCGGAGAGCTTGCAATTAACCCAGTTCTCTCTATTGAGAAGCATCTTTATGATAACAGCTTTCCTGGCAGAGCTTTTGTTAGGCAGATTTTAAAATCAAGAGCCCATCCAGGTTGGAAAAAATCCAGTCATATTAAAGTTCAGCAAGTCTCTTTCAAGGTCGTGTCTCTTAAGATTATAGAGGTTTTCTTCTTGTGAAAAGATCGCTAAGTCCTTTCCCACACCAAAAATAAAAATAAAAATAAATTGAAGACAACACCGTTAACCTGTTTTACCAAATGTTGCCAGAAAGGCGGAGCTTTTCCAGTGAATTGACAAGGAAGAGATTTTCTGCTCCCTTTGCCACTTTGAAGTTTGTTGGAGGAAGGGCTAGGCTTCTGTCAACTGCCCTACAGACACGCATGCAGCCAGGGCAGGCCAGCGATCCAGCTGCATGAAAGCCTTAACAGTCAGAGGGCACGGTAATTCCCTCCATCTGCCTGTCCTTTCTTCTGAGGCGAGATCTTCACCTGGTGTTTTTGATTCACGCGCTCTAATTACGATGGCTGCCATCAGCGGCCCCGTGGAGGACACCGCAGCCTCGCAGAGCCCACAGAGCACACTGGAGCTTGTTAAGCGACCGTGTCTGCCTGATTTTCGGGCCCATTTTGCAGCTCTCCACAGGCCTATCTAAAAGCATCAGGCCTCTCAGTCTTGCAGGACAAGTGCATTGTCTTTCTAAATGTCTCTTCCTGATAAGCAAATCCAAACACGGTTGATTCACTGTGGCTTTGAAGGCACAGTGGGGAACTTGGCTTGCATGGGGGATACAAGAAATGCTTAATATTATCACTTGGTGTAGAGCTAAAGAACTCAATTTCTAATTCCAATATGAAAACCTTTGCTCCCCAGCTATGATCAAAAGTTTGAAATTTAAATCAGGAGTCTTGAAAGCTATTCTAACTCTCAAAAGGGCTGGCTTTCCGACACATACAAAGAGGAAAATGCTGTGCTTGCATTAGGATCTGAGTCAGGGAAAGCTCACGTCATTTTAGAAAATGTAATAGTTGCCTCTTTCAATTGAAATACTGTTGAGAATCTTCCGTGTTTTCAGTTCATTTGTTCCATTGTATTTCCCATTATTTCGATTATGATCAGGGCTGGTCCCATAGTCCTTTTTTGTTACTTCATATACCTCCTATTGTTTTAGTGTTTCCGCACTAATAACACCTGGCAACGTCCAAAAACATTTTGATTCATTTTCATGGAAGTGCAAAAGCGGCATCAAAAATAAACGTAGCAACACCCTCATTCCACAGCCCGTCGGCCCTCTATGTGACACACTGTGAGTCAGAGGTTTTTAGTTACCCTCAAAATAAATGCCAAAGTGGGACTTCCCTTCTTTATTGGTGTGTTATTGTGAAGAATGTTCTAGCTCTGTTTAGGACGCTAGGAAAAGAAATGATGAAGAAAATGTAGTGGATATAAGAAGGTTCCATTTAGGAACCGAAACCTAACCTCATGCGCAGTGATTTGCAAGTGGTGGTTCTCGGCACCTGAGGCAGCTCTTCACAGGCCACGCTCCTTATATCCTCACCCCACATCTCAAGTACATCACGCAGGGATCCACGGAAGAAATGCGATCGCCAGTTTGCAAGGGACTTGGGGTTGCAAACTGTTCTAAAGTTAACGCCTAAACAAAACCCAACAATAACCTGTCATTCCTTGTGTAGTTGGTTATCCTGGTAGTTTCTGGAGGCAGAGAGTCATTACTTGCATGCTCACTGTTGGTTCCGTCTTTCAATGTTCACTTTGTCCCAAATGAGAAGTTGTGTGATGTGTTGCATCCGAACTCTCCAGGAGGGCAGGGGTGGGGGTGGGGGGAAGGGAGGGTCGATGCCCCTCACTGAGTTACTGAGCCATCCCCAAGTGGCTGATGCGTCTTGGTCGCGTCAATGGTAGAAACTAATGTTTCCTCGACTGATAAGTCAGAAGACAAACAATACACAAACGACCAAACAGACAGCTAAATAAATAAATACTGCATCTCTCCAGTCAAGAAGTATGATCACTTTTACCGCTAAATATTTCTCAACCCCATCCGGACCATCACTCCTCTAATCATGGCGTTCACCATTGCTCACTTTGATGCTGCTTCCAGCTCCCGATGGATCTGTCTGCCCCTAGTCTTTCCCCTTTATTTATTTTATATTATTTATATAGTTTTCTTTTGGTCACGTGGCATGCAGGATCTTAGTTCCCTGACCAGGGATCGAACCCATGGCCCCTGCATTGGAAGCACGGAGTCTTAACTGCTGGACCACCAGGGAAGTCCTCTTTCTCCTTTAGGTTCATCTTCCAAACTGCTACCAGAGCAATCTGAGTACAATGCCAACCTACCGTGTCCCTTCCCGTTTAAATCCTTTGGTAACGACAAGCTGGCCCCCGTCTGCCTTTTCCGTCTCTGCTCTCCCTGTCTACCTGCCACTCCCACACATGCTTCTGACTCCAATAGCCTCAGGGAGGCTGGTTTGACCCAGACTAATTTAATCCGCTCGTTAACTTTGTTAGGTTCGGGTTATTAGCTTTTGCTGGCTCCGAACGGTGAAACTCGTGTTTTATCACCACTGTTTAGGTGGTTTATATTCATATAATATCCTATTAACATCCAGGCAGCAAGCCTTTACTGAGCACTTATTATGTAATAGGCACTGCACACAGTCTTAAAGGCATGAGTGTATCCTCAGAGAGCTCGGAGACTGGCTTCCAAGCAGGTAATTATAATAAATGGGGTAAATGGAGACACGTGCAGGGAGGTCTTTATGAGAGGACCTTACAGGAGTCTAGAACCTCAAGGAGTGGAGAAGAGGAGGTGTGCAGGAGTAGCTTTGTAGAAGAGAAGACGCTTAAGGAACGAATAGAAGGCAGCCACACGTAGCCCGTGTGTTGTCAGGCATTCAGAACAGAGGGAAGCTGTGAGAAAGTTGTCAAGGTAATAAACAGCCTGGAACACGGAAAAGAGTAGAAATCGGAGGTGAGCCTGGAGAGACAGACAAGGTGCCAGTCGAAGCCGGTATTAAAGGCCACGTGAAAATACCTTCAGGTGGTGGGAAACCACGGAGAAGTATGACCTGGAGATGACCGGGGCGAGGTGCGTGTTTTAGAGAGATCACTTTGGTACCTACGCAGAGGAAGAATCCACTGAGCAAAGCATAGAAGCTGGGAGACCCCGCAGAAGGTCCTTGTCACAGCAAGATGAAAGACAGCAGAGGTCTGAATATGGGAAGGAAAGGGGATGGAGTGCGATCGGGAGTATTTGGTAATTGACTGGAGATGGGCTGTGAGAGAAACAAGAGGCGTCAGAAATGGCTACTGTCATCATGGGTGACAGAGAGATGCAGATGCCAGCAACAGAGAGAGAATCAAGGGGCTTCCCTGGTGGCACGGTGGTTAAGAATCCACCTGCAAAGGCAGGGGACACGGGTTCAAGCCCTGGTGCAGGAAGATCCCACGTGCTGCAGAGCAACTAAGCCCGTGCGCCACAGCTACTGAGCCTGCGCTCTAGAGCCCACGAGCCACAACTACTGAGCCCACGAGCCACAACTACTGAGCCTGCGCGCCTAGAGCCTGTGCTCCGCAACAAGAGAAGCCACTGCAATGAGAAGCCTGTGCACCGCAACGAAGAGTAGCCCCCGCTCGCTACAACTAGAGAAAGCCCACGCTCCGCAATGAAGACCCAACTCATCCAAAAATAAAATAAATGAAAAATTTAAAAATACAAAGAATCAAGTAGTAGGAATATGTTACTATTAAAAACAGTAGTGGGCTTCCCTGGTGGCACAGTGGTTGAGAGTCCGCCTGCCGATGCGGGGGACACGGTTTCGTGCCCCGGTCCGGGAGGATCCCACATGCCGCGGAGAGGCTGGGCCCGTGAGCCATGGCCGCTGAGCCTGCGCGTCCGGAGCCTGTGCTCCGCAACGGGAGAGGCCACAATGGTGAGAGGCCCGCGTACCGCAAAACAAACAAACAAACAAACAAAAAAACAGTACTTAGTTCCTTGTCACATATACTGCTTATAGTCAATCATTTCTATAATTATGCTTCCTAGAAAGTCATACCTTTCTGAATGCATCAGAAATGGATTAGACAGTCACAGGGTCCAGGACCCAAACAAAGGAAATACAACACACGAATCAGACAGAAGCCCTCTCCTCGCTGGAGGGCACATTCATAAATACCACAATGCAAGGTAGAAAGAGCGAAACACTGCAGGAAAGGGACACAGGAAAATGTGTAGAGGTCGGTGGGAGAATGGTTACTTTCTGCTGGGGCTTCAGCAGGAGTAATGGGTGCGATAGTGTTTGAGGAGGCCCTTGAAACTCGTACGGGACTTCAGCGTGTGTAGATGGACCTGAAGAGCTTCTGGGCAGAGGGAACAGCGCAGGTGGTACTGTGATGAGCTGGAAGAAAGGAGATGAACTCCTGCGTTAGAAGTGTGTGGTGACACAGGTAGCAGTAAGTCAACTGGATTATTACCTAGTGACTTGACTGGGAGGGGCAAGCAATGGGTTCAAATAGGACACAGCCTGGGTGCAGGGTGCGAGCACATTTGACAACAAGGAAATGAGCAGTTTGGGAGCTTTCTAGAGCAGCGATGTTGGATGTAAGGGGACAGCCACAGCTGAGGTATTTATCCTTCATTACTGTAGAGCCCCTCCATTGAGTCTTACCCAGAGAGAGGAATCCACTTTTAAATCTTAAGGCACTTTTACATCAGGTAAGGGCAAGCATGGAAACTGCCCTCTGTATTCTCGGTGAGTCATGGTGGGAAGTCATGCTGTTTTAGTTGGGGGGGGGTTGGTTTATTTTAGGTACACGTTGGAAGGAGGAGTCCCACGGGCCACTGGTCCATCCTGGGGACAGTTGGGGGCACTGCCACTTCGCAGCTGTCTCCCTGCATGAGCTGGACGCAGTCCCTCCCCCCCCACCCCAGGGCCCACATAGTGCCCGGGGTTACGGCTTTTATGATCTCAAACTCTGTTCCCTCTGTTCTTTGTAGGATTCTGTTTTTATCTTTTTTTCTTCTTTTTTTACTGCTCCCTTTTCCTCCCAATCCTAAAAGAATTCTGTGGAGCTTACTGGCTGCTGAGGTGACCCCATTGTCACCACAACGTTCCTTTCACAGTGTTGAACTGCAGGAAAGACAAAAGGGCTGAGTGCCTGGGGACAAAAGGACACCCCAGGAGAACAGAGGAGTCCTGTTCTCCAGACCCGGCTGCTGAGGCCAGCATCTCCCTGCCCTTTCCTCCAAGCCCACCCACCTCCCCTTCCTTCCTTTCCTTCTCCCGTTGTTGGTGATTTCTGACTCAGTATGTTAGACTCTACTGGCGTGACGAATTTGGTCCTTGAGCAAAACATATTCACATCTGTATGTATAGGTTTAACCCGGGCACTCACCACTGTGTTTCCCCCATCATCGTATATACAACAAGTTGCAACCTTGTGTTTATTTGCTTAGGCGTTCGCAAGTAAAATCTGTAGAAGAAACTGGGAACGAGAAAGAAAGAAGACACACTGTATCTGCAGTGTCTGGATATGTGTTTTCAACTCGTAGGCTTTGCAGTGACCACTTATTTTTAATGAAGTCTCACTAGTAAGACTGAGGATGCAGGTGAACGCTCTGCTATTGCCGTGTATTATTTGCTAACATGGGAGCTTCTCTCGGGCATAACCATAGGGTAGCCTTGATAATATGTTGATAAGAGGCAGAGCTACGAGGCAATAAACGTATCTATGTTTTGTGACTTTGGGGATAAATTTAGAACCAGTGTTCTCTCTGTATTTCCTCGAGGTGACTTTTATGGTTCACAAAGAAAGTAAGGGAAATAGAATAGAAGCTCCATTTTTCAGTAACTCTCACTGTTCTCTGTTACTGCTATTTATTCTCTTTCTTTTCCATTTGTTTTCCTCTCTTGAAAAGAATATGTTAAAGCATATATGAAAATGGGAGTCTGTACAGAGTTTTGTTTTTTTGCTCTTAGGAATCAGAATTCTAGAACTTAGGAGTGGATAGTATGAGAGCAAAGTCTTAATCAACCCCCCATTTTATAAACGAGGAAACTGAGACATGGCAAAGAGAAGCAACTTGAGTCCTATCAGAGCTGAAGCTGAGTTGGAACCCAACTTGTTTGACTTCCCCCAGGACTGGATAGTGTCATGGGATGGTGTCACGGTGTTTGGGAAAAGACCCTTGTGAGTTGCACAGGGAAAGCAGACACAAACGCCCACCCTCTCTTCGGAATTCTAAATGTTTTGAGGTGCAGTCCTTTCCCAAAGTCAGTTCAGGCTGATAAAACTCTGTTGTTTCACATTGCTTCACATTCTGGTTCCCAAGTCATTTTTGTTTTTATTATTTTGACTTTCTTTTCCCTTCTTTATAGATCTGGGTTTGTATATATTCTGCTGCATTGCTGGGCTGTTATTATACATCAAAACTAGCATAAATCCAGAGGTAACTAATTAGAAATATTGACTTTTCTGTTGGGCTAATAAAAACTATGGTGTGTGAGTTAACAAATGTAATTTAAATATTATAGCAAATGTAACAGTGCCTGCTGGGGAGATCCCTGGAAATACAAGGAAAGAAAACCTTTCTAAATTGTAAGAATCACAAAAAGGTAGGATGCAGAAAGCTCAGCTTTTTCTTTTTACAGGGTAACCCCCTAAAACAGGATTTAGAAAGCCACTTAGGTACTATTTTCAATAGAAAAAATATATTATATATATTTATATATATATATATATATATATACGCATTTTTTATATATATATATATATATATAAAGTGTTGGAAGCCTCCCTTTTCCTAGCAGCTAATGTAACATCCTTAGGAACAATAATTCCTCAAGGGAGACCGTATAACTGCATTACTGATTTCTCAGTTTTAGAGCAGCAGCAATTAGATAAACTTGAAACCACTGGCTATAATCCTCAAGGTTGGATCTGATTAATAAAGCAAGTGATAGCCTGCTGATTCTAAAATAAAAAGCTAAATAAATACATGTTGCCATTTTCAGCAATAAAGTAATGAGCAGTTTGCAGTAAATGTGATTGGCATAAAACAATATAGAAACTAATGTTGAATACATTCAGGAAACAGCTATTGCTGTCAAGTTCGCAAAATAGGATGGTGCTTCCACGAATGTATCTACAATTTAAAGCGATTGAAGTAGGTTGACAGATACGCTCACAAATTATTCATGCCATATTTAAATTGTGTACCTGACTCCTCAATAGCATATTTATTTAATCAAAGCATGATCATTTCTGACAATTATTTTTATAAACTTCCATGAACTATACCAGAAAATACCCACAGACACATATTACTTAGGTCGTGTGAGCAGTGAAAAAGCTGACACAGCTATTCGAAGCGGCAGAGGAACGGAAGGAGTTTAGCGCATTAAGACACTGCAAATGCTTCCTTAGCTGGTAAATGCCTGGGATGATAACGGATGAGTACAAAGAAAAGCTTGGGGAGGTTATTAAATTTTACTACTAGGATATAAGTCTCTAACACGGCATGCTTTGACTAGGTCTATAGATTTTCCAGAAGAATCACAACTCGATGCACTCTATTTGGGTGAACGAATCAGAAGTCTATTAGGAGTTTGGAAATTCAAAAGCCCTCAGGAGCTGGCAGATAAGGCCACTGAGTGGAGTGGTCTGTGGAGACGGGCAAACTGGAACGCACTTGCCCAGGATAAAGGCAGTTGACGGAGCCAAATATTGCTCTGCTAGGATGCAAGCACGGGATTGCCAGATCTGACACTTCCAGAAGAGCCAGAGATTAAGATTGTCCTGTGAGATACACGTATTTTTCATTGTTGGCAACTAAGTTATTAAAACCAGCAATAATACCTGTATGGACTAGATTCCGATGGGAACTGCCTGTTTGCAGGACCGTATGGTGATGTACCCAGGATACCTGTATATTCCATGTACCCTGTACCATGATCCCTAGTTGAATAATTTATGGCCTAAACCATTTTGGAAGCAATCATACAAAAACACCAGCCCAACCATAGTATAGCTTGGACTTGGGGGAAATAAGACATTTCTTTGAACTTAGAGTGAGTTACCTATAATATGGCACAGAGGGAACAATTCAGGTAACTGTGGTCCTTCATTTTTTTTTTTTTTTTGTCAAAAGGAAACAGTAGTAGCACCTTAGGGGTGCTAACCTCTTAGGGCTGCCGTGAGGATCAAATGAGTCATATCTATCAAGCGCTTAGAACAGAGCCTCGCATATAGCAGGTACTCAATAAATGTTACCTATGAACGCTCTTATCATCATGAGTAGAACGTAAGTGTGTTCCTTGAATGTTAAAAGCAAGATGGCATTTCCAGAATGTGGCAAATTCTTTGCAGAGATGCCTCTTGCAGTGTTAACTGCCACCAAAGGGAAAATAACAGCAAGGCATCCAAGTAATTTTGTGATGGTGAGTTGGGAGGCAGCTCAGAGGGTAGAGGAAATATTTCAAGGTTCCAATGAAGCACAGCTTCCAATAATGCCTTTTTGGACAAGAAGGTAATTGTCATAGTAGACGGGCTGGCTTGGCACGCAGTCATGAGGAGTGATCAGGTAGTGAGAGTGTGTGTGTGTGTGTGTGTGTGTGTGTGTGCGTGTGTGTGTGTGTCTGGAAGGGAGTGCCTTCAGCTTTTCTGTGAGCTTTTGGGAAGAGATCCTTTTTTGTGTCTGTTTTGTCTAAGACCCTTTACGAGACTGAGAGACAGAGATAAACAGAGACAGATGCTGCAAAGCCAAGAAAGTCTGCAGATGTGCACAAAAGGAAAAGCTCTCTTGCCTCTGTTAATTTTCCAGCCACGCTTCGCACACATAGCTCTGGCTACTGTGCTCAAGTGTTGGTCTAAACACTAGTGATCCCTTCAGATCCCAGCTCCAGGTGGGTGGGGAAAGGTGGTGTACAGGAGCACGGAGAGACTTTTATTAAAATTCACAACTGTAAGCACTCGTATAAATCAGGGTCTGCAGACTGAAGCCAGGAGGCCAGCCCATGGCCTGTTTTTGTACGCCTGGTTTTTACATTTTTAAAAGGCTGTAAAAACAACAGCAACCACATAAGGTCCATAAAGCCTAAAATACTTACTCTCTGGCCCTTCGTCATTTTCACCTACCGTTAGATTGAAAGGAAAGAGGAATGTGGGTTTTCCTTTATAATTTGATGCAACTCAGCTGTAGTTTAGAGACAAGTCACCCTTCTTTGGATGTTGTCCTTGTTCGTATGTTACTTCTTTTTAACCAGGAGGCAGAAAAATGCCCAGTTTTTTTTTGTTTTTTTTTTAATGTACCTTCGATTGTACCCTGTTGTCTTCCAGAAAATTCAGTTCAGTTATCCAGGTGAGACACTTTAGTTTTGATGGTATGTACATGCTGACTTGCCACTAGGATGGCTGGTTCTTGCTTGGTTGTAAAATTATAGCACAAACACTTTTCATTGATCGCAATTTAACAGCCAATCAAGGCGCAGCTTTATCCCCACGATTTCACTGTGCCTTTCCAATTGAGAAGAATAGCGGCTATAATGGGTACTATTATGGCCATTGTGTTCCTTCCAGATGAACTCTGGGACGAAGCTGGAGCTGGACAAGTTATATAAACGTCTGCAGCTAGGACGTTACGGAAAGAATTGTGTAACCTCACAGGCTATAAAGATTTTGCCATAACTTTGCGCTCACGGGAATCCCCTCTAGCCCATAAAGCCTGTTGTATCTGCAGAAGCCTCTTTGTAACAGAATACTTCTTATCGTGATCATAGTTTTCAGAGCCAAGAAATAAAGTCTGAGAGGAGGGAAAAAATGAGGTCTTGAGATTAGAAGTTGGAACGGTTTCTTTTTGCATAACTAGATTTGAGTTTGAAAGTACATTTCAACTTTTCCATGATTAAAACCATGAAACGACTTTAACTCTGTGGCTATTTTTTTGAGACTCCGTCTTGATGTATTTTCCCCCCAGGCTCTCTGCATTGTCAGTAAAGCACTGACATTTTGTTGATTTTTTTTCATCTTTCACATTTAATCATCTGTTTCTACCTTTGTGAGTAGTCAAGCGTTTTAGCTATCCGTTTCTATCATTTGAACTCTCAACAGTTCTGTTTTTAGAAAACACCAAGGTCCCCAGGATACAGAAGCATAATTTATGAGCTTCAAATTCCATTTTATGCAGGGAGCATGGAGGTGTTATTTTTTTTTAATTTTTTGAAATACAGTCGGTTTACAATGTTGGGTTAGTTTCAGGTGTACAGTTATATGTGTATGTATCTTTTTTTACATTCTCTTCCATTACAGATTATTACAAGATATTGGGTATAGTTCTCTGTGCCATATAGTAGGTTTTTGTTGGTTATCTATTGATATATAGTAGTGTGTATGTTTTAATCCCAAGTTTCTAATTTATCCCTCCCCTCTTCCCCTGTGGTAACCATAAGTTTGTTTTCTATGTCTGTGAGTCTGTATCTGTTTTGTACGTAAGTTCATTTGTATCACTTTTTGGATTCCACATATAAGTGATATCATATGATATTTGTCTTTGTCAATCTTCACTTAGATTGATAACCTCTAGGTCCATCTATGTTGCTGCAAATGGCATTATTTCATTCTTTTTAAGGCTGAGTAATATTCCCTTGTGTATATGTACCACATCTTCTTTAACCGTTCATCTGTCGATGGACACTTAGGTTGCTTCCACGTCTTGGCTGTTGTAAATGGTGCTGCAATGAACATTGAGGTGCACGTATCTTTTTGAATTAGGCTTTTCTCCAGAATTAGGGGCTGGATTGCAGAATCCTATGGTGTTAAATTAATTAAATGAGGAAGTCATTAGACAGAGGTGGCTCTAATACCTCAGCAGCCTAATAAGCAAACCCAGACCTCAGCCTGAGATGCCTCAAGGTTAAGAATTCAAACCCTAAGGACAGCTCATCACGAGGAGCCCCTCATCTTTTCCAAACAGGGCAAATGCTTAAGCTACAGCCAATCGAGTAACTTCCTTGCTTTACTTTCACATCTTCTCTGTAAGAGTCTTGCCCCATTTCCTGTGGGTGGAGCCCTCCTAACCACTTACCACATGGCACCGTGTTATTCGAATCTATTTGCGCTCAAATAAACTCTTAAAAATGTAATCTGCTTCAGTGTATCCTTAACAGAGGCAAGTGTGCTTAATACACAGCAACGTCAAAGAAATGACTTTAATTCCTTCTGGCAGTTTACTCCATTTTCGGGGGGTTTACTTTTACTTTTCTCATCTAACAGTGGACGGTGTTACATTTCAACCGTTTGGATGAGCATATCATTAGAATAGACGTTCTTTGATAACACTGGCATACAAGGAATTAAGAGTGATACGTCCTTATTTCATCATTACGGATATGTGTTAGGAAGAATTCCAAACTGTCAAGTTTCCATCACCAAAACCAGTGACTGTATGATCTGGCCCCAGATTGTAACTGTTGAACAACACCAGGTGTGTAATCCATGCTAATTTACTAGACCAAACTGTCTATAAGACAGTCCCTGCCAGTCAGAATCCAACTCCCTCCGTCACATTTACCACAAACATCAAAAAAATTACAAAGCAAGCGATGCTAATTCAACCAAAAATTCATCCCGCTTCTGTTCCTTCCTCACGTATTTCTTTATATTGGAAATTGAGGTTTAGACTAAGGGCAAAGGTGTCCTCTTAGGTTTCTGCCCACATGCCTCCCTCTCCTTCCTAAGACACTACCATTTACCCCAAATAATGACCTTAAAGTAATGTTTGACAGCTTTTACCTCAGACGACACAACCGATCAGTCCTGGATTAAGTAATTCAGCCCAACATTGTTGGTTAGACTTTGCTAACTTCAGAAGAAATTTCATAGACCAGTGTCCCAAACTCATTAAAGTTGAGGTAGACATATGAACAGAGGAAGGGGGAAATTGCTTCAAATTAGGTAAGATTTCGTGGAAGAAGTGACACTTGATCTGGGACTTGCAGAATAACGTTGTAAATGCAGATACAGCGGGAAAGGCAGTTCCAGGGGGGTTGAAACAGATACAGGAGAGGCAGAGACACGGAGAGTGTTGGCTGTGGTTGCAACAAATTAAGACCACTTTTACTGCACTTCGGGGTGAGAAAAGTCAAAAATGGATGGCAGGCTATATCAGGGGAGCTGGTGACAATGCTTCTGGGAAGGTTTTTCTCACCGCTCCCCAACCCCGACTTTAATCCAAAAATCGGCTGGAATTTTGTCCTTCGCTTATGCTCCCAGACTCCCCCAGCCAGCCTCTTATGGATCTTCCAAAGTAGATGCTTCCAGCTCTGCTGCCAGACATAGCCTGAACCTGGGCCTTCAGTAGCCGGCTACAAGTCCTCCCTGTGCTACGACTTTCTCCACAGTTATCTGTGGACCAAAGTCTGATCGTATCAACCCCTGTTCTCCCACCCCACAAAAACCATCATGGACTCAGTGGCTTTCCCTTGACCTTAAGGTAAAGACCTGAATCCTTTCCTCCTTCACACAAAGCTTCCGCTCCCAACCTCGCCCCCTCTAACCTCCACTCAGCACCACTGTACTGTCCCCTTGAAGGGCAGAGCACACTGGCTACCTTCCCTCCCCGCAGTGGAAGCCTCTTGGCACAGATTTTACTCAACTCACCGTCCCCTGCCTAGGAGGCTCCTCTGTAGCCCTCCCCGTGGCCCCCAGTCCCCCCCCCCACCCCGCCTTCATTCAAAGGACAACTGAAAGGCCACGTCCTCAGGGAAAATTCCCCGCCCCCCGCACCGATCCCCAGACTGGCTCTGGGTCTGAGGTTCCCTCAGAGGTTGTGTGTTCTCAGGTTCAATTGATCCTTGAAAACAAAGAAACACTTTTCGTGCGCGCGCGCGTGTGTGTGTGTGTGTGGAGAATAGCCATGCAGGTCCCTCCACTCTGACGGCTGAGAGGATAAATATCTCATTGTGCGTATGTAATCCATTCAAAGCAGACCCTCGGGGAAGCTCTGCTATGGAGATGGATGGAATTGGTGCTTAATTCTCAAGCAATAGGGAGTCAGAAGTTTCCATTTTTAAATCCTTTCACATCTGGTTTCCTTTCTCCAGTTTTCACTGATGACATTAACGGCGAGGTAAAATTATCTGGGTAAAGTTTCTAATCCTGACTCTATACCTATCCAGCTCTTCATCTTTGGAAAAAATAGCCCTAATCTCTTTACATCTCTTTTTTCTGACTCCATCCAGATTCAGATTCCTTCCCATAACCCACTCTATAATCAGATACTTCTAATTTTTCCAGTGGAACCATTACATACCTGCAGTATAATTTTAGGGAAATCATTCAACGTTTTAAATCCTTATTTCCCTCATCTGTAAAGTAAAACCATTGTAGATTAAATGAGGTAATGCATGTCAAGAACCTGATATAAGGCCTGGCCTGTAGCTGGTAACCAGTAATGAGGAGCTGACTTTCCCCGTTCAGCCCAGCTTTCCACGTCCGAACATTCTTGTGTCTGGTCATGACGCCCGTGATTCAGCTAAGCCCCAGGGAGCCAGGTTTCCGATGATCATGGCAGTCGTTCCTGTCCATGCGTCTCGGGACCAACTGGACCTTCATTCTGCCCATCCTTTCCTCCCGTCCTCCATTACCAACCTCTTCCACCTCTGGTTCTGTCCACA
Organism: Orcinus orca; assembly: GCF_937001465.1. NCBI lineage: Eukaryota > Metazoa > Chordata > Mammalia > Artiodactyla > Delphinidae > Orcinus > Orcinus orca. The sequence continues at coordinate 34,208,886 of NC_064579.1, forward strand.
CCCAACGTAAATACCACATACGTAGAGAATCCTTACATTAGGGCCTCTGGTTCTGTGTGTGTTCCCGCACAGACACCATAGCTTTAATGTAGCGTCTTATGTAAGTTCTTTCTCCCCTGCTGGACTCTCTTCTCCACCACTGCCGCGCACAGTGTAGGGACTCGGTCAATAATTATTCCACGTTTACTTACTTCACCACAAACGCCCCTCTTTTACGAAGGCTTCTCTGATTCACTTCCTTTCTCTGAAGTTATCCCATCTCAGGTAACCGATAGTTCCTTACTGACAATTTATGATTTTCTGCCCTGCCTTGTATCTGTAGGGTGTCTCTCCCCTCTTTCGAGATAAACTTAAGTCCTCCTCGTGGGAGAAGATCACTCTTTCGTCTTCACACCACTTGGAATATTTTATTTTATTTTATTTTTTTAATTCTTTTTTCACTTGGACTGTTTTAGACAATAGCATGTCCTCAATAAATGGGGATGACTGAGTAAACAAAATGAAAAAGAAATAATTTCTCAAATGTAACATTTCCTTACCTAAAACGTGCTCAGTCCGGGGAGCACTCCTATCGTATTTTCCAATATAGAATCGTCTTCTTTCCTAATCATCCAGAGAACACGACTGGGAATACAGCTTGATGTCAAATTAGCATGGCCTCCACCGGAATGGGAGTTTAAAAAGATGTGCGACGTAAAATTGTATGTTAAATTCAAATAATATTTGCGATTGAAGTCGTAGGTCCCTATGGTTTGAGTAATGCAGGAGGATGGTGTTCAGGAACGAGAGGGGAGCTGTATCCCATAATCCCCCAGGGGAAGGGGCTCTATGAGTCGAGGATGCGCTTGTGGGTAACAGGATACGAAGAGCCGATTTTTCACTTCCTAATGTGAACAGGTGCCGTCTAGCCATAGTTATTTCCCATGGGAGCTCCCTAAATATTTTAACAAGAGGATGAGAGCATTGCGGACAGAAAATCCACCACTGACTTCTAGTGCCTAACCACAGATAAAAAATTGATTACATTTCTGTTGGTTTGAGAGGTTTCCAGATAATGATTTTTTATTTCTAGACAGCAGCAGGCCACTGAAATTGTAAGCTGATGGACTGCCGCCTACATGGCCGCGAAGGACCATAGCAAAATCAATGGGCTCTGTCTCTTCATTCACATGGAATTGAGCATCTAGATAATGAAGTTTATTCATTCAAGTATAAACTGCTGTCACTAAATAATGGGTCTTAAATAAGTTTGCGCTGCCCAATAGCTTGATGACATATGGCATTTTAGATAGGTCATTATATTACTGATTATGGAGCAGAGCTGTATTTAAATAATAAAAAGAAAAAAAAGTAATAGAAACTCAGATTGGCAGGCATAGAGCAGAATATTACTCTTTACAATCTATCTTTAACAATAATGCCCCGCTGGTATTCTGAGATGTCTACCTATGCATTTTATCCTGCTTCCACAGCAAGGCACATATTCAAAATATATAAACTCATTTTCCTAAACAGCTAGATGCCTGCCTACTTTCTCCCTTCAATTCGTAAAGAAATTGCATGTGGAAATGGGATACATGCCAGGAAGCAAGTGAACAGCTAGGAAGGAAGTGAATGTGTATTGGTATGAAATTTGAAAACACACGTAGATGGGCTCGAAAACACGTCTTTTTCCACAAACCACAAAATGGATTTCTATTACAGTTGCCTGCTGGCTGCACACAAGGGTGGATATTTGCTGCTCAAGGCTACTGCTCATTCATCAGCAACAGGATAATATGTCCCGTCACCTTTTTTCACGAACAGGTGAAGGATATTCTAGATGAGAGGGGTGAACACTGACAAGGGAGTTTGCATGACCATGTGAGCCATTTCTGTTTTGCGGAGGGAAAAATAATCCACACCAAAGATTTGACATAAAGCAGAGAATTATTCAGTCTGAAAGTTACTGTTGATGCGACTGATAAAAACATCTTGACATTTGAGTCTTCTAACTGCCAGTCTATGACAGGAGTGGCTCTGATGATTAGTTCACTTGAAGAAGCTAACAAGGAAAGAAGTTAAAGCACGATTTTACCGTTCAGATGTGGCTCGGAGACAAAGTTAGAGACACAATACATGTACTTACAGGAAAGGTGAGCTTTTATGTGGGGAATTTTGACCCTAGGACATCTATTTAAATTCAAAAAGCACCACTACACAGCAAGGTGTATTAAATAACTACATTTTATTTTCTAAAGCATAATGGGTATGGGGCTTTTTTGGACCACTTATATGCCATGAGTAGCATCAAGTTGGTTTTGAATTTTGTACAGTCCGGAGTACTTGGGTTCACATTTCACAATTATCCAGGGTTCAGGTGTCTGTTTAAACAAGCGTCTCTGTTTGTGGCCAGTTAGTTCAATTTTGTGTTACACTGTGCGCCTTACAGAGTTGGAAACTCCTGGTTCAACCCCATGGTTGACCAGTTAGCTTCCTGTGCTGTTACACTGAAGAAAGATCTTATTTTATTAATACCTATTTCAATTATAAAGCTGTGGTAGAATGAAAAATGACCCCCAAAGATGTCCATACTCTAATTCCCTGGAATCTGTAAATGTTACCTTATATGGCGAAAGGACCGTGGCAGGTGTGGTTCAGCTAAGAATCTAGAGATGAGGAGATTATCCTGAATTATCTGGATGGGCACAATGTAATCACAAGCGTTCTTACAAGAGGGAAACAAAGTCGAAGGCAGGAAGGGAGCGTGATGACAGAGGCAGTGACCGCAGTGATGCAGGAAGCCTCCAGGAACCGGAAGAGGAAGGAACAGAATATCCCCTGAGCCCCCAGAAGGAATCAGCCTTTCTGACACCTTGGTTTTAGCCCCTAGAGCTCAATTTGGACTTCTGACCTTTAGACCTGTAAGAGAATAAATCTGTGTTGTTTTTAGCCGCTAGAGTAGTGGTAATTTGTTACAGCAGCAGTAGGAAACTAATACAAAGGGGGATTACAAAAAGGTTCAGTGAATCACAGGGACTCCTAACCACCCCCCCCCAGGGAGAGAAAAAAATAGGAGAATTCATACACGAGGAGACAAACACAGGATCCGTGATTGTGGAGTGTGGTAGGAAAGCAATGCTCTTTAGCATCAAAGTTAAGTGAGTTCAAAATCACTTTCTTTACTTACTACTTGTTTGACCTTTGGCAAGTTAACCTCTGAACCTCAGTATCTGCAACTATGAAGTGGGGATAACAGTGACAGCTGTGCAAGACTACTGCCAAAAGAACCCACAACAACAACAACACAGCAGGCTTCTGGCACATCTGGCACTTTGGGAATAATGAATAAATGTAAGTCACCTTCCCCCTCTATTTTAAAAAGCCAGAACAATTAGCCTTCTCATTCAAATATTCTGCATTTCAGGAAGAAAAAACCCCCACTACGTTTGTGCCATTGTAAGAGGTTTAGGGTCAACACACATTTTTGTGGATTATTATGTTACTCATAGAAGACCCGGCTCTTAGACCTTGACAGTCATAAGATGATTCAGAGGAAACCCCTGGACACGACAGCTTATGAACCCATAAGACAGATATGTACATAGACAGAAATAAGGGGATGTAATACGTAGTTGAGGATCTGTGAAGCAGTGGGGGGCAGAATTATTGATTCTGATTAGGGAATTCAAGGATACCAACCCAGGGTATGTGCACATCTAGGAACTGAGGATATTCAGAGACAGGCAAGTAGTCCTGTATGGTTGGAATGAAGGAACTCAGGAAGATGAGGTGCATCTCCAACTTTCCTAGCTTGAGTGACCGGATAGAAATATCACTAGAGAGACTGCTAGAGGAAGGATGAGTTACGAGGAAAGAGAGGATAGCAAAAATGTGTCCAAATTTGGACGATTGGATTTGGGGAGGCTGGCGGAAGCACCATATGGGGATATCCAGCCAGCAGCAAGGAATTTGGAGTAGTGGAATTATTTTGACTCAAGCTATTGTTGCCAAACCAAATGTCCTTCCTATAACTCTATGAATATGCAGTACAGAATATTTTAAGATAACAGCCTTCAGAATGGAAAGAATCGCTTGGCAGGCTATTTTTCTGCCCAGAGTTGAATACCTTTGCTTCTAATTATTCTTATTTATGTATCTTGGGAATATTTCACACACATTTACCGTTACCTTTGGCTTATATACCTGTCTCAGCACTGAAAAATTCATCATATAGTTTTTCTCAGTTATGCCCCACAGAAGTGATAATTAAGGTTCTATCTTTCTAGATACACTGGTTCCAACATTTTGGCCAAGAAGTTCTTTTGGAATAAACTTATTCAAGAATTATGAAAGTACTTTCAACGTCAAGAAAATGAGTTACGCGTTAAGTAGGCCTACAGAATAGCGTGGATTTTATTTTATTGTCCTGAATATCTGGACTGCGAATTTCTTGTAGATCTTCAGAAAACTAGATTGAGGGTGGTTACATGCGAAAGTTTAATGTTGAAGACAGATATTGCCTTTGGATGACGGTTGATTTCTCTTCCCTTAAAAAATATTTTTTATGTACTTTTTGCTGGAGTAAACATTTTTTGTTTGTTTGTTTCTTTGTTCCTATTCATTCTAGCCATTAGGAACTAAGAGACCTAAGTTGAAATGACACAAATCAGACCAACCAATTTGGCTAAATTAAAGTGTCCTAAAAATTTCTTCGTAGAGCTGGCGGCTCTTATTAAGCTGTGAGATACCATAAAAACTGTAGAACTGTAAAACACTAACCTTTTTTCCAATACCCTGGGATATTTATAGAGACTATCAGGTCATTGTTCTAGGAATGAGAAAACTAACATGAATAAAGTATTATTTTATATTTTTTTATTTGCTGCTTTTAATTCTAGGAAAAAATTTTAAGTCATAATTTATATCTGCCCAATGCTACTTCAGGACTTATATGGTAAAACTTGGTTGTGCTGGTAATTTATAGTTAGAGAGATCAACCCAAACCAAAGTTCTTCTTGTGAGATGACTTTTGTGTGTGTCTTCAAAAGCATCATGCAGAGCAGATTCTGGGAGGTAGTAACGTTTCACCTTCTCTCAGTTCTCAGTGCCAGCTTCTCTCCTTTCTATGTCCAGCAGATGCTGGGCTTGTGGACACGTGGGTATCATTAAGGTTTGGGGCTCTGAGCTGGCGTCTTCTTCCACAGAGGTCAGGTGAGAGGCTGGATACCACTGTCAGCGTGCCCTGAGCATGGATCACAGCCTGGGGGACTCACCACGTGAGCAGAGTGAATGTAGACAGATTACGTTAAATTGTCTTCCTGATCCCAGCAAACCAAGGAGGGACCCACGGCACACTCACCAGGCAAGGAGATAGGAACACAGCCATGTGGGAACAGAGGCTGCTGCAAGCCACCGTGATAGGAAATGTCCCACCTTCCATCTCTTGAAGGACAGCCACTATCGAGCTAAACTTCACTGGGCTGCCAAATTAACAAATAGTCACATACTCCTGTATGTTAGAGGGGGTGAGATATGTGCAGCCAGAGAAAACAGCCAACCGCCACAAAGCATCCAGGACAACAGAGCTCTTGGAGAAGATAGGTTACAACTTGAGCAACTGAGGAATAATAGGGGTAATTGTGAATCAAGCGCGGTATCGAAAACAAGAAAACCAACTGATGACAATGCAAAACATAAAACACACGTGAATTTCGTGACTTAAAAATCCAGTAGGTCGATTGAAGACAAGAAAGGCAGCCTTGAGATCTAAATTAGCAGGACCTAAAGAAAAGTGCTTTTATCTTAAACCCAGACCCAACATACACACGTGAAAACATGAGGAAAAAGACAAGAGAATAGGAACTGACATCCAGAAGATAAGGTGCCAGTGTTCCAAAAAAGGAAAAGGGAATCAGTATAAGAGAAATAGGAAGTAGATATACACAGACTTCTAAATATACATTTTAGTGTGTATATGTATATATAACAATTACAAAAGTGCAATTACAGAAGTTTGTATTTTGAGAAAAAAATACAACAAAAAAAGCCTTAACACTTTTTTTTTTCTTTTTTTTGGGGGGGGTACGCGGGCCTCTCACTGTTGTGGCCTCTCCCGTTGCGGAGCACAGGCTCCGGACGCACAGGCTCAGCGGCCATGGCTCACGGGCCCATCCACTCCGCGGCACGTGGGATCTTCCCAGACCGGGGCACGAACCCGTATCCCCTGCATCGGCAGGCGGACTCCCAACCACTGCGCCACCAGGGAAGCCCTTTAACACATTTTTTAAAGTTGAGATTTTACAGGCAGTTTTCTCTGGTCATAACTAGAACTATAAGACAATTTATAAAAGATGCCCCACCCCCAAAAAAAGTCTTGGCCCTATTCCCATATGAAACATTTGAGACCTAGTAACATCTATAATCAGAGGAAAAGAAGAAAAGAAAAGAAAATGAAACGAAAATAAAGGAAAGAAAAGAAAAAAGGAAAGGAAAGAGGCATGCAGGAATGACTGCAGAAAGAAAGGGACAGACGAAGGAAGAGTGGGAGGAGGAATTTAAAAGAGAGGCAAAGTACAAAAATTTAGAAAGAACCAAAGTACAAAGAAAAAACAACGTAAAAGAATTTTGATAAAGATAAAAACTGGGGCTGGAGAAATGAAACAAAAAGAATAAAAAATATAATTAAATCTTGAAAAGACCCATAAAATAGAAAAACCCCTAGAGAGCCTGATTAGGGAAAGCAAGAAAAGAGAAAGAAGAAAACACATCTGTTGAAGGTTAGACATTAAAGAGGCACAACCGGGGATGCAGAAGGGATGGGATTAAAATAATGTTAAAGGAATGTAAAGTACACTGTGGCAGTAATATGAAAGCATAGAGGAAATGAATGATATACCAGTAAAATGAAAATTACTTCTCTGACCCCCCAAAATGCAGTCAACTGGAAAAGTGAAGATATTAGAAGAATACAGAAGATTATTAGAAATACAGTCCACTCTTCTTTGAAGATGGACTTGAAGTCTTCAAAATCCAGTTCTATCCAGTACAGAGAGGTCCTCTGACCACACACCTGAGACACCAAAGGCTGCTTTTCTCCTAAGAACTAGAGAGACAGTGGGGAATGCTTAAATGAAAATTTCAGAAATTCAGATTTAGAACATCTAAATTGAAAACCAACTTTGTCTCTTTAGTGCACTTGTGAATATGTGTCTCACGGCCAAAATTAAGTCTTGAGAAGCATGACAACTGTGAAAAACAAACCTCTGAAAACCCAGCCTTTTCAGAGCTCTTCCTCAGAACAGCATGTGTAAAGCTGCTATTGGAAGGAAATAACGTCAATGTTGCGAGATTAAAATGTGTCTCAGTAAATGTGTTCCTAAAGAGTTATGAGTAAATCAAAATTTGTTCATTCATATCTTTCCATTGATTTGCATTATCATTTCACAGATGACTTATCTTCATTGCAAATGTTTTTTTCGAATTGGCAGTGCCTGTTAATATTTTTGTTTCAAGTTTCTCTCAGCCCCTTAGTTCGTGTGGTTAACGATCTATAAAAAATTCCACTCACAGGGGCCTCAGCGATCCATACTGTGTGTCCTGACTTGTCAGAGCTGCCCCATCCTCAGAGCCCTCCTGAAAGCTCCACCTTTTCCCAACAGCAGATGAAACCCTGCACAAACAAACCGCCAAAAGCAAACCCTTTTCCCTCCCCTCATTTGCCACTTGCCACTTGCCACGCCGGGCATTTTCCCTTTTAAATCCTATTATTGAGATTTGGAGTCAAGGCAGACGTCCACCCTGTATGGTCTTTGTGCTCTTGAGTGATTCACTTATAGCCTCTCTGAGCCACAGTTTCCTCATCTAAGGAATATGGGTTATAAAGCCTGCCTCTCACCAGGTTGTTATGAGATCAAAGTTTATCATAATTTATTTTATTGAAGTATAGTTGACTTACAGTGTTGTGTTAATTTCTGCTGTATGGCAAAGTGATTCAGTTATACATATATATACATTCTTTCTTTAATATTCTTTCCATTATGGTTTCTCAAAGATTACTGAATATAGTTCCCTGCGCTCTCCAGTAGGACCTTGTTGTTTATCTGTTTTATATATAAAAGCTCACATCTGCTGACCCCAACCTTGCACTCCATCCTTCCTCCAACCCTCTTCCCCTTGGCAACCACAAGTCTGTTCTCTATGTCCGTGACTCTGTTTCTGTTTGGTAGGTAAGTTCATTTGTGTCACATTTTAGATTCCACATATAAGTGATATGGTACTTGTCTTTCTCTTTCTGACTTACTTCACTGAGCTTGATAATCTCTAGGTCCATCCATGTTGCTGCAAATGGCATCATTTCATTTTTTTTATGGCCGAGTAGTATTCCATCGTATACGTGTACCACATCTTCTTTATCCATTCATCTGTCAATGGACAATAAAGTTGTTTCCACGTCTTGGCTATTGTGGATAGTGCTGCTGTGAACATAGGGGTGGATGAGAGTTTTGTCTGGATGTAGGCCCAGGAGTGGGATTGCTGGATCACATGGTGATTCTGTTTTTAGTTTCTGAGGAAACTTCACACTGTTCTCCATAGTGTCTGTACCAACTTACATTTCCACCATCAGTGTAGGAGGGTTCCCTTTTCTCCACATCCTCTCCAGCATTTGTTATTTGTAGAGTTTTTAATGATGGCCATTCTAATTGGTGTGAGGTGACACCTCATTGTAGATTTGATTTGCCTTTCTCTAATAATTAGCAATGTTGAGCACCTTTTCATGTGCCTATTGGCCATTTGCATTTTTTCTTTGGAGAAATGTCTATTTGGGTCTTCTGCCCATTTTCACTTGGGTTGTTTGTTTTTTGGTTGTTGACTTGTAAGAGATGTCTGTATATTTTGGAAATGAAGCCCCTGTCAGTCGCATGTTTGCAAATATTTTCTCCCATTCTGTAGGTTGTCTTTTTGTTTTGTTTCTGGTTTCCTTTGCTGTGCAAAAGCTTGTAAGTTCGATTAGGTCCCATTTGTTTGTTTTTGTTTTTGATTTCTGTGGCCTTGGGAGACTGACCTAAGAAAACATTGGTACAATTTATGTCAGCGAATGTTTTGCCTATGAAATGGGATCAAAGTTCAAATGGAACAACACACGTGCAAGTGGCGTGTAAACCACTAATATTCCCCCTGGATCTCCACCCAGCTGTCCTGAAGGCACCCAGGACATTACATATCTGAAACTGAATTCATTCTCTTCCCCCATCAGCTGGGTCCTGTTTGTGGATTTCCTATCTCTGTTAATGGTAACACCATCCACCCATGGGAGTCACCCTCGGATGGATCCTCTTTTCCTTTCTTCCCCATCCACTGGGTCAACAAATCTTGTAGATTCTAAGAAATGTTTCCGAACTCAGATCCCTTCTAAGCCTTAGTAGTATCATTGCGTAATTTACAGTCTTATCCTGTCTTGACTGGGTTGTTGTCATAGCTGCCCAAATGTTTTCTTGGGGTAAATGTAACTAACATTTATCTGGTAACATCACCAATCCTCTCAATAGTCCCATGGGATAGCTAGTTTTCTTATTTTATAGATAAGTATATTGAGATTAAGCATATTACTCAAAGTGCGCATGAAAGGTGTTTGTCACGGTTGGCTTTGAACTTAGGATTCTCCCTCTACGTTCACGCTCTTTCCGCTATGCCGCGTGCTGCCTCCAGAGAAAACGTAGAGCTGCTGCTGCTGCTTTTCTCTTTATCTTCCTTCTTCTGCATAAGTTCTGTAAATAGTCAGTAGTAATGTGAAAGTTACAAATTAATTTACACTGAATATCAAGTACATTCCACCTATATTCATCATTCTAGGGTTTCTCAACCTTGACATTTGAGGCTGGATAGCTCTTTCCTGTGGAGGCTATACTGTGCACTGTATAAAGTTCCATCAGCATCCCTGGTCTATTAAATGCCAATAGCACCCCCCTCCCTCAATTTGTGCCAACCAAAAATATCTCCAAATGGCCCTTGTGGGGAGAAGTGACACAGGATCGCCCCTGTTCAGAACTACTGTCCCACTTCTAAAGGTCTCCTGGTCCCCACAGATTGTACTTTGTAAACCACACCTACAGATGAAGACTCGGGGACCAAACTTTCCTAGAGGCAGGGAATTTATGAAGTCCAGCGGCTTTGTAGTGGTTTGTTGCTGGTCTCCTTGGTTTTGATATCTGGTTTTGGTTCGTTCTTCTACCAAGTTAACATCTTCATTTCCTAGTTCCAGTAACTGCATCCTTCACTTAATGACCTTAGTCAAAGTCCTACATTGTTTCCTAATTTACCTTTGTTGTGCTGTTTCTCCAGGACTGGGATAGCCCACCAAGCCTTGTTAGTTCTCCAGACATGAGTCGTGATGATTAGTTCTGGCTAAGCTATAGTCCCCAGTTATTCACCCAGACGCTGCTCTAGGCGTTACTGTGAAGGCATTATGTAGATGTACTTAAAGTCCATAATCATCTGCTTTAAACAAGGGAGATTACCCTAGATAATCTGAGTGGGCCTGATTCAATCAGTTGAGAGGCCTTAAGAGCAGAGTGAAGCTTTTCTGAAGAAGAAATTCTCCCCAGGTACTGCAGCTTCAGCTTGTGCCTGGAATTTCCCTTCCTGATGACCTGCCCTAAGATTTCAGACTCGCTTAGCCAACACCCACAATCACACAAGCCAGTTCCCTGCAATACATCTCCTAATATATATCTCCCCCTGGTTCTCTTTCTCTGGTTGAGCCCTGACTCATACATGAGTCTTGCCCCTTGAACTTCCATGGCTACCTGTTAAAAGAACCTCCCTTTATTGCTATCCACCTGCCTCTGGAAGTCCACCTTTCCATGGAGGTAGCCACTGAAGGACCTCTCCAACACCAGCTACCTCCCTACCTGGCTTACCTGTCATTGTTACCTACCAAGAGATTCCTTCTGATGTCAGTTGCATACCACCTTGCGATGTCACCTTCTGGAGCTACCTTCCAGATCTGTCTAGACCACCTCCTTTAGATGATGGATGTGTCCATTCTCAAGTTCTTTCCACTCCAAATCTGTCCAGTCCCATCCAGAATGACATCCAACTATTAATGCCACATGAATAAATAAAAAAAATTTGATTAGAAGTTGCAGTGGAACAATGGAGTCCCATTTCCTACTCAATGTATTTCAGCCCTGGAAAGGGAGAAAGAAACCCAGGCAAAGGGGGGCCAGTTGTTTGCCAGTGCACTTCCCTAGCCATTGAGAAGAGATACGCTGTAATCTTACTGACACTCTATTAAGATTGTGTTTGTATTTTTCCCCTGGATAATCACATTTGCCATCTAGAAGTAACTATGCTTCTTGGAATTTTCATCAACAAGAACAGGCTCTGAAGTAATATTGTGTGTTTTAAAACATTTCCCAGCCTCTACTAATAGCAATACTGAAAAACGTATCCATTAAGGAATGCAATTCTGGAGCAAATTAAGTTTTATATAAAGCACATTTCTTGAAATGGGTTTTACCTGTGTTGGTGCCCAGCAGGTGTGTGGCCATGCAGGTATGTGGTGCTTGGACGCTGTCCGGCTGGAGTGTGAGCCACCTAGGGAAGTAGGCTGGGGACAGCTCACAACTCTGTGATCACTACCCTTGACTGTGCTCTCTCAATAGAATAGTTAGGGCAGACTAGCCTCCACTGGTCAAGTAATTTATGTCCTAGAACAATTCAACTTAGCTTTTTACTAACAGGAAAAACAAATTTTAATCTTCTTAAATCAATAAGCAGAAAACTCCAATAATTTGGGATACTTTTATTTCAGCATACACTTTCACACTAGACTAAGTATTAAAAACAATGTCTCCTTGGTCACAGTGAGTAGTGGTAATAGGCACATTTAACGGGAAATGTTCTAAAAACAGTAGTCTGGGACAAAATGCATTTACCCCCCAGTATCAGCTTTGATCTAGTGTTTTCTTTAAATCATGTGCCGTCACTCACAAAAGCATAAGTTAAATATTTGCAAGAAAAGCATGCAATCCCATAGCGAAAACCCCGCTGCTGTAAATATCTTCATGTTCTAATGGGGACCTTGGGGTCTTGTTCTACAAAACAATATCCCATTCTTACGTACCAGAGATAGAAGACAGGGGGTTGGGGCCTTTTTATATAGCTTTAGCTCTTTCTTGAATGCCAGTGTCAGCACATGTGGTTCAGTGGATCATGTTTTTCCCTTAAATATTTTATATCTTTGCCTTTTTTTGACTCTCCCTCTTGTCGAATTTTTTTACCTTATTCAAGACAACCTGCATATTTTAAAACTTTCAAGAAAAGTGGAATATAAACAGCCATTGCTCCGTCATCTTTGTTTCCGTTTTCCTGGATGGACAGTACTGTTAATCAGATCGAGAATTCCCTAAGGATGTTCGATAGAGCCCCTCCTTCCACCTATAGGTGGCAGTGTTGAGGGCGCTGGTGGAGCCTTGTCTCCGAGAACTTCCCGTCTCGTTTCACACGTGGGCCATGCTGGGCTCCTTCTGTTCTCTGAGCAGGTTCTGTGCTTTCTCCCTTCAGTGTCTTTACTCAGCACATCTCGACCAGCTAATATCCAAGGATTCCCTTCCCCCTCTCATCCTTCCATTCAGCCTGGCTGAAATGCTGCTTACTCCTAGAGCCCTCCCAGATTCCCCGAGGAGGAAATCGTCTCTTCTCCCTTTGAATTCCCTTTGGCTCCTTGTCGCAGTTTTCATTTTATATCCTACCTTCTAATCCTTTGTCTATAATTAGATTCCTTGAAGACACAGCTCTGTCTTAATTTGTCCTTAAACTGCCGTAGCACCTAGCACAGCGCTCAGTACCAATGAACACGGAGTAAATATTTACAAATCGAATGAGTAGATACATTTGTGGCCCAGTTTACCTGTCTGCAGCAGTCTTGTTGCATTTGCCCAGAAGTGGTTGCTGCATGCGAGGTGTTTATACAGCTGCTGCGTGAAGAGCTTAAATCGAGTAGCAGATGTATGCGGCCATAAAAATAACTCATAGAGACTGCAAGAAGAAATCAACTCAATGAAACGCATCCCTTGAGGGCCTACTATGTGTAAATTACTCAGAAGATGTGGTCCAAGCACCAGTGGATAATGATGGTAGCTCACACGTGGATAGCCCTTGCGAGTTTCTACTCTGGCCTGCAGATCCTTTTTGGTTCTCTTCATACACAGCAGTAGTATCATCCAGAGAATCTCTGAAAGAACAGGGCAATGATAATGTTTTTACCACTGAAGCGAAGTTTTCGGTCAGAATTCTTTGTATACATTTCATACAGAAAATTATTTTGGTTAGAATTCTTCTGTACATCTCATTATATAATGAGAGCTGAAAACCAAGAGAGCTTTACTTTGGTAAATGAACAGGAAACTGGAGAAGGTGTATTATTTTTGAAACCACAAATGTCACTCTGTTAGGTTTTTTCCAGTTCTTTGATATCTTAGGAGATCTTTCTCCCTCCCTCCCACCCCCATTTCTGGCTGTTCTCCAAAAATGACTTGTCAGTGAAAATTTGCTCACACAGTGAAATAAAAACCCTATGCAGATAAAGACAAAGAGATAAATCACTTGCCAAGCTAAATGCCTTAATAGTGAGTTTATTACCCCTTGGTTTTTGTAATACTTTAAAAATCCTCAAACTCTGCAACAGAGACTGCATAATGGATTGGGTGTTCTTTTTGTTTCGTTTTGTTTTTGTTTTTTTGGCTGAAGTATTTGAAGAGTCCAAAAAATGGAGGATTTTACACTCTGTGTTTTAAAGGGAAGGGATTTATTTAAAGGAAGACATTGTCATTAATATTTGTAATCCCTACATTTTTGTAATTTCAAAACACAGTATATTTGTTGAGTTGGGCTCTTACAAAAACTAAGACACAAATAAAAGCTTTAGGTATCCAATTAGTCTATTCATTCTCCATATTGTTCAGAATGGCGGTTTAATATATTTTTTTCACTTTTCCACTGATGTTATGTAAGTCAGGAGATACAGCTTCCTGTCTTGACTACATGGCTTAATGTATGAGAAGTATGTATGACACTTGCAGAATCTCCTTTGAGGAGAAGGGAAAAAATGGTTTTTGTAATGCACTTTTAAATTTAAGGCATCTGCTCTTGGCAATTTTGCAGGATAACTGGGGTAGCTCCTAGGAAGTTCTAGCTTTTCCAGGTTTAATTTTAGGAAGCGAAAGGGGGAGCACTAGCTCTCTTGCATAATTCAAGAAAATATATTTTCCAGAATTCTATCTAAAATGAGTTATTCTATAATTATTAGCTTTCATTAAAGAGTTGACATATACTCATATGGAAGACTAAGCAAAAGGCATACCATCTAAGAAAACAGAAAAAAGAAAAAGAGAAATTTCAAAATGCAGTGGAGGGATTAACTGAGGCAGGTGAGAAAGGGTTAGTGTTTTGTTTCTTACAAGTGATATTCAAAGTCTGAAGTCAAGTAAGATGGCGACTTTGTCTCTTTGACAGAGAGCTAAATGTTTCCGTTGGAAGGTATGAGTGAACTGTCTATTGAATGTGAGTGTTTGGGTAACAGATTATTCAACAGTGATTACTTTCTTTAGCCAGGGCTGGAATAAGTAGGGAGCATCAAATTCATGAATCTTCTTTCCAGGACAGACCTTAATTACCTGCCTTGCCTTCTATCACTGTCTCCCGACGGCTTCCTTACTCCCCTGTTTGTTGTTATTTTGGTGTCCTTCTCTGTAAACTTGTCATAAAAGAGTTACTGTTCAAGTATGTGAACCGTTCATATTGACATCGTCCTCCCATCCAAAAGAATGGCCCTTTTGAAGTAACTTCAAAACTATTCTATCAATCAGAAATTTGCTTTTTGAGTAGGAGTTACAAAGGCATCAAGAGGAAAGTAGGCACTTAGATCGCTGTTTTGATTGGCTGAACCCCTTTAAATAATTTATATACAACTTGTAATCACAATGTTTCTTACCTGATGAGCTTCTATCCTTGAATCAATGATGGGGAAGAAAGCAATACACTAAGTTGTTGAGAGTAACCCTTGGGGAAAAGATTTCTCTCCAAAAGCGTTCTTACGATAACGATTGGAAATCTGGAAATGTAACCAAACAAAGAGAAATTATGAAACCACTGAAGGACACTATTGCTTGCAATCGCCGTCGTCTCCCTCACAGCTTGACTCGATGACAGCTTCAGAGTTCATTGCAGTTGGCAGTGGATTGCTTTGGTTCACTAAACGACAGCTATCTCTTCTGCCCTTGATTGTGTTCAAATTAATCAGACTTCTGAAGACATGGCTTATGTGTACAGGGGGAAACAACAGCATTGTGAAGACTGTTCCATCTTAAAAAGATACAGATGTATGAAGACATTTAAAAACAGAGTTCCTGCTGAGTGTACTGCTTAGTCTTACAAAGGGACGTCGGTGTGGGACTTTTTCACATTTTTTTCTGATAACATAATCTATTAATAGTGCCGCAAGTCTACTAGCCCAATATACACATTGCTAAGAGGATTCTCTCAGCAAACATTTTTTGGATACAATATAACACAGTGTAAAACAACAACCCCAAATGTCTGGTTCTAAAGCCAGAAAAGGATATACACTTAGATGTCCTAGCTTTCCATTTCTACACGTCATGAGGGGAAAAGTGAAAAATGGCTAAATCATAACAGCATGAGTTGCTGATCAGGGCAAAGATTTAACATTCACGGCACCTGTAACAATGGGAAAAGCGTTAAAATTAATGAAAAGCAATCCTCTAACTCGCTGAACTCTCTTCTGCTCGGTGCCCTAGCCATGCTCCGACAGGAAGTAGATGGATAAGAGAGGCACATTAATTATTTCAGGCCACTAGGTTACAAAGCCTTAAGACCACTGGGCACTGACTGACATTTGAGGACGAACTGAGTCACTGAACACGTAGAGTCCATTTAATTGATAGTTCTGGAAAGTTATGGGCTACCTGTCACATTTTTAATTCAGGTCTCAGAAATGACTCCAAAGGCCTTAATAGTATGCGTTTCTGTGCATCATCAGCATAAGAATCTGTGGTGCTTCTATTCTACCAGCACTGGGAAGCTATCATCATAGAAAAAAAAAAAGATTCAGGGTAGTTGATATTAATTTTTTTCCTCCAAAGTATTGTGAGAAAATTCTATCAGCTACCTATCCACCATTTCATTGGTATACAAATTGATATACAAGGATATCAATTTGTGGAGGGCTTCCCTGGTGGCACAGTGGGTGAGAGTCCGCCTGCCGATGCAGGGGACGCGGGTTCGTGCCCCGGTCCGGGAGGATCCCACATCCCGCGGAGCGGCTGGGCCCGTGAGCCATGGCCGCTGAGCCTGCGCGTCCGGAGCCTGTGCTCCGCAACGGGAGAGGCCACAACAGTGAGAGGCCCGCGTACCGCAAAAAAAAAAAAAAAAACAACCCAAACGAATCATGAACTTCCTATTTCTTGCATGAAATATGGAAAGCATATGCCTTAGAGCTCAATGAATATGGTGATTTGGAGACTCAAGACCAAAGGATTTTTTACTAAGAAATGTTTTACATAGACTCAAAAAAAAAAAAGAAATCAATTCCTCTTTGAAGTCTATCTTCTCTGCTCCTTTTTGATATCTGTATCATAGCATTTCTCAAAAGGAAGATCCGTAGCATATGCATATCTGTGATTCCCAAAACCTAGCACAAGGATTGGCACAGAAGGAAGCTTGCCAATGAATACATACTTTAAAGAGTTCCACACAAAAAAGCCAAGGTATTGTAAAGGAATTCTTAATGTAAATACTCATCACACATTTGTCAGTAGTAGATTAATTTTTAAAGAACTATAAAAGCATTCCACGTATGTATACCTATTCCTGTGGAGCTGTAACTAAATAACATTCCTCAGCGAATGGGATGTATGCAAAAGCTAATTCCTGAAATTCCTAAATTAACCTTGAAATGAATAAAGTTATCCATAATTGAAGAAAACATAAGCAGGGGAAAACCAACCACTAGTTATTTAATGAAGGACATCAGTGGTTATGTGCTGATAGCGCTAGAAATGCTAATTTTCTGGTCATCAGTAGTAAAACTATTAAGGTAACATAATTAAAATGTGTGAAAGGATCAGAAAGTAATTTATTTACCTTACGAAGTTTCTGGATTGACGGCTCTGCTGTTACAGATCCAGGCAGTAGAAGTGTCTCTTTACCGGCTCATCTTCCTGTCAATCTCTAGATGAATCTGAATCTCTACTAAGGACCAAGGCCAGGGCCTGTCTTCCGAGGCCACCAGCCGAGTTACTATTAGGATGTTTCATTACTGCACTCCCAAAGCGGTTTAAAAGCGGAAAAATACAATCAGTGTTTTACGGATTATGACTCCAAGGCAGTGAAATTTAACCCTGGCTACGCATTAGAATCACCCAGGGAGCTTTTGAAAAATACAGATGCCTAGGTCCCCTCTAAGAGATTTGGATTTAATTGGCTTGGGGTGAAGTCCCAGAAAAGATATTGTTTAAATCCCCAGATGATTTTAATGTGCAACCAGGGTTAAGAACCACTGCCCTAAAGGAAGATAAAATCCACACGTTCCCTTGTTCACCCCCATGGAAAATGGAGGATTTCAGCCACTCTTAGACAATCCTCTTCTCTCCCAGGAAGGAAGTGTGATGTTGTAGAAATGGCATAAAATCTGGAATCGGGAGACCTGGCTCTGATCTCACGTCTGTCATTTCCTGGCTGAGTAACTAACATTGGGCAGGCGAGTCGTGTAGAAGAGGAATCTCAGCAATGCCTCTCTCGCTTACCTTCCAGAATCAAACAAGACAAGCAAGGTCATGTAGGCGAAAACCCGAGAAAAAGGCCCAGCTGTTACTAGCCTGCCAGGCTGGTTGTGCCTAGTCGGTCACTGCAAACAGTATCACTTCAGCCATCACTCGTTCTAACTGGCAGGTGTGTTAGGACCCGGGAGACCCAGATAACTTTTCAAGTCAGTAGTGGTGACTCGTGAAATACAGTAGTTTGTCAGATCTTCTCATCCTCTCCCTAGTAATTCAGGGCACTCATGTTTTGCAAAGGAGAAATAAAGTGTGGAGAGTTCGAATTCAGCTCCATTCTCATCTGCAAACAGCTGGGAGCACCCAGCAGGGCCAGAAGCCGGCCCGGCTCCCCGTTCCACCAGAGGGGTTGAGAAGTAGCTCACGCAGAAGCTTCTCTCACACCGCAACAGCACTTTTTCCCTGTGAAGTGTCCACTCAACACGCCCAAGGCTTTGTTGATGGGCCTCCTCCACAGGGTGTAATCCGGATCAAGCAGTGCTTCCGAAAGCTCTCACCTCGCTGACAGTCACTGTTCGCACACAGAAGGTCACTTCCGTCATCAGCCCTTTGGAGAGGATGACTGTGTGCCCTACACCAGGCCAGACTCCGCGGCCAATGGAGGGACCCCGGTGGCCCAGTGACTTGCCCCCGGGGTGGGCGATCTCAACCAGGAAATGAGACCAGCCCCGTAAAACAATTAGCAGGACAAGACCTAACGAGGCATAAGGTCTCTTCTGCAGAGAGAGGAAATGTGAGAGTCATTGCAAAGCGGACCGGCTGTTTCCACACTGGCTCCTCATGTACGAGCACAGGGAAGACGCAAGGGCGATGCTGGTGTTTGGAACGGTCATCAGACGCAGCTCATTAAAAGAACGATGGGTCTTCTTCCTCTGACTTCTCGGGACAGGATATCAGCTGTGATCTTGATGCCTCCAATTAGGCTTCCAGAGGGAGAGAGTACTGCTTGCTTGGAAACTGATTGGTAGGAACTCAGGTATCTGCCTTGAGCCTTTTTCACGGAGGAAAAGGGGCAGAGCTATTTTCTCTCACTAAACTGAATGTTTATAATCTCCTGGTTAATTGGCCTTGGTTTCCAGGGAGAAAGTGAAAGCGAAGCTGCTCCTGCCGTCATCTGGCTTTTGATGTGCTCCTTTGATGACCACGAGGTTTGCAGTCCTGTCCACCCATTCTGGTGAAGGGACTTCCGGGATGGTCCGGACCAAAGGCTCCTGCACCAGGAAAGTCCATTGGGTTTTCTTTGGTATCTGGAGGATATTCAATGGCATCCATCCTATTTCTTCCAACACTAATGGTATCTGAATAGCACTTGAGAGTTTACAAAGCCCACTATTTGCATGCACCCTCAAGATAGCCCAAGGAAGTAGCCATTATTATCCTATTTGATCAATGCAAAAATTAGGGCTCAAGGAGTTTATGTTCCTTACCTGGATTACAACACTTAGTGATGGACAAAACAAGGTCTGACTATGCTTGTTAGTTGTAATTAGATGTCAATTTTATTAACTTCATTGTTGTAACGGGATAGCAAAAAACTGAATATGTGCTGTAAATGCTAAAAAACACAAAAACAAAAATCGACAACAACAACAGCAAAAAACAAGGTCTGAACCTGGGACGTCAGGTTCCTTCCAAATCCCATCATCCTTCCATGGTACCACCTTGTCTCTCAGGGGCCAGCTTGTGATGACGCCATCTGATCTCTGTGCAACGGGTGTAATCTCTCTCCCAAGCCGAGGTGACTGAGACCCACTTCTCCATCCTCATTCATCTCATAGACTCTTAGGTGAAATAACAGGATGAATCACACACACACACACCCCTTATCTTAGGCTTCTTTGAATTCATATAGTGAAGTCTTACTTCACTTTAGAGTGTTCACTATAATTAGATCCTTAAGGGGTGAATTATTTCTATGTCTGCATCTGAAGCTGTCACTATCCCACAACAGATCATTTTCAGCTACTCCCACAACTCCTGCAATGGACCTGTTTAATAGGTTTTATAGTATCTCAGAAGGTGAAGCGATATAATAATGTTTTTGTCTAGAACTTTGTGTTGGATAGATCCTGCTACATGGATAGGAACAAAGAGAGGTATACTGATGGAGCTGCATGCGTGTTCAAGGGGAATGCCAACCGCTGGATTCTGACAGTTCACAGGTGAAATCGCAGCTGTTTAGGGCTTGGTCCTAAACTTTAAATGTTTAGAAACTCAGTTTTGTCATTTGGCTTAAAGTTGATCGAGTTTAGGAGGAGAGACTCACTCCAGCCAGATGAGCAAGTTATTGATTGATAAATCAGAATGACAGTCTCCCTCAATACGTGTTTACTGCCCACCTACAGTGCAATCAGCTCCGTGCTCGGCGTGAAGGGTTTTGTAGCAAATGCTGTCGGGCCCCCCCATCCCTCACTGTCACCACTTGAGTGCACACTGGTCGTTCCATGTTCCTGATTCCAGATGCCAGCACCTGCACTCCTTGCCACACAAGAGCAGCCCTCTGGCAGTGCCCAACGGGAGGGGAGATAACTCTGACTCGTGTGTTAGACGTTGGCTCCCAGCGTTTCCCCAGCGTGAGTAAGCTCCGGTCCCTCATAGGGACGGCTGGTGTGATAATGCCCCTCTTAGCAGTTACACGCTCTTCCTACTTCCGATGGTTCTTTCACCTCCCACGTAAAGCACTTGAACTTGAATTATTGTCTTGACGTGCGCTGCTAGGACCCATGGAGGCCAAGACGCAGGGACCTAGTGGGAAAGAGAAAAGCACCCTGATAATTCAGACACCAGGGACAGCATCTCACACGTGCGAGCAGAGGGTGCTCTGGGATGTCGAGGAGAATCTTGGTCTCCGAAGAACTCTGTCCTGTGAACTTGCCAGGCGTCTACACCTGTGTGGTGGGTTTGCTCATGGTAGATGCTTTCTATAAGAACAGCAGCATCTAGCTGAAATCTCGTTCCTCTCTCTCCATCCTCAGTTCTTTCATCTATAAATTAGGAAGAATAACGCCACCTCGGAGAAAAGAGATAAGGATGCGATTAGATCATGTTATATAAATTGCCTTGCACAGTGCCTGGCATATAGTAAACACATAACAGATATTTAATAACTGTGACCTTCCCAAATGGACTCAAAGCTCTAAATACTTCATAGTCCTGCAAAGATTCCTGAGGAATATGACCCTGTAACTAGGTTTCCCCAGGGAAGGCCCCTCCCGCAGATGTTAAGATGGGAGAGTTCACTGATTGGAATTGTTACTATTTCAGTTTCAGAATGATATTTCCCTAACTTTATACCTTAATTCTGGGGGACGTTTTCCTGTAACTTCTCATACACGTATAAGCTCCAGTAGACGTTGGCCTAATGGGAATAAAAACTATTCTTAAAAATAATGTTAAAAATCTTCTTCCTCCCACAAACCGATTTTCCATAATCAATGAAAATGTTTGTTTTTCTGATTAAATATAAAGGACATAAAGATAAACAGTAAGTAATAAACATTTATCATTTTCATGTTTAAAAATAGATACGACTTAAAGATAATTCTCTCATTCTTATCCCTTGCTCTCCACAAATTTAAAAAAAATTATGATTAAATTATTTACCTTTTTTCCAACTTAGGTTAAAGGATTGCAAAAATTACAAGGTGATTTTGTCATCTGTGGGTGTACATCTAGTAAGTCCATTTTTGATAGAGAGTTTTTATTTCTTCAGTTGGATTTTCTGCTACAGAAGTTAGAAAAGCCAAATGGTGCATTGTTTAATATCGTTGCCATCCATTCTTTGACCCTTAAAGCATTAACCCATAATTTTGATTAACATGTGTTTAATGTGCAGGAAAGCCGATTTTTGAGCTATAAAAGACTAGACATAAAGGAATACTGTCTCTACTATAAAAAAATAAAATAAGATATCCCAGTCATTTTCAAAGATGACTGATCTTCATTTCCATATTTTTCAAAATATGGGGAAATGTCATAAAATCTGCTTTCCGGCACATCAATCACAGGACATTGGGGAAGAACAAAGCTTTGTAGAGAACAGGTTCTGTGATGTGGTTGAACTTATCAAGGAGGCTTGCTTGTCCCGAAACCAGCCAATATCTAATCACTTACACAAGGGATAAAATAGGGGCTACTCAGGTGATGTTACAGTGCGTGAGAAGTTATTGACTGGGAGCGAGAACCTAAGAATTCAGGGGGTTCCAGGGTTAATCCGGCATGCTCTGTACCAACACTGGAAGCATGGGTGACGTACATAAATGCATCGATATACACAAAGGTGACTGAGACCCACACCTGCTCTCGGGCTTTCATGGTGTGGAGGAATTTGGAGGAACAACAGGACACGACTGGCACATTTAGGGAAGACTTCGTGTACCTTTTCTAGGCTGTCTTGATACACAGTGCCTTAACTTCTCTGCCTGGCGTTCAGGACCCTCAGTCTTATTTCTGATGTCCCCCCAAGGTGGCAGCCGCTGCTTCAGACAAGCCCACCCGCTAACTGCCTCAAGAACACATCAAGATGCCTTCGCGCCTCTTCCTCTCGTAGCTGGAAATGTCATCCGGTGTCTCACCTTTCCGACTTCTACCCAGCATTCCAGGGTCAGTCCCACCAAAATAATCCCGTCCCTCTCTGAACAGCCATGAACTGTCCTACGCTGTTTGCAATGTGGAGAGAGCATAATATGTGTGCCTCTTGTCTTCCAAACTACACTATGACCTCACAGTAGACCATGGCTTTTCTACTTCATGTGTGCTCTCCGTAGTAGGTGCCAGAGTGCTGAGTGCACGGTGGATAAAAATACATCTGTAAGCAACCTGAAGCAATGAAATAGGAGGCTTACAATGTGGTCTTTGTTTCAAAGAAGAAGAAGCAAATCTGACATCATGTGTTCATGAGAATGCAGCGTGCAAGGGTGTGGTTTCTTCGTGACAAAAACCTAACTCTAACAGGCATAAAGCAGAAGAAAACAAGTGGGTTCACCAGAATGGCAACAGGCACGTGATCAGTTGACTACTGTTGTCTCCCTGGTTCCTTTGCCCCTCATGCCTCGAGCCAACTGATCTCCAGCCCTGCCTATCCTAGCTGCTAAGTTCTTTCATCCCCACAGCGACTGCTTTCACTCAGCTTTCCACGTGTTGTTGTTCAACTGGAAGAGGACATCTCGGCTTTTACAGCTCCATGCATTTCATGTCACTCGCCCTACTGTTCTTTTACACCATTCTATTCCTTTTGGAAACTTTCTTACTCGCCCTGACACATTTGGTACCATTCTTAGCCACTTGCGCTGCCCCGTGGATTAGGTTAGATTGGAATGACTCGGTCAGATGCCTCCTTCTTCTTTAAGCTGCTGCTTCTCAAGGGCAAGGGGCATCCTTCTCTCCCCGACTCCTAACATAGCACCTGGCGCCTGGTTGAGAACTGATTAAATCTTCGTTTGAAAGTTAACTCATTAATTAAGGCAACTCCAACTCGGAGCGTATGTTAAAGTACAGGAGGTTTTGTTTTGTTTTTTTTAAGTCTGCTTTGGATGTCTGCAGACCAACTGCATTTAGATTCATGCAGGCTGGAGAAAGAAAACTAAACCTAAAAGAAAAAATAAATTTGCTAAAACAAACAAAGGAAGAATGGAGGGGATTTTTATTGCCCACAGCATGTCCCCCTGCTGACTCACTCCTGGTTGTCGCTCAACAAATTCTTACTGAATCAAACCTTTTCTTCGCCAAATCAGACATATGGCATTTTCAGTAACATATTCCTGTGTCGTGTTTGTCTGTTTCAGACTAAAGAGAAATGCCCAACTCATTCGACTAAATCTGTAAAGAAGGGTTGGGCTGCTATTTCGAATGCATTGTTTTCCCGTCCTGTCAGTCACTGACCATTTTAAATATGGGCCTAATCACCAGTATTCCGGGGGGCTTGCCACATGAGGGAGTTGGGATGCAGGAAGGCTCAGAATCACAGCACGTGTGGACCTGCACTCCTAGGCACCAACTGGCTTTCAAGCAGCCTCCAGCTGGCGTGCACCTGCACCTGGGATGCCTCCCTCCCCAGGACAAGCTCAGGTTCCTGCCCTCAGCCTTGGCATGGGGTGGGGGATAGCTGGCCTCGGAGCCAACTATGAGTGATCCTGTCAGGCGTTCGGGCGTCTCTTTGTGAGGTGGACTGAAGTGTCAGGCAGGTGGTTATATCCTTTTGTCAGAGAAAAAGGGCGCACACCATCCCCCAGCTAGCCTGTTGGGGACAGCTTTGGGAGGTTGGTTTGAAATAGATTGCTTTTTAAAATAAGAGCTCTAAAGCACAGGATGTTCTGACTCTTACTATTAATTTTCCAGTGCCATTTCTTCAATTCTAGGAGGTTCAGATAAACTAGAAATTGGATACTTACCTAAACAGAAATCAACATAGAAAGTTGTTCAGCGTTTTAAAAAAAGTGTCCTTTTGACCGAGCACTCTGCTTCAGGAAGGACAGACACAGAACTGTGGAGGAAAAAGGGGACACCCAGCAAGCAGTGTGAGATCAGTTGAAAAAAGACTGGTGATCAGTGGGGTGGCTTGTCACCACCAGGTCACCCTCAAATTCTAAAATGTGTCAACCATTAGGTCACCTTTATGAATGAATTTATTTCGAACTCAAGAAACTGAGCTAGATTTTCCAGTTTAGTCCATGAGAAAAGGGTTATACGTGTTCTGCATGTTCATTCCTATATGGTTAACTGTAACTCAATTTATCCAGCCATGGTCACAGTAGGGTTACATTCACTGCTCATGTATACACCCTACTGATATTCTAATCTAGGTACTAATTTCTCATTTTTAACAGAGGACCAAAGTTTTGTTTTCCATTTTCTATACTGTCCTTTCATGGAGGCATATTTACACTTGTTAATGAATTAATTTCACACATCTAGACTTCAACAGTCATTAGTGTCATAATGATCACAGTAGTTACATGAATAGTGAAGCTCAAGTGATCAACGAGAGATGACTTACTGTAAGTGATGGGCAAAGTGAACCACTATTGGTGACCAGTGTAATCAGTTGCAGGTTGCTTAACGTGCGTTAAAAGATGTTTTCCTGTAATTCACAAAAGTATGTTATATATTCAGCTAAAATTTGACAGATCTAATGATCTAATACTCCTCTTATTTAATGAAGAACATGTGCATGTTTAGTAAACCTTGTTGTCTAGTTATCAGTAGTAAGACCATTAAGGTACATAATTAAAAGAATTAAAAGGATGTGTATGTAATTGATACAAATACTACAAGTTATCTTATTCAGTAACCAGTAATTACACTTGGTTAATTGTCTAATTAAGAATTCAAAACATGGGCTTCCCTGGTGGCACAGTGGTTGAGAGTCTTCCTGCCCATGCAGGGGACACGGGTTCGGGCCCCGGTCCGGGAAGATCGCACTTGCCGCGCAGTGGCTGGGCCCGTGAGCCATGGCCGCTGAGCCTGCGCGTCCGGAGCCTGTGCTCCGCAGCGGAAGAGGCCACAGCGGTGAGAGGCCCGCGTACCGCAAAAAAAAAAAAAAAAAAAAAAAGAATTCAAAACAATGGATACGTTTTTGTTTTCTTCAGAAAGGGTTCTGTGTGGAGTTATTTTTCGGGGATCTATTCTAGGTGATCCCAAATCCTTGGTCTTTTTGACCTTTGTAACTGCATTTGACTGTCTCCAGGGCTCTTCCTATACAGCTTTTGACAGTATGGAGAATATAGGAAGGCAGTGATGACAGAAATAGCCAGTTAAGTCTCATGAATGTTATCTGATGGACTGTGAACTCCTTGAGGACAAAATTGATTCTCATGCATCTTTTTCTCCCCAGAATCTTTTCCAAGTCACGTTTGTTACACTCTGTTTTCATACACACATACCCCACCTCCTCTTTAAAAATTCTCTGAGTAGTTATACTAATTCTAATCTACAAAATCTTTTTGGATGACTTGACATTGTCTATATATAAAATGAAATAATAACCACTTATAATTTTACACACACATATCACTCCTCACTTCTGCCT
Source organism: Orcinus orca (assembly GCF_937001465.1). Classification (NCBI taxonomy): domain Eukaryota; kingdom Metazoa; phylum Chordata; class Mammalia; order Artiodactyla; family Delphinidae; genus Orcinus; species Orcinus orca. The sequence goes on from NC_064579.1 coordinate 34,234,749, forward strand.
CTGGTTCAAGGCCTGGTATTACGCACCACGGGAATTTAAATTTTTAAAATAATATATGGCATTCATGAATTTAGGTCTTTCAGCAATCAGGAATTGGTCTGTGCCATGTATGAGGGATGAGTCCAGTTTCTTCTTCCGTATGAATATCTTAACATGTCATCACTTACTGAAAAGTCCATCCTGGTCTCATTGATTTCCAATAGCACCTTGACATTTATCAGTTGTTCATCTACACATGGCTCTGATTCTTAGATATTGCTGTGTTCCACTGGACAGCTTATGCCAATATCACACTGGCTTAATATTCCATCGTCATGATATCTGGTAGAGCCAGTGGTCCCACACGGTTCTTTTAGCTATTCTTGGAATTTTGCACTTCCATATACATTTTAGAATTGGTCTGTCGAGTTATAAACTTTGAAAAAATGTTCTTCTTTGGGAAAAGGGAGTTTAAACTATATCCACAGTTAGGTTGGAGGGAAAATCAACATCTTTAAGACACTGATTTTACTAATCCATAAATATGGTCTATCTCTACATTCATTTAGGACAATTTCAATGTCTTTCAACAAAGTTTTATAATTTTTCCAAAACAGTCTTGCACATATTTTGTTATATGTATTCTTAAGAACAGGAGGTTTTGGATGCTGCTGTGAGTGGCATATTTTAAATTTATGTTCTGTTTACTGGAGTATAAAACATGCAAATAATTTATATAATAATTAACTTTCTGAGAACCTTACCAAAATCTCCTGTTAATTCTAACAGTTTATATTGGAAGCTATACAGACTGGCATATAATTTACTAATAGGAACAGTTTTGTTTGTTTCCAATTTTTAAACTAGTTTTTCTCTCTTCTCTTATTGTACTGTCTACAGCTTCTAAAATAATGTTGAATGGAAGTGGTATTGACAGCCACCCTTAAAGAGTAGTCTTAAAAAGAATATCTTCAATGTTTCACTATTTTGTATGATAGTGTCCTTTTGTAAAGTACTTCTATTTCAAGTGTTTAAAGAGTTTTTATCATGAATGGATATTTAATTTTATCACCAGCGTTTTTTCACATCTATTTAGTTTGTTTTTCTCCTTAATCTGTGAATGTGGCAAATTACATTAGTAGATTTTCTAATGTTAAAATCAACCATGATGTATCAGTCAGTGTAGGTTAGGCTGTGCTGAGTTAATAAGCATGCCTCCTAATCTCAGTTAAAACAATAATTGTTACACATCCAGCAAGGAACCTATACTTATATTAGTCACTCCAGGACCTGAGCTGGTGGACGAACCATCTTAATGAGTGCTTTAATGATTACTATAGCACAGGAGCAGGGCATCAAAAGGTCTTTCTTTGGCAATTAAATGTTCTAACCCAGAAGTGGCTCTTGTCTCTTCTGCCCACAGCCCTTTTCCCTGAACTGCTTAGGCTGGTGTGGAGAAATGAAATTCTGCCATGTGCCCAAAAGAAGTGGGGAAGCTGATATGAGTGAATATTAGGAGCCTGTGCTACACTTGCATTTCTAAAGCAGCTCTGCTCTGTCATAAGAGTTATATTTTGTACATTACCGGATCCCTCTGCATCTACATTCATGAATGAAATTGATATGGTATTTTATGATTTTTCAGGTTTCGGCATCAAGGATATGTTTGCTTTATAAATGGGTTTGAGAATTTTCCCTCTTTTTTCTACATTCTAGAATAGTTTGGATAGGATAGGTGTGATTTGTTATTTGAATATGCGGTAGAAGAAATTTATATAGAAGACTTGGCCTGGAGTTTTACGGGTGAGAAGATTTTCAACCACAGATTACATTTCTTACAAGATTAACAATATTATTAAGATTTTCTGTTTGTTCTCAGGCTAGCTTGATAAGTTATATTTTAGGAATTTTTCATTTTATGAATTATCAAATTTATTGGCAAAAGTATATTAATGTGTATCTAATATTTGTAGCATTCTTATTTTTTTATTTGATGTTATTTATGATCCCTTTCATTTTTTTTTAATCCTGAAAAATCCTCAGAAGTTTGTCAATTTTATTAGTCTTTTCAAAGAAAAAATTGGGAAGTTCATTCTCTCTTAATTTTTGTTTAATTTTGTTATTTTTGCTCTTTATTGACTTCTTTGTGTTTTTCTCTTAACTTGTTTTGTTGTTCTTTTTCTAACTTATTTAAAATGTATGTTTGATTCATTAGTTCTTAGTCTTTCTTCTTTTCTAATATAAACATTTAAGACTATAAATTTCCCTTTAGGTGTTCTTCAACTGCATTCCACAAGTGTGGATAAATTGGTGATGAAATTTGGTAATTTTATTTCTGTTCATTTCTAATTTTTCCTAATTCCCATTATAATTTCTTCTTTGACCCATGAGTTATTTAGAAAATGTCTCAATTTCTAAACATATGGGGGATCTATTATCATTTTACTTGTTTTGTTTTTCCTTAACTTTTTATTTGTAGTAAGGATAGTACAAAAATTCCCATATATCCTTCCCAGATTTACCAGTTGTTAGCATTTCTTTCTTCCTATCTTTGCATGTGTGAGTGTATGTAAATATATACACACATACATAGATATGTGTGAATACACAGTCATGCATACATATATGTAATTTATACATATATATGTATGTGTGTGTTTTTAACATCTTTATTGGAGTATAATTGCTTTACAATGTCATGTTAGTTTCTGCTGTATAACAAACTGAATCAGCTATATGTATACGTATATCCCCATATCCCCTCCCTCTTGCATCTCCCTCCCACCCTCCCTATCTCACCCCTCTAGGTAGTCACAAAGCACAGAGCTTATCTCCCTGTTCTATGAGGCTGCTTCCCACTAGCTATCTATTTTACATTTGGAAGTGCATATACGTCAATGCCACTCTCTCACTTCGTCCCAGCTTACCCTTTCCCTTCTCCGTGTCCTCGAGTCCATTCTCTGTGTCTCATCTTTATTCCTGTCCTGCCCCAAGGTTCTTCAGAACCTTTTTTTTTTTTTTTTTTAGATTCCATATATATGTGTTAGCGTGTGGTATTTGTTTTTCTCTTTCTGACTTACTTCACTCTGTATGACAGACTCTAGGTCCATCCACCTCACTACAGATAACTCAATTTCATTTCTTTTTATGGCTGAGTAATATTCCATTGTATATATGCACCACATCTTCTCTATCCATTCATCTGTCAATGGACACTTAGGTTGCTTCCATGTCCTGGCTCTTGTAAACAGTGCTGCAGTGAACGCTGTGGTACATGACTCTTTTTGAATGATGGTTTTCTCAGGGTATATGCCCAGTAGTGGGATTGCTGGGTGGTATGATAGTTCTATTTTTAGTTTTTAGTTTTTTAAGGAACTTCCATACTGTTCTCTCTATATATGTGTTATGTATACACACACATGCACAGTTTTAAAATTACATTAGTAGAGGGTATGTAGGTAGTAAACAAACTCTCCCAGTTTTTGTTTAGAAATCTTCATTTCATCTCAATTTTTTTTAAAAAAACTAGAATTTTAGATTAAGAAACTTTGGGTTTCTTTTTCCTTAATGAACTGTAAAGATAGTATATCACTGTCTTCTTTATTCTGTTGTTTCTGATAAAAATTTACAGGTTTTTCTAACTCTCTCTTCAATAAAGTTAGTCTATCTTTTCTCTTTCACTACATTTAAGATCTTCTCTTTGTCTTTGGTATCTTGCAATTTCACTATTACATGCCTAGATATAGATTTCTTCTTATTAACCCATCTTATAACTCATTGGAATTCTGGAATCAATGGATTGATGTCTTTCCAATAGGTTTGAAAATTTCTCAGCCATTATCTCTTCAAATACGGCCTCAGCCACCTTCTCTCTCTTCTTCTAAAATTTCAATGAGAAGTATTTTAGACCTTCTCTGTCCTCAACATCGCTAAATGTCTCTTTCATATTTTCACTGCCTTGTGTCTCAGAGATGGATTTTTAAAATATACATACATATGAATTCTTCAGGTCTATCTTCCAAGTCACCTACTGTCTCTTCACTTGTATCTAAACTATTGTTAAACTCATCAACTGAAGTTTTCATTTCAGTTATTGCATGTTTAATGTTAAGAGTTATTTTCTTCATTGTTTTCTTTTTGATTTCTTGAGACATTTTAAGCACACATATTTTATATTCTGAGACTGATATTTCCAATATTTGAACATTTGATATGTTGGAATCATCTATTACTTCTACTGGCTCTTGCTTATGATGTCTTGTTTTCCTTTTATGTTTTGTTTGTCTCTTTGTTGTTTTTACTTTTTGGATTGTGAACTTTTTTTTAATCTGTGGTTATTCTCTGAAAATTGAAATAAACTAGATTTCTCCAGAATGATTATATTTGCTATTGAAGCACTACTAGTCTAGATCGATTCTAAACTAAATTCTCATTTTGAAGTTGTTTATTCAGCCTCAAAATTATAAATTATGGATATTCAAGCTCTAAACATTGGTGAGGTCTGGTTTATAATTGTGAATTACCAGGATAGATTTCCAACCCTATTCCTACTTTGTTCTAAGATATGATATACAAAATGTTTCTTGCAGTCTCCTGGGCAGGGCCTTATTCTTTATTTCCTCTTCTGCTGAAGGTATAGATCTTTAGGTCCAGGTTCATGCATGGGAGACAATCTCCTGTGAAAATCTACACTTTAGGTGAGCCTTAGCCTTAGAACCTTTCTGCTTCCGGAGGCTATAAAAGCACAAATCTCAAAATTATTATTTAGACATATACTCCACAAGGCAAAAGCATGCTTTAATGCTTTGGTTACTTTTCTGGTTCTCACCTTCAATCAATCCCTAGGCTGAGTATTTTCTGGAATGACTATATTTGAAAAAGAGATGTATTTCTTTGCTTGTTTACTATTTCTGTTACTTTTATAATTTTCTAAGAATCAATGTTGTCTTAGACAGTTTCCGTGTTTTGTAGCATTATGGGCATTTAGTTCATTCAGTTTCTATTTTAATTTTTTTTTTGATATTGAGCTCCATGAGCTGTCTGTATGTTTTAGGGATTCATCCTTTGTCCGTTGCTTCATTTGCAAATATTTTCTCCCATTCTGAAGGTTGTCTTTTCATCTTGTTTATGGTTTCCTTTGTTGTGCAAAATGTTTTAAGTTTCTATAGGTCCCATTTGTTTATCTTTGTTTTTATTTTCATTACTCTACGAGGTGGGTCAAAAAAGATCTTGCTCTGGTTCATGTCAAAGAGTGTTTTTCCTATGTGTTCCTCTAAGAGTTTATATTGTCTGGTCTTACATTTAGGTCTTTAACCCATTTGGAGTTTATTTTTGTGTATGGTGTTAGGAAGTGTTCTAATTTCATTCTTTTACATGTAGCTGTCCAGTTTTCCCAGCACCACTTATTGAAGAGACTGTCTTTTCTCCATTGTATATCCTTGCCCCCTTTTTCATAGATTAGGTGACCATAAGTGCGTGGGTTTATCTCTGGGCTTTCTATCCTGTACCATTGTTTTTGTGCCAATACTGTACTATCTTGATTACTGTAGCTTTGTAGTATAGTCTGAAGTCAGGTAGCCTGATTCCTCCAGCTCCGTTTTCCTTTCTCAAGATTGTTTTGGCTATTTGGGGTCTTTTGTGTTTCCATACAAATTGTAAAAATGTTTTGTTCTAATTCTGTGAAGAATGCCATTGGTAGTTTGATAGGGATTGCATTGAATCTGTAGATTGCTTTGGGTAGTATAGTCATTTTCACAATATTAATTCTTACAATCCAAGAACATGGTATATTTCTCCATCTGTTTATGTCATCTTTATTTTCTTTCATCAGTGTTTTATAGTTTTCTAAGTACAAGTCTTTTGCCTCCTCAGGTAGGTTTATTCCTAGGTATTGTATTCTTTTTGTTGTGATGGTAAATGGGATTGTTCCCTTGATTTCTCTTTCTGATTTTTTGTTGTTAGTGTATAGGAATGCCAGAGATTTCTGTGCATTAATTTTGTATCCTGCAACCTTACCTAATTCATTGATTAGTTCTAGTAGTTTTCTGGTAGCATCTTTAGGATTTTCTATGTATAGCATCATGTCATCTGCAAACAGTGACAGGTTTACTTCTTTCATCATATGGTTTTTATTCCTTAATTTCTTAATGTGGTTTATCACATTGATTGATTTGTGTATTTTTGAAGAATCCTTGCATTCCTGGGATAAATCCCACTTGATCATGGTGTATGATCCTTTTAATGTGTTGTTGGATTCTGTTTGCTAGTACTTTGTTGAGGATTTTTGTATCTATGTTCATCAGTGATGTTGGCCTGTAGTTTTCTTTCATTGTGACATCTTTGTCTGGTTTTGGTACGAGGGTGATGGTGGCATTGTAGAATGAGTTTGGGAGTTTTCCTCCCTCTGCTATATTTTGGAAGAGTTTGAGAAGGATAGGTGTTAGCTCTTCTCTAAATGTTTGATGGAATTCGCTGGTGAAGCCATCTCGTCCTGGACTTTTGTTTCGTGGAACATTTTAAATTACAGTTTCAATTTCATTACTTGTGATAGGTCTGTTTATATTTTCTAATTCTTCCTGGTTCAGTCTTGGAAAATTGTACCTTTCTAAGAATTTGTCTATTTCTTCATGGTTGTCCCTTTTACTGGCATATAGTTGTTGGTAGTAGTCTCTTACAATCCTTTGTATTTCTGCAGTGTCAGGTGTGATTTCTCCTTTTTCATTTCTAGTTTTACTGATTTGGTCCTCTCTCTTTTTTTCTTGATGAATCTGCCTAAAGTTTTATCAATTTTGTTTATCTTCTCAAAGAACCAACTTCTAGTTTTATTGATCGTTGCTATTGTTTTCTTCATTTCTATTTCATTTATTTCTGCTCTGATCTTTATAACTCTTTCCTTCTACTGACTTTGTGTTTTCTTTGTTCTTCTTTCTCTACTTGCTTTAGGTGTAAGGTTAGATTGTTTATTTGAGATTTTTCTTGTTTCTTGAAGTGAGATTGAATTGCTATAAACGTCCCTCTTAGAACAGCTTTTGCTGCATCCCATAGGTTTGGGGCATTGTGTTTTCATTATCATTTGTTTCTATGTATTTTTTGATTTTTTCAGTGTTTTCTTGGTTATTTAGTAGTGCACTGTTTAGCCTCCATGTATTTGTGTTTTTTACAGGTTTTTTTTTCCTGTGATTGATTTCCAGTCTCATAGTGTTTTTCTCAGAAAGGATGCCTTTAAATAAAACTAAAATTAGTGTAGTTTCTTCTTATGATACATAGGCATGTGTAACTAAGGGCTGAAGTCTATGTATTTTCAGTTAAGTATCTTTGTCTCTATAATTACTTTCTACTATTTAACACCTTATGTCTTAAAAAGGGAGACTCTTTTGCTACTAATGAGCAAGAATATTGTGTACCTTAAAAACAAGTTAAAATTCAAGAGATAGCAATTTGCCATACCTTTTTTTAAACTGTATACGTTCACATCTTAAAATTGCATTTCTCAGAGTGTGTCCAAGGGTCAGCTGAATTAGAGCATCTAGGTAAGGTTGTTGAAAATACATGTTTCCAGGCTCCTCTGCAGACCTACTGAATCGGAATCCCCTTAATGATGCATATACTCTCCATTTTCAAAGGAATAGTGCTCTTTGTTCCCATGTATCATAAAGTTTGAGAATCACATGCTAAAGTTCGTTTTAGAAAGACAGATTTGGTTTTATGTATTTATTTTTCTAGCACTTACATGCTTCCCATACTATATTTTTCTAGTGTTTCAATTCTTTTATATTTTTTGTTCTTTAAATATTCTTTAGTACTACTTCATGTGAAATAGTGTTCTTAAATGTTATTTAAAGCAATAATAATATACTCCTGACATTTTCTCTGTCCATTTATTTTGTATATACAGAAAATGTAACATAAAGCTGATTTGGGGACTTCTTTAGAGAGCAAAAAAATTCTATCAATATATCAATTAGGTTTATGTGCCATTCACCATAGAAAACATGAAAAAATTGACATCTATGAAAAGAAGGCCCCTTGAATGTTAGTAGCAGACTATCTGAGTTGATTAACTGTTGAAATCTAAGGTTCCAAATCAACTCAAAGAGGATTGTTATAAATAAAGTAACCTTGACTTTCAATGCATTAAAATGTAGTGACATATGTGGATTTTTTCTTCATTTTTCATGTCTAAACATGTTTACTAATATCTGTTTATAATGTTTTTTTCTGAGTTGGAGACTGTTGATTACAAGCAACATTAAGAGAATATGATCTGCTGATAACATTTATAAAAATCTGTCAATAAATAAAAAGCCTAGTCAAATGTAATAATTTAAAAATTACAAAAATAATCAAATAATAGCTAAGAAGCTTGGTAAGATCATCTGTTATCTTCTAGAATAGAAGGACAATGGGAATGAATTTTAAATATTATTTTTCTTTTTACTATCTGTAAAAATCAAGGCAGCAACAAGCTAGTTTTACCCCCTTTCAGTGGTCATATTATACTTTGACTTCACTGATTTCTATTTTATCCTAAGCCTCTAATTCTCCATCAGTCTGTTTAATCCATTCTCATTTTATTTTTATAACAAGTTTTTTGATCAGTGTGACTTAATTGCATAACTAACCAATTCCCCATATATGAATTTAATAACAATCTCTAAAGCTTAATATTTGCACCACATCATAAATATTTCTCTGCAACTCCCTTTTGGCTAATCCATATTTAATGCTCCGTAGTAGCAAATCGTATGCACGTAGCAGGTGTTCTCTGACTGAGCATTTCATAGCTGGCTCAATTAGTTTAAGGTATTAAGAGATCACCTGAGCACTATCACAGTTGCTTTATGATAGACCTAGTCCAGACATCTCCAAGGTGAGTTGCATGGCATGGTATTAAGCATGCTTCACATTCTCTTTTTTGAGGAAATGTTAACATTAAAATTGTTCATACTGATGTTATTGATCACTGATGTATCATAGACAATATGACGGGTGGACACAGAACACCACTTGCGTTTTCTAAATGAGCCTCTATGGAATCAGAATTCAGAAGGAAGCTCATGAATGAACCAGTGAGGATAGCAAGGAGGGAAGGACAAAACTCTAATTTTACTTAGTCTGCATCCCCAGAGTGTTATGTTGCAAACAGATTCCATCTTCCCTAAGTTCCTTTGACTAAAAGCTTCTCTTCACTTTCAGGGACTATGTTAGATGAACGCGTTATGATAGTCCCTGCTGTATTAGCTAAGCTTTTCCTTCAGTAGCACAATTTATTTTTATCTTAAAATTAGTAGCAGCTTTATGACTTTTGACAACTTCATATCACCTTCAAACTCTCATCATTACACTCACCTTTAGATACAAAATGTTCAAATTCAAACTATATTCTCTTTTGAAATACCAATTAAATCTAGAGGTGATATTAAATCTAAGGTAAAAGTGAAAGTAGAAAACACCTGAGCTTTACTTAATAATGTTATCATCCATCTCCATGCCTGGGGACAAACTTATGGTTGGGACATAGTCCTAACAAGTTCCTTCTAATATGTTCATAACTTCTTTCCCTTGAATGGGGTCCAAGATTGCCCCTGTCATATAGTAATGTCTGTATCATATTGAATCTTGTCAGGATGGGGCTCCAGTATACTAAGAACTTGAGTCTCATCATTTAGGCATATTTTTAGCTTTCATTACATTTGGTGCTATCTGTAGAATGAAGGAAGTGATTTTTTTTTAATTATAGTGCTTAGCACTTGAATACCAAATGGAAATATGCCACAGAAGAAAACCCCAAATCAAGTGACCACTGTTACTAGTGATTTCATATAGGCTCCTCAAAATAATTCTACTTTTCCAACTCATAAAACTTGGTGTAAAGAATACAGGTTATCTAAACAATAGGAGTTGCAGAAGTAGTTGGAAAATCATGACCATCTCCCAAGATGCTCTTCGGGGTAAGTGGAATATTCTCAGGAACCACTTCCCAGATCAATCCAGCCTGTCCATAAAAACACATTTAAACTGCCCTCTGTGAGCCTGCTGCTAACATTTGTACTCTTACATTATGTATGAGTCTTTCCTTGTTGCATAGACAAACTGCATGGTGTTCCATTAGTGATTTTCCATTTCATGCTAAGCTTTGCAATTTATTAGTGTTATTTAGGCTAATGTGCTATTATTTTGCATATTTTATATCATTTGTTACTCATGCAACGTGATACTTAAGTATTGGGGATCAATGAGTCTTCTACATGGTTTGTAAATTTGTATGATTAAGGAGTAAATCAATTAAATACATTACTACATTGAATTTGCTTTGAGAGTTGTTTTCTAAGAAAGTTATCCTATCCTTTTCTTTTCAAAACTTAGGACTACTTTTTGGTAGCAGAATTTTAAAATATTTTAACACAAGTATTTGAATGGCTGCGTTGAAGCTATATAGTAATAAAATATAATTTGCATTTGAATTAGGAAATGCTAGTGATGAGAGTGAGACAATTTGGTCCAAATTTTGCTATTAACCAGGAAAGCCGTAGAACACATATACTTTACTTTTATATTTTTATATTTACTTATCACTCTAGTGCTTGTTTTAAATGTTGGAATGTAAAATCTGCTAGATAAATTTCTACATTCTTTAGACTACAGTATCAGTGGATGGGGAAGGAAATATAGATCATATACTACCTGTTATATATACATATATAGGTATTAATTAATATAGAAACGAAAACAGTGTTTTACCATAAATTCAAGTGTTTGAGCAACATCCCTTTCTAGCACGCTTACGTTGCCATCCTTCTCTATCAAGTGTGTGGGTCGGTACATAGATCTAGTTATAAAATCTGTACCTGCTTTGGTCTCAGCACCAAATGGGGTAACACCTGCCTGGATTCATGCATTTACTAATACTCTATCCCTAAAAATAGGACTTGTGTCAGCAAGAAAGTTCATTAGTTCCCCATTAATGATAAGCCATTCCCTGAGTTTACTGCAGAGATACATTCATCATTCCTGCAGATTTCATTCAGTGTTCTTGATCCGTAATCACACTAGAAGGGCAAACCTGCTTCACTCAGGGAAGGACTATTGAGTGGCCAGAGCCTCTTGGTCTGTCCTACTGGCATATTGTACCTTTCTTCAGTTCCTTGCTTACAAACTTTCAGAGTCTGCTTATTCCTGTTTATAGTAAGGCTTTCTGTCATTTCTGAAAAATCCTTATAAACTCTCTACCTTACATGCACGCTCTCTTTCACCACTGTGTTTTTCATTTTTTGGCAGTTAACATCATTTTCTATATTATTTTTACTACATTTCAATTTCTCTTTCCTGTTTTTACTGTTTCCCTGACTCTGTGGTTTTCTATAGATAATTTTAACATGTCAGAACTATTTATTGTTCAAAATTCCTGAGTTGCTTGGAGTTTCTCTATAAAGAATTTTTAAAAAGCATATATCCAAAAATTTTTTAATTTTTAAATGCCCTCAACTTTTTCTTGAATCTAGCTTTGGGAAATTATAGAATATGGCTAACAATTTGAACTTCTCTGAGGGAATGCTGCAGAGAAAACTTCTAGATTGTTTAATAGCAGATATCTTTGTAGGACTGTCTCCAGGGGAGATTATTGTAAAATAAATTTAATTTTCCCATTGACTCAACTTAAAGATTTATTAGGAATTTCCTTTAAATTATTTTGGTCCAATTTTTTGAAGATTACCAATAACAGCAGGACCATTTTGCCAGGGCTTGCACTTTTTCAGTTAATTTTTTCTTTTTATTCCAGAACAACGTTTCTTATTCTTTAGTGTTCATTCATTCATTCTCTGAACAAATATTTATTGACTGACCACTGTGTGTTAGATTCAGACTAGACTCTGGGGACATGACGAGGAGAAACCCCAGAGAGAGAAACGTCTCTCTGATCCTGAGCTTGGAGCCCAGAAATCTGTTTATAATAACCACCACGGGTGACTCTGATCCTTACGGAAATGGACCACGAATTAACAAACAATATGATAGGGTACAAATGCATTTAAATATAGAACTGGTCAGATATGCAATGAATGAATGAATCCTTTAAAGAACCGTCACTATATGCACCAGAATGACAGCTAAAATGAAAATTGTTTTGTTCACAGCAGGAATAGGAGCTGCCCTCCCCTCCCCTAGGTCCTGCGTCCCAAGGTGCAGCCACAGTGGGGTTTGCAGTGTCCTTGCTGTCCTGCGGTGAGACAGGGCTGCTTTCAGAGCACCAGCAGCTGGAAGCTTAGTGTCTACATCAGGAGACAATTCATGGCTCCAGAGTTTCCATATGGATACATTTTAGATATGAAAATCCTATCCATATGGAAGGCATTATAACAGAAAATACAAGCGAATTAGTAATTTCCCAGCTTTACATGCCTAAACCTTTAGCATTAAGGTAATTTTCCCTGGTTAAATTTAGAAAAAAAGTAAACCTGCCTTGTTATTGAAGTTCAGTATCTCCTTTTAAGCAAAAATAGACATTGCGCCGTAATCAAATGAAAGGTTAAGGGATAATTTAAGTAGGTATTATTTGCATTAGTTTCTCTTCAATCTGTCCCCAACTCTACCCTGCTTGTGGCCATTATGTGACCCACATTTTTGTTAAGAAAAAGCTAAATCTACTTAGTAACCAAAATCTTTGCGTTTACTTATCTTTCCCCCTCTTTATTGGTTGAATTAATTCATTAGTGTCGATTATGACATATATATTAATATATTACAGGCAGACCTCAGAGATATTACAGGTTCAATTCCAGACCACCACAATAAAGCAAATATCCCCCAAAAAATGAGTCACACGAATTTTTTGGTTTCCCAGTGCATATAAAAGTTATATTTACACTATACTGTAGTCTATTAAGTGTGCAATCGTATTATGTCTAAAGAAAACAATGTACATACCTTAATTAAAAATACTTCATCACTGAAAAGTGCTAACCATCATCTGAGCCTTCAGTGGGTCTTAATCTTTTTGCAGTAGTAAAACCTCAAAGATCACAGATCACAGATCACAGATCACCATAACACTATAATAATAGTGAAAAAGTTTGAGATATTGTGAGAATCACCAAAATGTGACACAGAGACACGAAGAGCAAATGCTGTTGGAACAATGGCGCCGGTAGACTTGCTGGACGCAGGGTTGCCACAAACCTTCCGTTTGTGTAGAACACAGTACCTGTGAAGTATAATAAAGAGAGTTGAAATAAAACGCAGTATACCTATACGTATGTAGAAGATAAATATGTAAATAAGATGTATATATATTTATAGATACACTGATTATATAACATATATATTAACAAGCTAAGTATTTTTGCTAGATATACTGATATATGCTAATATATATACACACACTGTGTGTGTGTGTGTGTATATATATATATACACATACATACATATATGTACATATATATATGTATGTATATATATGCAAAGCATGGCTTCCAAGACCTTGAATAACACAGGGAGCCCTGAAGGTCTTGGATACAAGAATGTCAGTGGAGAATACGGGCCACTGCTAGGGACTGTATGAGCTGATGAGACAATTCCAGGAGTACGACTACAGATTCCCTATAGCCAACTGATTTGAAGATATAGAACACCCACACATCTATTTGTGTGAGCTCCAGATGGATAAGCAGAAAACAACCATTTGGCACTAAAATTTACAGTTCACTCAAAAACTGTGTGACCAAGCGTTCACATTTCAGCTACAGTAAGGGGAGGTCTTCTAGATAATTAAATCAGCACTAAGACAATCATGAGAAAAAAGGTTAATATTTGACTAAATATTAGTCATAGCTAGAGGTGGGACATTATTCTCCTAATTCATGAATGGAAAAGAAACCAGTATAATTGAAAGAGCTGATAAGTCAGTTTCTCATTTTAGAAGATGAAAACACAATGCCTATCTTGAGAAAGACGAGAGTTCGCAGGCTTCTCAGTTGGACTATTAATTTCTTTTGTAAAATTTGAGAACATAACCAGTCAAAGTGTGTAAACGCTTTCACAAAATTATATTGTTGCCCAACTGAAACATTTTCAGTGGTGATGAGCAAAGTCATGTCTCTCTATTGTTGTCACAATAGTTGTCTTTAAAAAAAAAAAAGTCTCTAGAGAAAATGATTAATTAGATTTCAATTATGCTGCAGGAAAAAATGTACTTTACGTACACACTAAAAAGCATTATAGTGTTTCTTTAATGTGTTTAAAAATTCAAAAATGTTTTTAAAAGCCACTTAAAAAGTCAAAGCAAAAGCAAGCTAATGGAATATGGTGTCATCCTTCAAGTTGATGTCTGTTAAGTTTACCCAGGTCCTTTTGTGTGACATTACACAGACATTGTCGGAATTCTTCTGAATTATCTTTGAAAATTCTGAAATACCCACTATGATCTGTTGAAAGACATGAAGATAATCTCTGTAAATTTTGCCATGACTTGCAGGAACACTGAAATAAACGTTGCTCCTCTTGAAGAGGAATGTAGGTTGGCGAGGCATAGCTGCCGGTTTTGGTTTGTCTGCATATTGAAATTAAAACTACCTGTCCCTGTCTCCCTCTATCACTTCGTTAATGAAGTATATGCATTCCCAAGTTCCACTCCCCTTTCTCCTTTATTGCCTTTTTCTCTCTCTCCCCACACCCCCGAACCTCACCTTCTCCTTCCCACATTTCCCCAGTGTGTTAATGTGGTTTTTCTGCCTGTGTGACCTCTTTTCATCTTTATTTTTATTTTACTTTTTTCCACTCCCCTCTTAGTCCTAATTCTCATTTTGTCTTGCTTCTCAGTAACCCTTTCCTCGTTTCAGTAAAAATTACAAATACGTTTCTAACAGCTTTAACTGTACCTTGTTAGTCAATATGGCTTAACAAGAGAAAACTTTTTAACAGCAGACTAAATCGTCTTACATGCTTTTGATAGAAACTTGATACATTTTTTGCGTCAAATGTGTCTAGAAATAAATTTTGATATTTACTTTTTTCAAGTGACATTTAAAATATTTTTAATGGCATTTGTTAGAAAAGCTATGTAGGAAGCTTGTATTTCTCAAATGTTTTCAAAGTTTAACAGAAATCCATGTTTCTATAGTTTAGTAATACTTGTTATATTAAGAAATTAAAAAAAATTATAATGCTTACAAATGTGTAAATCACGTTACTGTTACATTTTTTACATATTATTTGCATGAATACATATATTCTCCTTAATTTTTTAAATAGGTAAGTTCCAGCTGCTTTTGTGAAATGCGTTATATGTTCTACGTCTTAAATTTTAATATCAAAATATTCAAAATACAACAGGTGAAATATTTTTCTTGGAAAATTCTCCGTTATCCTAAAAAAATGCTTTTTTAAAAAATCTGTTTAAGAATAGCCCAGGTTACCTTTCTTTTAAATAATTTTTGAGTATATTAAGTATATTGCCTGTTATTTTCAAATTTTTCTTTCACTCCGTTCCACACATCCAAAATCGTTTAGTTTCCAAACTACATTGCCACTGGAAGTAAAGAAGTTTCATCTCAAATGGCCTGGTTAGCTGCTGCAGGAGAGAACAGACAGGATGAACCCAAAGTTAGAACCAGTGTTAGGAGTAGGGCAAGCTGCGTTTTCAATCCCAGGTCATTCTGGTGCAGGTGATCCATGGACCACTGAGGTGATCTTGGACCCCTCAAAGAGATGTAGGTGAGACCCAAGTGTGAGCTTCCCTCCCTACCTCAAGGGCACCCTTAGTTCCACTCTCCTCTCAAAAAATACTTCCTTTTACAAACTACCATAATATGACATTCTAATTCCCACTCGGGAAAACCCACCTACTAGCCAGAGAGTCTAACTCAGGTTAGCATTCATGTTCTACACCCTCCCAACACCCAGCAGTGCAGCCCATAGAACACAGTCAGCCATAGTGGTCGTGTCCCAGAGTCCAAGTCATCCCATCTGGAAATATGCCTTGACACCGTGGGGTGGATGACTTCATTAGCCCCAGGTGAGTTTTAGCACAACGAGTATAACAAAACAATTGAGAACAGGTTTTGTCATTTCAAAAGTCCTGTCTTCCACTCTGTAGGACAGATACAACCCTCTCATTTTTCCTGGTATTCTAACAAGAAAAATTAAATCACACATACACACACCACTCAAAGACAAACAATAATTTTCAAAAATAACAAATCCATATTAAGGAAAAGAAATATTTATCTGGCTAAACAAGATGTAGTTAGAAAAACATCAGTGTGCAGTGCAGGTTACTGCCACTCTCATCATCCTGAAAATTCTAAACCTTGCTTAGAGCCGTGTAAGTATCAATACATGACATATAGTGTCCATCAGGGGGCTTTTTAAGCCACAAGACAGTGTGTCCCTTGACGAACACCTTCTACATACAGTTGGCCCGCATATCCGCGAACTCAGCATGGGAGATTCAACCAACCGCAGTACTCCACCATTTTCTATAAGGGACTTGAACATCCACGGAGTTTGGTATGCGCAGGAGTCCTGGAGCCAATACCCTGAGGATACAGAGGGATGTATCCCTCTGTCCATGATGAAAGCCTGGGCCAAAGATTTAAAACGACCTCTAAGGCCACTAGCCTTTCTGTTGAGTAGACTACGAAACTCAGAACCACAGTTTTAATTACCTAGGACACTCCTTTCCCATGGAACCAAGAGAAACAGTGAACCTCAAAGAATTAAAAGAAGCAAGAGCCCACAGTCAGTCCTCCAGACCTTATAAGAGGGGGTCTTAGCAAACGGGAATGCTGAGTGAAGGCTGGAGATAAGTCAGGTGACGAAGCAGCCCATGTTATGTGGTAGAAGGAGTGGAGAACTTAAGGTCAAAATTCTAACTTATTTTAATTCACCCATTTATTCACAGACATTTATAACTGCTTACCTCCTAAGTGCTGAGTGCTGGGTTGAGTTTCTAACTCCACTCCTTGACTCTGGGACCTGGCGTAAATGACTTAGGCTTTCAGAGATACACTTTTCTCATTTGTACAATCAGAAAACAGAACCTGGCCTTCTTGTTTGTTATGTGGGGTTTTATAGCGAGGTTCTAGAGAGATATTTGTGGAAGTATTTGTAACACGTAGCATTTTTTCAGAAAATAAATCTAAGTTATTCTATGGTGATGTTCCAGTAAGTCTTTTTGCTCTTAAAACAGTTAATGTCAACATTAGAAGAAAACAGTTCAAGCATGGAGTATACAATTTAGCACTTCATGTACACCAGGGGAGCTTTACAAATATCATAGCATCTCATTTATTTTTAACAAAAACAATATGAAGTTGCTACTGTAATCATCACCCGTTTTACAGGTGGCAGACGGAAAATAAGAAACAGCTTAAAAGTAATGAAACTGGGCATAGTGGTGATGGTTGAAGAACATTGCAAATGCACTGAATGCTACTAAACTATACACTTAAAAATGGTCAACACAGTAAATTTTATATTAGGCATATTTTACCACAATAAAAAGAAATAAATAATCAGGTAATGAAGCCAGGAACCCAGGCCAGGCAGTATACAAATACAGCCCATGTTGGGATCATTGAGCAGTGGATGATTATTTTAGACTAGTGAAGACAGATTATTTCAAAAACAAATGGAAGTTTGTAGATAACAAATATAGTTTTATTTACATAAAACAAATATCTAAAATGCTCTATTTTCTGATTCTAATCAAAGTACTTTGCTTTATCTTAACTTAAACTTTTAAGATGCCCAACTAGAATTATTCGTGAAATTCTTGAAACTGTATTTGGTTGTATGTATTTAAACCTTGTTCTAGGAAAATATAAGTGATCCTATAACATTTGCAATGTAATCGTAATTCATTTTATAATGGCAATCTCAAAACACATTTGTTAATTTTGTTAATTATATCACTGTCGTTGACTTTATCAGCTCACTTTCACTTTCGGTGAAGAGATACTTATGACATTTAGTGTTTAATGTCATTAGCTTTTTTTCTGACTAGGGATGGGAATATTGTTCATCAATTTTGTGTCTAACAAGAGTAAGGGCAGGATATGAATACCTGTTGACTACACACATGCTGAAAATCATGGTCGTGAAGAAATAATCGCAATCTGAAAGGGAATGCAAGTGTTCCAGGGGGAAATGGTGCAGAAGGGTTAAGCGGAGGTTCTTTGGCAGATTTCTTTGCCCAGCATGCCGTGATAGCTCTTTCCAAAGCATATTGGCAAACGACACTGAACAATCTTGATAAAAGAGATTTAATTAAAATGCTGTAAGCATAAGATCTTCACCTTCGTGCTATAGAAGGTTTTGTCAAAAGAATTTTATTACAAACCTAGCAGGATTTTTTCACTGTTTTATTCACTTTTAGCCATCCCACTGATTACGGCTGGAAGTATGACACAACCAGTCGGTTCTTAATAAGGGCTTTTAAAAATCACAGCATGTTCTTCAGTCCCTCAGTACAGGATGAATGTGACATCGGGGACACAAATATCATTACCTTGATAAATTACTAACAGCGTAATGATTATGGAAATCGTCATCGACTGATCATCAGTCACAATTTATTTCAAATCAATGTCTACAATTTGTAGCCTGGATGGAATTTTTATCCAAATCCCCTGTGGTATAGTACAGCTCTTCTCAGCTAACTTCCTCCTAAGAGCGTTACAGCTTTGTCATGCATCATGGGCTGTTCATGAATGGAGTCCCTCACTGGTTGCATGGCCTCAAGCAAACCAAATTAGTCAGAAGAACATTGGGTGACCACACACTCACAGACAGACTCGTTCAGGGAAGCAGTGTAATTTAAGAACCAGCAAATGTGCCAAACTACAGAATCCCTCCCTAGACACAGTTTCGCAATTTTTTCCCTTTCCAATTGGCAATAAATGGTAATGTTTGACTTTACTATGCTGTTAAATTGCAAATAAATTGTTGCAGAATCATGACATAATAGGCATTTGCATTTTTAAAACAATCTCTGGAACAGGAAGCATCATTTGCATGTCTTTGTCTGAGACGGTAGTGTTTCCTTATTCTTTTTCCAATACATTTAACATTTTAAGTAATTTTAAATCAGTGAGACCCAATGAATCAATCCGTGTGGTATTATTAGATAATATTTCTCTAATTTTTAGGTTAGTCATCATTCATGAAGGATTATAAGATGGTCAGTGTCCGTGCTAGTTAATGATGAATTTACACAAGGAAAACTTTGCCCCCAAAAGGCTGCTTTATCAGGTTCACATTATAGGCTATAGACTATACTTCAGCTCGAATGGAGATTTGATTTGAATATAGATGAGACTGGATTTTTTAAATTTTTTATTGAAGCATAGTTGATTTGCAGTGTATTCATTTCTGCTGTACAGCGAAGTGATTCACTTAGACGTATATAAACATTCCTTTTTCTTATATTATTTTCCATTATGGTTTATCACAGGATACTGAATACAGTTCCCTGTGCTCTACAGTAGGGCCTTGTTGTTACCCATTCTATACGGATTAGCATCTGCTGACCCCAAACTCCCACTCCATCCCTCCCTCACCTGTCTCTCCCTTGGCAACCACAAGTCTGTCCTCTGTGTCTGTGAGACCATTTATGTTTGTGTCATATTTTAGATTCCACATGTAAGTGATATCATATGGTTTGTCTTTCTCTTTCCGACTGACTTCACTCAGTATGATAATCTCTAGTTCCACCCATGTTGCTGCAAATGGCATTATTTCTTTTTTATGGCTGAATATTATTCCGTTGTATATATAATGTATACCACGTCTTCTTTATCCGTTCATCTGTTGATGGACATTTAAGTTGTTTCCATGTCTTGGCTATTGTGAAGAGTGCTGCTATGAACATAGGGGTGCCTGTATTATTTTGAATTATAGTTTTGTCTGCATCTATGCCCAGGAGTCAGATTGCTGAACCACATGGCAACTCTATTTTTAGCTTTTGGAGGAACCTCCATCCTGTTCTCCATAGTGGTTGCACCAACTTACATTCCCACCAACACTGTAGGAGGGTCCCCTTTTCTCCACACCCTCTCCAGCATTATTATCTGCAGACTTTTTCATAATGTCCATTCTGACCAACGTGCAGTGACACCTCATTGTAGATTTGGTTTGTATTTCTCTCTAACAATTAGTGATGTTGACCATCTGTTGGCCTGTGTGCCTGTTGGCCATCTGTGTGTCTTCTTTGGAGAGATGTCTGTTTAGTACTTCTGCCCATTTTTTGATTGGGAAGTTTTTGTTGTTGTTGAGTTGTATGAGCTGTTTGTTTTGGAGCTGTCAATTTTGGAGATTAAGCCCTTGTTGGTCACATCGTTTGCAAATATTTTCTCCCATTCTGTAGGTTAAGGCTGGATTTTTTTAAAGGCTGCCTTTTCTATTTCTGTATTTTTACCAGAGAAATGAAATGATTTGTTGGGTATATACTTTGCTTGTATATAGCTAATGTAGAGAAATACAACATATGAAGAGAAAATAAACATGTGAGCACTAAATTCAGTTTTATTGTGCAAGATAACATTGATGCAGTATTCTTTTTTGGAGAGAAAAAATAATAATATTTGCATAAACTGACCAATGGAAGTAGGTTGAAGTAAAATTTAATGTTTAACTTACTGTGTTATCATACACCCTATGCTTTCTTTGTGTTTTAGATAAAGTTTGGTAGTAGTAATATTACTCCTTAACTTTGTAGATTTACTTTCAAAATATTACAGGTAATGAAACACTTAAGAGATGTTTTCAGATAAAGATAAGATTACTAGTTCAAGTTTAAGAGCGACATATACTTCTCTAGACTTACATAGCAATTCTCAAAACCCCAACACAAAGCAGGTAAAATTGAAACTAAATAATATTAATGATTTATCATTTATTAAGCATCAGTTATGGTTCAAGCATGCTGCTAAATGCCCCAAGTACATTGTTTTCTTGTAATTCTCACAAGTACCCTACGGAGATTTGCTTAGCCTCGTGTTTCAAATAAGGAAAGTGAATCATAGTTGCCTGAGATCGCAGAGTTAAGAAGTGTAGGCGGGCGGATGTGTTTGATCCGCGGTTCAGCATTCTTCATGCTGTACAAAGCTCCTTGGGACATGAATAGTACTTCAGATGTAGAATCTAGTTAAGTTTTGCTTTTGGAAACTTTATGTCACCAGCATTTACGGAGTGTTTACTGTATAAATAGTTGTATATCAATTGCTATGGATAAAGAAAGAAAAAGAGAAGAAGAGAGGATAAAGGAAGGAAGGAAGAGTGAAGGAGAGAAAGAGAGGGAGAGAGAGGCATTGTCCCAGACCCCAAGGAATTGACAGTTATTTCTACCTCAATTTTCTCCTTCCTTCCAAAGAATACGCATTTCCCAAGGGAAATGAGGACATTGGACAAATCTTTCATAAGCACCAACAATATGCCAAGACCTACACATCTGAAACATGGCTGAGTATCCTCCCTGGCTTCATCTGTAAACCTCTTCTTTCTTTCTAAGTGTCCTAGTTCTGTCAATGGCTCTGTCATCTTCCCAATCGACCTGTTTTATGACATTATTGTTGCCTTTCCGACTCTCTTCAACATCTAACGAGTGAGTGCGTGTTGTTACTTCAACTTCTCTTCAGTGGACCACACGTGGTTGTTTCCCTTTCTACCCATTCCATCCATTCTCCATGACTTACACATTGGCATAAATGCCGAGTTGTTTCTAACAAATGTATAAGTGACCCCATCACTAAGATGCAATTGCCCCTCCAGCTGATTCTTCTGTGATGCCTTTCCCCGTGTAGGATGAGATCTGCGTGACAGTTCTGTCAGATTGTCTGGGCAGGCTGCTCTCCCTGGATAGACAGGCGTACTGACTTTCTCTGGTGTCTTTATCTTGGATCTAAGACTTCTTCTGTGTGACTGCTGGAGCAGGCTAACACTCAGCAACAAGGATGGTGGCATGGGTGTTTGCGGCACCGTCAGTACTCTACAGAGTGGTGGCGCTGTGCTGGTCAGACAGACTGGGGTTTCAGGGCTAGTTCTGCAACTTTCGGCAAGTTTATTCATTTGACAGATATGTATTGACCACATGCTCTGTACCAAGCAATTTTCTGATGACAACAGTACAACAGTAATCAAAACAGACAGGATCCCTGGCTGAATGGTATCTCCTTCCAGTGGAAGGAGATAGACACAGGCAAGTAAACAACTGAATAAAGAAGATTATTTCCGATACTAGTAGAGGCTGTTTTTTTCATGGGGTGGTGTGATAGAAAATATGGTGACGGAGGGGGAGCCACTGAATTTAGATGTGAGCTCAAGAAAGGCCTTATTGAGGACACATGTTTGAGAAGGGCTGTAAGGAACCTGCCAGTCTCAGACCAAGGGCAGAGTGTTTGGGCTAGAGAAACAGTAAATGCAAAGACAGAGCAGAAGGAAAACCCGGGCAGCTGGAGGGGGTGGGGCTGGGCTGGGGGGAGGGATGGGAAGGATGAAGCTGGACAACAGACCTCGGAAGCCATGGAGAGATGTGGGATTTTATCCAGGTGTGATGGGGAAGCCGTGGGCGGGGTTGAAGCAGAAGAGGGACCCAGTCTGATTTTCATTAGAGAAATGTGGGTTCCTCTGGTAGGAGAAAAATTGGTGTCAGGACAAAAGAGGAAGCAATGAACCCAGTTAGGCAACTGTAACCAGAGTCTCTTCAGCCAGACAGGTAAGTCTGGACCCAGTAATTCTGACTGCACGGTACGTTCAGCTACTTTTGCATATATAAAGCAATTAGAATTATTAAAATTATTGAATTTTGCCACACGTTTTAAAACATAAGTGAAATTCAGATTCTTCACAAAGTCGACCCAAATACTTTGGAAGATTTATGTGCCGTCCTCTCTGTCTTCCCGTCACTTTGGGGAGGGTTATAGGGACATTTGGAGTTGGAGCGGGAACATTCTTGTTTTCTGGTAATAAACCAGCTCTTTCTAAATGACATGAGGTGAGACAGATCCGATCCTGGGCTAATGCTTTGTGTATTGTAGTAACAATTGTTCTATCAATCAGTAGCTATTTATCCAGTGCCCCCATACTGTGCTGAAAAGGGTGGGAGATGCAAAGGAGAGACAAAGAAGTGTGAGATATACACCTGCTTGCACGGAGCTCACAGCCTCATGCAGAGCCAGGGTGCGTTTGCGGAACAGGTAGCCTTACCTGACCGTGTATGCTGTGATCCAAAGCAGCGCTGCAGGATGCGTCTGAGTAGAGCCAAGGCATGAAGGAAGGGAAAACCCCAGGCAGTGAACAGCTTGAGAAAATAACAGGAAAAGAAGAAAGCAGATAGTCTTTTCAAAGGCGCTGTGTAGACCGGGGCAGAGAATTCACGTGGGCCATTACGTTGTAAGGGAAGAGTGGGAAATGCAGCAAGAAAAGAAAATTGCAGCCAGATTGTAGAGGGGGCTTAATGCCTGGCCGAGGAATGTGGACTCTGTTCTGTTGGTATTGCAGCTATTGAAGGATTTTGAGCGAAGGAATGACATGATGGAAAGGTATTTGGGAAGATGAATCTGACAGCTGCGGGCGGGGAGGTGAATCCACAAGCAGCGGCTACAGGTGATCTGCTATTGAGCGGCATTTTGTTTTCCTTGGTTCCGGGTTTTCAAAGTAAAATAACTTTACTGATATGTCATAAATCCCCCTCATTTGTGCTTAGACGTATGAAGTCGCTGATGATGTGCTAGTTTGCATCCAGGAGTGTTCTTTCTATATCATTAAAATGAGTATTCCCCTTCTTGAAAACGTATTTGCCCTTTTCTCCATTCTCCTCTTGATTAATAGTGACAAGCTAAGTTAAAACCTGACAGGGAAATAGCAAAAGAGTAGGAAACAATGAAAACAAGTGAATGTTTTGCTAAGGAAATGTTTATTACTGCGGTTCTCACCATTATGAGTTAATTACAGGCTCTCAGCAAATATCCCATTGTGAACTCAGAGGTGCAATATGTTTTATTTGAAAAAGTGAAATAGTGACTTCCTTTCCAGTACTCAGTTGCATTTCCTGCTATTTTAAGACTACTCAGTGGTACCGATGTACTTTTACAACCAATTATCCCAGCACGCCTGTGCCATGTATTTTAACTATAATGCTTTTTAAAAGCTCGAATTGCCAAAACAGCATTCTGTCTGAATTGATCAGGTGTGCATCGAGAGTTGTCTGAACACTATTTGTGTACTATCTGAATAGCCCAACGGACTTAACAGGAGCAGACAGAAACACCTGTTGGAATAAGACGTGCTTTCTTCAAGGTTCATATTTATAATTTTCCTCCCAGATTTTCTTTTCTCGAACATCTTCACTCTTGAGGAAGGATGACACGTCGTCCCTGAGCTCTGGCCATGCTGAACAATAAAATGTACCATAGACCATCTCTAGGTGTTCATATCCTGGGTTACTGAGGCCACTAGCAATCTGACCTGCAGTTTTGCCCCTAGCAAACTTGGTTCGAAGCATGGCATGGTACCCATTCTACAAGCAAAGGGTGACTTTACAGAGTAAGAATTCTCCATGTTAACGTTGCCCTAGCTCCTGTTAACTACAATTCGTTGTTTAAAAGCTGATATCTGTGATTGATTCAGACACGGAGCCATTGTTTAATTTACTTTGGTTTGATTTTTTTTTTTTCTTCACCCTCCCAACTGGCTTCTCTAGAGGAGGAAAGTCAGGCAGTAGTT
This sequence comes from Orcinus orca, assembly GCF_937001465.1. NCBI lineage: Eukaryota > Metazoa > Chordata > Mammalia > Artiodactyla > Delphinidae > Orcinus > Orcinus orca. The sequence goes on from NC_064579.1 coordinate 34,259,445, forward strand.
ACTGCTTTGGAAAGAAAAGATAAGCTGAACACTTTGGAATGCGTTTTTCTAACACTCCTTCACCAAGTGTTACATGACTGTATCAAATTTCTTCAGACTTTGATAATGAGAAACAGACAATTCCATAGAAAATACAACCAAGAGATTTGCAGTAATAGAGGATTTCAGGAATGCACGTGGTTCTGAACGGCGCTAAGATTATGTGCGTTGGAGTTCCGAATCTTTTATTTTTTCCCTGTCTAAGCAGGCACTGTGGTTATCAGGTGGGGAAGGGCAGAGGGCCTGCGTGCTGATTATCAATGTGCATGTGTGTAAAATTTTCACACATAATATAATATTTCAAAGTTATTTTTATGGAGGCTCAGGGGTCCCAGAATTTAAACAAAACTGCTGATCATTGGCTCCAAGAAACGCTTAGAAGGCATCATAATTTTTTTTGTTTACATCCTGTGGAGTCATTTGCAGACTTTTGGGCTACAGATCGAATAATGTTTGTTTATTCAGCTGGCTTTGGAGATTTAAGCAATATTTGGAGACACGAGTCTTTGCCTTACTTAATAAAAAGTATACTCAAAGGTATAACTACAGCATTTTTATACAGAAAAGATTCTCACAAACAGAGGTGAATATTGACAAAAATGTAATTTTGAAATTAAAACGAAAGAAACAACAATCCCAGAAAAATATTCATCCAGCATGGTCTTTCTTAAAAAATTTTTAGCAGACGTTAGGTCTCCTGTGCTCTAATGCTTGAAAATACATTATTATGTTTCCCAAGAATACTGTAAAACAACGCTTGCATTATTCTACTCTGATCAACTACAACAAACAAGGCCTGGGTCACCTTCTAAGAATAATCATTTAACAGAAGATGTGTAATTTTGTTGGTATTATTAGTAGAGATTTGTATCACAGAGTCAACTCATTCTTCTCTATGAAGGAAGGTGGAATGAATATTTCATAGCTGTGGCTCTTGAGGAGAATTCTGCCTTTCAGTCCTGAGGCAGTCTTTCAACACAGATGCCAGTCAGAAGTCTTTAACAGATGTAAAATGCATCTTGCCTACTTGTCTTTGAAAAATATAAGGACCTCAAGATGCACCTGAAATATTCATCATGTGGACAATATTCCAAGCGGAGCTGGAATTTGCTGAGTGCTTTAGTCACTACTTATTTATCCAGGTTTTTCTGTCTTTATTTTCCATACCCCTCATACTTCCTAAGTCTATGACTTGTCAAAATGTCTTTACTTTATAATATGCCTACGTGACTAAATTTATTGATAGCATTTAACATCACAGTTTTATTTGGTTAGCTTAGTGACAGGGTACTGGAAGAACGTACTCTGTACCATGAATCATCTTCTTTTCTTCTACTTCTGTTTCTCGTCTTTTTCTTTTCACCTGCCTGCCCCTATTAGTTAAATAGAGCAATGACTTTATTGAGAAATTAGCCTTTCTGTGAGTTTCTCTGGTAACATCTGATTCGTAGAGAGGAATTTCATTGTCAGCTAGAAGACTGATTTGTACAATTTTGCCAATGTGGTTTCTATATACTTGGCTTTGACTGTCTAGGAAACATGTGCCCACAAATTGAATTTGTGACCCCCTCCTCTGATCCCTGCTCCCTTCTTCAATATTGATTTATCTCTGTTTGGGGTGAAAACTATTACATGTTGTGTTAATGTTTAAGACATTTTTCATAAAAAATGACATGATTTGATAAGGTGTTTAAAAGTAGAGTCCTTTAAGAGAGTTCCTTAGAGAGAAAGTAGATATTAAATTCAGCTTTAAAAGGAGCAAGGCAAGGCTTTTAGTTGCACAAACTCCCTTACACACACACACACGCACACACACACACAGAGACACACGCACACGCGTGCACAGACTCATACACACGCGCACACGCAATGCACACACGCACGCACACACGCACACTTCTATAAATAACTACATGTAAAAGAGCTTAAGACCATGGAAGACCACAAGCTAATACCATTTTGCCATACACCACTGTATTTCTTATGAAGTCCAGTAAAACATTTAAACTTACAGTAAATCATTTCAATTTATCAGATGATGCACTAAAAAATATTTTCAATTTCCCTTTTCCATCTCTTTTTACCAATGTCACTGTTTTCTTTTTCTCATCCCAATCCAAACTTTTTTAAACTTTATAAACAGAAATGCCTTCCTGCAAGAAAAAATTATATATATAAAATATATATATACACATATATAATATGTATACATATAATATATATATACATAATTTATATATATATATATATATATATGTATTTGTCTCAGTCAAAAAGATGGCAAAATGAAACGTTTTCAGGCCTTGTAATGTTCCAGGCACTATAGTGGATAGCTAGCTTTTTACATGTTTTCTCAATTAAAATGGAATTAAAAAGTTGTGTTTTTACTAATTTTTGCTTCATTATATTATCTGTAAAACTGTACCATGTTTCTTTTATTATTGTTACTTGATGATTTTGATGAGTGAACAACCGTATCTAGTTTGGAGCAATAGATCTCCATGTACAGAGGAGTAAAACATATGAAATATCAGATAGATTTATTTTGTTTGTAAAATAGTATATCCCATAAGAAGTAAAGACTGTCTCAGTTCCCACTGAACTTATCAGTGGGAATAAGTCCAGGTACAAACAGAAGAAATTAAGCTTAGACATTAGGAAGAATGTTCATGTAAATAATGTGTTTCAGAAATATGAAAAATGTTAGTAAGTTTCTGAAATTTTTATAGAAAAATTGTCCAACTGTATCTCTGGGCTGATTTGTATATATTCTCACCTAGATGACTGTTTTAAAAAAATACTACTTTAAGCCTAGTTTCATGGTTTAGGAACCTGAACCTGGAGAGAACGGAGGTCAGAAAAAGAATGAACAGTTCAACTAAATATGTTCATTTCACCAATGCAAAGATGAATTAGTGTCAAAGACACAGTAAATATCATGCAAAGATGAATTAGGGTGCTTCTCTGGCAGTGTTTGTCACTTTCTTTGGTTCTTTTTAGCTGAACATTTATACTTCTTCAAAGAACTCTAAGCAATGCATTGCTAACAAAATCAGAATGACTTACTTTCATGGAGATTTATTAATACTGACTACTAAATAAAAATGTCAAAGACACAGTAAATATCATGCATAAAAAGCAAAAAGAAATGCTACATTGGTTTGAGGACAAACAGGAAACGTAATTTACATTCTGAGTAGAAAATGAATTTCTAGTAATGTTAGGCAAAAACAAATTATGGGCAAAAAAGCAAATGGTCCTCCTGATACCTGGATAAGAAGGCAAAATTGAAACAAATTTGGATTCTCTGTGATACACAAACAAGGCTGTCCCTGAGAAAGACTGTCAAGTGACTGCCTGCCTTTGACATTGTTCCCTGGGTACCCAGCACCCCGTCCCCCCGCCCCCAGAGCCTTTCTCCTGCATCCAGGCATCTAAGTACCTGGCCACAGATGAGAATTGTTATTTTAGGTCCCTACTCATGAAGCTTTTTCTTTCCTGACTTCCATTCTTTAATGGCAGTGGTTCTCAAACCATTTGATCGTGGTGCACTTAAGGATTTATATATCCCAATCTATTTCTACGTTCCAGATGAAAAAGACCCCATGACTTAAAACAAAAAAAAAATGTTTGGGGAAGAACAAAATAACAAAATGTTACCAACACAACAATTACACAACAAAACAAAATGGTGAATAATTATAATATCTACTAGTAATGTTACAAATGCATTCACTCATATACATTTGTCTGCAACCAAGTTAAATTCAAAACAGCAGTAATAACCATGTGTCCTTCCCCTGATTTCAGGAATTCTAACAATTTTCATGTGAATCTGAATAGCAGGAGTACTGCAAAGCTCCCAAGCACTGAGTGGCGGTCACATGTCCTTGTGGAATACGGATTTAGAGTCCTCAGTTAATTCTGGTGACATGCTAATATTAGTTTATGAATAGCACCTTCTAGCAACTCAGCAAATACTAGTGCGTGTCCATTAACCTCTAGAAATTGCATATTATTCAACTGTAAGAGCCAAAGATGAGTTTTCTGTCCATCAGGCTGAACTTTGAAGCTCCACAGAAGTCCATACGGCATGCTTTGAGCTGTAGGGCCCAGCACATCGCACTGCTAATGAGCTTATAGGGTCTGAGGCCACTCCCAGATAGAAATTACATTTTCCATTTTCACCCTTGTTCTTTTGGATGCTAATGACTATAAAGTTGAAAACACCAGGCTACCAAAAAAAAAAAAAAAGAAAGAAAAAAGAAAAAGTGAGAGCAACAGTTGTATCTCAGTAAGTTACAGAGATCTGTCTGACCTCACAAAAAAATATCTTATAATCAGACCCTTATTAAGTCACAAACCGGAGCAGGGAACTAGTTAAAAGCCATGTAGTCAGTGGTCAAATCAGCCAAGATACGGATCGAGTCAAATAAAACTGGGGGCTGGAGGGCGATCGGGTAGGATGAGGACATATCCTGGAGCGTTCGAGGTGGTGGGTAAGCTGCCCTTATAGGTTTGAAAATTGATATCCTAGAGTCCTAATATTCCGGATGGGGAATCCTCAGTGTTCAGAGAGCCCTCAAGTGGGGCTTTCTGTGATTAAATGGCTCTTACCCACTTAAGTCAGTGTTTTCCAGAGGACAGCCTCCTTTACCCCAAGACTTTGAATTATCAATGTCACATTAGTGGGCGACATCTTCCATTTATTTTTCCCCACTTGCTCTGCAGTCAATTCTGTGACTCAGCTTGGGCTCTGATGACATCTTGTCTGAACATGTCACACCATCTGTACAAAGTAAAGTGTGTTCTAATGCGAAATCACTATTTTTTTGTCCTGTTGTAATTTTCAATTTCATTATTCAACTAAGAGTCTGTTGACACACATCTTTCACCCTTTTGTAGAGCTTAACAGATAAGAAAATGCTTGTATCGACTTCACCTGAGCAATGAGATGGACTGACCTGGCCATTGACTGACGACCTATTGTTTGGGTATCTGCTTGGAGCATGGTATTTAGATCTTACTAGCTGTTGTAGGTAGTTAATTGTTATTTTGTTGATAAATCTTTCAAGGAAAGATTTGCCCTGAACCATTTAGATGGTCTTTCCAGGGAAGCCAAGGACAGATGGGAAGTGGTTACTGGTTATGTTTTCTTTCCTTCCTTCTTCTCTTTTCTGGTTATCTTTGATGATGATTGTGGTCCTGAAGAAGACAAGTGGGCAGGAAGACATAAAATGCATTTTTCAGTGTGGGTTTTAGACACTTCGGGTTTTCTGATAAAAATTCTAGTCCGGTTGACCCTGAATGCTCTCTGTGTTCGATCGTGTACACCCGGACAGTACGGTCATCCACATGCCTACACAGAGGATGGTATGCCTTGCTAAAGCACTTTCTTCATTGATAAAATTGGCAGTGACCTTAATCAGTGACTCGCTAAGCTTTTTAGCACTGACAGAAATAACCCTTTTTTTTCCACTCTATTACCATCATACACTTTTTTCCTCTGATCTTCAGATAGGATACATGTCCCTAGGTTTGTTGAGCTTTAGAAATCTGGTCACTTCACTCTTCTTCCATTTGTATTATGATTCTTATCAGAATCTTCCCAAATATATATCTAAGGAGACTTGATTGGAGAAACCTCAGAATTGTAGAAAAATATATATCTATTAACAAAGAAATTCATCAGTGTAAGGCCATTTTAGATGATCAGTTACCACTGTTTCTAAATCTGAACAGAATGTGACTTGCTCTGTTATATACTGTATCCATTTGCTTTAAATCTCTAAATCTTAGTTATTTTCTAAATATTTTCAAGAAGTATCAAATTACCGAAAGCTGAAAATAGTTTTTCCAAGAGTGAAGTTAAGAGTAAATGATTATTTTAATTCACTTGGAAACCATAATGTTGATTGCATGCATGGCTAAACTCAGTAGCGCCCTTAAGTAATTACTCTCCATAAATTAACATGCTATTTATGTCTTCTGTAATTTTCAAGAAGTTGAGGCTGTTAACGAAAAACTATAGCTGAATCTCCCAAGTCACAGTCAATCTAGAAGTTTCTAACATGCTGTGATTAGCTATGTGGTGATTAACTGTGTGTCAGTCTAATTCATAGTCAGGATGGACCAAAGAGTCAAACCAACTTCTCTACTCTTCAGTTATTTGTCTCATATAGACGCTGACTTCGGTTGTTTTGTTGGCATAGCATTACACATAATAAAATCCTACAATTTTTAAAGAATGAGAAGTCACTGAAACCAAGCATTTACAATTGATAACTTTAGGAAAGATTATTTTTTAATGACTTACTCTAACCTGTGACATCCAGGAAGGTTGAGTCCTGAATCATTGCATAATATTCAAGATACCTCAGATAGAAAGGCTGCATTTCAGAAAAGAGAACCATAGTTCACCAGTGACATTAGCTGCTGTGAATTTTTAAGTAATTAACTAGTATATGCTCTAAAGGTATATAATTATAAGCAGTGAACAATGGCTATTATCACTATATCAGGGCTAAGCAATTACAATCAAAAGATATTGTGGAGGAGAGACCTTCAAGATGGCGGAAGAGTAAGACGCGGAGATCACCTTCCTCCCCACAGATACACCAGAAATACATCTACACGTGGAACAACTCCTACAGAACACCTACCGAACGCTGGCAGAAGACCTCCGATCTCCCAAAAGGCAAAAAACTCCCCACGTACCTGGGTAGGGCAAAAGAAAACAGAAAAAACAGAGACAAAATGATAGGGACGGGCCCTGCACCAGTGGGAGGGAGCCGTGAAGGAGGAAAGGTTCCCATACACTAGGATCCCTTTCGCGGGTGGAGACTGCGGGTAGCGGAGAGGGAAGCTTCAGAGCCGCGGAGGAGAGTGCAGCCACAGGGGTGCGGAAGGCAAAGCGGGGAGATTCCCGCACAGAGGATCGGTGCCGACCAGCACTCACCAGCCGGAGAGGCTTGTCTGCTCCCCGACCGGGGCGGGCTGGGCTGAGGCTCGGGCTTCGGTCGGACCGCAGGGAGAGGACCGGGGTTGGCGGCGGGAACACAGCCTGCAGGGGGTTAGTGCGCCACAGCTAGTGGGGAGGGAGTCCGGGGAAAAGTCTGGACCTGCCGAAGAGGCAAGAGACTTCTTCTTCCCTCTTTGTTTCCTGGTGCACGAGGAGAGGGGATTAAGAGCGCTGCTTAAAGGAGCTCCAGAGACGGGCGCGAGCCGCGGCTAACAGCGCGGACCCCAGAGACGGACATGAGACGCTAAGGCTGCTGCTGCCGCCACCAAGAAGCCTGTGTGCGAGCACAGGTCACTGTCCACACCCCCCTTCCGGGGAGCCTGTGCAGCCCGCCACTGCCAGGGTCCCGGGATCCAGGGACAACTTCCCCGGGAGAACGCACAGCGCGCCTCAGGCTCGTGCAACGTCACGCCGGCCTCTGCCGCAACGTCACGCCGGCTCTGCCGACGCAGGCCCGCCCCGCACTCCTTGCCCCTCCCTACCCCTGGCCTGAGTGAGCCAGAGCCCCCGAATCAGCGGCTCCTTTAACTCCATCCTGTCTGAGCAAACACCAAACGCCCTCCAGCGACCTACACGCAGAGGCGGGGCTAAATCCAAAGCTGAGCCCCGGGAGCTGTGCGAACAAGGAAGAGAAAGGGAAATCTCTCCCAGCAGCCTCAGGAGCAGCGGATTAAAGCTCCACAATCAACTTGATATACCTGCATCTGTGGAATACCTGAATAAACAACGAATCATCCCAAATTCAGGAGGTGGACATTGGGAGCAACTGTAGACTTGGGGTTTGCTATATGCAAACTGACTAGTTTCTGATTTATATGTTTATCTTAGTATAGTTTTTAGCGCTTGTTATCATTGGTGGATTTGTTAATTAGTTTTGTTGCTCCCGTCTTTTTTTTTAATTACTCTTTTTTTAAATTTTTTTTTTTTTGCGGTATGTGGGCCTCTCACTGTTGTGGCCTCTCCCATTGTGGAGCACAGGCTCCGGATGTGCAGACTCACGCCCATGGCTCACGGGCCCAACCGCTCCATGGCATGTGGGATCCTCCCGGACTGGGGCATGAACCCGTGTCCCCTGCATCGGCAGGCAGACTCTCAACCACTGTGCCACCAGGGAAGCTGTTAAATAATTTTTAATTTTTATATTTTAATAACTTTGCTTTATTCTATTTTATTTATGTTTTCTTCTTTCTTTCTTTGTTTTCTCCCTTTTCTTCTGAGCCGTGTGGCTGACAGGGTCTTGGTGCTCTGGCCGGGTGTCAGGCCTGAGCCTCTCAGGTGGGAAAGCCAAGTTCAGGACATTGGTCCATCAGAGACCTCCCAGCCCCACGTAATATCAACCAGCAAGAGCTCTCCCAGAGATCTCTGTCTCAACACTAATACCCAGCTCCACTGAATGACCAGCAAGGTACACTGCTGGACACCCTGGTACGCCAAAGCACGAGCAAGACAGGGACAAAACCCAACCCATTAGCAGAGAGGCTGCCTAAAATCATAATAAGGTCACAGACACCCCAAAACACACCATGGGATGTAGTCCTGCCCACCAGAAAGAGAATATCCAGCCTCATCCACCAGAACACAGGCACCAGTCCCCGCCAACAGGAAGCCTACACAACCCACTGAACCAACCTTAGCCACTGTGGACAGACACCAAAAACAACAGGAACTACGAACCTGCAGCCTGCAGAAAGGAGACCCCGAACACAGTAAGATAAGCAAAATGAGAAGACAGAAAAACACACAGCAGATGAAGGAGCAAGGTAAAAACCCACCAGACCAAACAAATGAAGAGGAAATAGACAGTCTGCCTGAAAAAGAATTCAGAATAATCATAGTAAAGATGATCCAAAATCTTGGAAATAGAATGGAGAAAATACAAGAAACGTTTAACAAGGACCTGGCAGAACTAAACAGCAAACAGAGATGAACAACACAATTAATGAAATTAAAAATTCTCTAGATGGGATCAATAGCAGAATAACTGAGGCAGAAAAACGGATAAGTGACCTGGAAGATAAAATAGTGGAAATAACTACTGCAGAGCAGAATAAAGAAAAAAGAATGAAAAGAACTGAGGACAGTCTCAGAGACCTCTGGGACAACATTAAACGCACCAACATTCGAATTATAGGGGTCCCAGAAGAAGAAGAGAAAAAAAAAGGGACTGAGAAAATATTTGAAGAGATTATCATTGGAAACTTCCCTAATATGGGAAAGGAAATAGTCAATCAAGTCCAGGAAGCGCAGAGAGTCCTATACAGGTAAGTCCAAAGGGAAACACGCCAAGACACATATTAATCAAACTATCAAAAATTAAATACAAAGAACAAATATTAAAAGCAGCAAGGGAAAAACAAGTAACACATAAGGGAATCCCCATAAGATTAACAGCTGATCTTTCAGCAGAAACTCTGCAAGCCAGAAGGGAGTGGCAGGACATATTTCAAGTGATGAAAGAGAAAAACCTGCAACCAAGATTACTCTACCCAGCAAGGATCTCATTCAGATTTGACAGAGAGATTAAAACCTTTACAGACAAGCAAAAGCTAAGAGAACTCAGCACCACCAAACCAGCTTTACAACAAATGCTAAAGGAACTTCTCTAGGCAGGAAACACAAGAGGAGGAAAAGACCTACAATAATAAACCCAAAACAATTAAGAAAATGGTAATAAGAACATACATATTGATAATTACCTTAAATGTAAATGGATTAAATGCTCCAACCAAAAGACATAGACTGGCTGAATGGATACAAAAACAAGACCCGTATATATGCTGTCTACAAGAGACCCACTCCAGGCCTAGGGACACATACAGATTGAAAGTGAGGGGATGGAAAAAGATATTGCATGCAAATGGACATCAAAAGAAAGCTGGAGTAGCAATTATCATATCAGACAAAGCAGACTTTAAAATAAAGACTATTACAAGAGACAAATAAGGACACTACATAATGATCAAGGGGTGAATCCAAGAAGAAGATATAACAGTTTTAAATATGTATGCACCCAACATAGGAACACCTCAATACAGAAGGCAAATACTAACAGCCATAAAAGGGGAAATCGACAGTAACACAATCATAGTAGGGGACTTTAACACCCCACTTTCACCAATGGACAGGTCATCCAAAATGAAAATAAATAAGGAAACACAAGCTTTAAATGATACATTAAACAACATGGACTTAATTGATACTTATAGGATATTCCATCCAAACACAACAGAATACACATTCTTCTCAAGTGCTCATGGAACATTCTCCAGGATAGATCATATCTTGGGTCACAAATCAAGCCTTGGTAAAGTTAAGAAAATTGAAATCATATCAAGTATCTTTTCCGGCCACAATGCTATGAGACTAGGTATCAATTACACGAAACAATCTGTAAGAAATACAAACACATGGAGGTAAACAACACACTACTTAATAACCAAGAGATCACTGAAGAAATTAAAGAGGAAATCAAAAAATACCTAGAAACAAATGACAATGAAAACACAACGGCCCAAAACCTATGGGATGAAGCAAAAGTGCTTGTAAGAGGGAAGTTTATAGCTATACAAGCCTACCTTAAGAAACAAGAAACATCTCAAATAACCAACCTAACCGTACACATGAAGCAATTAGAGAAAGGAGAACAACAAAACCCAAAGTTAGCAAAAGGGAAGAAATCATAAAGATCAAATTAAAAAAAATGAAAAAGAAGGAAACAATAGCACAGACCAATAAAACTAAAACGTGGTTCTTTGAGAAGATAAACAAAAATGATAAACCATTAGCCAGATTCATCAAGAAAAAAAGAGAGGATTCAAATCAAGTCAGAATGCCCATCATCAAAAAATCTACAAACAATAAATGCTGGAGAGGGTGTGGAGAAAAGGGGACCCTCTTGCGCTGTTGGTGGGAATGTAAATTGATACAACCACTATGGAGAACAGTATAGCGGTTCCTTAAAAAACTAAAAATAGAAAGACCATATGAACCAGCAATCGCACTACTGGGCATATACCCTGAGAAAACCATAATTCAAAAAGAGTCATGTACCATAATGTTCATTGCAGCTCTATTTACAATAGCCAGGACATGGAAGCAACCTAAGTGTCCATCGACAGATGAATGGATGAAGAAGATGTGGCACATATATACAATGGAATATTACTCAGCCATAAAAAGGGGCGAAACTGAGTTATTTGTAGTGAGGTAGATGGACCTAGAGACTGTCATATAGACTGAAGTAAGTCAGAAAGAGGAAAACAAATACTGTATGCTAACACATATATATGAAATCTAAAAAAAAAAAGAAAGAAGAAAATGGTCAGAAGAACCTAGGGGCAAGACTGGAATAAAGATGCAGACCTACTAGAGAATGGACTTGAGGACACGGGGAGGGGGAAGGGTAAGCTGTGACAAAGTGAGAGAGTGGCATGGACATATATACACTACCAAACGTAAAATAGATAGCTAGTGGGAAGCAGCCGCATAGCACAGGGAGATCAGCTCGGTGCTTTGTGGCTACCTAGAGGGGTGGGATAGGGAGGGTGGGAGGGAGGGAGATGCAAGAGGGAAGACATATGGGGACATATGTATATGTACAACTGATTAGCTTTGTTATAAAGCAGAAAGTAACACACCATTGTAAAGCAATTTTACTCTAATAACGTTAAAAAATAAAAAAAGCTATTGTTATCTTGATATTGGCAGGCCTCTTAACTGATAATACTTCATTATGGTGTTTGATTAAATAAATTAATTGATTAATTGATTTAAAAAATTTGAAAATTTTAATGCAGTCATTAATAATAAAATACATGTATTAAAAATAAAATAAAATACATGTATTTGTATTTGTCAAAGGTTATAGCAGCCACAAACAGTGAAATCTTCAATCATAGCTGGCCAATGACATCTCTGACCATCTGATGGTGGCCGTTAATTACAAAGAGCCAGTGATACTCGCTGGGAGTAATAAAAGAATCTCAGTGAGAAAGGAGAGTGACAGAGGTAACCGAGTCGTGCTCACGGTTCCAAAAAGGGGTGTGCAGAACTGCAGACTAGCATTCTTGTCTCTAAAGAGGCAGCATGGTCTGGTAGAGCAAGTGTGTTTCTCAGAGTCAACCAAATTGGGCTTCAACTCACCCTCATGCAGGGCGCCTTGCAGAATACTTACCAGCTGTCTGTACAGGCACGAGTACAGATGCTGGCTGTAAAACTCAGCACTGATGTTCGTGTGTAATGGCAGAATATGAGTGTATATGAGGTCAGCCCCACCATTTTACAAAATTTTTTTGTCATCACCTTTGCACCTAACCAAGTCAACAAACAGATACCCACTTTTCTCTTAGCCCTGACTGAATTTCAAAGCATTCCGCCCTTGAGCACAGCCAGCTCCGTACTTGGCTTTCCCCAGACGCTTCTGAGCCTCCTTCCTCCTCTCTGACTGCTTCCCCCCTTGCTTCTCCCTTTCCCACACGTGTGAGGCTGCCCCTAGCCCTCCCTCTTCATTCCCTACACTCTCTCCCTTGCAGTCTCAACTGACTTCACTGCTTTCAAATGATCATGTCGCGGAGACTGAGACTTTTTTGCCTTCGACCGTTGGACCCGACTGACTCCTCTGCTACGGATTCCCAAGGAAACCTCTGCCCCTCATCGCACATTATTATAACCCTTTTTACTGGTTTGTCCTGAGAAACTGGGAGGTTCATGAGGGCTGGCTGAGCTCCTGTCCTTCTCATTCAGTACTGAGTCCCTGGGTCTAGCATGGTGCTGGGAATGTCGCAAGTGACTCAACTTGTAGTCCGCAGATTCTCTGAAAATGTTCTCCAGTGAAACTGAAATGCATTCGGCTCGCTCCTTCCCCTTTTCCATGATGCTCAGAGTCTGTACCTTGGTCACTTGCCCCACTTACCTGGATCGCCGTCCCCAACCATTCTTCACTGTTCCAGCTCCCGCCCACCATCTTTAAGAAATCATACTCTGCAGTCTTAACCCGAAGTCCGCCCTAATCCTTCAAGCTTTACCCAGTTTCCTTGTTGGAAGCAGCCTGCCTCCTGATTCCCATAACATTTGATCTACATCTCTTTCGTGGTACTCACCAGTTTGAGATCTTTATTGTACTGTTTTATTTACCTAATTTCCTTAAGGAAAATGTTATGCATCACACATTACCAATCTCCTGTATCACCTGGTACATGCAAAGATACTTAGCAATTGCTTGTTATAAAAGGATTAAGTGAATGTTATCATTTTATAATTATGTAGATAAATACATCATAGTGTAGTGAATACATACAGTTGTTGTAAAACGAACACCTTATAGTAAAGCAATTTTTCCATTTTGTACTGTTTCTCCAGGCTTGTACCACAACCAATACCTTTGCTTGCCAACTCTAATGCATAAAGCCACAGAACTGAGGGAGAAGACAGCTTTTTGGTAAGCAGCATGTGAGTTTTTAAATCTGGTTGTAATCAGGAAGCTAATATTTATGCCTCCATTGTGTCTCAAGCCCTATTTCATATTTTTTTTTTCATATCCTGATATGTTTTCTCGGACATTAGACGGAATGGATGGAGAAAAGTTTTCAAAAAAATGATTACTTCTTATAGACATTAGCATGAATCTTTTCAGTTCTGACACCATGCTGAGATGATTCTATATATTTCTGAAATGAATTTATATTTTTGTGTACATTTTTTGAATTTAACATTCAGAAAAAATGTGCAAATTATAAGTACGCAGTACTCAATTAATTTTCATTGAGTGAGCACATCCACGTAACTGGGACCCAGTTAAGAAAGAGTATTACCAGTCCCCCTTGTAGACGCCCCAATCGTTGTGACCCCTCCAGTCACACCCCTCCCCACCACCCTTTTCCACCCCCATCAATGTCAATTACAGTCATGACCTCCAACACTGCCAACTAGTTTCCCCTACTTTCAAATTGTATGTGAATGGAGGGACTATCTTTTTAAATGACTTAACTATAAAGACAAACTTGAAAAAGTGAGCAGGAAAACCAAGTGATGTTCTATTTATGTAACAGCTGTTTTACCAGATGATTTGACAGCTAATTGGAGTCGTATTGCTTTTATTTTTAAGCCCAGCAGGTATCACCTGTTTTAATTGGGGGGTCACTGCTGATTAAGCACTGAACTTGGATTTTTTTCTCATATTTGTGCCTAATAAATTATAGCCTGCCCAAGATCAGGAAAGGTATTCATCATGTCAAATGTTTACGGCAACTGTCTTTTATAATTAGAGCAGAAGATTTTCTTTTAGCATTGAATGATTAAATAGGTAATTAACATAGGATGAAGAATTTGCATGGTTTCTCAAAGGAAGCAAGAAAATAGCTAGAGGTACACTTAGATCAGCTAAAGGCTTAATAACACGTTTGTTAAAGGCTTTATTGTATTTAGCATAATAGATGAGAAATGGGATCGCATTTATTTATTTCAAGATGGATAACTGCCTTTCCAGTTACCTGTTCTAGAGAAGGCCTTACTAAGAACCTCCTAATCTCTGTTAAGTTTTAGCCATCTTCCCAAGAAATAACAATTAATCCCTGACACTTCATATGCTCACTTAATGATTCAGATAGTATCTTATTGATCAGAATCCTGGAAAGAAAGATATTAGAGTTTCTATCTATCCTCAATTTCCAAAATAATTGTTGCTGCCCAATTCCTTTTATACTATTATTATATGTTATGACTTCTCATCCTAGTTTATTAATTTTCATTTTATGGCAACTGGTGCCTTTCTTAAAAATAATTTCTGTCATCCAAATCATCTCTTTCCATTTAGTGTGATTAATGGTCTGCAAATCACAGGGTGATAGTTTATATAATCTTGTTAATTATTGGTTATTCATCTGTTACCCAGAGAAACTTTTTGACTTTGCTCAAGTTTATGATACACTCCAGTTTAGAGACCTGTAGTCCTCTATATGCTGCATCACCCCAACATGTTCTTGAACTTACATTCAACCATCCTTAATTGTGTGAATTTTGCATGTAAGAAAAACACTTAAAGTAATATTTCCTAATCAAGTTATTTTTAAAACTACTCAGTGCAATTCTATTTTTCTTAAAGAATATGTATGTTTTAAAGCATTTAGTGAGTTGGAAGGTGAAAATTGGTATTCAAAGATACAATTCAACAACATTCCAACTTCTTTAAATGTTAGGAATGGCAGAATAGCTACTTGGAGTATATTCCATTCAGTTATTAATATGTGTAAGTGTGAAAAACAAGACCTTTTTTCTATAATAAAGAGTGTCAATCCCTAATCACTCAGCCCCTCCAGCCTCACCCAATACACAACCACTGTTCTTATTTCTGTTATGGTGATTAGTCTTACTTAGCCTTGAACTTCATTTAAATGTAGCTCATTAAATGCAATGTTTTTTTTTGTTTTTTTGTTTTTTTTTTTTGCTTCTGGCTTCTTTCATTCAATATAATGTTCCTGAGTCACATCCTGTTCTTGAGTGTAACAGTAATTAACCTTGAAACAAGTCAACACTGCTTCAGTCTTCACCCCACCTCACACTCCCACCAGAAATGTATGAGAGTTCCATTTGTCCCACATCTTCACCAGCATTTGTTGTTATTAGTCTTCTGGGTTTTAGCTTTACTTGTGACCTTGCTGTGGCTTTAATTGGCATTATCCTTATGATTAACGATTTGAGCATATTTTCATGTGCTTATTAGCCATTCACATTTCTCCATTTTTTGAAGGTGTCTGTGTAAGTCATTTGCCCTTTAGGTGTGTTGGCCTGATGTGTGGGAGCTTTTAAAATATATTTTGGATATAAGACCTTTGTCAGATTTTATGGATTACGAATATTTTCATTTAGTCTGTGGCTCGTTTATTTCTTGACTGTGTCTTCTGTTACCTGGTGTTTTTATTCTGATGAACTCTAACTGGTTGATTTTTCATTTATGGTTAATGTTTTTGGTGTCCTTTCTAAGAAATATTTGCCAATAACAAGTTTGAAAATTTTTATAGTTTTGGTTCTTACATTTCGGTCTGTGATGATCTTGAATTAATGTTTGTACATGGTTTGAGGTCAGGGTTGAGATGCCTTTTCGTCACATTTTTATGCAATTATTCTACCACAACTTATTGAAAAATAATTTCTTTCCAAGTTGACTTGCTTTGGCACATTAGTGAAAATCAATTGCTCATAAATAATATGTCTATTTCTGAACTATTTATTCTATTTCATTGATCTATTGGAGTATCCCTATGCCAATACTACTCTCTCTGGAACATGGTAGTCTTGAAATCAGAGAATGTAAGCCTCCAGTTGTGTTCTTTTTCATGATTGCTTTAGCTAGTTTAGATCCTTTACATTTCCATATATATTTTAGAATTCACTAGTCAATTTCTACCAAACAAAAATCCTGTTGGGATTTTGGTTGAGATTGCACTGAGTCTGTAGTTCAATTTGACAGGAAATGACTATTTTAACAATTTTGAGCCTTCCAATCCATGAACATGGAAACTCTCTCCTTTCATTTAGATCTCTTTTCATATTTTGCCCTTTTCAGTGTAGAGATTTCACACATCTTTTAAGCTTATTCCGAAATATTTTATCTTTTTATGCTCTTATAAAATGAATTTAAAATCTTCCATTTCCCATTTCATTGTTCACTGCCAATATGTTGAAATACCATGGATTTTTTAATATATTGACCTTGTATCCTGCAATTATTCAGATGTACTTACTACTTCTAGTAGTTGTTTTTCCCATAGGTACCTTTGGATTTTTTATGTAGATGGTCATTTTGTCTATGTGTATAGAATTTCACTTCATCTTTTCCCATTTTTATTCCTTTTATGTCTTTCTCTTTCTTCTTGTACAAACTTGGACTACCTGGCAAATGTTGAAAAGAAGTGGTGGGAACAGGTATTCTGCTTTGTTTCTGATCTCAGAAGAAAAGTATTCAATGTTTTATCATTAAGTCTGATGTTAACTTTAGGCTGTTGGTAATTGCCTTTTAAGACTAAGGAAGTTTTGGGCTTCCCTGGTGGCACAGTGGTTGAGAGTCCGCCTGCCAATGCAGGGCACACGGGTTCGTGCCCCGGTCCGGGAAGATCCCACATGCCGCGGAGCGGCTGGGCCCATGAGCCATGGCCGCTGAGCTTGTGCATCCAGAGCCTGTGCTCCGCAACGGGAGAGGCCACAACAGTGAGAGGCTCGCGTACCGCAAAAAAAAAAAAAAAAAAAAAAAAAAAAAAAGACTAAGGAAGTTCTGTCTATTCCTGGTTTAAGTGGTGTGTTTTTTTGTTTGTTTTTCTGAGTTTTTTTTTTTTTATAATGAATAGGTATTGAATTTTGTCAAAAGCTTTTCTTCCTGCACATATTGAAATGATTATATGGTCTTACTTCCTTTTCTGATAATTTGGTGGATTAAATTGACCTTTTAAGTGCTATCTTTCATTCCTGGGATAAATCCCCATTTGGTTGTAATGTATGGCCACTTTATGTAATCCTAGATTTGACTTGATAATATTTTCTTAATAAAACTTATTTAAGTCTATATTCTGGAGGAACATTGGTCTCTGATTTTCTTTTCTTGAAATATTTGTGTCAGTTTTTTATTATCAGGGTATTGCTGGCCTCTTTAAATGAGCTGGAAAGTATTTATTTCCTCCTCCTTTCTTTTCTTAAATAACTATGTAGATTTATGTATCTATAAAATTTTGATAGAATTCACCAGAGACTCCATCTGGGCTTGGAGTCTTCTTGGTTGGGAGGTTTTTAATTACAAATTCAATTCTTTAAGAGATACAGAGTTATTCACATTTTTTCATTTTTTTTCTTATGTTAATTTAGGTGAATTGAGTTTTTCAGCATTTTTATTTCATCTAAGTTGTCAAGCATTTTCCCACAAATGTTCATAATATTCCTTTGTTATCCTTTAAGTTTCTGTATGAACTATGGTCATATCCCCTCTGTCATTCCTTATACTGGCAACTTGTGTTTTCAATTTTTTTTTTAATAAGTTTTGCTGAGGTCCACTACTTTTATTAGTCTCTTCAAAGTACCAACTTTTGATTTGTTAGTTTTCTTTATTTGTTGTCTGTTTTTAATTTCATTTTTGCTCTTATTTTTACTATTTTTTTCTTCTTACTTTGGTTTTAATTTGATCCTTTTTTTCCAGATACTTAAGGCAGTAACATAGATTATTAGCTTTAAAATGTTTTTCTCTTCCAAGTGCTTGTAATGCTACAAGTTTCCCTTGAATCACTGCTTTAGCTGCATTTCACACATTTTTATTTTCATTGTCATTTACTTGAAAATATTTTCTAGTTTCCAATTATGATTCATTCTTTTACATTACATAATTCAGAGGTATGTTGTTTTAATTCCAAATACATGAGAAATTTTCTAGGTCGCTTATTCTTGTGGATTTCTAATTTAATTCCTGTCATTAGAGACATATTTTGTGAGATTTCTATTTTTTGCAATTTATTGAGACATTTTATTTTCTAGCCCAGCATCAGCATAAGGTCTATCTTGGTGAATGTTCCAAGTGCTTTGGAAAGAAATTCATACTATGAAATTTTTGGATGTGGTGTTATATAACTATTAATTTATTCAATTTGGTTGATCATGTGGTTGAAACTGTCTTTATCCTAACAATTTTTTATCTACTAATTTTATAAAATACTGAGAGAGAGGTGTTAAAAATCTCTACTTATGAATGTGGATATATCACTTTCTTTTGTTCTGTATAACATTTGCTTTATGCATTTTTGAAGCTCTGTTATTAGGTGCACACACATATACCTGTGTTAGGGTTAATGTAAGTTCCTAATGAAATAACTATTTTATCATTATGAAAGATCCCTCTTTTAACACTCCTTATCTTCATATCTGCTCTGATGTCAGTAGAGCCACATTACCTAACTTTCGCCTATTGTTTTCATGGTATATCCTTTTCTAATCTTTTGCTTTCAGTATGCCTGTATCTTATAATGAAGGTGAATTTCTTGAGACCGTGTATATTTAGTTCTTCAATTTTGTCTGGTCTGCCTTATAATCAGAATTTTTAGCTCATTGCATTTAATAAAATTAATATTGCAGTTGAAGTCTGCAACCTTGCTATTTATTGGATTTGGTTTTGATTCCTCTATTTCCCCTTTCCTGCTTTGTTTTGGGATTAATCTCTTTTTTTCAATATACAATTTTAATTCTTCCATTCAGGGTCGTTAGTTGTGCCTAATGTAATGGTTACAAGAGACAATCTTATCATAGTACACTTAGTACGCTTCCCATAATATTTCAAAACTTTGTAACACTATAATTACATTTGCTCCCTCATTCTTGTGCTATTTGTATCATATATTTTAATTCTACACACATTAAGACACTACAATATGATATTGTTTTTGCTTTAAACAGTCAGCTGTTTAAAAAAAAAACTATATTAGTTTGCTAGTGTTGCTATAACAAAATACCTGCTGAGTGGCTTAAACCACAGAAATTTATTGTCTCACAGTCCTGGAAACTAGAAGTTCCAGATCAAGGTGTCAGCAAGCCATGCCCCCTCTGTGGTAGATGCTAAGGAAATCTCTCTGGTCTAGGCCTGTCTCCTCTAACTTCTCATAGTTCCTTGGCTTCTGGGCACATAACTCCAATCTTCGTATAGCATTCTTCCTGTACATATGTCTCTGTGTCCAAATATCCCCTTTTTATAAGGCCATGGAGCATATTGAATTAGCATCCACCTAATTATCTCATCTTAACATGACTACATCTGCAAAGATCCTATTTCCAAACTAGGTCACATTCACAGGTACTGGGATTTAGGACTTCAATGTATGAATTTTGGGAGACACAACTCAAACCCACAACGCTAAGAAAAGGGGGGGGAAGTTTATATGTATCTCTGTATACTTACAGTTTCCCACGTTCTTCATTCCTTCCCACAGATCAGGTTTCCATCTGGTATCATTTCCCTTCAGCCTGAAGATATTTTTGTAGCATTTCTGGCAGTGCAGGTTTGCTAGTGACAAATTTTCTCAGCTTTCATTTATCTGAAAATCTTTATTTCAATCTATGTAAAGGATATTTTTTTTACTGGACACAGAATTCTGGCTTGATACGTTTTTTCCAATCACTTTGAAGGTGTCATTTAATTGTCTTCTGGCCTCCATTGTTTCTGATGGGAAGTTGGCCATCATTCATATCATTATTCTTTTATATCAAGATCTCTCAGCTTAGCACTTTTTTTTTTTTTTTTTTTTTTTTTTTGCGGTACGCGGGCCTCTCACTGTTGAGGCCTCTCCCGCTGCAGAGCACAGGCTCCGGACGCGCAGGCTCAGCAGCCATGGCTCACGGGCCCAGCCGCTCCATGGCATGTGGGATCTTCCCAGACCAGGCACGAACCCATGTCCCCTGCATCGGCAGGCGGACTCTCAACCACTGTGCCACCAGGGAAGCCCAGCACTTTTTATATTTTAAGCCATGTAATTCTTTGCTGTAGGTGGCTCTCCTGTGCATCATAGCGTGTTTAGCGACACCTCTGGCCTCTACTTAGTTGCCATTAGCACCCCACCTCCACCTTCAGTGTGAAAATCAAATATATGTCCAGTTGTCTCAAATATCCTGTTCAGCTTTATTGTTCCTTATTGTGGGAGAGCATGGCCATTGCCAGTCATTCCATCATGGCCACGTGTGGAAGATTTTCTGATTTGCCATAGTGTTTAACGAGAGACAAAATAATTTCAGTGAATCTGTTTTCAGTAGAGTTAAAGGACATGCCATCATCTTCAAATCTAGACAAATAAAATATCCCGCAGTCTCTCATAAAGTGAACACATCTCCTGATTTTTCTATCATAGTGCCAGTTAACGCCTATTATTGATAGCTTCTCATTTCACTTTCAAAAATATTCTAGCTTTTACACAACATTGTAATTCAACTATACTTCAATTTTAAAAAGAAAAATAAAAAAGTCTAGTTTTGGCAATAAATTGCCAGGCTACCCTATTTATACATATTAATAATAATGATTTTAAGTGGGAGAATCCTATAGAATCCAACGTAATCTTCATTATACAATCATTTTTAGTGTTCATTTTGCCTTTTCCAAAATTTAAGATCATTATTTCTTTTTAGGAATAACATTTTCTTTGCCAGTGTGTAAGTTTGCATAGAACCAACCTCTCCGTTTGCTAGTGCTTTGAAATGTTTCAGATGTGGTCAAAAAGTGATTTAAGAAATAAACTGCGTGACACAGAGTAGACTTTTATTAAGATAGTTCTCACATAGCAAAAATGTATCCTATTTGCTCACAGATTTCTCTTTTACTAGATTTTTTATTGTCAAGAGACAGCAAATTGCTCTCACTTGCCATGGTTGGTTGGACTAACTCCATGGACTCTGCGGCCAGAGTCTGGCTTGATACAAATGTGACAATGGACAGAGGCAATGATGTATTATTGGGAGGACGAGTTAAGACATGTTCTTAGGTCTTGAAGCTCTCTTAGTTCCTTTTACAGTCATGTACATCTTAGCTATCGTGACCGTCCGAAAAACACCCTACAGAAAAAGACATTTACGCAGAGAAAAATGTCCTGTATTTCCTTACATTTGGAAAAGCATGAGTTCCTTGAAGAAAACAGTATTTGAGAGTAATTGCAGTATCTCTGGCCATCAGTATGACTCCCCTGATGTAAGGGCATCATGTTCTCTGGACTGCATTTCTGGCCATGTAGTCAATGCCTTGGTAGATTAGTAAACATAATGTAAGTCCAATACACTTGTTCATTATTTATTTTCTTTGAATATATACCTAGATAATGCAAACTGACAAAGTTGTTTTTCAGTCACCCCGTTGTATATCATATTGAAGATGGTAATAAGCATTGAACTTTCAAATCTTATGCAAATACGTTGTATTTCCATCTATCCCCTGTTCAACAATTTATTATTTTTATGTTTTCATATTGAAAATTATTCATAACCTATTTAATGTCAGACTTGTACCTACAATGAAATATGGAGAACACCTTTCATTAAGTGGAAGGTTTTCTTTTATGATGGTCCTTACAGGAGACTCAAACTGTTAGTCAGAGGTACTTATTTTGAGAGAGTAGCAGCTTGGGTGCTGTAATACGTTTCTTCTGTTTTAAAACATCCCAAAGAATGCTGTCAGCTCTGAGTTTCTATACCTAGTATCTCCTAAATCAGATCAGACCATTTTTATATAATGGTTGCAAATGTGTTTTTTTGAATGTTAAATCTGCTTCTGTTTTTCAATCAATTTAAAACGTGTAGAAAAAAGTGTTCTGATTGTATATTATCCAATTTTCATCAGCTGCCGGAAGGAAATGCTGGGAAAATCTGTGATTTAAAACCCTTAAAACTTCTGCTTGAAATGCATGTTGTGTTAACAACATTAGAGATGCAAAGTATCTTAAACAGAATTTTGATGTCTTTATTAATAGCGTTTAAAAGTTTTAGGATTTCAGATATTCATAGATTTTGTTCTCCTTGACTTACAAGGTCATGTACTTTAGACCTTTCTATTTCTCCTTTTGGAAATAATTGGAACTGTGAAGGCAAGTGGTAAAAGAAAGAAAAAGAATTGCATTATTAGCGACAATATTATCCTCTCTAGGGTTTAATGGAGAAACATATTTTATATTGGCTATATAAATAACCATAAATAACAATAAACACTCAAAACCCATTGTGTATAAATCACTTGCCTGTGAGCTGCGTGAAATACAAAGATCTTGTCTTCCATGAGTTTGTAATCTAGTTAAATGAATGAAAATACAACATGCCAAAGGAGTGGTAGACTTAAGTGCTGTAGGGATTTAAAAGAGCAAAAATTGTTTTTTCTTTCTCTACGACTTGATGGCTGAAGTGGGATTTGAGTTAAGGAGTGAAAGTAATGCATAATAGTAATTCATGATGAAAATACTGTTGAATACTAAGAAATTTAAGTGCAACATATTTTTTTTGTGATCTTTATGAGTGTCTCGTGAACTTTATTTGTTTTTTTAACATCTTTATTGGAGTGTAATTGCTTTACAATAGTGTGTTAGTTTCTGCTTTATAACAAAGTGAATCAGCTATACATATACATATATCCCAATATCTCCTCCCTCTTGTGTCTCCCTCCCACCCTCCCTATCCCACCCCTCTAGGTGGTCACAAAGCACCAAGCTGATCTCTCTGTGCTATGCGGCTGCTTCCCACTAGCTATCTATTTTACATTTGGTAGTGTATATGTCCATGCCACTCTCTCATTTCGCCCCAGCTTACCCTTCCCCCTCCCCGTGTTCTCAAGTCCATCCTCTACGTGTGTCTTTATTCCTGTCCTGTCCCTAGGTTCATCAGAACCAATTTTTTTTTTTTAGATTCCATATATAAGTGTTAGCGTACGGTATTTGCTTTTCTCTTTCTGACTTACTTCACTCTGTATGACAGACTCCAAATCCATCCACCTCACTACAAATAACTCAATTTCATTTCTTTTTATGGCTGAGTAATATTCCATTGTATATATGTGCCACGTCTTCTTTATCCATTCATCTGTCGATGGGCATTTAGGTTGCTTCTATATCCTGGCTATTGTAAACAGAGCTGCAGTGAACACTGTGGTACATGACTCTTTTTGAATGATTGTTTTCTCAGGGTATATGCCCAGTACTAGGATTGCTGGGTCGTATGGTAGTTCTAGTTTTAGTTTTTTAAGGAACCTCCATACTGTTCTCCATAGTGGCTGTATCAATTTACATTCCCACCAACAGTGCAAGATGGTTCCCTTTTCTCCACACCCTCTCCAGCATTTATTTTTTGTAGATTTTTTGATGATGGCCATTCTGACTGGTGTGAGGTGATACCTCATTGTAGTCTTGATTTGCATTTCTCTAAGGATTAGTGATGTTGAGCATCCTTTCATGTGTTTGTTGGCAATCTGTATATCTTCTTTGGAGAAATGTCTATTTAGGTCTTCTGCCCATTTTCGGATTGGGTTGTTTGTTGTTTTGATATTGAGCTGCATGAGCTGCTTGTAAATTTTGGAGATTAATCCTTTGTCAGTTGCTTCATTTGCAAATATTTTCTCCCATTCTGAGGGTTGTCTTTTTGTCCTACTTATGGTTTCCTTTGCTGTTCAAAAGCTTTTAAGTTTCATTAGGTCCCATTTGTTTATTTTTGTTTTTATTTCCATTTCTCTAGGAGGTGGGTCAGAAAGGATCTAGCTGTGATTTATGTCATAGAGTGCTCTGCCTATGTTTTCCTCTATGAGTTTTATAGTGTCTGGCCTTATATTTAGGTCTTTAATCCATTTTTAGTTTATTTTTGTGTATGGTGTTAGGGAGTGTTCTAATTTCATTCTTTTACATGTAGCTGTCCAGTTTTCCCAGCACAACTTATTGAAGAGGCTGTTTTTTCTCCACTGTATATTCTTGCCTCCTTTATCAGAGATAAAGTGACCATAGGTGCGTGGGTTTATCTCTGGGCTTTCTATCCTGTTCCATTGATCTATATTTCTGTTTCTGTGCCAGTACCATACTGTCTTGATTACTGTAGCTTTGTAGTATAGTGTGAAGTCCAGGAACCTGATTCCTCCAGCTCCGTTTTTCTGTCTCAAGATTGCTTTGGCTATTCGGGGTCTTTTGTGTTTCCATACAAATTGTGAATTTTTTTGTTCTAGTTCTGTGAAAAATGCCATTGGTAGTTTGATAGGGATTGCATTGAATCTGTAGATTGCTTTGGGTAGTAGAGTCATTTTCACAGTGTTGATTCTTCCAATCTAAGTACATGGTATATCTCTCCATCTGTTTGTATCATCTTTAATTTCTTTCATCAGTGCCTATAGTTTTCTTCATACAGGTTCTCTTCTCCTTAGGTAGGTTTATTCCCGGGTATTTTATTCTTTTTGTTGCAGTGGTAAATGGGAGCGTTTCCTTAATTTCTCTTTCAGATTTTTCATCATTAGTGTATAGGAATGCCAGAGATTTCTGTGCATTAATTTTGTATCCTGCTAGTTTCCCGAATTCATTGATTAGCTCTAGTAGTTTTCTGGCGGCATCTTTAGGATTCTCTATGTATAGTATCATATCATCTGCAAACAGTGAAAGTTTTACTTCTTCTTTTCCAATTTGGATTCCTTTTATTTCTTTTTTGTCTCTGATTGCTGTAGCTAAAACTTCCAAAACTATGTTGAATAAGAGTGGTGAGAGTAGGCAACCTTGTCTTGTTCCTGATCTTAGAGGAAATGCTTTTAGTTTTTCACCATTGAGAACGATGTTGGCTGTGTGTTTTTCATATATGGCCTTTATTATGTTGAGATAAGTTCCCTCTATGCCTATTGTCTGGAGAGTTTTTAACATAAATGGGTGTTGAATTTTGTCAGAAGCTTTTTCTGCATCTATTGAGATGATCATATGGTTTTTCTCCTTCAATTTGTTAAGATGCTTTATCACATTGATTGATTTGCATATATTGAAGAATCCTTGGGTTACTGGAATAAACCCCACTTGATCATGGTGTGTGATCCTTTTAATGTGCTGTTGGATTCTGTCTGCTAGTATTTTGTGGAGGATTTTTGCATCTATGTTCATCAGTGATATTGGCCTGTAGTTTTCTTTCTTTGTGACATCCTTGTCTGGTTTCGGTATCAGGGTGATGGTGGCCTCGTAGAATGAGTTTGGGAGTGTTCCTCCCTCTCCTATATTTTGGAAGAGTTTGAGAAAGATAGTTGTTAGCTCTTCTCTAAATGTTTGATAGAATTCGCCTGTGAAGCAGTCTGGTCCTGGGCTTTTGTTTGTTGGAAGATTTTTAATCACAGTCTCAATTTCAGTGCTTGTGATTGGTCTGTTCATATTTTCTGTTTCTTCCTGGTTCAGTCTCGGAAGGTTGTGCTTTTCTAAGAATTTGTCTGTTTCTTCCAGGTTGTCCATTTTATTGGCATAGAGTTTCTTGTAGTAATCTCTCATGATCCTTTGTATTTCTGCAGTGTCAGTTGTTACTTCTCCTTTTTCATTTCTAATTCTATTGATTTGCGTCTTCTCCCTTTTTTTCTTGATGAGTCTGGCTAATGGTTTATCAATTTTGTTTATCTTCTCCAAGAACCAGCTTGTAGTTTTATTGATCTTTGCCCTTGTTTCCTTCATTTCTTTTTCATTTATTTCTGATCTGATCTTTATGATTTCTTTCCTTCTGCTAACTTTAGTTTTTTTTTTTGTTCTTCTTTCTCTAATTGCTTTAGGTGTAAGGTTAGATTGTTTATCTGAGATGTTTCTTGTTTCTTGAGGTAGGATTGTATTGCTACAAACTTCCTCTTAGAACCGCTTTTGCTGCATCCCATAGGTTTTGGGTCATGGTGTTTTCACTGTTATTTGTTTCTAGGTATTTTTTGATTTACTCTTTGATATCTTCAGTGGCAACATATTTTTTATTAAGCCCAGCAGCCTACATTGGATATGAAAAATGCGTAAAATATGATAGCAACCAACTAGAACAGATGATTTTCTTGTTTATAGCTTTCTTTGGTTTCATACTAATTGATAAAAACAGAAGTACTGAGACTTTGTGTTAATTGGTACTTTATTTAGTTTTTCATATTTTGTTTTACGTAATCTGTCAGTCAGTGTTTATGCTCATCTGCAAGTAAGAGATTACCAGAAAATGGTGACATATACATACAGGGATTTGTTTTCTCACTTAAAGCAAGTCCCAGGTTATGGCAGCTCCATGATGTCATTAGGATTTTTCCTCATCCTTCACTATTCCACCCCTGTGGTATTCAGTCAGGTCCAAGAGAGCTGCTGGAGCTCCCGTCATCACATCCCTCTTCCAGGCCTACAGAGAGTAGAAGGGACAAAGAAGGATGCCAGCCCTTCCTTTAAGGAGCCTTCACGGAAGCACCATACTTTAGTTTGCTCGTATGTCAGTGGCCAAAAGGTAGTCAAATAAGCAACTCTACTGCAAACAGTTTAGGAAATGCAGTTGTCCAGATGCTTACATGACTGCCTAGACTAAAGTTAAGGGTTTGGTTTTTTGTTTTGTTTTGTCTTTGTTTTCTTTTGTTTTGTTTTTTGCTATGGAGAGGAAGGAGGTATCAGAGACTAGAGTAGGCACATAGCTGTTTCTGTCATTCCTACTAAACATTTTTCATGTCCGTGGTGCAAATTGTGGCATTACTAAGTCAAGATGAGCCTGGATGACATTATATAAGGGATATTGCTTATTGGGTTGGTATTCTAGGCACCACGCATGCCAGTTGTCCAATTATATGATGATCATGAAAAATTTCATCGAAAATGGCTAAACCTAGAATAAGAGTGTTGGATCTCTGGCTGTGTGGTTAACTTATATAAGAGTGTATGTGTCACTATATTGGTTGGATAGATGGATAGATAGATACATGGGTATGTATATAGGCAACAGGTTGTATAGCTAGGTTGATAGAAAAATAGAGGGAGGGAGCTGAGACGGCAGGGCAGAGATGGGGAGAAGAGGAAAGGGACAAAACAAAACTAAGGAATTGGAGAGAATTCTTAGCCATACTTGAAGGATAGTCTGGTCTTGTCAAAACGTACATCTCTGTATTGACCCATTTTGCAGATCGTCTTCTCAGTGCGGCACAGCTTTCTGCTCTGGGATGCTGTCTTATTTAAGATCCTTAGCATTATTTGCAGATGATTATTTCCACATTTGTAAATGCTGAGAGTATACTTCAGTTATGGCCCTGAGGAAGCTTTTTTCTTCTAACGTTTTATCTTATGTTGACGTCCTTATTTATTTCTTAACAAGGGAGTAGCTCTATCAATGAATCTCTTCTGAGTGCTTTTTCCTGCGGGTCTGCCTTCTAAGTCACCCCAGCGTTGCCTCGGTTGTCTGTAGGCTGCCTTTCCCATCACCCTGGTGGAGGGTCTACTCCCTTTGCACAGTTAAGAATCAGCTCCTCACTTTGTGTTAGACGAAAGCAGCTGTACTGGGCAGCTTCGTGATGTTGTCCCGTATGTTATCCCATTAAACGTCTCTCTGCACGCAAGAGTAAGACTGACTGTTTCACTATTACAGGTGCAGAAATATGTGGGCCAGGCTATAGAGACCCACACTGCCTAGTGACCTAAATTCAAAGAACAGTATTCGGTACAACGTGTACAATGAACCACTGTCTTGGTACATCACAGGCGAAAAAGAAAAAAAAATCTCAGAGGAATTTTCAGTGAAAGAGATTACCTCCAACCACACTAAAAATGTTTTCAGGGGGCTTTCCTGGGTGGTGCAGTGGTTAAGAATCTGCCTGCCAATGCAGGGGACACGGGTTCAAGCCCTGGTCCGGGAAGATCCCACATGCCGCGGAGCAACTAAGCCCGTGTCCACAACTGCTGAGCCTGTGCTCTAGAGCCCGCGAGCCACAACTACTGAGCCCGTGAGCCACAACTACTGAAGCCTGTGCACCTAGAGCCCGTGCTCCACAATGAGAGGCCACCACAATGAGAAGCCCGCGCACTGCAACGAAGAGTAGCCCCCGCCCACTGCAACTAGAGAAAGCCCGTGTGCAGCAACGAAGACCCAACGCAGCCAAAAATAAATAAATAGAATAAATAAGTTTAAAAACAATTTTTTAAAATGTTTTCAGGGGCCTCCTCACTGGTTTTGAGGAATGTAAATTCTGCATCTCTCCCATCAACATGACAGTCTCACAGAAATTAGGTACAATCAAAAGAAGGTAGAACAGCAGTGAAGGGAATTTGCTGCCAGCTTAGAGAACAAGGTGCCAGGTTACCGAAACAGCGTGTCATCTGTTCTCATGGGAATGCATTGAATATCTGCAGTACCATTTCCTTTCCTGAAGACATTATTTTTAAATTTCAGCGTACAGCGTTAACAATAGTCAATTAGATACATGTTATTTCTTCTTTAAAATATCCTATGCTCATCTAATTCATTTGTGTCCGAGATCATGGTGTAGAAACCCCAGATTCTTGTGATATTTAGGCGAGGCCTTTTAGTTTTAATCCCTCTTTTAAAACTAGTGGACTCACTTGTGGCACTTGGTTGATTGCACATTCCAAAGTGATCTGTCACATATCCGCACCTGTGAGCATGCCTTCATGTGTAGACTGAAGTTAAGGAAAGAAAATACGGAAGAAAATATGGGGTTTTTTCATGTGCAGATTGGATTTTAAAAATAAAATAGGTGAACTGCTTTTTAGGGTGTCTAAGTTAATTTTTCAAATTCAACTCTTGCGTAGTAGTCAATGGGGAGGGGATAAATATGATGGGATTTTCATTTGCATTGCCCTTCCTCTTCTCTGAAATAATTTATTATAATTTTCATGAGACTTCATAATATTATTCATTCGCTTCATAATTGGAACGTTAAACGCTGCCCCCTGTTGATTCCTGACCTGTACCAGCCAAAGGCACCTTCCTCTCCTCCTTCTCTCCTATCCGACAAAGGAAGTTAGCAAGTTTGATAACCAGGGATAGCCTACATCGATGATCCTGGACTTATTTGTTTATAAAATAGGAGATGAAGTTCCTGGCTTCTTAGAAATAGATGGTCGATTAACAGACTGAAATGATTTAAAATTTCAAATTGTATGCAGATATTAAGAATTGTTACTGAAAAGGTGTACACAAACAGCAGAAGACACTGGAGAATTCAAATGTAATCGTGCTTTCATCAGTAACAGTTTATCATTCTGACTGGCATAAAAGAGTATTTAAAAATAAACTGCGACAACTTACTGTATTCAATTTTACTACCCAATTTTTAATAAGATAGCAGAAGGAAAAGCCATGATGCAGGGTCATTGAATGTCAGGGAAATCGTCTGCAACTAGAGCAATGCCTGTTACTTAGTAGGTGCTAAGTAAAAATGTATTTAGTGAGATCTACTTCTAGACTTTGAAAGCAGATTAGGAAAAAAAAATGTACCCTTCCTTTAGTAAAGATTTGTATAAACTCAGGAAGAAGTTTCAGTTTGCCTGGGAAATGACATATATTATATCTTTGGACAAGTTCAGTAAAATCTACAAAGCACTGAATACATCACCTACTATGGCCAACTTCCAGCGCCAGCCCAAATGGGATTATGAAGCCATTCGGATTTTACAGGGTCAGGTCAGTACTTCTGTCCCTGAAATATGAGTCATGTTTTGTTGATTTCATTTTATCATTCTGTTTTTTTACCCAAGCTAATTTGGGTTGTAATGAGAGTAACTCATTGAACTAGTATATGATAAAATTGCCTTTTGGACTAGAAGCTAGGATTCTAGCGGAAATGCCAAATGTCAAAGTCTTCGTCCCTACTCTTCCTGTTTGGGGATAATTTGGCTCTATTTCTGCTCCATATTCACAGGAGGATTTATTTTCTGACCACCTCTTTAAAAGGGTAGCACAATTTAGAATATAGTTTTGGGATATGAAATTTAAAAAATCAATCATCGAGGCAGGCGTAACGATTCAATCAGTTATGTTACTTCTCCCTAGTTTTCTGAACCGGACACCAGTAAGATGAAGGAAACTTGGTGGAAGTACTTAACAGAGAAAAGTTAAGGAAAAGGGGAATGTAAAGAGAATAAGTTTAAACACATTAGTCCAGAAAGAAGACAAATACGTTATTCCGGGGAGAAGTGGTATTGGAAGCCAGGAAGAGAGGGTAATATTTATTGACCACCTACTATGTACGAAGCTTTATTCTAGGTCGTGAAATATATCCACTGGGTCTTAAATTTAGACTCCCTTAGCTTATCTTGCTTTACTTTTATTAGCATTAGTAGCAAATATGAAAACGGTGCCAAGTCAATGAAATAGAACAGAACTCTGTCTCCTGGAGATTTGCGAGCTATGGCCCAGAAAATGCCAAAAACTTACTATCAGATGTTCACCTTTGGGCTGCCTGGGTGTTCTGACTCTGGCGGCCAAATGAAGTGACTGCAGGAACTGTAACATGTAAACTGAACGACTAATATATCGTCTCCTTGTTGGGCACCTGAACCATCAAATTAGCCTAACTTTTAGCTTCAGGCTCTTGGTGATGTTCTTTCCAATTAGTATGATTGTCTTTTAAACGTTTCCTCACATTCATGGAACTTCTACGATTCTGTAGACTTTTGAGTGAGGGGGAAATAGGCGCACAGTACAGAAAGTCAAAAATGGCAGGGTGAAAATACTCTCGTGTAATTTTGACTTAATTCTGGAAGTTCAAGGACTTCTGCGGTCCCCCTGTTTGCCCGCAGAGTTAAGGCTGCAACACCCTGGCTCTCCAGGCTCCGACTTTAGGAGGAAAACCCTTTGTAGAGGGCATCTGCTCAATTCTAATAATAAATGTTAAGGGAGGGACAGAATCGAAATGAGCAGCAAGTGGATTCATTATTCCTCTACGTGGGACCTGGGAATTCCTTCATTGTGTGTGTCCCTCATCACTTTGTGTACTCTTGGGCTTCTGCAGAAATGTTAAATGAGAAATGAAAGGGGGGAGATTTTATTTTGTCAGCGTTGGAATTTCAATGTTAAGAATTCCAAAACAGAGAAGTATCCCGAACACTGGGACCTGTACACAGTGTATCACCTATGGCCCTCTTCCTGGAATTAGAGTCTGAAGATTCATAAACTATGGTGGCCATTCTCAAGAACATCATAGCCCAGCTGGGAAACACCCAGATTCTAATCCTGACTTTGCCCCTAGATAATTGTGTCACCTTGGACACTTAGCGTCAAAGATGTCATTTGTAAAATTAGAAGATCGGAACAAATTATTTCGAAGTTCCCCTCCACTTCCAAAATTTTGTTATAGATTATTATAGATTTCTGTTGTTGGAAAGGACTTAGAGATACTTTAACAATTTACTTACCTAGTCCAACACTTTCTTCCAAATTGGTCCAATAGGTGGGTGAAAGTTGAAAATGCAGTTATAGCTTAGAGTCATGCACATAGAGGTAATTACTTACAATATCAAAATGAACGGGCTCTCAAAAGGTATGATTAAGAGAAGCAGAGAAACAGTATAAAATGATTTCAAAACAACCACCCAAGTCAAATCAACCACCTTGCAACTTGTTAATCAACAATTTTTAAATTATGATCTTAGGTCTTTTAAAAAATGTATACACATTCCTGGGGATTTTGACCGTGTCCAAGGTTATGGCTCGTTTTGTGTTTCGTTTTGTATTTATAATCTATTGTGCTTATTGTATATTTCCTTTTTTTGCAGCTAATCTTTTTGTTTAATAGCAGGTGTAGTTCATCTAACATTTCAAATTGTGGGTGAAAAACCTGTTTCTCTAACCGAATTGTAGCTCTCCAGAGGTCGAATTTTGTACTAAGAACGTGTGTGTGCGTGTGTGTGTGAGTATTTAGTTGAGTGGAAGAAAGGCTCATCAGCTCGTGCAAATCATCCATGTTAGGCATGTTCTGCATATTAATGAACATACTCCTAATATTGGAGTCCATCCCACTGATCAAGCTATTTTTACATTGTAATTTTTACAAAGGATTTGAGACAATATCCAATTTTTCTTCAAACCTATAGCAAAATAATAAAACTATAAATAGAGATAGAAGATTAGTGCCAGGGACAAGGAGAACATAAATATGCCGGTCATAGGATGAGTCTAGTTGCTGAGCGTCATATTTTGTTTGAGCTTTCTGGTAGCCAGAGGAAATAAATAGAAACATGTTCAGTTATCAGGTTCTCATTAACGGATAGGAGGAAGCATTCTGCTCCCTCAGGGGAAATAACACATTCTGATAAACACATTAAACAGTTGTGTTCTCCTGACAAAATCCTGTGGAACTCTTCTCATTATTTACACTGAATTCCAGATGAATTGATTATTTTTCACAGCACACTGATAGGTTTATCTACCAACAGGACATCATATGGAACTTTGCTTCCCAGATAACAAACTAGTTATTGGGCTAGCCCAGTTAGTTCAAAGTCTCCTGGCTTGAATATAGAAATAACAAAGTTAAACTTACTGACTATAATGACTGTTTTCCCTTTCTTTTATTTTTTTTTAAATTTCTTTCTTATTATGGTAGAATATCCATAATGTAAAACGTACCATTTTAACCGTTTTTACGTGTACAATGCAATGACAGCAAGTACATTCACAGCATTGTGTAATCATCACTACTGTCTATTTCCAGAATTTTCTTATCATCCCAAACAGAAACTCTGTACCCATTAAATGGTAACTTCCCGTTTCCCTTCTCCCCTCTACTAACCTGTATTCTACTTTCTGTCTCTATGAATTCCCTATTCTGTGTACCTCATAGAAATGGAATCATGTTATACTTGTTCTTCTGTTTCTGGCTTATTTAACTTATAAATTTTTCAAGGTTCAACTATGTTGTAGGACATATTAGAATTTCATTTATTTTTATGGCTGAATAATACTTCATTGTATCTTTTCTTTTTAAAAATATAATTTTACCTTTTCAGTCTTAGGGTTTTTTCCTGTTCTTTGAGTTATCAGAATACTAGCAAACAATTCTAAAATATCATTTAATCTGTTAAATACTTCCAAGTCATTTTCTCAATTACTTTGTTTATGTCAAGTTTTCTTATTTGATATTAATTCCTTATCTATCATAATTTGACTTTAAAAGAAAATACTGTTTCTCTACTCACAACACTTCTGACACCAAATGTGTGTATTTTCCACACCAAACAATTCTGCAGTTCTCTGCAGACACCAATGGGGCGTCCTCCAGTTTAATTCAATTCTGATGCTACCTACCTAGAATTATAGTACAGGCCCCACAGGTTAAAGGCTCAGTTCCAGAAGACTTCCGCGGTTTCAGATGCCATCCACAAGTAGTCAGTCACTTCTGTTGGAGGTGGCTACAAATCAGGGTTCCCCATGACCCTCTCCTCAGATTTGATAATTTGCTATAATGACTCGCAGAACTTGGCGAAACACTTTACTTACTATTATTGGTTTATTATAAAGGATATTATAAAGGACACAAATGAACAGCCAGTTGAAGGCGTGTATCAGGTGAGATCCAGGAGAGTCCCAAGTGCAGGAACTTTGGTTCCTATGGAGTGTAGGGTGCACCACTCTCCCAGCACGTGGATACTTCACCAACCTGGAAGTTCTCTGAACTTCATTGCTCAGGGGATTTATGGAAGTTCCATTACGTAGGTGTGATTGATAAAATCATTGGCTGTTAGTGATTCACTCAATCTCCAGCCCCTGTCCTCTCCCCAGAGGTCAAGGGTTGGGCCTGAAAGTTCCAACCCTTTAATCACATAGTTGGTTCCTCTGGCCACCAGCCCACCTCCTGAAGCTACCTAGGGGCTTTCAGCCACCAGTCATCTCATTAACATAAACTTAAGAGGGTTGAATGGGCTTATTATGAATCACAAAAGATGTTCATCTCACCCCTTTCACTCGGGAAATTACAAGGGTTTAGGAGGTCTGTGCCCCGGAACTGGGGACCAAGACCAAATCCATATTTCTTGTTATATCACAATATCACAGACTTGGAAGTTCCAATGCAGGCAAGTCTCCCTGTAGTTTTTCATGGAAAAGATTTTGAATCCTATTTTTGTTTGTTTATTTTTAAAAATTCTAAACTTTCTAGATCTTTGTATCAAAGGTGTTTTATGTGACATCTTTCTTAGGACTCCACTTTGATCAATACAATGATGAAATAGTTTTTATGTTGCCCTTTGTATGATTTATAAGCATTGTATTATAAGTTGTACTTTGTTTCCCCTTGAACTAGATAGCTACTTGTCCCCCAGGAATATGTGCTAGCTTTGGATATTGAAAGCTTCTGTCTCATTCCTACAGTCTAAGAAGACACTCTGCAAAGGACAAAGAACATGGAGGTTCAAGATGTTTAAACCATTGACTAGAATTTAAGCAGTATAACCTCAACTTGGGCATGAAAAAAATAAAATCAGTCCTATAACTATGCCTCCATTTTATTTGAACCATGTAAAAATAATGCATAAGGGACCAAGGGTTATATCAAAGAGCAATGTCTCAACCAAGTTGAAGCTCCAAAATGCACATTGAATCCAAATTCAAAAATTAAATACTGCCTGGGAAATGTTTTTCTTCTTGGGTATACTTACTTGTTATAGCTTATACTTATATGCTAACATACTGACATGATATGTGTTTTCACGGAGACCTTCTTAGAGATAAAAATTTGAAGAACAAACTTAATGAAAATAAGCTTATTGTTCTAAGTAGGGGTTTGAAATTCTTCATATGTATTTTGAGCCAAGTCTTCTTTTACATGAACCCTTCAATAGCTAGAGAAAGCGGCTGGGGAAATCTCTTGCTGTATTTTCTCCTGCAACTTCTGCTTCATTGTGGTTTGCTAATAATTTTGGAAGTAGCTAGATATTAAATTAAATACAACTGTATTCTAATTCTGAAGGAAACTTTTGAAAGAAATACTAGTCCAATACATGAAAATGCATTAATTAAATGCATTTAAATTATTTAAATTCTTGGATTTTTCTTGGATTCTTTAATTTACAGTATTAATACTTAAAAGTTTATATGTAATCTATATATCTGGCTAATATATATGGTATACGTCAAGTCCATCATGGACACGTACTTAACTTAATATTTAGCTATAGGCTACCATGGTTCAGGAAAATCTCTTAGATATCTTCTCAAATTTCACATGCATTAATTTCATATTCAGATTAAATCTTCAGAGTAATCAAGAAATCTGGTTTAAAAATCTTACATTGTTACTGGCTTAATTTTGATATTACACCTTACTAATAAGCTTTGGGTTAATGATCAGTTTTAATTCAATTTAATTCAATTTTAATTCAGTGATATTTCTAAATGGGGTAATTAATATCTGACATTATGCTTAGTGCCTGACACCTGCTTGAATGTCCTTTATCATGAAGAAAGTTTTACACTGAGCCAACATAAATAAAATCTGGTAGCTAGAGAAAATAGCTACCTTGAAGAAATTTGGCACGTAAGAGCCCAGCAAGCACTTTAAATACTTTCCTGTTTTATTTTGTCACTCCTTATGCAGTACACTTTAAAAAGTTTTTCTTTCTGCTTACCTTATTTATCCTAAGTGCCAGTCCAGTAGACTCAATCATAATGGATGCTGTGAAACTAGACTGTCTGTTCTGGACGCCAGACTCTAAGCTGCAGCTATGGTCAGGTCTACCCAATTTAACTGTCTTTACATGTATCTAAGTGACTTAAAACAAACAAACAAAACAAAAACAGGACATTTTACAGCCAGAAAAATCTTAAAATATACAGGGTGGATTAATAACTAAATATGATTTGCTAGGCTGTTAACCTAAGCATAGTGATATACTCAACAAAACACATTGTGTTTCTGATGAATATTTCCAAGTTCCCGTCATTACCCCTAATCTATCCTTTAATCTAGATGGATACATATCTATCCTAGTTCTATACAGACTCTCTTTTTTCATTTTACTTTTCTTCTTTCTGCTTCTTGTCTTTGCCCTTCTATCTAATCTGCACTAGAAAGGATGTTTCCTTGAATCCTGCTTTAAATCATGCCTACAACTGCTTCAAGTATTTCTAAGGACATTCGCTTTCCTCCGATGTACTTGACTACAAACTTCCAAGTCCAGTGCTTGATACCCAGGTTCATGTCTGTGTTCTACCCACCCTCTGATCAGCCCCTCGCACTGCAGGGTGCACTCAATGTTACACCCCTTGATTTTCTGAAGATCAGACACAGCTTGAAAATTGGCAACTACCTAGAATAAGCTACCAAATGGTATAGAAATCTTGAATTCAAATCATTCTTTCTCTTTTAAACTATCGAGCATCCTCCATTGATTGGAGGACCTCAGAGGTTTGACTTTAAGCTATTTCATGCCTACGATACACACACTACATAGGTACATGTGAGGAAAAGGCGAGCTGTCAAAGTCATGCAATAATCCTAAACAGCTAAGGCTCAACTTCAGGTTGTTACGTCTAGCCTTGTTCTCTGATGGAGCCCAGCCTCGTCAGACATGTAGATAGACAGCGTGAAAAGGACAAACACAGATCAGATCAAATTCATTGTCTTCATGTGCTGTGCATTTGGGGCATTTGCTGACATGCACTCGTGGTGGTAGTGATGGCAGGGAGCAGATGTGAGCAATTGAATTGAATAGGTAATAATTGGAAATTTATCCTAAAATTAGTGATGTTCCTCTTCACTGCACCAGCTTTTGCACAACGAAGATGCATAAAGCTACAGTCTTCGAAGCTGTGATGCCCATTGTCATATGTTCTGGCTGCATTTTGGAAGAGCACTGAAATCCTTCACTTCCTTTACTGCTAATGGAATCTATGCATATAAATGTTAAAATTATATCCCAGTATACAAGAATGGACCTAAATGTTTTTCCTATTAGTCATACCTATGCTATACCCGTTAAGCTTATACATGTCCAGGCCTTACGTTTTCTGTCTCATTTAAGAGACAGTACACTTCTAAAAATAATACCTATAGTTTAGGATAAAGTTTTGGCCATTCAGTTTTTGGTAAAAGGCAAGTATGTTATACTTGAACCTACTTCAGGAAATGTCTTTTTTTTTTTTTTTTTTTTTTTTTTTTTTGCTGTACGCGGGCCTCTCACCATTGTGGCTTCTCCCGCTGCGGAGCACAGGCTCCGGACGCGCAGGCCCAGCGGCCATGGCTCACCGGCCTAGCCGCTCCGCGGCACGTGGGATCCTCCCGGACCGGGGCACGAACCCGTGCCCCCTGCATCGGCAGGCGGACTCCCAACCACTGCGCCACCAGGGAAGCCCAGGAAATGCCTTTTTATAAAGGAAAGTTCTTTCCCAACTGTGAAGAAGAGTACCTGAAGTCAGAGATACACAGTTGCTGGTCATTTTGATTGGAAGTTTCCAGATATTAGGTTACTTTTATCTTTTTATATAAAGATAAAATTAGATAAAATCATGTAATTTCACAAAGGGTCTTATCGCCTGAGAATAATAAAGCCCCTGCACAGTGCAGAGTTTGGCAATAAAATGTCAACTCACCTGTATATCAAAAATCTGTAGTAGTTCACAGTCACCGTCAAAGGTTAGAATCATTAGGTTGACTTGCATACCTGTCACTCATTCTGGCCACATATCATGGAGAGTTGAAAAGATTCTATTTGTTGTTGT
The DNA here is from genome assembly GCF_937001465.1 of Orcinus orca. Lineage (NCBI taxonomy): Eukaryota > Metazoa > Chordata > Mammalia > Artiodactyla > Delphinidae > Orcinus > Orcinus orca. The sequence goes on from NC_064579.1 coordinate 34,297,660, forward strand.
CTCTCACGCAGTTGTGTTGTTTTTGTTGTTTTTAATAATGATGTTAAGGGAGTTTGCTTCATGCATATTCCATGTTAATAATCATACTTTTGAAAGATGCAATCCACGTATTCCAAAATTCAGATGTCCAAACAAAAGAAAGCCCTATTCCTGTGCAAAATCTCTACACAAATAAAAGAAGTAAGGGTTCTGCATTTCAGGTTGGCTTGTTGAACCAGCAAAGACATTTGGCTATATGATTCCAAGATTGGAAGTGTTTTTCTTTATTGTACTCTCAATTGTGTTCTCTTCAATAAATCTCTTACAGAAGTCTCTACCTCAGGCATAAGTGTTCGATACGATTAGCATATTGATACTGAAAAACTTAGCTAGGACTTCCAACTTCTTAAGATAATTTAAATGTAAAATTTAACTATTAACCAGCAGTTTAATGTCACGTGATGTGCAGTTTAGATATTGTATGAACAGCTAAGGAATTACCCGTTCTAGTGCCAAAGATCCCTCATTGCTAATTTTGTCCTGTACAGTTGATGTAAAATTTTATGGTGGGGACAGACTCTGCTGAGGGCCTTGTCTCTAGGAAGATTTTTGTCAGTTCCAGATGTTTTTGTCAGTTGCAAATACAGTTTAGAAGATAAAAAAAAAACTATACCCCAGTATAAAAGTAATTTGATTTTATTTTTCTTCTTCATTATTTTAATTAATTGGGATTTTCCATATAAATCAAAAATCTGAACTCCACTATCTCTTAATGAATGATACAGAAAAATATAATTTCTCAGTGAATGTCAGGTTGATTGGAAAATGTCATCCTCCGGCCTCTACTCAGCCTTGCTAATCAAGAGACGCTTCAGAGGGACTCTGTTAAACAGGCTACAACCCATCCACCACCCCCTTTATTTGTGTAAATTACAGTTTTTGTCAGACATCAGGTTTAGCGTATCCGAGGAAAGCCACAGCACATGGTTGAGAACGTATATAACCATGTCGCTGGTAATTGGATAGCGTGCTGAGTTTCACCTTATGCTGTTTTGAATTAATGCAAGACATCAGCTGCTGGCTTTAGGTGCTTTAATTATCAGAATTGTCACATTTTAGTTATCAGCCCAAAGGGTGCATGCTGGGGTTGATTGTGAACATGTGGTACTACCTGATACAGGTTACCCAATGGCCAGATATGGGTCACTTCAGGAACAGACTTAATTTAAAGGCACGCTCCCCTGATTTAGAAATATTTATGGATGGGAATCAGATTTTTCGAAGAAAAAAGAAAGACCACTTAAATACAAAACTGTTCAGTGGGAATAAGAAAAAAAAATCCGTTGCAATCTCAGTCTCTTATATATAGGATTTATGTTGATATTGAGAGGCTTCTAAATGGCAATATTCACTGTGGGGCTACTTTTGCCGTTTTGAATTTAAGATTATTAAAGTCCAGCCGTTTATTCTAATGTGTAGGACTAACCCATGTCCACTCTATTATTAGAAAAAATCTATTCTTTTCAGAAGTCTCTATTATAAACCAAGTAGAATACAGTCCTGCCCATTATTCTTACTTAAAGGAAGCTGAACCATTTATCTGGAAAATCTTCAGTGTCCGAAGAGTTGGTGCAGTCTTCAGCTCTACGTGCAGTGTTTAACCGCACTTTTAGTGAAATTCTGTAGTGAGGATGCTCGACTACAGAGCAGAGTATCCAATGACCATCACAAATCTCTCCATTCTGTTGTTTTCCTGGAGCATCAGGAAAAATAATGGAACTAATTCTTCTGAATCACTGTACCCTTATCCCAGTTCAGTTCTAATAGTATTGACTACAGTCTAAGCATTTTTGCTTCACTCAACACAGGTCTTAAAGGGTTTTCCCTTCTGAAGGCATACTCTCTGTGGGTGGTCAGTACGCTTCGGAAATTGTCAGACTTGAAAGTAAGATGGATTGTTAGTGGAACATTGAGGAGGACAGACAGCACATGCAATTTAAATACGAAGTTGCAGCTGTTCGTAAGCTCAGAAACTTCGATTAGTTCAGCTGAACTGCTAAATTCCAGGAAGAAACAAACTAAGAAGTGAGCGGTTTGCTCATTTCCCTAATACGAGGAAAATGCATATAAAATATAAATTGAAACCTTACGATCTTAAGAAACTAGCATTTGTGCTAAATGACCCCCTTCCCAGTCAACCCTTTTAAGCTAATTTTTTTTTTTTTTTTTTTTACAATCCTCGTAAAACAAATAAGGAACCTTAAATCCAGACAGCTTTTCTTTATACTCCCCGTCCCTGCTGCTTCTGACAAAATGACCCTCTCCTTCCTAGCACTCTCCTCCTTGGCGTCCCTTAGCTCTTCAAATATCATTCTTTTAAAGATTTTTGATTTTTAACATCTTTATGGGAGTATAATTTCTTTACAGTGGTGTGTTAGTTTCTGCTTTATAACAAACTGAATCAGTTATACATATACATATGTTCCCACATCTCTTCCCTCTTCTGTCTCCCTCCCTCCCATCCTCCCTATCCCACCCCTCTAGGTGGTCACAAAGCACCGAGCTGATCTCCCTGCGCTATGCGGCTGCTTCCCACTAGCTATCTATTTTACGTTTGGTAGTGTATATATGTCCATGCCACTCTCTCACTTTGTCCCAGCTAACCCTTCCCCCTCCCCGTGTCCTCAAGTCCGTTCTCTAGTAGGTCTGTGTCTTTATTCCTGTCTTGCCCCTAGGTTCTTCATGACCTTTTTTTTTTCCCCTAAATTCCACATATATGTGTTAGCATACGGTATTTGTTTTTCTCTTTCTGACTTACTTCACTGTATGACAGACTCTAGATCCAGCCACCTCACTACAAATAACTCAGGTTCATTCCATTTTATGGCTGAGTAATATTCCGTTGTATATATGTGCCACATCTTTATCCATTCATCTGTTGATGGACACTTAGCATGCTTCCATGTCCTGGCTATTGTAAATAGAGCTGCAATGAACATCTTAGTACATGACTTTTTTTTTTGCTGTACGCAGGCCTCTCACCATTGTGGCCTCTTCTGCTGCGGAGCAGAGGCTCTAGACGGGCAGGCTCAGTGGCCCTGGCTCACGGGTCCAGCCTCTCCGCGGCATATAGGATCGTCCCGGACCGGGGCACGAACCCGTATCCCCTGCATCGGCAGGCGGACTCTCAACCACTGCGCCACCAGGGAAGCCCCATGACTCTTTTTGAATTATGGTTTTCTCAGGGTATATGCCCAGCAGTGGGAGTGCTGGGTCGTATGGTAGTTCTATTTGTAGTTTTTTAAGGAACCTCCATACTGTTCTCGATAGTGGCTGTATCAATTTACATTCCCACCAACAGTGCAAGATGGTTCCCTTTTCTCCACACCCTCTCCAGCATTTATTGTTTGCAGATTTTTTCATGATGGCCATTCTGACGAGTGTGAGATGATATCTTATTGTAGTTTTGATTTGCATTTCTCTAATGATTAATGATGTTGAGCATTCTTTCATGTGTTTGTTGGCAATCTGTATATCTTCTTTGGAGAAATGTCTATTTAGGTCTTCTGCCCATTTTCGGATTGGGTTGTTCGTTTTTTTGATATTGAGCTGCATGAGCTGCTTGTAAATTTTGGAGATTATTCCTTTGTCAGTGGCTTCATTTGCAAATATTTCCTCCCATTCTGAGGGTTGTCTTTTCGTCTTGTTTATGGTTTCCTTTGCTGTACAAAAGCTTTTAAGTTTCATTGGGTCCCATTTGTTTATTTATTTATTTTTTATTTCCATTTCTCTAGGAGGTGGGTCAAAAAGGATCTTGCTGTGATTTATGTCATAGAGTGTTCTGTCTATGTTTTCCTCTAAGAGTTTGATAGTGTCTTGCCTTACATTTAGGTCTTTAATCCATTTTGAGTTTATTTTTGTGTATGGTGTTAGGGAGTGTTCTAATTTCATTCTTTTACATATAGCTGTCCAGTTTTCCCAGCACCACTTATTGAAGAGGCTGTCTTTTCTCCACTGTATATTCTTGCCTCCTTTATCAAAGATAAGGTGACCATATGTACGTGGGTTTATCTCTGTGCTTTCTATCCTGTTCCATTGATCTATATTTCTGTTTCTGTGCCAGTACCATACTGTCTTGATTACTGTAGCTTTGTAGTATAGTCTGAAGTCAGGGAGCCTGATTGCTCCAGCTACATTTTTATTTCTCAAGATTGCTTTGGCTCTTCGAGGTATTTTGTGTTTCCATACAAATTGTGAAATTTTTTGTTCTAGTTCTGTGAAAAATGCCAGTGGTAGTTTGATAGGGATTGCATTGAATCTGTAGATTGCTTTGGGTAGTAGAGTCATTTTCACAACGTTGATTCTTCCAATCCAAGAACATGGTATATCTCTCCATCTATTTGTGTCATCTTTAACTTCTTTCATCAGGGTCTTATAAGTTTTTGCGTACAGGTCTTTTGTCTCTTTAGGTACGTTTATTCCTAGATATTTTATTATTTTTGTTGCAATGGTAAATGGGAGCAGTTTCTTAATTTCACTTTCAGATTTTTCATCATTAGTGTATAGGAATGCAAGAGATTTCTGTGCATTCATTTTGTATCCTGCTACTATAGCAAATTCATTGATTAGCTCTAGTAGTTTTCTGGTAGCATCTTTAGGATTCTCTGTGTGTAGTATCATGTCATCTTTAAACAGTGACAGCTTAACTTCTTCTTTTCCAATTTGGAAGATTTTTAATCACACTTTCAATTTCAGTGCTTGTGATTGGTCTGTTCATATTTTCTATTTCTTCTTCATTCAGTCTTGGAAGGTTGTGCATTTCTAAGAATTTGTCCATTTCTTCCAGGTTGTCCATTTTATTGGCATATAGTTGCCTGTAGTAATCTCTCATGATCCTTTGTATTTCTACAGTGTCAGTTGTTACTTCTCCTTTTTCATTTCTAATTTTATTGATTTGGGTCTTCTCCCTTTTTTCTTGATGAGTCTGGCTAGTGGTTTATCAATTTTGTTTATCTTCTCCAAGAACCAGCTTTTAGTTTTATTGATCTTTGCTTTTGTTTCCTTCATTGCTTTTTCATTTATTTCTGATCTGATCTTTATGATTGCTTTCTTTCTGCTAACTTTGGTTTTTTTTGTTGTTGTTCTTTTTTCTCTAATTGCTTTACGTGTAAGGTCAGGTTGTTTATTTGAGATGCTTCTTGTTTCTTAAGGTAGGATTGTATTGCTATAAACTTCGCTCTTAGAACTGCTTTTGCTGCATCCCATAGGTTTTGGGTCGTCGTGTTTTCATTGCCATTTGTTTCTAGGTATTTTTTGATTTCCTCTTAGATTTCTTCAGTGATCACTTGGTTATTAAGTAGTGTATTGTTTAGCCTCCATGTGCTTGTATTTTTTTTGTACAGATTTTTTTGTGTAATTGATATCTAGTCTCATAGTGTTGTGGTATGAAAAGATACTTGATATGATTTCAGTTTTCTTAAATTTACCAAGGCTTGATTTGTGACCCAAGATATGATCTACCCTGGAGAATGTTCCATGAGCACTTGAGAAGAATGTATTCTGTTGTTTTTGGATGGAATGTCCTATAAATATCAGTTAAGTCCCTCTTGTTTAATGTATCATTTGAAGCTTGTGTTTCCTTATTTATTTTCATTTTGGATGATCTGTCCATTGGTGAAAGTAGGGTGTTCAAGTCCCCTACTATGATTGTGTTACTGTCGATTTCCCCTTTTATGGATGTTAGTATTTGTCTTATGTATTGAGGAGCTCCTATGTTGGGTACGTAAATATTTACAATTGTTATATCTTCTTCTTGGATTCATCCCTTGATCATTATGTAGTGTCCTTCTTTGTCTCTTATAGCAGTCTTTGTTTCAGAGTCTATTTTGTCTGATATGAGAATTGCTACTCCAGCTTTCTTTTGATTTCCATTTGCATGGAATATCTTTTTCTATCCCCTCACTTTCAGTCTGTATGTGTCACTAGGTCTGAAGTGGGTTTCTTGTAGACGGCATATATACGGGTCTTGTTTTTGTATCCATTCAGCCAGTCTACGTCTTTTGGTTGGAGCATTTAATCCATTTACATTTAAGGTAATTATCAATATGTATGTTCTTATTACCATTTCCTTAATTGTTTTGGGTTTATTATTGTAGGTCTTTTCCTTCTCTTGTGTTTCCTGCCTAGAGAAGTTCCTTTAGCATTTGTTGTAAAGCTGGTTTGGTGGTGCTGAATTCTCTTAGCTTTTGCTTGTCTGTAAAGGTTTTAATTTCTCCATCAAATCTGAATGCGATCCTTGCTGGTTAGAGTAATCTTTGTTGTAGTTTTTTCTCCTTCATCACTTTAAATATGTCCTGCCATTCCCTTCTGGCTTGCAGAGTTTCTGCTGAAAGACCAGCTGTTAACCTTATGGGGATTACCTTATATGTTACTTGTTGTTTTTCCCTTACTGGTTTTTTGTTTGTTTGTTTGTTTTTTTGTGGTACGCGGGCCTCTCACTGTTGTGGCCTCTCCCATTGTGGAGCACAGTCTCCGGACGTGCAGGCTCAGCGGCCGTGGCTCACGGGCCCAGCCACTCTGTGGCATGTGGGATCCTCCCAGACCGAGGCACGAACCTGTGTCCCCTGCATCATCAGGCAGACTCGCAACCACTGCACCACCAGGGAAGCCCTCCCTTTCTGCTTTTAATATTTGTTTTTTTGTATTTAATTTTTGATCGTTTGATTAATATGTGTCTTGGCGTGTTTCTCCTTGGATTTATCCTGTATGGGACTCTCTGTGCTTCATGGACTTGATTAACTATTTCCTTCCCCATATTAGGGAAGTTTTCAACGATAATCTCCTCAAATATTTTCTCAGTCCCTTTCTTTTTCTCTTCTTCTTCTGGGACCCCTATAATTCGAAATTTGGTGCATTTAATGTTGTCCCAGAGGTCTCTGAGACTGTCCTCAGTTCTTTTCATTCTTTTTTCTTTATTCTGCTCTGCAGTAGTTATTTCCACTATTTTATCTTCCAGGTCACTTATCCGTTTTTCTGCCTCAGTTATTCTGCTATTGAGCCCTTCTAGAGAATTTTTAATTTCATTAACTGTGTTGTTCATCATTGTTTGTTTGCTCTTTAGTTCTTCTAGCTCCCTGTTAAACGTTTCTTGTATTTTCTCCATTCTATTTCCAAGATTTTGGATCATCTTTACTATCATTACTCTCAAATCTTTTTCAGGTAGACTGCCTATTTCCTCTTCATTTGTTAGGTCTGGTGCATTTCTACCTTGCTCCTTCATCTGCTGTGTGTTTCTCTGTCTTCTCATCTTGCTTAACTTAGTATGTTTGGGGTCTCCTTTTCACAGGCTGCAGGTTCATAGTTCCCGTTGTTTTTGGTGTCTGTCCACAGTGGCTAAGGTTGGTTCAGTGGGTTGTGTAGGCTTCCTGGTGGAGGGGACTGGTGCCTGTGTTCTGGTGGATGAGGCTGGATCTTTTCTTTCTGTTGGGCAGGACTGCGTCCAGTGGTGTGTTTTTGGGTGTCTGTGAGTTTATTATGATTGTAGGTATCCTGTCTGCTAATTGGTGCGGTTATGTTCCTGTCTTGCTAGTTGTTTGGCATAGCATGTCCAGCACTGTAGCTTGCTGGCCATTGGGTGGAGCTGGGTCTTAGTGTTGAGACAGAGATCTCCGGAAGAGCTCTCGCCTATTGATATTACGGGGGGCCAGGAGATCTCTGGTGGACCAGTGTCCTGAGCTCAGCTCTCCCACCTCAGAGGCTCAGGTGTGACAGCTGGTAGGAGCTGCAAGACCCTGTCAGCCGCACTGCTCAGAAGAAAAGGGAGAAATAAAGAAAGAAAGAAAAAGTATATAAAATAAAGTTTTTAAAATTAAAAAAATTATTAAAATTAAAAAAATTAAAAGTAATAAAAAAAGAAAAAAAAAGTATGAAACAAGAGAGCAACCAAACCAAAAAACAAGCCACCAATGATAACAAGGGCTGAAAACTATACAAAAAACAAAAAAAAGGACAGACAGAACCCTAGGACAAATGGTAAAAGCAAAGCTATACAGACAGAATCACACAAAGAAGCATACACATACACACTCACAAAAAAGAGGAAAAGCAAACAAATATATATCTCTATATAAAAGAAAAAAAGGAGGAAGAGAGCAACCAAATCAATAAACAAATCTACCAGTGATAATAAACTCTAAATAGTAAACTAAGGTAAACATAAAACCAGAAACAAATTAGACGCAGAAAGCAAACCCCAAGTCTACAGTTGCTCCAAGTCCACCTCCTCAATTTTGGGATGATTCATTGTCTATTAAGGTATTCTACAGATGCAGGTACATCAGGTTGATGGTGGAGCTTTAATCCGCTGCTCCTGAGGCTGCTGGGAGAGATTTCCCTTTCTCTTCTTTGTTCTCACAGCTGCCGGGGCTCAGCTTTGGATCTGGCCCCGCCTCTGCATGTAGGTCGCCAGAGGGCGTCTGTTCTTCGCTCAGACGGGACGGGGTTAAAGGAGCCGCTGATTCGGGGGCTCTGGCTCACTCAGGCCGGGGGGGGGGGGGTGCGGGGGGAGGGAGGGGCATGGAGGGCGGGGCGAGCCTGCGGGGCAGAGGCCGGCGTGACGTTGCACCAGCCTGAGGCCCGCCGTGCGTTCTCCCAGGGAAGTTGTCCCTGGATCCCGGGACCCTGGCAGTGGCGGGCTGCACAGGCTCCCCGGAAGGGGGTGTGGAGAGTGACCTGTGCTCGCACACAGGCTTCTTGGTGGCGGCAGCAGCAGCCTTAGCGTCTCCCGCCCGTCTCTGGGGTCCACGCTGTTAGCCGCGGCTCGTGCCCGTCTCTGGAGCTCCTTTAAGCTGCGCTCTTAATCCCCTATCCTGGCGCACCAGGAAACAAAGAGGGAAGAAAAAGTCTCTTGCCTCTTCGGCAGGTCCAGACTTTTCCCCGGACTCCCTCCCGGCTAGCCGTGGTGCACTAACCCCCTGCAGGCTGTGTTCCCGCCGCCAACCCCAGTCCTCTCCCTGCGCTCCGACCGAAGCCCGAGCCTCGGCTCCCAGCCCCGCCCGCCCCGGCGGGGGAGCAGACAAGCCTCTCGGACTGGTGAGTGCCGGTCGGCACCGATCCTCTGTGCGGGAATCTCCCCGCTTTGCCCTCCGCACCCCTGTGGCTGCGCTCTCCTCCACGGCGCCGAAGCTCGCACCTCCGCCACCCGCAGTCTCCACCCGCGAAGGGGCTCCTAGTGTGTGGACATCTTTCTTGCTTCACTGCTCCTTCCCACTGGTGCAGGTACCGTCCCTATTATTTTGTCTCTGTTTATTCTGCTTGCTTTTGCCCTACCCAGGTACGTGGGGAGTTTCTTGCCTTTTGGGAGGTCTGAGGTCTTCTGCCAGCGTTCAGTAGGTGTTCTGTAGGAGTTTTTCCACGTGTAGATGTATTTCTGATGTATCTGTGGGGAGGAAGGTGGTCTCCACGTCTTACTCTTCTGCCATCTTGAAGCTCCTTGTAAAGATTTTTTTAATGTGGACCATTTTTAAAGTCTTTATTGAATTTGTTACAGTATTGCTTCTGTTTTATGTTTTGGTTTTTTGCCCACAAGGCACGTGGGATTTAGCTCCCCGACCAATGATCGAACCCACATACCCTGCATTAGAAGGCAAAGTCTTTTTTAATAAATTTATTTATTTATTTTTGGCTGTGTGGGTCTTCATTGCTGTGCACAGGCTTTCTCTAATTGCAGCAGATGGGGGCTACTCTTCATTGTGGTGCATGGGCTTCTCATTGAGGTGTCTTCTCTTGTCACAGAGCACGGGCTCTAGGTGTGCAGGCTCAGTAGTTGTGGCTCGTGGGCTCTAGAGCGCAGGCTCAGTAGTTGTTGCGCACGGGCTTAGTTGCTGCGTGGCATGTGGGATCTTCCCAGACCAGGGCTCGAACCCCTGTCCCCTGCCTTGGCAGGTGGATTCTTAACCACTGGGCCACCAGGGAATCCTGAAGGCAAAGTCTTAACCACTGGACCACTAGGGAAGTCCCTCGAATATCTTTCTTATTTTCTCCTTCTTTAATTCCTATTTTGCTTGTCTTTCTACTAATTCTCTCTTTTTTTTCTCATTTTTTTATTGAAGTATAGTTGATTTACAATGTTGTGTTAATCACTGCTATACAGCAGAGTGATTCATTTATACATATATATTCTTTTTTAATATTCTTTTCCGTTATGGTTTAACATAGGATATTGAATATACTTCTCTGTGCTCTGCAGTAGGACCTTGTTGCTTATCCATTCTGTATCTACTAGTTCTCTTGTGTAGAATTCCCAAAGTTTCCATTCTCTTCTTTCTTTATCCAATTCCTTCAATTGCTCAGCTACTCTTGCCATCCCAATGGTCGCCTATGTGCTCGTTATGAAAGCTGCAGTTTCTGCTCAAACTTTTATCTGTAATTTATTTCCAGTTGTTCACAGAACATGTCCAGTAAGGTGGTCAGGTTTGTGAAGTCAAGCCTGAGGGTATGTGAGCATCAAAAATGAATCCCTGGTCAGCTCTCCCTTTCTGTCCATGGCTGCCATGTTACCCTGCTTCCCCGAGATACATCGTTTGCGGTCACCTATATTGCATCTTTTTCTCGTCCCACACCCATTTAGCTACTAAGACCTAGTACAGTATACGTTCTTCATAAAGTTCCTGTTGGTTTCTCTGTTCCCGTGTCATATGACCACCAGTCTACCTTTGCATTTTCTTGAATTTATCTGATTGGCATCCTAAACCATTTACTGTTTTTTCTTCTGATTTCTTTTGTTTTATAAGTATTTAAGATTCATCTGTGATACATAGGTGTAACTCATCTCTTTTCTTATCTTTGGATGTACCACTTTTAGTTTATTCATTCATCTTTTTCTGGGTGTTTGGGTCCTTTCTAGGTTTTCACTATTGAAAATGAAGTTGCTACAAACAAAAAAATTTGGACCATCAGCACCTCATTTCACATCTTTTAACAGCTGACCACCTAGTTTCTGAGTGTCACCAGTTTATCTCATGGTTGTCAGGTTCACAACAGAGTCACTTTACCGTGTATTCTCTTTGTTCACAACCTGTTGGCTACTTTTTGCGTATAGAACAAATTTAAAAGCCTCTGCCCGGCCTCCAGGGCCTGTATGAACTGACTGCATTTTACATTTTCAGTCTTACAATGTTCAGCTGAGAGCTTGTTTCCTCTGTTCAACACTCATGGCCGGTTTTGCCCCCTGACAAGCTCTCATTTGTCTTGGCGTCTGGTCTTCTTTATCGTCTCTCTGCTAATAACAATGCGACGGATCTTTAACATGCACGAGATTTGCCCGCGCCGTGAAGTTTGCCTGAACGAACACCGCTCATGTTCTGAATTGCCTCAGAATGGCACCTACAGCCTGCAGCTCTGTATAAATTTTATATATTGCTTTCAAATTGTTTTCTAATTTATCATGAATATATGAATTTCCTCTCAAACAAGATTTAACATTCCTGAAGAGGAGGTACTGTGAATTGTACCATTTTAAAAGTGTGAATTCTACCGCTGAATTTAAAAATAACTATTCCTCATTTCTGGGATGTTTCCCCAATTCAGTTATTTCTAATCCCTGTGTGAGTATCAGAGGAACTAGGTCTTTAATGGCATAATCAGATCCCATGTCAAATAAATGACATTAAGAGTGTTATTAATATAATTCCGTATTCCCAGAGATGTTCTGGAAGGTTTATATGTACTTTCATTTATTATAAATACATTGAAGCATGCTTAAATGAAAAAGACTGAATAAAAATGAATTTCAAATGACAAAAAAAGATGTTCTATAAATGTAAGAATCAATGTCTACATTCTCATGTAACTCTAAGTAAATATAAAGAACAACTGTAGTCCTGTTCATTAAATCACACTCTGAACTCATTTTGTGGTTTTCTGCCCCCAACAATTGTATACCTATAGAACGGATCTGAACATTATCCCACAATGATATAGCTAATGAATTTTAGACATCTAGGACACATTTGGAAAAATATGAAAGCAGACATTATTCACCTCTCCTTCCTCTTAGGACCCATCAGTTATTTGGGGGTTCCAGATTAGGTGTCAGTGCATACAAAAATTTTTGCGACTGCAATTTCATCTACGTCGTATAAAATTCATTGACATTTATATTTGTGATTTTATGAAAATACTAATCCCACGTGAAGTGTTCTCATGAACACAAAAGGAAAATGCTTTGGTTCGTGTTTGGGCTTGATTCTGCATTTGATTTGTATTAGACTTGATAAATGCTTAATCAGAACAAGAAAGCAGGCTATAGGTTAAAATATTGTAGCTGCCCACGACAGTCCCACATAATATAACCCCCCTTGATGTTTCATTAAAACTTTTGAAATAATTTATCATTTTTTCACCCTTTTAAAAATATGTAATATACATGGAGGAAAGCCCTTTTATTGCTCATAAAAATACCGGTAAAGAAGCGTCGAACATAACATGTTATATTTTAAATGTAGGAGAAAATAAACAGGCTCATTAATCCTTCATACATCTTTGAGAAGTTTAAAAAATGGGTTTTAGCAGATTAGAAGAACATTTTGACTGGAAACCCTGCAAAGAAAATGCCACCAACTATAAATTTCTAACACTTTTGGCTAATGAGCTGATCTCAGTTCATCAGACATGAGGCAGTGACATTATTACCAATTTCAAAGTTCCTGACGACATAGTAACATCACCCTTTAATCTAAGCCCATAAATGGACCGGTCATCAGATTGAGAAGTAGCACGTTAGACCCTAGATACGTGTGGGCTGAGGAGACAGACAGAAGCATTAGGGTAGTTCTAAGTCTGTCACATGTCTGTGCCGTTGGGAGTCCCTGACTCTTCACGGGGAGGATCTCATGTACAGGCCTGGCATGACCGCCTTGGCCAAAATTGTTATCCATTATATGCTGGCAGCCGATAAATGCATCAAAAGGTAGCCAATAAGTAAGAACTTATGTGAAGAGTGACATTATCTTACTACTGTCACAGAGTAGGGGCCAACTAGCCATGGGTTTATCATATTTACAAAGAGAAGGGGCTTGGGAAGTAGAACGCGTTTTTTTTTTTTTTTTTTTTTTTTTCTTTAAGGTTCGAGTCCTTAATCCAAAACTGCAGAAGAAGTTTTGATGTTTTGTCAATGGGCGGTTTTATCTGGGATCTGGTGAGGAGCTTTGCCAAGTCAACAGTCGCCTAGTCAGTGGCAGTTTAAAAAAAAAAAGGAAAATTTGAACTTCCCCCAGCTGAAGATAAAATTATTTGTCAGAATTCACCGACGCCACAGGATAGGTAACTGAGCACCATTTGCATCCAATTATGGGTGTCTGTCGTTGTAAGGCATGCATCGTTATTCACTCTGTGCAAACAGGGCTAATGTCCACAAACATGAAAATGATTAGAAAATTCATTCATTAGGGTCACTTGTACAATTCCATTGTCAGCTTTAATCACTTGTTTCAATTGATATCTCCTTTAGGAAATCAGTCCACAAATAGTTATTTATTTATTCAGCAAGAAGATTACGTGCTGCTCTCTTCTGCTTGACCTATAATGTAATTTCTAATAACACACTCATTTCATCCTAATAAGTGGGAGGTTAGGTTTCACATGTTAACATGAGCTGTTAACTTAATAAATACTTGTTAACTGTGTTAGATTTCATTCCCTGTCAGTGGAGTCAGTGGAAATAAGGTGATTGCATTTTGCAAGTGCACGTCGATGGGCTACTCTGTGACCTTCAATGAGAGCCTGAACAAAATTAGCATTTTTACAAATTTCGACATTTAAAAAGACTTACGTTATTCGCTAAAGAAAATAATAAATGTTTTTCTGAATCAAACTAGAAACAGGATCCCAATTAATTAATTTATTATTAACTATTCCATTTGGAAATATCGACTCAGCACACACGGTTCTGTAGCAAAATCTAAATACCGTCACTTACTGCACACTCACTGTCCGAGACACCCAATATTTTGTTCCTACCTATGTGACGTTCTCTATCGGACTGTATTGTTTATATTTACTCTTGTGGGCTGGCTCTCTGTCTTTCTATGACCACCTCAAACTCTCATTTATTTTACTTAATCACAACCCCATTAGCAAAATCTGTTACATACCCCTGCTTTCTTCGGCTTGTTTAAAGGTAGTTGTTTTTCTTCATGAGCTCACTCCTTGACCTTCCCCTGCAAAACTGTATTTCTGTTATTATTCCTGCTGTGTTGAAAATGTAAGCAGCATGGAAACAAGGATATTCTTCAATAGGCTCCCCTCCCCCCTCCTCTTGTGGCCAAATTCTGGATCAAGGGAATATTGAGCATTGAAAGACAGCAAGCTTTGAACTTGGGGAGACGAAGTGAGTGATTTGTTAGAAAGTGAATTAAGAAAAAAGTCTTTTTTTTCCACCCAATCTAAAATCTAGAGAATTAGTTCAAGACTTTTTTTTTTCTCATCTTTATGAAAATGACCTAAGGCAAGTCACTTAATCCCTCTAGACCTCCTTTCATTGCCTATAAAATGAAAGTATTGAATAAGCTCATCGTGTTCCCTTTTAAAATTAAAATTTGTCTTTCTGAACTACCACGTGAAGGATTTTTAAAAGAACCGAAAAGTTTTACTGACATGGAGAACAGTGTTCTCAGAACACCCTGATATTTCTGATAATTAAAATTTAGCTTCTGCTTTTCATCTTGCAAAATGGCAAGTCCCAACTTTTCCCCAGACGTATCTCAAAACCAGACAGGAGAAAATTGCGTGAACGTTTTGGAGCCTTGGAGCATGCTAAATACACATGTGAAGAGTGAAGGTCCTTACAAAGGGCAGAGATGCTAGGGTTGTCTCTTTAAAAGTGGACGAGTTAATTGGATGTCGGGATGTAGTTCATGAGTGGGAAGACCAGGACTTATGGTTTCCAGCTCTTTTTCTTTGTGGCCACAGCAGCTGGGTTAGGCTTTCTGGAGGAGTCTCTGAACAGACACCAGCTTACAGGGCCCTTTGCTAGCTTCAGCCTGTATGGTACAGCTACTCTCCTCCATGCAGCTGGGTTTCCCAAAGTGCCCTGCCTGGTGGAATCATTTGCAGCATCACAGACCTGTTGGATGATGTGTTCCAGCTGCGAAACAACAGCATGAGAAACCCCACGGTCCATGTCCACACTGGGGGAAACACTCTTCCCGGAAGTAATCTTTCAGAAATGCAAATTCCTGTTACCTTGGGCAGCTTTTGCTATTCTCCACAGCCCTAAAAAAGGATCCCTTCTTTTCACCCTGCTATCCCCTTCCTGAAAAGTCCTCATTCCTCCAGAGGGTTTCACTTTAGGCTGATAGCTCCTTCTCTCTTTCAGCCTGCCAATATCGAAGCTCACTGACTTTTTTTTACTAGTTCTGTCTGCAGATCTGTAGCCTAGAACTTCAATGTACAGAATTCAGCATTTCGAACAAATTGTTTTGGCACACATGAAATGTTTAAGTGGAATGGTGCTTCCTGGCATCTCCAATGTTCTCCCCATTCTTTACTCATAGCTCATTTATTTCAGCTTCTACACATAAAGATACTAAAGAACATGAAATGTGTTATTAGTCAAACGAAGAGCTCCTCTGTCATTCTTCTTGGCTAAGTGTATCCAGGAACACATTTATAAGCAACTATGTCCAATTAGTCTCTTCCAAGCTAATTTCATGCTAACCAAAGGTAGAACACTTCCATTTTTAAACTTGTCATTCCCGTGATACTGATTCTATGTTAAAATTTAGAAGCATCTTAGTTTTCTCACAGCTTTGTTTGTGCTTCAAGAGCAAAAGTCATAACTTTGATCAAGGCTTTGATTCTTAGAGCTGATCGTCTAAATCTGGAAACAGTAGAGGTCCCTGGAGATACTGAGCTTTATCTTCTTTCAACTTCAAGTGTTTGAAGAAGGACTATTGGGGAAGGAAACCTTCCATGCTAGCCAGAGATACCGCTACATGTGTGTAAAGAGCATATTTAATAACTGTATTGACATTGGCATCTTCTAATGCTTTCAGCATTATCCTGATCATGAAATTTATTCATTCTTTTCCTCCCTCTTCTGTCCTTTTTTTAACCTTATTCAGTAAGTATATGGCTATGCTTCCGTCAAAAATGGGCTTAAAAGATTTTCTCTGCCCTTATTCACACTTCCACTGTCAAAACACTCACTAAAACTCTCATTGCATTAGAGCAACTTAGCGGCCTTATGACTCACCAACAGTTCTATTTCTCTAACAAGTGCAGTCAATGATGGAGGTGCTATTAGAAATTCTTCCTTCCTCTGCTGTTGGCTGATAAGATCAAGTAAAGAAGCTTTATTCTCTTCATGCAATCCAACCTCACTTTCTCTTTCTCCAAAGAGAAAATGGACCAGTTCATACTGAAAATAGTTTAGTGATACTGCATCACTTGTTTTTAAATATGATCTTTGAAAAAGCAGTAGTAGATAAACCAATATGTCCGTGGTTAAACACACACACGCACACACACACATACATGCACCTTTGTGGTAGTTTTATCAACCGATAATACAGTAGTTACCCAATTCCAATGTTTCAATCAAGGCTTTTCACTGTCTTATTTTACATTTTTCTCATCTCTGCTGTTTTTTATCTAAAGCCTGTTGATACTTTATCTTTTCCACTCATTAAACTTCCTCTTAGTATTAGTGTGAAAGAAAGGAAGGGGAAGAGTGTAACACCCGGTAACATCATTGTTTATGCAAGTTTTCATAATCCGTGAAATATTTTCTAGTCCCACTGAAAATCTATCTTGTTATATGTTCCAATCAGTAAACTCAAAACTCTTCCAACTCATTAAGCTTGCTGGCATTCTTCTTTCTTAATGAAGGTTTTTGTATAACCCGAAAGGTTATACAAAAACCCTAAAGGATTTTGTATAACCCGAATGATACCAGACCAGATCCCTTTCTAAATTTCTGTTGGGGAAATAGTCTTTGTGGTAATCCTCCTTTAATATTTTTTTATGTCATGTGTATACAGTTCCAAGTGCCCAAATGTTCAGATTGTAATAATATTTCAAAATAGTCACCACTAAATATATTTCATTCACATTTTTTCAATACAAGTAGTGTTTTGAAGACATTGCAGTGACTTCTTTTATTTTGTTGTTTACTGATTCAAAGGAATGAACATTCAGTGGAAAAGATGAAGCAGTCACTAAATTATCAGATGATCTTTAATGTGTCATTTAACTTTTGTTTTATTTCTTAATCAGAAAGAAATCTCTTCGGTGGGGACATATCACCAAAAAAGTGATGTAGCAACTGGTTATTTTCACAGTATTATTTATCGTGAGACCTGGTTTTCTACATGTTTAAATATTTATACTGAATAGTTTCAAAAATTTGATATAAAAATAATGCAAGTTATGGGGCTAGTTTTTTTCAAAGAAAATAATTAGAAATCTTGTGAGGGTTTCCCTGGTGGCACAGTGGTTCAGAATCCACCTGCCAAAGCAGGGGACAGGGGTTCTGAGCCCTGGTCCGGGAAGATCCCACAGGCTGTGGAGCAACTAAAACCGTGCAACACAACTGCTGAGCCAGCGAACTATAACTACTATTGAAGCCTGTGCACCTAGAGCCCATACTCCGCAACAAGAGAAGCCATCGCAATGAGAAGCCCGCGCACCGCAACTAGAGAAAGCCTGTGCTCAGCAACGAAGACCCAACACAGCTAAAAATAAATTAATTAATTAAAAAAAAAAGAAACCTGCCTAAAATATTTTTTTCTTTGTGGTACGCGGGCCTCTCACTGTTCCGGCCTCTCCCATTGCGGAGCACAGGCTCCGGACGCGCAGGCTCAGCGGCCATGGCTCACGGGCCCAGCCGCTCCGCGGCATGTGGGATCTTCCCGGACCGGGGCATGAACCCGCGTCCCCTGCATCGGCAGGCGGACTCTCAACCCTTGCGCCACCAGGGAAGCCCTGCCTAAATGTTTTTAAAAAAATAAATCGTGTGAAATTACTTTTGATACTGTCCCTATTCATCTCATAACAGCTTTTGATTCATTTTGTTTAATTGACATATATAGTTGATTTACAATATTATATTAGTTTCAGCTGTCCAACATAGTGATTCACTATTTTTAGAGATTATTCTCCATTTAAAGTTATTATAAAATAATGGCTATATTTCCCTGTGCTGTACAATATATCCTTGTAGCTTATTAATTTTATACATAGTAGTTTGTATGTCTTAATCCCCTAGACTTCTCTTTCCCCTCCCCCCTTCCCTCTCCCTACTGGTAGACACTAATTTTTTCTCTTTATCTATGAGTCTGTTTTTATTTTGTTGTATACATTCCTTTGTTTTGTTTTTTCAATTCTGCATATAAATGGTAACATAGACTACTTGTCTTTCTCTTTCTGCCTTATTTCACTAAGCGTAATACTCTAGGTCCATCCATGTTATTGCATCTGGTCCCAGACTTTTTTGTCCGCTAGGAGTATTTTTATTACAAATTCACTTTTACCACTAGTGATCAGTCTGTTCAAATTGTCTGTTTCTTCTTGATTCAGTCTTGGTAGGCTGTATCTTTCTATAAATTTGACCATTTCTTCTGGGTTGTCCAATCTGCTGGCATATAACTGTTCATAGTATTCTCTTATGATATTTTGTATCTCTGTGGTATCGGTTGTTATTCCTCCTATTTTAATCCTTATTTTGTTTATTTGAATCCTCTATCTTCTTGATGAGCCTGGCTAAATGTTTATCAGTTTTGTTTATCTTTTCAAAAACCAGCTCTTTGTTTCATTGATCTTTTTTCTATTGTTTTTTTGGGGGTGTCTCTATTTTGTTTATTTCCTCTGTGATTTTTATTGTTCCCTTCCTTCTGTTGGCTTTGGGCTTTGTTTGTTCTTCTTTTTCTAATTCCTTTAGGTTATACTTTGGGTTGTTTATTTGAGATTTTTCTTGTTTCTCGAGGTAGGCCTGTATCAGTGTAAACTTCCCTTTTAGAAGTGCTTTTGCTGCATCCCATAGATTTTGGAGAGTTGCGTTTCCATTTTCATTTGTCTCCAGGTATTTTCTGATTTCCTCTCTGATTCCTTCACTGACCCATTTTTTTAAATAGCATGTTGTTTAGTATCCAAGTGTTTGTGCTTTTCCCATTTTTCTTTTATTTTAAACTGAAATTACTAGATTTAATAGAAGACTAATGCTAGGTCTGCGTGATATCTGAGAAATGAGAAATTAAATATTGAGAAACATTGTCTTTGTGTCCTTAAAACAGGTAGAGGAATTCTATTTTGTTTTTAGTAGTTATTTTCTTACAGATACAAAAAAATAAAGGAGTATTTAATAACTATAAAAATTAGAGAAATGCATAAAGAAAAATACTTGGTATAGTGTATCCAAAACATAAAAGAAAACCAACAAAACTCTTTAAACAAATTTTATCCAGTTCTTTATCTTTTTATATAGGATTCTAATAGCATCTCATCAACTGCCCTGCATATTTTATTGTTGGGGTAAAACCTTATTTTTCCCCCACTGACCTTATTTTTAAAAATCTTTAGAACAAATGTTCCAGTATTTCATTTTATATTGGTTATAGTATTTATTGCTATAAATTTGGCTGAGAGATGTTCTCACACAGTCATAATTTTATGAAAATAACAACTTTCATGGTGAAATTTTTCACATTTTATCACAACCTAAATATGAGTTTATCTTCAAAATTTGAGGAAGATTTTAATCATCATTGATTTATGAGAATATTTTAAAGAAGCCTCTATTTTGCCAATGCAAAAAATATTTTGGCATTTTAGATTAATTTAAATTTAGTGGATAAACTTTTTCTATTAGAAGTCATAATTAACTGATTAAAAAATACATCATTTTCTATCACTTTACCTGGCTTTCATCTTTCAAAAATTCATAAAAATCTAAAGGAAAATAAAGTTCGACTCAAGATGTATTATAATAATGTCACAGTTAGAAATTAATATTTTCTTTCAAATATCAGATAAAAATGGTGTATCACTGACCAGAACAAATGTTCAGCAGTTCCAATATGTATATTTGTTATTTGTTTCCCATTTGAGACATATATCTCCAGTTCCCAACAGACAAATCCAGAGATTTAAAATTTTAGTCTCTGCTTGAAACTGACCCTCTTGCAATATATTGTCGAGGGCTCCAAGTCCCTTGAGTCCTCTTTTCCGTTCAGCGCAATTCAATAAATTCAATTCCACAAGCATTAATTGGGCTTCTGCTCTGTGTAAAGCACTCTGTGTGAAGTACAGCCAAGAATAAGCTTCACTCCTTTTCCTCCAGTACTTCAGCACAGGAGAGATGTGCTCCCTTCCTTTCCTCTGGAGAGCCAAAGCTGCCAGTAGTATCATTGGGAACAGAATTATAACATCTGGTTGTTGCTAGTTTTTTTTAATTCTCTTTCAAGTGGCAAATCACCTCCCCAAATGGGCATCTACTTCTGCCTGAGTTTTTGTGCACCTGCCCGTGTACGTACGTACACACACACACACACACACACACACACACACACACACACACACACACACACACACACACACACACACACACACACACACTCATTTCATCAGATGCTCCAAAGCAAGTGGGCTTTTTCCTAATGTTCTTTCAAATAGTCCCCTTCTTGTAGTTCACCAGGTGTTTCTCATTTCTCTGGTCATGAAGATTCATTCAAAACACTCTCCTCACAGGTTGGGATTAACAGATACACACTACTATATATAAAATAGATAAACGACAAGGACCTACTGTATAGCACAGGGAACTCTACTCAATATTTTGCAATAACCTACAAGGGAAAAGAATCTGAAAAAGTATATATATATTCTTTTTCATATATATATATTCTATATATATATTCAGATTCTTTTATATATATATATATATATATATATATATAAAAAACAGTCACTGTGCTGTACACCTGAAACTAACATGACATTGTAAATCAATTATACTTCAATAAAAAAATTTTTAATCAAACAAAACAAAACACTCTCCTGACATATCAGCTCAATGAAAAGTCACTTTCAGTAATTTGGAAAAACAACTCGCAAACCCTCTATTTATGATGACAAGTTGGAAGAAAGAAGAAAGAAGAGTAAAAATTAAAGGTATCAGATGCCCTTGAAGCAATACTAGGGTTGGCATTCTTACAGCCTGATAATTAAGATGTTTTCTATCTATCATTATTGCTCCCTAAAGTAGTGGAAAACCAGTTCAAGTAATGTTTGCGATGACGGTATCGTATTTGCCCATGTTTCTGTTTAGCATCTATAAATGCACGGTGCCAACGGAATCTTTTATATTCCATTTAGTAGAGTGCAACTCTGTGGACATTCACTTGAAATGTAAATACTTCCGAATGGTGGACAAGTAGCTCCTGATGAGTGCATTGCCCACCGCGCACTGACACTGGTTCAGGGAGGGGCGCTCTGCCAGGAGAACTGGGCAGCAGCTCTCATCCGAGCACAAGAAGAAGGCCAGGGATGCTGACTTGGAAGCACACCTTCCCAAACATGACAAGAACAGGAAGAACTGGACACTAAGCTTCCCCCTCAAATCACAGCCCTTCTCTAACGAAGAAGCGTGTACTGTTGTGAGGGGTCGCCTACATACTCTCCCTCTGTGGCAAAAATATATAAATCTATTTGTAATGATGAATCCAAATTATGAGACGGGACAGAATCCCATGGCCGAAGCGACCTGATGAGTTTATTCATTGAGTGACCGCATCTGCAGCGGATGCCGTACTACTAAGAATCTGGGAACAAATTTTAGAATTCCTTTGCTGCCAGGAAGGAAAAAAAAAAAAAAAAATGAAAAAAAGAAAAACTACCTCTTCAGCGTTTCCCCTGGGGCCACCCAGAGGATGATCCACTTTTGAGGCTAAATTCAATATTTGATCTCCCAAATGAAAGGAATCAGTGTTAGCCAAAATAATTCTGTAGCTGAGCCGCTCATCCTGCCTACAAGAATTATTTTTGAGATTTCCCATGGAATTTACCCATTACATGGTGAAAGCTACGAGATTTATGGTCTCTGTCCCATGGTATGTGCTCTATAGGATTTGCAGATAGTTACCAAAAATACTCACAGCTGAATGCTCCTTACACACCCCTCACATCAGCACACGCATTTACACTCTCTTTCCAGCTGCCCGCTATATTTAAAATCATAGAATTTTATCACAGTGTTTTCCCACTCTGGGATCTTGTTTAATGCAAAGTCATGAATTAAAATGTAAAACACCAGCAAAAATACTGGTTATATCAGAGACATCCAATTATTATTATAAAGTGAATTTTTGTGTTTCCACCAAGTTTTCACATCCTTCACTCCCTCAAAACCAACTGCAAGAGGATCATTATAGCACTTCCTTTGTTTTTCTCCTTGATCCCATGGGAATTCTCACTCATAGGAGTTAGATAACGTAACAAAGAAGCACACCACGGGACTGGCTAGTTTTCATCAAACTTGAGCTGTATGATGCCAGACAGAAACGTATGGCTTGGCATAAAAATCTGTAAGTCCATATGTTGTAGATAAAGAGGTAAATGTGTGTGTGTGTGTGTGTGAGTGAGTGTATGTATGTGTACACACACACACACACACACACACATATATATATATGTTTAATTTGGTTATGCTGTCATTTCTTAAAGTCCAAAATATCTCACTTCTTCTTTCATTTTTGGCAGTTTAGATCTGCTTGTTGTTTAGGGACTGATGTAGATTTTCTGACCACATGTTTCAGGTCACTCTCCAATGTGAAAGAGAAGCGTTCCCTGTGTGTCATAACTAAACATTGAATTGACTTTAATGTAAAGAGCAACTACGGCCAAAAAAAGGAAGGAAGGAAGGAAGGGAGGGAGGGAGGAAAAGGAAAAAAGAAAGGAAAAAAATTACTAAAATAGTAAAAAGTGATCCTCAAATGTAGTCATCCTCAGTTTCTGTCAGTGTCACCGGCTTCCAGCACCCTTGCTGTGTTACTCAGGTACACTTGCATTTAGATATTTAAAATATGTGCTCCAGGAAGACAGAGGGTTTTCACATGATGAGGTGTGGTAGAATAAGATTAATTAAAGTAGTCATTCATCATAGAATATTTAAGAGCATTCTGTTTTATAATAGGTATTAATCTCAGCATCACCTGCATGAATAACTTCTTAATTTGAAATTCTTGGAAAAGTCCTATGTCTTTTCAGTTTGGTTGCTTTATCCCATTAGTGGTCTCTCACTGAGAACAAGCAGAGGCGTGAATTTACTCAGTAAATATTAATTAGATGTCCAACCCTGTGCTAGTGGTT
Source organism: Orcinus orca (assembly GCF_937001465.1). Classification (NCBI taxonomy): domain Eukaryota; kingdom Metazoa; phylum Chordata; class Mammalia; order Artiodactyla; family Delphinidae; genus Orcinus; species Orcinus orca. The sequence continues at coordinate 34,321,000 of NC_064579.1, forward strand.
CTAGTTCACTGCACTCTCTTGAGGAAGCATCTACATTGCTTTAGGACCTACTTCGTTTCTGATTTTTCTAGAAACCTAACTTCTGAATTCTTTTTTACGTGAAAATGCACATTTGCTGTGGATTTTCTTCCACCAGTTAGAGGCATAAAAATCTTGGAGGAGAGCCCCCTTATCTTCTCACTCTGCAGCTTACCAGTGTCTAGAACTGTATCATGTGTACTGAAAGGGCTGTATAAACGTTTTCAATGGCTGATCATCTGGGAGAAGTGCTTCTGAGAGAAGGAAGCAGCATCTGATACCTGTGACTGTTCCCGGTGCCTCCCTTTCCTGCCCAGAGATAAGAGCGGCTGATGACAATTCCAAGTTCATTACAGAGCCCTTGCCTCAGGCCTCATCTATCATCTCTCCAACTGGGGCATCATCCCCAATCAGCTAAAACCGATCACTGCATGACACTGGGGGATTATCCTCCCGTGTCTCAGTGCAGAATTTGCAAAATATTAAGGCTAACGTCTTTCCACACCTAAAACACTGTTGGTCTGAAAATGTATAACCTTGGAGAACAAGGGGCCTTCTTCGCCTGTAAGGATGTGAACACAGTCCTGGGCCTCACGGCCACACTCTTGGTTTTCTTCCTCTGCACCTGCCACTCTTTCTTCCCTGGCTAAAACCCCATGCCTCTTTTTTTCATTCTATACATAAGTGCTTGATCATTCCAACAAATTCCATGGCCTTAACTGCCATGTCTATACAATAAGGATTTCCAAATTTCTATCTCCAGCCTCAGTCGCTCCCTTGAACACCAGACTTACATATAACTGTCTGTTCAACATTTCCTCACAGATGCTCTTTGAGTATCTAAAACTTAACGTGTCTAGAACTAAACTTTTTTTTTTTAAGAATCAATTTTTTTTATTTTTGGCTGCATTGGGTCTTCGTTGCTGTGCACAGGCTTTCTCTAGTTGTGGCGAGCGGGGGCTACTCTTCATTACAGTGCACGGGCTTCGCACTGCAGTGGCTTCTCTCGTTGCGGAGCATGGGCTCTAGGCGTGTTGGACTTCAGTGGTTGCAGCACGTGGGCTCAGTAGTTGCGGCTCATGGGCTCTAGAGTGCAGGCTCAGCAGTTGTGGCGCATGGGCTTCCCGGACGAGGGCTCGAACCCGTGTCCCCTGCATTGGCAGGCGGACTCTTAACCACTGCACCCCCAGGGGAGTCCCTAGAACTGAACTCTTGATATCCACTCGCACCCACATGCCAACCCCTTGACACTCATCCAGTGTTCTAAATCTGAATTTATCTTACCACTATCCAGCCAGTTTCTTAGGTCAAACACCTGACAGTCATCATCTGCTCTTTTCTTTGACGTACACCCCACAAAGCCTGCTGCTCTGAAAACCTGACCGTCTCGCAGCCTCCACTGCCACCACCTCTAGTCCACATGACCATAATCCCTCCCGTGGTTGACGGCAACACCCTCCTGACTGCTGTCTGCTTCCACACAGCCTCTGATCCACATAGCAGCCTTTTAGGACAAAGCAGATCGTGTAAACTATGCAAGTCAAATAGTCTGTTTTCTGATCACACTTGGACCCTAAGTGTTCACACATGGCCTCCAAGGCCCAACATGATATGAACCCCTGGTAAAGTCTCCGCCCCTCCGTCTCCCTTCATTGGCCTCCTTGTCATTGATCACAGCAGTCAGCACGCTCCTCTGCCTGGTACACCCCTGCTGCCAGCAACGCTCTCCCGCCACGAGCTTTCTCAGCTCTCTCTCTCTCCGTTCAAGTCTCTGCTTGAATACCACTTCTTTAATCCACCATGTGTAGAATAGTGCATGCCCCCGTTTTTCTCGATCCCTTTGCCTTGCCTTATCCATATATTGTTTCTGGAATAGCATCATGTATATATTAGTATTTATTTATTGTTTCCTTCACCTGTGTGTAAGCTCCATTACAGCAAGGACTACTTCTGCTTTGTTTGCAGTATAAATACCAAATATGGAGAACAGTGCCAGGCACATAGTAGGCATCTAATAAATAGACCTTAAGGACATGATTTGAAATATTCATTCATGCATTCCAACCAACTGGGCAAATCTAACCCGAGCCGCTGAGGCGATCTCATGTGAGAGCTCAGTTCAGAAGAATTTCTTAACTTTAAACGTGGGAAAGATAGTAATAATATTTATCATTTACTGTGGGCTCACTATGTAGCAGATAACATGCTAAGTATTTATTATTTATTTACCTTTCTTAATCCTCAAAATAAAACTATCTGGGATTACTTCCCCTTTTGAGGTAAGAGACCAGAAGTACGGGCTTCACAGTTAATAAGTGACAAAGCAGAGATCAAATCTCAAGGCTACCCAAAGCTGCACAGACCATGTGCTCTTAAGTTTCATACTTCACCTCAGAGTCTAAATTCAAATGCCTGCAAAGGCCAATCATATTGAGAATGAGGGTTACAGACTGGAAACCATTCAATGGCCTCCCTGCTCTCTTTTGTCAACTCACTTTTGATAGAGATCTGGGTACCGATAGTTTTCCACCATAAAAAAAAAAAAAAGGCAGTCATGAATTCCTGATGATGCTTCAAAGTAGGAGTTCATCGGGGAGCAGGGAGGGCAGCTCGCATCGGAGCACCTGTGTACACGCTAAAAAGAGAAGCCACCACGCAGCCCCAGCCAGTTGTTGAAGGAATATGGACCCAGAGTTATCAGATCTTCTACTTCTTCAAAAGAAACTAAAAATTCCCATTTTTAAGTGAAACTTTTCAAAGTTTTAAATGTTAGCTAAGCGCTGTCAAGCACTAGAGACCGTACAAAGCACATCTGTAAGCAATGTTCAGACCACAGCCGCCCTGGTTGTAAATCCTGGCCAAAGTTCTGTGCCAGGTATCGTAGCTGAAGGGTGCAGGGTGGGTCGGGGAAGGGGACAGGGGATGAAGTGAGAGCCAGCTCAGAGCTACGTGCTAAGGAAGGAAAAACTCAAGCAAGGCGATGCCATCACCATCTGAGATAATTAACCCCATAAGCTTTCAGAGAAATGGGAATTACTCCCATCCGGGGCAGTCGGAGAAGGAATCATGGAACAGATGGAATTTGAGCAGACTCTGAAAGCAGCTTTGTGTAAAGAGATACTTCCTACACGAAACTTGCATCAGTGTTGTGAAGTTCAGATAAATAATGAATTCCGTGTAATGCTCTGCAAACCGTGAGGCTTTGCGCTGATTTAAATAATTGTTTTCTTCACTACAATTAGAACTGACATTATACAAAACAGATTATATAAAAGCAAATTATTGCACAGAATGGTTCTGTGACCATCTTACAATGATAACATGTATTTTCAGGTTCTTAATTTTAACTAGATTTTAGGACTAGGGCATTAAGTCATGCAAGTTCTATTTTTAAATGAAATCTTCATATGTTTATATTTTATACCTGGGGGTGAAAGAGACTGTAGTTGCCTTATTCCTTCCTTCCTTTGATTTATTTACAGGTTTTGTGAGTAAATATCTATCTATGTATCTAACTAACTATATAGATAGATAGATAGATAGATAGAGATAGAGATATATAGCTATATAGATATATCTCAGTTGATCCTCATTTTGTTGGTGACATAGAGGCAGCTTTGAGAATTCAATGTGCCTATATTTTTGAAAGTTACTTCCAGGGATTAGGAACTGATTTGAAATGTCCAGAAATGATAGTTTCTCCCTGGCTTTCAGTAACTTTTCTATCCTCAGTCTGATCGCTAAAGGTTTTTGGTTTGTGGCTTTTGAAATGATGTTAGAGAACATAGTTCTGCTTGTGAGCAGTTCTGTTCACCCACATAACCCAGCTACACTGTGCTCATGCAATTATAAATTAAATAACAATTTAATTTTTAAATATTTAAATTTAATATTTACATTCCATATTGGGCAATATATTTTGGAGACAGCCATTTTCTGATGGATGTTTTTAATTTTAAGGGCTCTGATATAAGGAATAATAAAAATGACATTTTAAACTATTCTGAATTTAGGAGCGTAAATAGGAAATTTCAGGGCCTCGTTTTCAAGAATAGATGCTAACAGGATAAGCAAAATTAAACCTGTCATTGTGCAAAAATGTTTTGCACCCCGCACATGATGTTTTAATATGCATTTTATGGGGTTTGCGGAGAGTTTAATTTTCAGGTTAGAGTAAAAGAGAGCGTTACGCAGTATAGGTGATAAATGAGGTTATCACATTTATGTGTATGACCCTTAAAAGGTGAGTAAACTAATACACCTCAAAGACAGAGCTATTGACCTTAAGGTAGATCACAGATGTGATATGCGTTAGAAGGTGAAGCAAGGTGTAGAAGTTTTTATTAACACTCCCACTATTGGTTTAGTATTAGAATATCTTAACGTAATGCGTGTAGGCTAGCTCAGTGGAGTATGTGGGGAATTTTTATCTCATTGTTTTTCCAGCTTGATTTCTGCCTTTCCTTTCATTTCTTACTGTCTTACTACTGATACCTAGAAGGCTTGACCCCAGCTACCTTCACGAGCCTTCAGTTGGCCGTTTCCTCCACACACCTCATGAATTCCCACTTAAGGATCTTTGCTCACATTATTGAGATTATGAACAATGGGGTGAGGCAGGCATGAGTCTAAATTCCAGTCCAGCTATATATAAACTGTGTCTTGGTGCCAATGATTTTAATCTCTGAATTTCAGTATCCTTGTTTGTAATACCATATATAGTTACTGCAGGGACTGAATCAGGTGGGTAGCTTATCGCAATGGCAGACACATAATTCATATCATAGATCAGTAAGGGTGATTCTCCCTTCTTTAATGATACAACTCAGAACTTAACTTTTCAAAAACCTGCTAGTGATTCCACTTGACCACGGAACATATGCTTCTACAGAAAAGTGTCACACTGCAGTGAGACAGTCAGAAACATAGTCAGGGACTTCCCTGGTGGTGCAGTGGTTAAGAATCCGCCTGCCAGTGCAGGGGATGTGAGTTCGAGCCCTGGTCCGGGAATATCTCACATGCCGCGGAGCAGCTAAGCCCGTGCGCCACAACTACTGAGCCCACGTGCCACAACTATTGAAACCCACGTGTCTGGAGCCCGTGCTCCACAATGACAGAAGCCACTGCAATGAGAAGCCTGTGCACAGCAACGAAGAGCAGCCCCTGCTTGCCGCAACTAGAGAAAGCCCGCGCGCAGCAACAGAGACCCAGTGCAGCCAAAAATAAATAAATAAATTAATTAATTAAAATTAAAAAAGAAGGAAACATAGTATTCAGTTCATCTAGGCCACCTTGGAAAAATCATCAAACTTCCCTGGATGCAGCCACCTTAACAGACATCTCGGGGGCAGAGGCCTCTTTCAGGCTCCAAAACTCCTCTGTCTCCTGCAACGATTCTGCTTTGCACGTACACTTCAGCACAGCTGGGGAGAATGTTCCCATGTTATGCTACTTCACCTAGGAACGACTTTCAGATTTTAAAGAGCAGTGTCATGCAATGAACAAGGGGATGCCTTCTAAACCTTTTGTGGCTAAAAACTAGGTATTTGAGAGCAAAGAGGGGAAAAGTAGGTGCTCAGTGAAAGGTAACTGCACAGATACTCTCCCCCTTACAGTTAATGGCATTAACCTGCTCACTGCCATGTTCCTGAAAGCAGCACATATCCTAAACTTAAGTCCTTTGAGTCTATTACTGAATTTTGATATCCTTTGTGTGGTAAAACAGTATTTTATATCAATAAACCCACTGGAATTTTATTAAATTTCTTACATTTACTTTTAGATAATAAGCAGTCGTTTCTTTAACGGATATATACAAAAGACAATCAGAAAGTCCCATTATTATACTATGCACATAACATTAGCTGTTATTTTATAAAGAAAATAAAACATGGACAAGGATAGAAACGTGTAACACATAGAGGTGACACCTCCCTCTCCTCAGCTATCTTACCCCAAATTTATTTTACCCCAAATTGGTCATTTTATCAGCTTTGTGTTTCAGTCCAGAATGTCAGTGTGTATACCAGCTATGGGCACACGTCTCCTTTTTTAATTTCTACCGTGTAACGTACCGCATAAGGGCTCTGTACCTCACTTTTTACTCTTAATGCTACTTCTTGGAAATATTTTCGCATAAGCCGTGCAGAACCATGCGAATTTTTAAAAGTGACTCCATATTATTCCATGATATGGACATTTCACAATTTACATTTCAACACGCTGTTAACAGACCCCTTTAGTTTTTTCCAATTGTTTGCTTTTAAGAACAATGCTGCAGTGAACATTGTTTTATTTCTATCTTGACAGACTTCATCTAGCTCTGTGATTGGGATCAAAAGTTATGTGAATTCATTTGCAGCTTATTTAAAAAATGTTCTTATAATCATTTTTAATCTTTCACCCTCTCAAAATCACTGCCCATTTTACAGACGAGAAAAAGTGGGGAATTCAGTCGGAATACTTGATTCATACGTATAGGGACAAAATTAGAATGTATACCTCCTTTGCATTCTTCATCTCTTTCTATCACCTCAAGCTGAATTTTCTAAGCATTCCAAAGAAAAGGTCATTTGGAAAATTGGGCATCCTCGACAAATAGATTAAGGTGGTGGTTGATAAACCTTTGAGGAGCTACGCAGAAAGATGCAAAGAAAGACATGCTGGGCTTTTTTTCCCCCGCCCCCCCGCAGACTGACCTCTGGAGTTACAATAAAGCCAAGCTTTTCTCTTTCCTTGTTTACCAGGTTCTATGAGAGAGCATAAAGAGGAGGATATTCCTGTTGATGAAAATGATGACAGATAAAATGTGTTTGAAAGCTATAAAAGCTTCTTACATCTGGAGCAGCTGGCAGCCTGGGATTGGAGTCCGAGGGGAGCTCATAGATATCTAATTTGAGCAATGGTTAAAAGTAAACTTGGGAACAGCTGATTCAGGGCAGTTATCTCTGGCTGTGGGAAGTTTTTGTGATGTTCAGAGGCACATGACACATATTTGCTGAGTCTAATATCCGTATGAAAATGAACAAGGATGATTTGCAGGAATATATTAGACACAGCTGTTCTTGTGTAAACCAGGATATAACATGCTATAACAGGTGATGAGCCACTAAAGTGGGTAGAGGGCTAGTGGTTCAATAACTGTGTGTATATTAAAACACCCACATGCCAGTGGCATAGGAATCAGTCAGACTAGGTAAACTGATAGTCATTCAGCAAATATTTAGGCCCACCATGAATAAGGCATTTTGCTGAAACCCAAAAAGGACAGTCTTTGTACCTCAACTATGTTTCAGGATCACACACCAGAGATACTGTCACCAAAATGAAGCAACTTAGTACAGTAAGTGACAAAAGAGACGGCAGTGGGCGTCTCTATGTCAGGGTCATCCAGCCACAAAGCTATCTTTTGGAAAGCTTGACATAAACTATGGTGATTCTCAACACCAAAGATATCTGGTGAAGTCCCACATCAGAGCTTCCAGGGTTGCATACAAAGAAGAAAGGACAAGGCAAAGAGAACACTTTGCTGGAAAAATTTACATGATAGGATTCTAACATAACGGGCCTCCAAGCTTCACCAGGAATTTGCATACTGCTTAAAATTTGGAAAAGGGTACGATATACATACATAAATTTCTCTAATATAAGGAAATATTCAAAAAGTGTAATATGAATCAATGGAATAAGCACTGCTGTGCATATAAAGATGAGGGGAAAAGACTTTTCGACTGACGTGGTCCTAGATGATATTACTGATGAGATGCTCAAAATGAGCCCTGAAGAGTGTTAAAGCTTTTGGCAGATATTAATGATGTTTAAAAAAAAAAAAAGATAAAGGAAATAACACAAGCAAAGCTGTAGAAGAAGCAGCAGCTCGAGACAGTCGGGAGACGGGGCAGTCCAGAATGGCTCAGGTGTGAGAGACACAGGAAGAGACCAGGTGAAAAGGATTTGGGGACTCAGGTTAAGGAGTTCACATTTCATTTAGGAAACAGTGAGAGTTATTCCCTATTTTGATCAGGGAAACAATGGGATTATAATGGTACATTTGAAAGAGTGCTCTTGGAATAAGTAATCATAAGGCGGCTTGGAAAGGGAGAGTTCTGAACTGAGCGTGTTCCAGGTGATAAAATCCTGCGTTAGAACTGTGATCCAGGCGATAAAATCCTGCGTTAGAACTGTGTTCCAGGTGATAAAATCCTGCGTTAGAACTGTAGCAGTGGAGATGGAAAGGACTGGAATGTTTGAAGAACTATTGCTCAGGAAAAGCAACAGGAGACTTTGAGATTGATTGAGAGACAGAGAGAAGAAAAATAAGAGATACAGCTGAAAGCACGATTTTGAACCTTGATAGATCAGAAGAAAGCTGGCACTGTTAGAGAAGATACTAGGAAACACGAGTTTGAAGGAGACTTACATGTCTGTCAAAGTCAATGGGTTGATGGGGCTTCGACATAGAAATATCCAACAGACCTAGAAAACTGACCAGAATGAGCGTTCGTCTCATTAGAGCACAGGGGATCAAGGAAGGAAAGAGCTGCAAGGGTAACGAGCCTTAGGTAATAACACACGGGTCAAGACAGAAGGAGATGTGAGGAGAGCTGGATGGCTAGGAGTGTAAAATGTATCATGCAAACAAGAGAAGTCAAGGGCTGAGAAAAGCCATTGAACTTGGTCTGTAGGCTGTGGTTGGTGATCTTCAATGGAGCGCTTTAAGAGAATGATGGTAGCAAAAGCCGGATAGCATCCTAACCTGGTCTACTGCAAGAACCTTTCCACTGGGCTTCCTACTTGTAACCTTTCCTTTTTTTACCATCCTTCTTTCTACCCAAGGTTATCTTTACAGAATTCAAATGTAATGATATCGCTTCCCCTCATTAAATTTTTTCCATGGTTCTCATTGCTTACAGACTTCAAGGCTCCCCCAAGTGGGGGCATACCCAGTAGTTATCGTTTACTGAACTCAACTCTGTGATTTTGCCCTTCTTGAAGGTGCTAAGTTTTTAGACTTCTTACCTTTGCTAATTGTTCACATTATGATACCTTCCAATAACCCCATGACCTACCTCAGTTACCTCCGGCGAGAACAGATTCCTCACTTCAGTGCTTCCATAGAAGTTTTCAGGGGTTGCTATCATATTACTATAACACATCTACTAGATAATGATTTGTTTGTACATCTTGCCTGCCCTACTGTGGTACAAAATTAGAAGCAGTATTAGATTCGTTCTTGCAGTTCCAGCACCTAGCATTGTCCACAAGTTACTTTTCATTGCTTTTGAAAGAAGGAAGGAAGGAAGAAATGCATAAATAGCTACTAAAATGCGGGGTGTTTGGGGATGGGGAGGGCAGAGCAGAGGACTCAGTAAAGGGGAGAGACTGATGATGCTAAGAGAGAGGAAGGAGGAGATAATAAATAGAGCTGTGTCCTAAAGAAATCAGGATGTGTGATATACGTAACATAGTCTTAGAAAGAAAGTGAGACAGGTTTTCAACCAGGCCAGGGGACCATGGATGGGAGACCATGGTGTGAAATGGTCACACCATGTTGTGTGAAATGACAATCATTGAGCCCCTTTCATGTATCAGGTACTGGGATAGGTGTGTTACATACCTTTGCTCAGGACAAGCTTATAATCTTTCTATTCGCAGACAATAGGACAAAACCTAAGGGTTTTAGGACCTGACTGTAGTCACAGAGCTACATTTGAACCCAGGGCTGTTTCCTCCAAGGCTTCAACTCTTTCCACAGAAATGCAGGAAAAACTAGCATTAGCTGGGATCCGTCGTATGATACCAGGAGAACAAGGCATATTAGACTGTCAGGAGACAGAATTAAAATAGGCTGTAGTGAGTCTGGGCTGGGACAAGCCTGCTGTATGCATATAACCATGTTTGATTCTACTGCTTTCCCCAATTTGGGCTACAAAGGAAGAGGTCCCTGTTATGTTCTGAGGTTTACAATAGTCTTCTGACTGTTTCCAGCTCTCTCCCTTGGATTCAGGAAGAATGTATTCGTTAATATATTTGACAGATATTCATGAAGCACGTGATATTAGTGCTCAGTATTGTGGATCTCCTGTGAAGTGTCGAGGAGGCATCGTCCTTTGGGAAAAGGTATTTTAACGGCGCTTAGGTGGAATCAAAATCACTATGCCACGAGGTGGCACGTGTGTGGTATAAGAGTGATTCAAACAGAAATGAAGAAAGGCAATCATTGATCTGAACCTGAAAACATAGACGGGACATGTTCTATTGAAAAGCAGGTGGGTGGAATAGGCATTCCATCAGAAAGAAGGGAAGAGAGGAAGCGGGGGGGAGAGGAAGGAAGGAAGGAAAAGGGAGAGAAAGAGGAGAGGAGAGGAAAGAAAACTTGGAAGACGGAGTGTGGGGGCAGGCGGTTGGTTCTGGGAGCCTGAGCTAGTCCAGCGTGTATCGGGGAGAAGGCTAGGATGCAAAACAAGGAATAGGGCGTCCAATTGTGGATCCCAGGCTAGGATGTTACTAAGATCTATGCTCAGCAATAGGGCGTCATTGAGGCTTGAAGAAAGTTCCAAGGCAGCCAGTGTGGTTTTACAGACTGGATCAAGTTTATTTCTCAATTAAAATTCTTGGGCATTTCTCCTTGGTGTTAGAATAAAGTTTAAAATCTATACCAGGACCCTCTGGTCATACATCATCTGGTTTCCACCCAGCACTCCAGTTAGGACTCTCTAGGCCTTCTCCCTCAGGGTTTTAGCATATTCTGTTCCCTCTGAATGACTCTCTCTACCTCTTCCCTTGAGAAATGCCTGACCCTCTCTCTCTCTCTTTCTCTCTCTCACTCTCTCTCCAATCTCATCGCATACATCACTTTCTCAGGAAGAGATTCTTCTCTGTGATTCCAGGCAACATTAGTTCCCTAGTTATACACTTGTGGCAAGTTATCTTTTCCAACACTAAATTCCAACTGTAATTCTAGAGATGTTTGGATCACTCCTTGTTTAATACCTGTACCCAAACATAAATTCCATGAAAGCAGGAAACATGTAAACCCTCAGATCTAATACACACCAAAAAGTAATACATTAAACTGTTTGAGGCTCTGAATTATTGGAGATGACTTATTTGACGTAAAGACTAGAGGTGAAAAGACAATGATGTTTTTGAGATGTCCAGGGAAAGGGTTATTGGAGATGTGATGCTAATAGAAAATGAGAGGTACGTGTAAGAGGTGTTTGAAGAGTAGAAGCAACAGGTCTTGGAGGTGTACTGGATGGTTTATGTCTAAGTAATTTGAGAGGCCTCATAAAAAATGTTTAACCATTCCATTATTTCCCCTGATTTTGAAGCAGTCCTTTCTCAGGTCTTCTACAATATCTTTCAATACTGCAGTCACTTTTTCCCTACATATTCTTTAGAGAACATGCTACAGATATTTATTGAGAACCTACTATGTTCCAGGCACTCTTCCGGTGTTTGATGAACACGTAAGGAAGCAAAGATTCCCTATGTTCGTAGAGCCTACGTTATTTTGCAGAAAATAAAGAGTTAAGAGTATGTACCAGTATGTTATATCGTATATTTAAAGGTGATGTGTATGGGAAATGGAAAAGTAGATGAGGGTAAGAGGAAATCAATGGAAATGGCCCACTGACACTGGACCAGTTATCTATAGCACACAACATGTATTAATTTTTAAAGCTTTATTTTATTTTATTTTACTTTTTTTTTAAGAATCAATTTTATTTATTTTTCGTTGCGTGGGGTCTTCAGTGCTGCACACAGGTTTTCTCTAGTTGCGGCGAGCGGCGGCTACTATTCGTTGTGGAGCACAGGCTCTAGGCACGCGGGCTTCAGTAGTTGTGGCTCGCGGGCTCTGGAGCGCAGGCTCAGTAGTTGTGGCACATGAGCTTAGTTGCTCCGTGGCATGTGGGACCTTCCCAGACTAGGGCTCGAACCCGTGTCCCGTGCATTGGCAGGCGGATTCTTAACCACTGCGCCACCAGGGAAGTCCCTATTTTATTTTTCTTTTAATGAAACTCAGAAGCTTTCCATCTGTAGGTATTCAATGAATTATAATTGCCCTTCTTTTCATCTATATCCTGGAGATAAAATCTTCATTTTAAAGATTAAATCTACATTTAATCTACATTTAATTAAATCTACATTTAATTTTTCATTCAGGAATTATAATTTTTTCATGGCTTTCTGAGTAACATTAATAAAATTTGCATATTCATCATAACAGTAAATAACACAATATAAGATGATAAATATTTAATAGCATTTCCTCAACTTTTAGGGAACAGTTGGAACAATTCAAACTGTTGGACACTGTTTACTTAGAAACTGACTTTCTTGAAACAGAAGGTAAACATATTTAAAAAATTTTTTTCATAACTTAAACAGTAGGAAAAGCATAAATTAACCCCTTCATTAAGATAGTCCACAAGAGGACTATTTTTTCAGCTGGAAAAATACAGTTTGTTAAGTAAATTCCAATTAAGTCAATTAAAGCTTAACCACAACAAATTTAAAAATGAAACATCTAGTTATTGTTTCCCTCATTCCCAATAATGGAATGATGTTTTCGTATTAAATGTATTGATTATTTTGGCTTTGTGCAGACATGACTCTAATGTATCTATATGCTTTCAGTTAATAAATCAGTCAGTTCCATAAAATTCTAGATTCCTGGCTTCTCTTTAAAAAAAAAAAAAAAAGAAGAAGAAGAAACCTCAATACTCCTTATTTCCTCCTACCTGATTCATTCATTCCTATAATCCTATCACCCCTCTGTTCTGAGGGCATATAAATTGACAACTGCAATCCATTGATCAAAAAAAAAAAAAAAGGTATAAGAAGTGGTCCCTACTTTTCTCAAAAAGCTTGCAACATAGTAAGAAAAAATTAATAAACATTCAAATAGACAATTTTAATAGGATTAAAAAATGTGTTTCTTCTGTTGACATCAAAGTTTCAGATAAGACACCTCCCCTCCAAATAAAAACCCCCAAAACAAAAACTGAAACCAGTGCTATAGGTGCCCAACCACCTCCAGGGTATAAAAGAGAAATTGAAGATTGATCAGCTCAGAGAGGGTGCATTTCCTTTAGAAGTGGATAACTGTGGTAACCGCGATACTGGGGAGGGGATTATTACCCATAACCTTCATCCAGCTGAGGAGAACTTCAAGAATCACCCCAAAATTTAGTGTGTGTCTCCCTGGCGTTTGAGGAATCCAGAGAATGATGTCTGAATTTTCCAGAAGTCTAAAGGCTGAGGGCAGCAGGAGTGACCAGCCAGGGGGCCAACCCAAGGACAGAAGGTCTGAGTTGGGAATGAGCTGCCTACCCACCAAAGAGGGCCTTCTCAGCAGAAGGGAGCCTGCTGGGAGCTGGGAAGACAGGTGCTGAGTAAGGAAGGAGCCTCGTCATCTTCCATCATCCTCCTTCACCATTGTAGGTTTTCCAATTTAAAATAGTCCCTAGCGGGGTGTGTGTGTGTGTGTGTACGTGCACGTGCGAGTATATACACGACTGTGTTGGGAAGAATAAATTAAACTTGAAGTTTTGGTTTTACACTGAGTTCCCCATTTAAAGCCATACCTAAGGGACTACTTATTTTTTACCTGAGAGTCATTATGCAAGATGACTTGAGATTCCACCCCACAGCCTGGAAGCACAGCTTGTTGAAAGTAGGTTGAAAGGTGGCAGGAGAGGGAGATGATAAAGGTGTTTTATTCCGGGGTCCTTACCAGTCCTGCTCCTTCAGTGAAGTTACACAACATAAGCTTCGGCAGAAAGGACTGCAAAGGCTGTTCATCGTAGAGCACAGAAAATCAGTCCACAGCAAAGAAATCAGTGTGTCTTGCAGAAGGACAACAGAATTCTCATGAAGGAGGAGAAAGGACTGGAAAAGAGTTGGGCACCGGTTACAGATGACTTTAGAGTTTGGACATTATGAAGTCTGTGACCACATCAAATGGTGACCCCACAGCCTAAGTATTTCAATGGGTCACTCTGCCTAACTAACGGAAAGCTGGAGATGGCCATTGTGAGCCTCTCCAGTCCCCCTACAATACAGTACACCTACACCAAGTAAATCGAGATGTGAAGGAACAGATTAAACTGCCACTTTAGTAAGAGAGGGATTCGGAAGTTAAATGAATAAGGAGAGCTGAACCTCAGAACACAGGAAGGGAAATGACGTGAGTCGATAGTTCAGTGGAAGCGACAGGCTAGAAACAGATCATTTGAAGAGCAGTACAGAGAATCGGGACATCAAAAGGTAGCTGTCCGCAGAAGACATTTCTATGTCACTTTGAATAATATTTAACTAAACACATGGAGGTAAGCGTGGTCATGGAAACAGAGTTTTGAGCTTGAAGCCAGTGGACGAAGGCCGTCTTTCTACCTCGTTGTACGTCAAGCGCCTGAAGATGTTGATATTCAGTGTCAGGAAAGACAGTCCTCCGTAGGTCTCTCGGGCTCCTCCGTGCCTTGCGAACTTTGTCGACAGTGCAGAGCCTTGACTGCGTTTACTGGGGCCATTCCTCAGGGTCATGTTGACAGAAAGCAACCTTGAGAGATGATGTAATGGCTGCCTCTGAAACAAAGAGCAGGTTTGCTTACTGCTTGCTATAAAAACAACGGACTCCTCAAGTTCAGTGTTCCTCAGCTGTAATGCGAACCCACCATGTGTATAGCAACCATCTGGGCCCTTCTGTATCACCCTCATACTGGGACGAGGGAAACCCAACACAAACACAGTGATGTTCATGCTGCTGCTTGTGCTTTGAGTAACAGAGTCTTCTGTCTCTGACCTAGGAGTCTTGTTACTTCTCCAGCTTCCATGAAGATTAACAGGCTAACTTATTAGTTCACAAGTAGGATAAGATCTCTGACCTGATCATCATCAGTGGTATGTGTGACCTCTACCCCGTACATAGCTTTCCCTGCTTGGATATACTGTTCTAGAGTATTCACGTTACTATATTTGAAATGTTCTTATGTAACTAGACTAGGCATTCCTTAATTTTTGGAGAACTTTAATTGTTAATGCCTCAAGACAAATTAATAACATGCATATACCTGGGTAAGTCAGAATCCTCTTACTTGTTTGTTCAGTTCTCACCTTTAAATAGTCATCTTTACAATAAGCTTCAAGAGATTTCAGTTCAGGTCAGCAAGTTCTTGTCATCTGAACCTTCCAGTTCTTTCCCATCTCACCAGCTTTAGCTACTTCTCTTTCTATTCCAGAGACCTGTTTGCACACACCCGCACAAATACACATGATTTGAATTAAGGGCAGGAAGATGGTCTTTTGGTCTCTCCTACCTCCATCTTGTGACATTGATTGTAACCTGGATAAGTCAAAGAGTTACCTCAACATTATAACAATGTATAATGCAATAAACAGTTGTAGCAATACAGAAACTATTGTGATAATCTTATAACTGGCAGGCTGCAGTAAGATAATTATGAGGATGAATAGTCTTATTAATGTCAGATACAATAGTATTTTCAATAAACTTGTGACAAAGCATCTTCTATTCCTTTGCAACCACTATTGAAGACTTGTGGAAATATGAACTTTTTTCAGATTCATAAAGGCATACGAGGAGATAGTGACATAATTATAATTATATTAAGAAGCTTGCTTGATTGGTTGTCAGCACACTCTGCATTTAACAATCTTGGGTGTTTTTACATGGTAATGGCATAATGACAGTAATGAACTTAGGAGTTACTCTTCGCAGAGTGTCATAGCAGAGTGCAGTCGATTTCTTCAGAAGCTATAAATGCAATCCCCAACCGTATAGGTTATTGTAAATGCAAAGCACAAATTCTCATTCATAACTACTTAATTAAAGAACATTATTGGTTTACCTGTAATTGCTTTAATTTATCACAGTGTTACAGTTTATAAGTAATGTGTGTTATTCTTCAGTCGTTTTATTGTAATTACACATAATTTACAATTCACATTACCGGATTTCTAATTAGCCTCTAAATATTCTTGGTTATAAAAATGAAAATACTATTTTAAGGAGAATAGGATAATTAACAGTGTGTTAAATCTATTGGCTATCAAGCATTTACCAAACAATAAAGTCAACTAATTCAGGCTATTTAGTTGATGAGTTATAAAATTTTATAAAGTTATGGAGCATGACTTAGTCACTCCTTGAGGTGCTAAGAGTAATAAGTCTGTGTTTCAAATTAATCTTAGTAGCACTCTGTATTTAGCAAAGCGACACATTTACCATCCACTTGTGGGTTAGGGTGGCTGGCACGGGAGAGGTAGACAGGATACACGCCTGTCGTCATCTTCCTAAGTGAGCTTTTCTCTTGTTACCTCTTTCAAGTTATTAGACTCAGTAAGCTGAAGAGCGAAAAATCCAGTTGAATCTTTCGTGTTTCTAGGATTTGGGATAGGTCATGTGGCTGGTTAGGAAGATCACTGTTTTGAATTTTTGTTGGAAGTGTTTTAAAAGCTTTGTTTTGGTATGAGGCACCTGTAAGCCAAAGTCACGTGACCTGACTCTTTGTCTTCAAGATGGCTAATGGGAGGCACATGGCTGGCTTCAGATGTTCCATGGACTGTGCAGCCACCTATACAGAGTGGGTTTTGTTTGTTTTTTTTTCTTGGTTGCGTTGGATCTCCGCTACTGCACGGGCCCTCTCTTGTTGCGGCGAGTGGGGGCCACTCCTCGCTGCGGTGCGCGGGCTTCTCTCACTGCGGTGGCCTCTCTCGTTGAGGAGCACGGGCTCCAGGCACGCGGGTTCAGCAGTTGTGGTTCACAGGCCTAGTTGCTCCACGGCATGTGGGATCCCCCCAGACCAGGGATCGAACCCGTGTCCCCTGCATTGGCAGGCAGACTCCCAACCACTGCGCCACCAGGGAAGTCCCAATATACAGAGTGTTTTGAAAGGTCTTCAAACTTCAAGATCTCCTCTAAGTGAACCTGAAATTTCTACCATTAGAGACAGTACTTTGGGTTAGGCATTTATCCAGAAAGCTTCTGTAAATGAACATATACTATGTAGCATGGATGAAGCATTAATCTTTGGTCCTTATTATTGAATTCATAGGAATTCATTTTTTAAATGAGATAGTATCAGGCAGAAGAGGTAAAAGGGACAAAGGAAATACTAAATCAGAAAAAAGAAGAGAATGGTAATAGTAGTGAATTCTGTTCAGGACAGAAGCCTAGGCAAAGTAACATAAAAGGAGTATGTATGGGGGTGTAGGGAGGGGGCCATATATATCCAGGAACCCGAAGGGCCCTGGGAAGCTTCTGTGGACCAGGATAGAATAGAGGATCATTGAAAAGAATTGGGACTGTCATCAAAGACAGACTGTCCCTTGCTGGCTAAGTTTGCCTAAGGCCAACCATAAAATCACCCTGCTAAGATACTTTTTTATCCCAGCCCTCGAATCTATTGCACTTCCTTACCTTTAATGAAATGAAGCCTTCCATAATTCAGAATAAAAATAATTGATATAACTTTGTAAATTGAATCAAAAGCTAAAGTCCTATAATCATAAATTTCATTTACAGTTCAAGCCATATCACCGTAACTGCCAATCATCAGCTAAATTCATCTGCATTGCCACTTGGTTGTCATGAATAAAATGGACCCCCTTTAAAATACTACCCTACTTATACTCACAGCCAGAGGCAGACATGAACTGCTAACGGGCCAAGTCTAGCCTCTGGATTTTGTCTTCTGGTATTGAAAATACCCACATCCCCACCCATCATTTTATATTCAGGGACGTAACCAAAGATCCCAAAGACTGTGGCCATTTCATACACCCAAGGGTTAATAGGTCTGTCTGGGCTCTTACGTTAGTGGTATCATGGTGATGAAATCAACAAAGGCCCATTCTGAGGACTTTCAGGACCAGCTTGGAAGCATTTTGTGATAATGGTGTTCATTGTAACTGGATTTGACCTGTGGTTAACTCTTAGCAGCAAGTAAAAAAGCGTGCATTTAACCAGGCAGTATAATTCCAGCCCAGACCAAGCTTTTTAGTCAGCCTACTGATGTCACCAAAAAATACTGTGGAATTGATTAGCTAGTTGCATTCAATTGACTCACTATATTTTTTGTGTATTCTTTAGGCAAGAAATGTGCAATTATGATGTGTGGACTGTCTGTGTTTCCTTCTCTTCCAGACTGTCTATATTCAATATGCTCAGAGCAGTTATTAGTTTAGGTTATAAAATGGGTCTCAAGTTTTCCTAAAAAGAGGTTGTCGATTTTTCAACAGTAAAATACCCCTTTCTTTCTGAGTGTGTGTATGTGTGGTTTTTAAATCGCGCTTGAACATATAAAGGAATATTATGTCGGAAATCTACGCTAATTGAAGCAAAGAGTTTAATGGGCTCATGAAGGTAAGGACGTGCCATACCTCAGCTGACTTCTTCTCGATTAGGATGCAGGATGTTACCGCATTCTTCCTTTTGGGTGTGACTTGAGTCTGTAGAGTGCAGTCCGTAAATGACTTTCCATGGCTTTTTGAAAGGTGGTGCATGTTAATATTTTAAACTGAAGTAATTGCTTCTTTTGCTCAGCAATGGGTTTCATATACAAGTGTTTATCCTCAGCAAATGGAAAGTACGGTTAATCTAAGTTAAAAATGGGTTCTTTAAATAGCTCTAATTATATTCTGTTTATATTTGTATGTACAAGACACTTAAGATTTAATTGGTAGCAGTTCTAAGAAACCATAATGTTTATTAGCTGGTTTTAAATTATTGTTATGCATAGCACTTGAACGAGAAAATAAATGGTTTGTCGACTACAAAATACAGTTACTAAAAGATGGACCAAGGTTTTAAAAAATGATTTTTAACATAACTTGAAATTTTAAATGAATGTATCAGAAAGAAGTTACATAAAGCAAATTCTTCCTTTATCTTTCTTTTTTGTTTAAACTCTAAAGGTACAGAAGAAAGGTAGTCTCTAGTGGTATCAAGTTAGTGGGATTTTTATTTTCAAAAATTATGAAGATCTTAATGTTCAAGGGTCAGAACAGACGGGACTAAATTTTACATTTTAATTCATGTTTATTTTACTAAGATGGTAAAGAAAAATGATTTCTGTCTTCTTTAGAAAAAGAAAAATTTACTAAGAAGAAAGATAAACATCAGAAGTAATAAGTTGATTGTTCTTAAATGTTAAAACCCATTTGTTTTAGGTTGATGTCATGCTAGTTTAAATCAATTTAATTTGCTTATACTCTGCACTTTGATTAACCAGAAAAGACTTGGTTGGATAATGCTTCCTTTCTCTGAAATCTGGGAAAGGTCTTCCCTCATCTTTGGGAAAACGTCTGAATTACATAAGAGTTTTACTCAGGGAATTAAGAGACTTCAGTCATTTTGTTGACATTTCATTTCCTATTTGTTTTATTGGGATTTTCAAGATATGCAAGATAAAGTCTAAATCAAAAAAACAATTTATTAATAACACCTTTTCACTATGAAATTACAAGGTCAGAAATATTATGACTTCCCTCCATGGTCTATAAGTAAAAAAATGATACAACATTTTATACCACACTTTCTCACTAGCACATGTTTAATTAGAAAGCAGCATGGGGACTTCCTTGGTGGTCCAGTGGTTAAGACTCCCAGCTTCCACTGCAGGGGGCATGCGTTCCATCCCTGGTCGGGGAACTAAGATCCCGCATGCTGCGCGGCATGGCCAAAAAATAAGTAAATAAATAAAAATTTTAAAAAGAAAAAGAAAGCGGCGTGATTGTGGGCAAGTCATGAAATCTTTTTGTACTTCAGCTTCCCTCTCAGTAGAAGTGGGGATGACAACTTCCTGCCTTGTAAAGTTAGCGTGAGAGTCAAATAGAGAAATAAAAGGAAGCCCGTGAAGCATGGCGCCGTATACACGTTAGGTATTCGCGTCCTGTTCATCTTCTCACTCCCTCCAGCGCTGAGCTCTGTCCCAAGGCGCTATACGCCACCATCGTCTGCCAGTCCTTCCTCTGCACAGTCTCTCTTCTTCTTTCTTTCTCCTCCATTCGAGAGCTTGCCCTTGAGACTTCATGCCTAAATATTAAGCCTCTCGACTGCAATGCAGTGTCTCTCCCCACCCAGCTTCAGGGCTCCTTTCCCGTATTTGTCTCCTAAAGCGCCCACAATCAGACCATCTCTCAACCTCAAACCTGCTAGAAGATTCCTCCCCATTGAATACAACGCCATGTGCTCACCTCACCTCTGTGCCTGGTACCCCAGCTTCCCCTCCACTCTTATCTCCCAGGGGGCTGCTAGACTCCTGCATCTCAGCCGGTCCTCAGTGTTCAGCTCAAGTTTTCCCTCCTCTGCCCAGGTGCCTTTACGTTTTCTTCCCCATCCTTCAAGACTGAGGCAAATGCCATTTCCAGGACAGTCCCTTCTCAGCTCTGCCCGTCTCTGGGTTCTAAATATATTTGTTTTATACCATTCATATGCCACTTACGCTATTTGCCTCCTAGCATAAACATTCATAAATCTGTGTCTTCTCCTCTATTATATCACATGCGTGTTCGTATCCTCAGCATGTAACTCAGGCCTGGCACGTGGTAGATACTCAGTAAATATGTATAAGTGGATATTTTTGCATGACTAAGTGAACGTTACTCATGCGGGGTGCTACGTAGTGCACGACTGAGCATCAGGATGTGACCCTGATGTGACCATCAGCAGGTGATATGTGAATTAGTTCGTTCATTAGTCAGTTAGTTAATTGCTCTGTAAAAATGGTGAACGCTTTCTCTCTTTTGCCCACCCTCACATCTCTCTCCGTGACCATTGCTTTCTATTAATCACTTCCTGATTTCTTACTATGTGTCCTGCGTGATGTTGATGCCAGTGATCTGGGGGTGAACAAGACAGTGACTGTAACAACCAATAACAGTCTCAGAGAACAGCAAGACGGCCAAGCTCAGGCAATCATGGTGGTGAGGCGTGATGGTGTTACAGCAGAGATTGTCCAGGGGATTGTGGAAACAAAGAACAAGGGACCTGATTTAGGCTGGGGCTCACAGAAGAGCTCCCTGAGAAGGTGATTTTAACCCAAGATCCAAGGAAAGCCCAGGGGGAGCCCGGCAGAAGGGAAGGTTGATATTTTTGTATCATTACTGGGTACCATGCCAGGCTTCAGGTACAAAGGCAAAAGAGAGAAAAAATTGTTCCTGCCCTCACATAGCTCATAAATAAAAACAATTTGCAATTAGTACCTTGAAGCGAGCAAGCAGTTGTTATTAAAAGGTAAATGCGGGGGAAATAGCATCTAATTAAATGGGGTGGCCAGAACATACCTTTCCAAAAAGGTGCACCTTAAGCTGAGATCTGTAGGCCCGGGAGGACGCAGCCACGGGAAAGCAGACATGAGAGCGTTCACAGCAGGGGTCAGGCTGTGCAGAGCTCTGGTGGTGGAAGGAACTCTGAGTACCCAACTATCCAGCGAACAGAAAGAAAGAGCAATGAAGCGGGAAAGCTGGAGAGGCCTGAGATGACGTCCCCAAGGTGGACTTGCCACACCATGGGGAGCCTCATGCATTGGGAAACCACTCATGGCCTTTAAACAAGAGCGTGGCAGGACCAATTTATACCTTTTTTTTACATTTTAATTTAATTTTTTTATACACCAGGTTCTTACTAGTTATCTATTTTATACATATCAGTGTATATATGTCAATCCCAACCTCCCACTTCATCCCACCCCAGTTTCCCCCTTTGGTGTCCATGCGTCTGTTCTCTACATCTGTGCCTCTGTTTCTGCCTTGCAAACTGGTTCATCTAAACCATTTTTCTAGATTCCACATATATCCATTAATGTACAATATTTGTTTTTCTCTTTCTGACTTACTTCACTCTGTATGACAGTCTCTAGGTCCATCCACATCTCTGCAAATGACCCAATTACATTCTTTTTTATGGCTGCATAATATTCCATTGTATATATGTACCACATCTTCTTTATCCATTCATCTGTTGATGGGCATTTAGGTTGCTTCCATGACCTTGCTATTGTAAATAGTGGTGCAGTGAACATTGGGGTGCATGTGTCTTTTTTTTTTTTTTTTGCGGTATGCGGGCCTCTCACTGTTGTGGCCTCTCCTGTTGCAGAGCGCAGGCTCCAGACGTGCAGGCTCAGCGGCCGTGGCTCATGGGCCTAGCCGCTCTGCGGCACATGGGATCTTCCCAGACCAGGGCACGAACCCGCGTCCCCTGCATCGGCAGACGAACTCTCAACCACTGCGCCACCAGGGAAGCCTGCATGTGTCTTTTTGAATTATGGTTTTCCCTGGGTATATGCCCAGTAGTGGGATTGCTGGGTCGTATGGTAGTTCTATTTTTAGTTTTTTAAGGAACCTCCATACTGTTCTCCATAGTGACTGTATCAGTTTACATTCCCAAGAGTGCATGAGGGTTCCCTTTTCTCCACACCCTCTCCAGCATTTGTTGTCTGTAGATTTTCTGATGATGCCCATTCTAACTGGTGTGAGGTGATACCTCATTGTAGTTTTGATTTGCATTTCTCTAATGATTAGTGATGTTGAGCATCCTTTCGTGTGTTTCTTGGCCATCTGTATGTCTTCTTTGGAGAAACGTCTATTTAGGTCTTCTGCCCATTTTTTGATTGGGTTGTTTGTTTTTTAATCTCGAGCTGCATGAGCTGTTTATATATTTTGGAGATTAATCCTTTGTCCATTGATTTGTTTACAAATATTTTCTCCCATTCTGAGGGTTGTCTTTTCGTCTTGTTTATAGTTTCCTTTGCTGTGTGAAAGCTTTTAAGTTTCATTAGGTCCCATTAGTTTATTTTTGCTTTTACTTCCATTACTCTAGGAGGTGGTTTGAAAAACATCTTGCTGTGATTTATGTCAAAGAGTGTTCTTCCTATGTTTTCCTCTAAGAGTTTTATAGTGTCCGATCTTACATTTAGGTCTTTAATCCATTTTGAGTTTATTTTTGTGTATGGTGTTAGGGAGTGTTCTCATTTCATTCTTTTACATGTAGCTGTCCAGTTTTCCCAGCACCACTTACTGAAGAGACTGTCTTTTCTCCATTGTATATCCTTGCCTCCTTTGTCATAGTTTAGTTGACCATAGGTGTGTGGCTTTATCTCTGGGCTTTCTATCCTGTTCCATTGATCTATATTTGGGTTTTTGTGCCAGTACCATATTGTCTTGGTGACTGTATCTTTGTAGTATAGTCTGAAGTCAGGGAGTCTGATTCCTCCACCTCTGCTTTTTTCCCTCAAGATTGCTTTGGCTATTCAGGGTCTTTTGTGTCTCATACAAATTTTAAGATTTTTTGTTCTAGTTCTGTAAAAAATGCCATTGGTAATTTGATAGGGATTGCATTGAATCTGTAGATTGCTTTGGGTAGTATAGTCATTTTCACAATATTGATTCTTCCAATCCAAGAACATGGAATACTCTCCATCTGTTTGTGTCTTCTTTGATTTCTTTAATCAGTGTCTTATAGTTTTCTGAATACAGATCTTCTACCTCCTTAAGTAGCTTTATTCCTAGGAATTTTATTCTTTTTGTTGCAATGGTGAATGGGATTGTTTCCTTAATTTCTCATTCTGATCTTTTGTTGTTAGGGTATAGGAATGCAAGAGATTTCTGTGCATTAATTTTGTATCCTGAAACTTTAACAATTTCACTGATTAGCTCTAGTAGTTTTCTGGTGACATCTTTAGGATTCTCTATGTATAATGTCATGTCATCTGCAAACAGTGACAGTTTTCTTCTTTTCCAATTTGTATTCATTTTATTCTTTTTCTTCTCTGATTGCCATGAGTAGGACTTCCAACACTATGTTGAATAATAGTGGCAAGAGTGGACATCCTTGTCTTTTTCCTGATGTTAGAGGAAATGCTTTCAGTTTTTCACCATTGAGAATGATGTTTGCTGTGGGTTTGTCACGTATGGCCTTTATTATGTTGAGGTAGGTTCCCTCTATTCCCGCTTTCTGGAGAGTTTTTATCATAAATCGGTGCTGAATTTTGTCAGAAGCTTTTTCTGCATCTGTTGAGATGATCATGTGGTTTTTATTCTTCAATTTGTTAATATGGTGTATCACATTGATTTGCGTATACTGAAGAATCCTTGCATCCCTGGGATGAAGCCCACTTGATCATGGTGTATGATCCTTTTAATCTGTTGTCGGATTCTGTTTGCTAGTATTTTGTTGAGGATTTTTGCATCTATATTTGTCAGTGATATTGGTCTGTAATTTTCTTTTTTGTAGTAACTCTGTCTGGTTTTAGTATCAGGGTGATGGTGGCCTCATAGAATGAGTTTGGGAGTATTCCTTCCTCTGCAGTTTTTTGGAAGAGTTTGAGAAGGATGGGTGTTGGCTCTTCTCTAAATGTTTGATAGAATTCACCTGTGAAGCCATCTTGTCCTGGACTTTTGTTTGCTGGAAAATTTTTAATCACAGTTTCTATTTCATTACTTGTGATTGGACTATTCATGTTTTCTGTTTCTTCCTGGTTCAGTCGTGGAAGGTTATATATTTCTAAGAATTTGTCCATTTCTTCATGGTTGTCCATTTTACTGGCATATAGTTGTTTGTATTAGTCTCTTACAATCCTTTGTATTTCTGCACTGTTAGCTGTGATTTCTCCTTTTTCATTTCTAATTTTACTAATTTGGTCCTCTCTCTTCTTTTCTTGATGAATCTGGCTAAAAGTTTATCAATTTTATTTATCTTCTCAAAGAACCAGCTTCTAGTTTTATTGCTCTTTGCTATTGTTTTCTTTGTTTCTATTTCATTTATTTCTAATCTGATCTTTATGATTTCTTTCCTTCTGCTAACTTTGGGTTTTCTTTGTTCTTGTTTCTCTAGTCCCTTTAGGTGTAAGGTTAGATTGTTTATTTGAGATGTTTCTTGTTTCTTGAGGTAGGATTGTATAGCTATAAACTTCCCCCTTAGAACTGCTTCTGCTGTATCCCATAGGTTTTGGATCATCATGTTTCTGTTGTCATTTTTCTCTAGGTATTTTTTGATTTCCTCTTTGATTTCTTCAGTGATCTCTTGATTATTTAGTAATGTATTGTTTAGCCTCCATGTGTTAGTGTTTTTTGTGTTTTTTTCCCTGTAATTGATATCTAATCTCATAGCATTGTAGTCGGAAAAGATGCTTTATATGGTTTCAATTTTCTTAAATTTACCAAGGCTTGATTTGTGACCCAACATGTGATCTATCCTGGAGAATGTTCCATGTGCACATGAGAAGAAAATGTAATCTGCTGTTTTCAGATGGAATGTCCTATAAGTAGCAAATAAATCTGTCTGGTCTGTTGTGTCATTTAAAGCTTGTGTTCCTTTATTAATTTTCTGTCTGGATGATCTGTCCACTGGTGTGAGGCGTTAAAGTCCACCACTATTATTGTGTTACTGTCAGTTTCCTCTTTTATAGCTGTTAGCATTTGCCTTATGTATTGAAGTGATCCTATGTTGGATGCATATATATTTATAAGTGTTATATCTTCTTCTTGGATTGATCCCTTGATCATTATGTAGGGTCCTTCCTTGTCTCTTGTAACATTCTTTATTTTAAAGTCTGTTTTATCTGGTATGAGGATTGCTACTCCAGCTTTCTTTTGATTTTCATTTACATGGAATATCTTTTTCCATCCCCTCACTTTCAGTCTGTATGTGTCCCTAGGTCTGAAGCGGGTCTCTTGTCAACAGCATATATATGGGTCATGCTCCTGTATCCATTCAGTGAGCCTGTGTCTTTTGGTTGGAACATTTAATCCATTCACATTTAAGGTAAATATCAATATGTATGCTCCTATGACTATTTTCTTAACTGTTTTGGATTTGTTTTTGTAGGTCCTGTTCTTCTCTTGTGTTTCCCACTTAGAGAAGTTTCTTTAGCATTTGTTGTAGAGCTGGTTTGGTGGTGCTGAATTCTCTTAGCTTTTGCTTGTCTGTAAAGTTTTTGATTTCTCTGTCAAATCTGAATGAGATCCTTGCCGGGTAGAGTAATCTTGGTTGTAGGTTCTCCCCTTTCATCACTTTAAATATATCGTGCCACTCCCTTCTGGCTTGCAGAGATTCTGCCGAGAAGTCAGCTGTTAACCTTATGGGAGTTCCCTTGTATGTTATTTGTCGTTTTTCCCTTGTTGCTTTTAATAATTTTTGTCTTTAATTATTGTCAGTTTGATTACTAAATGTCTCCGTGTGTTTCTCCTTGGGTTTCTCCTGCCTGGGACTCTCTGTGCTTCCTGGACTTGGGTGGCTATTTCCTTTCCCATGTTAGGGAAGTTTTCAACTGTAATCACTTCAGGTATTTTCTCGGGTCCTTTCTCTCTCTCTTCTCCTTCTGGGACCTTTATAATGCGAATGTTGGTGTGTTTAATGTTGTCCCAGAGATCTCTTAGGCTGTCTTCATTTCTTTTCCTTCTTTTTATTCTGTTCTGCAGCAGTGAATTCCACCATTCTGTCTTCCAGGTCACTTATCCTTTCTTCTGCCTCAGTTATTCTGCTATTGATTCCTTCTAGCGTAGTTTTCATTTCAGTTATTGTATTGTTCATCTCTGTTTGTTTGTTCTTCAATTCTTCTAGGTCTTTGTTAAACATTTCTTGCATCTTCTCAATCTTTGCTTCCATTCTTTTTCCAAGGTCCTGGATCATCTTCACTATCATTATTCTGGGTTCTTTTTCTGGAAGGTTGCCTGTCTCCACTTCATTTAGTTGTTTTTCTGGGGTTTTATCTTGTTCCTTCATCTGGTACATAGCCCTCTGCCTTTCATTTTGTCTATCTTTCTGTGAATGTGGTTTCTGTTCCACAGGCTGCAAGATTGTAGTTCTTCTTGCTTCTGCTGTCTGCCCTCTGGTGGATGAGGCTATCTAAGAGGCTTGGGCAAGCTTCCTGATGGGAGGGACTGGTGGTGGGTAGAGCTGGGTGTTGCTCTGTGGGCAGAGCTCAGTAAAACTTTAATGCACTTGTCTGCTGATGGGTGGGGCTGGGTTCCCTCCTTGTTGGTTGTTTGACCTGAGGCGGCCCAACACTGGAGCCTACCTGGCCTCTTTGGTGGGGCTAATGGCAGACTCTGGGAGGGCTCACACCAAGGAGTACTTCCCAGAAGTTCTGCTGCCAGTGTCCTTGTCCCCACGGTGAGCCACAGCCCCCCACCCCCGCCTCTGCAGGAGACCCTCCAACACTAGCAGGTAGGTCTGCTTCAGTCTCCTATGGGGTCCCTGCTCCTTCCCCTGGGTCCCGATGCACACACTACTTTGTGTGTGCCCTCCAAGAGTGGAGTCTGTTTCCCCCAGTCCTATCGAAGTCCTGCAATCAAATCCCGTTACCTTCAAAGTCTGATTCTCTGGCAGTTCCTCCTCTCGTTGCCGGACCCCCAGGTTGGGAAGCCTGAAGTGGGGCTCAGAACCTTCACTCCAGCGGGTGGACTTCTGTGGTATAAGTGTTCTCCAGTTTATGAGTCACCCACCCAGCGGTTATGGGATTTGATTTTACTGTGATTGTGCCCCTCCTGCCGTCTCATTGTGGCCTCTCCTTTGTCTTTGGATGTGGGGTATCTTTTTTGGTGAGTTCCAGTGTCTCCCTGTCAATGACTGTTCAGCAGTGTGTTGTGATTCCGTTGCTCTCACTAGAGGGAGTGAACACATGTCCTTCTACTCCACCATCCTGAACCAATCTCAGGACCCATTTAATATCTGAAAAGTTACTTTACTCTCTGCAGGAAGATGGTTCCTAGGATGGGAACCATAGAAGCAGGATATTCATGATGGTGGTGACTTGAGAGTGGAAACATTCTACAAATGTATTAGAAAAATGGTGAATGGGATGTGTGGATTGGATGTGGAAACTACGGGAAGAGGGTTAAAGAGATAAGGGCAGAAGTGATCATTATTGTGTGAAGTCCTTTTTGCTGACTCCATGCTTCTGGGCGTTTTTCTTTGGCTCTGGAGTTATGTCTCTTATATCCTGACTCTGCTACATGAGCAGAGAACTTTCGTGGATTCCTTATTATATGTTTAGTTCTTAAGACCTGAAAACAATCTTGAAGGAAAAGGATGTGAACTTGGATCCATGTGTGTGACCTTCAGTCTTGAACCTGACTTGTCAGTTTTCCCAGAGTCACCTTTCTCCCAAACTGGAAACATAAAGGAGCCTCTTCAAACTGCCTTCATCCCATTGAAAAGACCGTGACCCCACTTAAGATGTGGTCCTCAGGTGAGCGTGAAGGGTGCCTTTGACTTATCTCCTCTGTGTTCCGTCCAGGTCTCCTGCAGGCCCTTCCTGTGTTGTGCAGCCACCAGGGACAGCATCTGGGCCGCATACAGCACAGTCTTGCCTTATTAACTTTCGGTTCCTACCATACTTTGGCTCTGGTTGTATAAATAAGAGAATCTAAGTGACTCCTGATGTGGAACTAAGCTAGCTTTCATTGTTTGCTGCTACATGAGGCTATGCTCGTATTCTAGACTCCCTAACATTTTATAGCTAGAAGGAGCTTAGAGGTCATGTTATCTAATGCCTTCGTTATATAGACAGGGAAACAAAGATGTAGAAAATTAAAGTCATTGGGAGTGTACTCTGCTACACTGGAAAATCATAACCTTTGGACCCGGAAAAATCTGAACTCTAATTGTAACCACATCCCTTAGCTGGGCAAATGAATTCAACTCTGGATCCTCTTTCAATGTCCTCATTTTTTAAAAGGGATAATAATTCCTACTTTGCAGGTTAAAACCAGTGTACAGAAAATACTTATAAACACTTGATAAATGGTAACTGTTTTTACATATTCACTTTCCCTTGTCCATTGCTAAAGTGACAGGGCCTCTTTGCAGCTGATGCAAGCTTAGAACTCATGTTCCCCTACGTAATGATCTTTCTCTGTGCAATGTACAACCTGGTAAAAATCTTCATGGGTTCATGGGATTCTCATCAGGTCTGTTTGGGAATAACAAACAAACATATCCCCTTCACTCCCGCTTCAAGCCCTTTGAGACTTTTCTGTGCCCTGGAGAATCAGGTACACAATTTGTGGTTTTATTCAGCAGTGGAATGCCAGTGTGGTAACCAAAAAAAAAAAAGCTAAAGCAATATTTCAACTCTAAGAACCAGGTCTGGCACTCAGAATAAAAGACTCTTTTAATAGGAAGAATAATCTATCAATTTTGTGAAAGGGCTGTTGGAAAACGCTCAAAGTCCTACTGCAATAGAAAGCATAAATGGTACATTGTCCTAGTTTTTTGCTGAAAATTGTATGTTAGTGCTAAAGAACAAAATTTCTTCTGCCTCAGCCTGCATTTTTGGAATAAGCTCTACAGACAACTCCATTTTCTAGGGGTTAATAGATGGCATCAGAAAGAGAGATGGCGTGGAGCAAATGAAGATAATGGTAGTAATTATATTAACAATCTTACGCATTGACACACTTAAAATACAAAAAAAAAAAAATCTGTGTTTCTGCCCATGAAAGAAAAACGCTCTTCTTCTTCTTACTGCTTTGTGAACTTTATGGTGTTTTATTATACTAAGATATGGTTACAATCCTGGTCTTTCAGGAGTGAAGTCATGTCTCTCTGGATGGGGGTCCAGGGAGCTCATTTCTGGTATCAGCCACTTGAGTGTGCTCTAGAATAGGCTTGAAGCAGGTCTGATTACCAAAAAGGTAGCAGGATTCTAGGAGAAGCTCTTGTAGGTTTTGGAGTGATATCCTCCATGGAGAACAAGCCAGGAGGGTGTAAGTGGGAACCCCAGAGTAATCTTTCAGCCCTGAGTATAGTCGGGGCTGCCTGTAAGCCAATGAGAGAGTAAAAATGGAAAGATTGGAAACTAGCACTCTAAAAGCAGAATCAGTTTGTACTTGGTACCTGTTCTGTTTCTTTCTTCCTTTTCTTTTGTTAGCATATAAGAGCTCCAGCCATCTCACCTGAGCTAAGAGGAGGGGGCTAGTGTCTATTCTTGGGCCAGATATATGCGGGCTGGGTCTGGTGTGAATAACGAGCTCAGCTTTAATTAGACAACTGGAGGGCAGAGAGGTACCTGCTGCTTCCTCCATGGTGACTCTTGGAGGGTCTTGGTTTTATTTTATTAATTTATTAACCTAGTGTTCTTCAACAACCATTATGTCATCTCAGTGCTCTAAGTTGTATGGTAAATATTCCTTCATTTTGCCTTGACCTCAATGATAAAAACTTTCAAAATAAAATAGCAAGCAATTGACCAGGTGGCTAAGCATAGATTATCGTAGGAATTTAAGCAGAGCGCTACATCTTATGCAGATATTCTTTATGTTCTAGCTTAGATTTCTTAAAGACTTTTGTTGCACTATTTTGAAAAGAAGCCCTCAATAAAATAATAATGATTATAATAATTTTGAAATACAGTCAGTTAAAATATAATGTCCCTGAATATACAGGTTGTTTGTTTTTTTATGATGTAGACTTTGGTCTGTTCCTTATAAGAACATAAAATAAATGGTGTCAGTCCCCCTTTTACCCATAATCTGTTCATTATTTTTTTTAACTTATGAAATTTAAATTAGCTTTCTTAACGAACTCTTTCAAACATATGGGAAAATACAGATATCCTCTCAACTAGGTCACTCCATGAGCACTTAGTTAGCTTTTCTAGAATTATTAATTCAATCAGTTATCTATTGAGTGTTTATTATATAGTGAATCCTGCTTTCCTGAACAAAAAAATTTCTGTCCAGTACAGCATATATTCTGATAGGGGAAGACAAATAATAAGTAATAATCATAATAAACTATATAGTATTCTAAAAAATGGTAAGTACTATAGAAAAATAAGGCCAATTATAGGAAATTGGGGGTACCATGGCAGGACCTGGGCCTAGGCTTCCATTTTATATAGGGTGGCCTCATAGAAAAGGTGACTTTTGTGCAAAGACTTGAAGATGGTGAAGGAATAAACTGTGTGGATTTCAGAGAAGCAAGTGCAAAGGCCCTGTGGTAGCCAGCCTCCAAGGCCAGTCTAGTTTGTCAGGAACAGAGAAAGTGAGGGTGTATCAGAGAGGAGATCAAAGAAAAAAACTTCCTTGTAGGTCATCATACATCTTTGTGTTCAGTCCAAGGGGAAAGGGGAGACACTGGAAGTTTTTGTGCAGAGGACATGATATAACTGTTATTATAAAAAATTCACTTGAGCTGCTTGTGTATGAGGAGGGCATTAGCATAACCCAGGCAAGAGTTGATGGGGTCTTAAAACTGGGGAGGTAGCAGTGTTGGTTTTCGGAAGTGGTCAAACTCTGGATGTATTTTGAAAACAGACCCATCCAAATTTCCACATGGATTGGATATGGGGTTTGAGAAAGAGAGAAATCAAGTATGACTTCATAGTTATTGGACTAAAGCTAGAAAAATGCGGTTACCATTGCCCAAGATTCAAAAGACTGCACCGATTGGGAACATGAGGCAGAATCAGAAATTTAGACACTACGAATAATCTCTCAAAGGAATTTGAAAAAATGTACATGCCCACCAGGCATGTGTGAGACGATGCATTATGTATATCCCTACATCACTGTTAACGCCTGTAATCTGAGACCTCATTACCTTCAAATTCCAGAATATATCCGTAGCCATTATCCTTCAAATACCACCTCGTCCCCATTCTCTATTCTTTCCTTCCAGAAATTTTATTGGAAGTTTCTATCTCTATTAAGCTCTCTTTCATCTTTTGTCACTTTTTTATTTCTCTATGCTGCATTCTGAATAATTTCCTTAAATATATTTTTTTTTAACATCTTTATTGGAGTATAATTGCTTTACAATGGTATGTTAGTTTCAGCTTCACAACAAAATGAATCAGTTATATATATACATATATTCCCATATCTCTTCCCGCTTGCGTCTCCCTCCCTCCCACCCTCCCTATCCCACCCCTCTAGGTGGTCACAAAGCACCGAGCTGATCTCCCTGTGCTATGCGGCTGCTTCCCACTAGCTATCTACCTTACGTTTGGTAGTGTATATATGTCCATGCCTCTTTATTGCTTTGTCACCGTTTACCCTTCCCCCTCCCCATAGCCTCAAGTCCATTCTCTAGTAAGTCTGTGTCTTTATTCCTGTTTCACCCCTAGGTTTTTCATGACATTTTTTTTTTTAATTCCATATATATGTGTTAGCATACGGTATTTGTCTCTCTCTTTCTCTTACTTCACTCTGTATGACAGACTCTAGGTCTATCCACCTCATTACAAATAGCTCAATTTCGTCTCTTTTTATGGCTGAGTAATATTCCATTGTATATATGTGCCACATCTTCTTTATCCATTCATCCGATGATGGACACTTAGGTTGTTTCCATCTCTGGGCTATTGTAAATAGAGCTGCAATGAACATTTTGGTACATGACTCTTTTTGAATTATGGTTTTCTCAGGGTATATGCCCAGTAGTGGGATTGCTGGGTCATATGGTAGTTCTATTTGTAGCTTTTTAAGGAACCTCCATACTGTTCTCCACAGTGGCTGTATCAATTTACATTCCCACCAACAGTGTAAGAGTGTTCCCTTTTCTCCACACCCTCTCCAGCATTTATTGTTTCTAGATTTTTTGATGATAGCCATTCTGACTGGTGTGAGATGATATCTCATTGTAGTTTTGATTTGCATTTCTCTCATGATTAGTGATGTTGAGCATTCTTTCATGTGTTTGTTGGCACTCTGTATATCTTCTTTGGAGAAATGTCTATTTAGGTCTTCTGCCCATTTTTGGATTGGGTTGTTTGTTTTTTTGTTATTAAGCTGCATGAGCTGCTTATAAATTTTGGAGATCAATCCTTTGTCAGTTGCTTCATTTGCAAATATTTTCTCCCATTCTGTGGGTTGTCTTTTGGTCTTCTTTATGGTTTCCTTTGCTGCGCAAAAGCTTTTAAGTTTCATTAGGTCCCATTTGTTTACTCTTGTTTTTATTTCCATTACTCTAGGAGGTGGGTCAGAAAGAATCTTGCTGTGATTTATGTCATAGAGTGTTCTGCCTATGTTTTCCTCTAAGAGTTTGATAGTTTCTGGCCTTACATTTAGGTCTTTAATCCATTTTGAGCTTATTTTTGTGTATGGTGTTAGGGAGTGATCTAACTTCATACTTTTACATGTAGCTGTCCAGTTTTCCCAGCACGACTTATTGAATAGGCTGTCCTTTCTCCACGGTACATTTCTGCCTCCTTTGTCAAAGATAAGGTGACCATATGTGCGTGGGTTTATCTCTGGGCTTTCTATCCTGTTCCATTGATCTACCTTTCTGTTTTTGTGCCAGTACCATACCGTTTTGATAACTGTAGCTTTGTAGTATAGTCTGAAGTCTGGGAGCCTGATTCCTCCAGTTCCTTCTTTCGTTCTCAAGATTGCTTTGGCTATTCGGGGTCTTTTGTGTTTCCATACAAATTGCAAAATTTTTTGTTCTAGTTCTGTAAAAAATGCCAGTGGTAGTTTGATAGGGATTGCATTGAATCTATAGATTGCTTTCGGTAGTAGAGTCATTTTCACAATGTTGATTCTTCCAATCCAAGAACATGGTATATCTCTCCATCTATTTGTATCATCTTTAATTTCTTTCATCAGTGTCTTATAATTTTCTGCATACAGATCTTTTGTCTCCTTAGGTAGGTTTATTCCTAGATATTTTATTCTTTTTGTTGCAATGGTAAATGGGAGTGTTTTCTTGATTTCACTTTCAGATTTTTCATCATTAGTATATAGGAATGCCAGAGATTTCTGTGCATTAATTTTGTATCCTGCCACTTTACCAAATTCATTGATTAGCTCTAGTAGTTTTCTGGTAGCATCTTTAGGGTTCTCTATGTATAGGATCATGTCATCTGCAAACAGTGACAGCTTTACTTCTTCTTTTCCGATTTGGATTCCTTTTATTTCCTTTTCTTCTCTGATTGCTGTGGCTAAAACTTCCAAAACTATGTTGAATAAGAGTGGTGAGAGTGGGCAAC
This sequence comes from Orcinus orca, assembly GCF_937001465.1. NCBI lineage: Eukaryota > Metazoa > Chordata > Mammalia > Artiodactyla > Delphinidae > Orcinus > Orcinus orca. The sequence goes on from NC_064579.1 coordinate 34,354,980, forward strand.
CTTGTCTTGTTCCTGATCTTAGTGGAAATGCTTTCAGTTTTTCACCATTGAGGATGATGTTTGCTGTGGGCTTGTCATATATGGCCTTTATTATGTTGAGGAAAGTTCCCTCTATGCCTACTTTCTGCAGGGTTTTTATCATAAATGGGTGTTGAATTTTGTCAAAAGCTTTCTCTGCATCTATTGAGATGATCATATGGTTTTTCTCCTTCAGTTTGTTAATATGGTTTATCACATTGATAGATTTGCGTATATTGAAGAATCCTTGCATTCCTTGAATAAACCCCACTTGATCATGGTGTATGATCCTTTTAATGTGCTGTTGCATTCTGTTTGCTAGTATTTTGTTGAGGATTTTTGCATCTATGTTCATCAGTGATATTGGCCTGTAGTTTTCTTTCTTTGTGACATCCTTGTCTGGTTTTGGTATCAAGGTGATGGTGGCCTCGTAGAAGGAGTTAGGGAGTGGTCCTCCCTCTGCTATATTTTGGAAGAGTTTGAGAAGGATAGGTGTTAGCTCTTCTCTAAATGTTTGATAGAATTCGCCTGTGAAGCCATCTGGTCCTGGGCTTTTCTTTGTTGGAAGATTTTTAATCACAGTTTCAATTTCAGTGCTTGTGATTGGTCTGTTCATATTTTCTATTTCTTCCTGATTCAGTCTTGGCAGGTTGTGCATTTCTAAGAATTTGTCCATTTCTTCCAGATTGTCCATTTTATTGGCATAGAGTTGCTTGTAGTAATCTCTCATGATCTCTTTTATTTCTGCAGTGTCAGTTGTTACCTCTCCTTTTTCATTTCTAATTCTATTGATTTGAGTCTTCTCCCTTTTTTTCTTAATGAGTCTGGCTAGTGGTTTATCTATTTTGTTTATCTTCTCAAAGAACCAGCTTTTAGTTTTATTGATCTTTGCTATTGTTTCCTTCATTTCTTTTTCATTTATTTCTGATCTGATTTTTATGATTTCTTTCCTTCTGCTAGCTTTGGGGTTTTTTTGTTCTTCTTTCTCTAATTGCTTGAGGTGCAAGGTTAGGTTGTTTATTCGAGATGTTTCCTGCTTCTTAAGGTGGGCTTGTATTGCTATAAACTTCCCCCTTAGAACTGCTTTTGCTGCATCCCACAGGTTTTGGGTCGTTGTGTCTCCATTGTCATTTGTTTCTAGGTATTTTTTGATTTCCTCTTTGATTTCTTCAGTGATCACTTCATTATTAAGTAGTGTATTGTTTAGCCTCCATGTGTTTGTAGTTTTTACAGATCTTTTCCTGTAATTGATATCTAGTCTCATGGCATTGTGGTCAGAAAAGATACTTGATACAATTTCAATTTTCTTAAATTTACCAAGGCTTGATTTGTGACCCAAGATATGATCTATCCTGGAGAATGTTCCATGAGCACTTGAGAAAAATGTGTATTCTGTTGTTTTTGGATGGAATGTCCTATAAATATCAATTAACTCCATCTCGTTTAATGTATCAGTTAAAGCTTGTGTTTCCTTATTTATTTTCATTTTGGATGATCTGTCCATTGGTGAAAGTGGGGTGTTAAAGTCCCCTACTATGAATGTGTTACTGTCGATTTCCCCTTTTATGGTTGTCAGTATTTGCCTTATGTATTGAGGTGCACCTATGTTGGGTGCATAAATATTTACAATTGTTATATCTTCCTCTTGGATCGATCCCTTGATCATTATGTAGTGTCCTTCTTTGTCTCTTCTAATAGTCTTTGTTTTAAAGTCTATTTTGTCTGATATGAGAATTGCTACTCCAGCTTTCTTTTGGTTTCCATTTGCATGAAATACCTTTTTCCATCCCCTTACTTTCATTCTGTATGTGTCTCTAGGTCTGAAGTGGGTCTCTTGTAGACAGCAAATATATGGGTCTTGTTTTTGTATCCATTCAGCCAATCTGTGTCTTTTGGTGGGAGCATTTAGTCCATTTACATTTAAGGTAATTATCGATATGTGTGTTCCTATTCCCATTTTCTTAATTGTTTTGGGTTCGTTATTGTAGGTCCTTTCCTTCTTTTGTGTTTCTTGCCTAGAGAAGTTCCTTTAGCAGTTGTTGTAGAGCTGGTTTGGTGGTGCTGAACTCTCTCAGCTTTTGCTTGTCTGTAAAGGTTTTAATTTCTCCATCAAATCTGAATGAGATCCTTGCTGGGTAGAGTAATCTTGGTTGCAGGTTTTTCTCCTTCAACACTTTCAATATGTCCTGCCAGTCCCTTCTGGCTTGCAGAGTTTCTGCTGAAAGATCAGCTGTTAACCTTATGGGGATTCCCTTGTGTGTTATTTGTTGTTTTTCCCTTGCTGCTTTTAATATGTTTTCTTTGTATTTAATTTTTGACAGTTTGATTAATATGTGTCTTGGCATATTTCTCCTTGGATTTATCCTGTATGGGAATCTCTGTGCTTCCTGGACTTGATTAACTATTTCCTTTCCCATATTAGGGAAGTTTCAACTATAATCTCTTCAAATATTTTCTCAGTCCCTTTCTTTTTCTCTTCTTCTTCTGGAACCCCTATAATTCGAATGTTGGTGCGTTTAATGTTGTCCCAGAGGTCTCTGAGACTGTCCTCAGTTCTTTTCATTCTTTTTTCTTTATTCTGCTCTGCAGTAGTCATTTCCACTATTTTATCTTCCAGGTCACTTATCCGTTCTTCTGCCTCAGTTATTCTGCTATTGATCCCATCTAGAGTACTTTTAATTTCATTTATTGTGTTGTTCATCGTTGCTTGCTTCATCTTTAGTTCTTCTAGGTCCTTGTTAACCGATTCTTGCAATTTGTCCATTCTATTGTCCATTCTATCTCCAAGATTTCGGATCAACCTTACTATCATTATTCTGAATTCCTTTTCAGGTAGACTGCCTATTTCCTCTTCATTTGTTAGGTCTTGTGGGTTTTTATCTTGCTCCTTCATCTGCTGTGTGTTTTTCTGTCTTTTCATTTTGCTTATCTTACTGTGTTTGGGGTCTCCTTTTTTGCAGGCTGAAGGAGTCCTTCAGGACTCCTGAATGAGTCAGGCATTAGTGTGTAACAGAGCCCTTAATTTCTGGATTGTGGGGAAGTCTGGGATCCTGGGGAGGGACCAGGGTGGTGGTTATTTACCAACTGATACCCCAAACTTACTATATTTCAGTCACCAGTACAGCTACGTAGATGTGTATCAGCCAGATATCAGAGGATATATTGAATGTTTTTATTGTTGTCTATACATAATTCATATTGTCATTTATAGCAATTAGATAGTGAGCTCAAAGGAAAAAACACTACTCCAGGGGATAAAAGACTTGGAAAAATAATGGTCATTCAATTATTCAAAACTTCATGCAACTATCTTAAAGTCTGTTTTGACTGTTCTGTTTCTTGAAATAAGATAGAATGGAAAAAAACTATTTTTAAGTCTGAAAGTCACTTTCATGGACTCATTCTGATGCAAAATAAAATACACAATTATAAAGGTATTTACGATTATAGTTGCTTACTTTTTTTTTTTTTTTTTTTTTTTCCAGTACGCGGGCCTCTCACTGTTGTGGCCTCTCCCGTTGCGGAGCACAGGCTCCGGACGCGCAGGCTCAGCGGCCATGGCTCACGGGCCCAGCCGCTCCGCGGCATGTGGGATCTTCCGGGACCGGGGCACGAACCCATGTCCCCTGCATCGGCAGGCGGACTCTCAACCGCTGCGCCACCAGGGAAGCCCAGTTGCCTGCATTTTAATTAGTTCCAGGCACTTCAAAATTTAATCACAATAAAAAAATTCATTACGTCCAGACTTTTGAAAATAGGGTTGATAGTGGTGCTTATTTTCTAGAAATTATGAAGGCAATCTTGGCATGTTCAAAGAGTCAGATGGATTATATCTGTAAGGACTATCATTCAGACAGTTTGGGAGAAAAACCTCTCTTAGATAAATTTCTGTTTGACGTCAACAAATATAATTTGTAGGGCAACGTAAGGTTTTTGGTGTGCAGCTCTTCTACCTACTGAAAGTTGTGTAGTCCCTGGATCCTGAGGAAATTGTAAAGCCTCGTGTATTTAAGCATAGAGGATTTAAAGATGAATGCCACTGTTCTCAGTGATACCCAGAGATGGGCATTGTGTTTGCCTTGCCTTGGAAACCACTTTAAAAGACCCGTCCTGTACAAACTTTCAGTTATAAGTTCGGAGGCTCTAATGTATAGCATGGTGATTATAGTTAGTAATCTATATTGTGTACTTGAATTTTGCTGAGAGTAGATCTTTAAGCATTCTCAGACACACACACAAAAAAGGTGATGGATGTGTTACTTAACTTTAATTGTGAAAATCATTTCACAATGTATATGTATATCAAAACATCTTATTGTACACTTTAACTATATTACAATTTTATTTGTCAATCAAACCTCAAGAAAGTGGGTAATTAGTTTTACTTTGTCCTGGTTGTCCGTACTCTTCAGTTATTTCCAGCCCTTAACCAACCAGGCTGCAAGCGAAGATTAGACCAGAAGGTTGGGTTCATTCAGAGATTTCCAAAAAGTTCTCAGAAATTGCCTGACTCCATAGATTATTCTTCTAGCATTAAGTGTATGTAAAAACACTAAGGGGGGCTTCCCTGGTGGCGCAGTGGTTGAGAGTCCGCCTGCCGATGCAGGGGATGCGGGTTCGTGTCCCGGTCCGGGAGGATCCCACGTGCCACGGAGCGGCTGGGCCCGTGAGCCGTGGCCGCTGAGCCTGCGCGTCCGGAGCCTGTGCTCCACGACAGGAGAGGCCACAACAGTGAGAGGCCCGCGTACCGCAAAAAAAAAAAAAAAAAAAAAACAGGGATAGAAATTTACTATGAAGTCAGTAATTATGGTAGGTGATTTTCCACTTCAGCTCAAATGCAATATATATTTGAAAAGTAGTGGTATTTGCAAGCCATTCTTAATTTAATCTATTTATATAATCTATTTCTTTGGCACATAAACAGATTCTGGGGATTCGTCGCATTAACGCTTTTCCTTCCAGCATCTGGAGTCAGATGTTGAAAACTGCTGTTTCACAGACTGTAGAAACAACGGAATGAATATGTAAGGGCTTTATCATTGATAGTCAGCTGTGGTGGAACTTCGTCATAGGCTGATCAGCTAACACTCTGCAAGAACCGTCACCCCAGTTGTTCAATTATTTGGTGTAACAAGTTTCTCCAGGGCCCACAGCCTGTGGCGATGGATAGTATAATGACAACCATGATGACTCAGATTATAGCTCTTTCCTCATTCTCATCACACAAAACCTCAGCCTCCTATACGGTGCTGCTTACGTTTCTGAGAGTCCCAAGTTGTGCCTCTCTTATGCCCACCAATAAACCCCATCCCACAGAACTTTGTCCAGGTCCTGTCCACAGGCTGTGCCCCATTTGTCTCTAGGCATAGGGGGTATCAAGTTGCTCATCAGTTCTGCCCTAGGAAGGGCCAAGCTGATGGTTAATGAGTTACTAGACTGCCATGTTTCTTTCTGAAGTGGGGACAATGTGTGACTCCCCTCTCTGTACCACACTGTGTCACTTGGTGTCCCCATGGCTCAGGGTGACCTTCACATTACCAGTCCTTGACTTAATGCCAACAGCCCACGTGCCTACGGGTCTGCAGATAGAACCTGGGTCCCAGTACAGATGCCATCCTGTCCACCGCCATCCCTTTCCAGTGCCGACATACAAAAGTGGGCTTCTTTCCTTCCTCTTCCATCCAAAACAGAAGTCTCATTGCAAAATACCTCATGGAATCCTCTATATAAGCCACCCACTTATTTGTGAGATGACTGAAATATATTTGCCTCTCAGGGAAGACACTGTCGTTGATTGGATATAATATATTGCTGTTAAGAGAATTTTCACAGTATTTCCCCCCATGATAACAACTTCAGTGTGATTAACTTAAAGGGAAATTACCATTTCACTTCCAGTTTTGGAAGGAAATAATTTTGAGCAACAGAAATTGGGTGACTTGTTTGAAGAGTGAAAGATAAGCAACTTAGTTCTTTGGAAGGTTGTTTAAGGTAGAAAAGGCAACTCAGTTTAAAGTTAAGGGTTATGAGAGGGCCAATGAGCTAACCTCAATATGCAGAAAGTATTCCTAGAAAAATGGGCAGAACTGTCTGAGGATGACTGGAAAAGAGAATTAAGATAATTTAGAACAGCAGGTAGAGCAGTAAGTAAACAGGGAAGGTTTCTGGTTTTGTCTGAAGAGCAACATGGCCGCTTGGAGCACTTGGGGACATAGAAATGGTTGAAGAGGTTTTTCTTTCCACATCAACACCGTGAATTGGCATAGGAATCCTTAAAGGATAAAAGCCTAAACTACAAATGTAACTAAGTCCTCTGTCCATAGTCTGGTTCTGCTATCTTCAGTTTTAGCTCAGATTTCCCCATTGAGACTTTCCCTGTACAGTTTCCACAATCAGGTAACATAGTCAGAACCGCTTATATATGGAAACAGCAGCAGGGAAGTGGGGCAGAGTGAAATCAACCAGGTCGATGAAAGAAGGCACAGTTCCATTCTTAAGTTGACAGAGCACTGATTTTTTAATTTTATATGTTTTTATTTACCTACAAAATACATACATACTGTCTGTTTAAAAAAATCTCAGTACACACAAAAGAGTTCTCTTCTCAAAGCTAACCAATGTAATAAGTTGAGTTGATAAACATTGAGATGCTTTTCCAATACCTGTGTATACATTCAGACATGCACGTGCACATGCCTACACAGTTTAGATTATATGTACAGATTTTCATTTTGTTTTGTATATGCAATAGCTTTTTATTTTCTATATACTAATGGGTCCCTGTTGTTCTGTAACTTGGGCTCTTTCCTATTTATTTTAAGGATAATTCCGTATTGTATACATTCATTCTTTGTAATAATTCAACTTTGCTCAGCTGCCACCTCTTGAGGGAAAATTAGGTCCCTTTTATTTTTCACCATGACAAATGGCAATGTGGCAAACACCCCCATACACACACATATGAGTATGCCTCTAGAATATATTCCAAGAAATAAATTAAGCCAAAGGTTATATGCATTTTAATTTTTATCGGCTACTACCAAATTTCTCTCCAAAACACTGTATCAGTTTACACTCACATCAACTGTGTATAAAAGTTCCCATATAAAAGTACAACCTCACCAAAAATTATCTTTCTTTTTACCTTTTGGCAATACGATAGATGAATAGTCCCACATTTCTGTTTATCAAATCGACTCATCATTCGCAACCTGTCTTGAATGCCTTCAACCACTGAGCATCTGAAACTCGTTCCACACGCCTCTGAATTAGTACAGTGATTTAGCCAAACCTTTCTCATTACATATCACATTTCTGCTTTATACTGTAGTTATTATTAGTGTGTACTCTTAACTCAGGCTCTGGGTTGAAATCAAGGCCAAAGAGATGTCCAGTTTATATCTTCCTTAGGCCCTTGTTTTAGTGGCCTGTACATAGTTGGGAGATAATTTTTAAAGTACACAAATACAAGAAGAAAATAGGAGGGCTTCCCTGGTGGCACAGTGGTTGAGAGTCCGCCTGCCAATGCAGGGGACACGGGTTCGTGCCCCGGTCCGGGAGGATCCCACATGCCGCGGAGCAGCTGGGCCCGTGAACCATGGCCGCTGAGCCTGCGCGTCCGGAGCCTGTGCTCCACGACAGTAGAGGCCACAACAGTAAGAGGCCCGTGTACCGCAAAAAAAAAAAAAAAAAAAAAGGAATGAGTGGACCTCTATTCTAAATGAATAACGTTTTATAAGGAAATTTTGTTACATACATTTATGATTTATTCTGAGAAGACACTGAGAAAACAGTGGGTATTAAAAAGGATCATTGAGTCAGAAGAAATCTCATATAAAATCCATCCGATGATTCATGTGTCTAACTATATCCAGATGTTAATTTACGTGGAAGTAAATATTTGAGTCTAATCCTAATTCCTTTATTGTATGTTAAGTGTCATCAGCAATGTGGTCGGCACAGAAACACCGAGTTCAGATCCTGTGCACGTCACTTACTCCCTGTGAGAGCAGATTCATTCAGGGGTTCTGAGCTTCCCATTTCTTCATCTCTGAAATGGGCTTAATCATAGCTGTGCTACCTGCAAGATGATCATTTATTTTCACAATTTTTGTACTAGGTGTTTACACCTAGTAAGTCAGGCACAGAGGCAATAAATATGAATACATTGTGGGAATTACATGAGACAGTGTATGTGACCACACTTTTAGAATAATAACTTTAATTTTTTATTAAAGTATAGTTAATTTACAATGTTGTGTTAGTTTCTGTTGTTCAGCAGTGTGATTCAGTTATGTGTGTGTGTTCTTTTTCAGATAGAAAAATAAATTGATGTGTACACATAGAGAAGTATCCTTGTACACTTGTGAGAGTCTGTCCACCTTAAAAAAAAATAAAGGATTGAATATATGTCTTTTATTGAAAAGCTGTATTCCACTAGAAAAGACAAACTTTTTTTGTTTTACTAGCCATGTTTTGTAATACACAAACTAGATATTTTCCATGACTGTTTTTGGTTCAAAGACCAATGTGGGCGCTGGTACTTCTACAATCTGTTTCCATTACTGCCGTTTACTTTTTTTATGAACTCATTCATATTTTTAAAGGTTGTTGATAAAACAGTGAAAAGGCTGAGCTGTATTACGATTTCCTTCTTTACATACTAAGCATTTCCTTGTATATTTGGGAAATGTTATTTATAAAGATACAGCAATATGAAGTCAATAAATAAAACAGAAAAGAAGATCTTAGAGCTGTTTGCACCCATTTTATTAGGGAAGTCTGCTCCTAAAGTTCTCAAGGGAAGAAAAAATGCCCTTTTCACTCTAAGATGTTGACCTTTGAGTCTGAATTAGTACAGTATCAGTGGCAAAATCTGAACTGTAAAATGAATCTGTGAGGATTAAGGGTTTAGCTGTTGCATGGGTAAACGGGTCAAGCTCTCTTAACTGATGGATTTAACTGATGCCACCCAAAAGACGAGAAGTTTAGATTCAGACAAACCTGCCAGCTTTCAGTATTTCTACTCTATCACACTTTTCGCACAAGACTCACAACCTCTCAAGTTTGGGGAAGAAAAATAAATAAATAAACTCACACTCGCAACTTCTTTTTGGAGCCAGACTTGTTAACGGAAAGTGAGCACTGAATCTCAAAACACCGACCAGCTCAGGGAGGCACAGTTTTATCGGGTAACCGAAGTTTGAAAGATATAACCAGTACCACTAACCTGCCTTCGACCATGCAATCATTTATTCCAACTTCTAGGAATGCTCCAACACATGCTTAACTCATAAGGAGAATATGAGGTTCTTCATTTACCAAATTTGATTCGCAGGGGAGGAGAAAGTGGAGACCATAGGCCTCTATTAATCATATGCAGAACATTTTAATAGGACAAACACGTGTAGAGTGAATTCAATTTCTTGTAGCCTTAAGACTAGAGAAATGCTTAGACACCTTTACCAGCTGATGTAGGCAACTAGTAAGTGGTTATCTTAAAAAAGCAAGTCTCGGACTTTATTTCTAGAGCTTACACAACTGCCTGTATAATTCCAGTAGCTGTTGCACGGATTTGTCAGCCATCTCGCTCCTCTGTTAACTGTAAGAGCAAAGCCTAAGAAGTCACCCTGATCTTACTGATATTCCCCTCAAATCTCCACCGATTTGCTTACAATAAAAACTAGAATGAGATGTAACGAACACCGTCAGTTTTTCTAAACAACAGTAGGTAAGCACATAACTGAACGGGCTGGGAAACTATCTTTATGAAAGCTTTTCTCTGAAGAGAACTGGATTATCTGGTAGCTGTGATGTAACCCTTCCCCCCAACCCCCGAACTCTCCTCACCCTAATGTAAGTGAAAGTGTGGATGAATGTAGATTTTCCCACTTAATTTCCACAAAGTGTGTGTTCTCCTGCCTGGGTGTATATTGCTGCCTAATGAAATAATCAGCCAGTATGCAGTGGGGGAGCGGTAGTGCAAGGGGGGAGGGACCATCCTGAAAGGTCTATTATCCCGTCAGTATGTGCACGGAACTCTCATTAATGTTAATTAGATTTACCCACCAGTACGAAGGGGAGGCTAGACCTTAAACAGCAAGCTTGAAAGAAACCTATCTAGCAACGCAAAACATAAGGAAGAAAATTAGAAATCATTCCTGCCTCCAAGCAACCTTAACTTGTGTAAAGACATTCATGTGGCCATTAGCCCAAGCAGAAATTGAGCTTGTCAGCATTACATGCAGAATGTGTATAAGGGTAACTGTTCATGAACACGTTCTCAAATGAATTAAATACAAACTGGATTTGCTTCTACGCAGTAGGTGTACCCTGTCCATCATCTTCTTAATAGAACAACTGCAAGAGGTTTAGGCTTCATAGCCCTTTTATTCGTGCTTGCCTTTAAGGCAGAAGATGAGGCGTCAAAGAAAGAACTGCTGTTGAAGATTTGGCTTATGAATAAGACCAAGAACCTAGGGATGTCTTTGTCTTCTTGTTACACAGCCCATTTCCAATCCATTGGCAAATCCCAATATTTTCCTTAAAATCAGACCACTTTTCTTCACCTTTGCCTCCACCACATTGGTCCAGGTCAACACGTGTCTCACCATGATTATGGTAATAGCCATAACTTGGACCTTATACCATCGCATACAGGCCAGAGTATCCCTTTTAATATGAAAGTCAAAGGCTGTCATTCTCTGCTTATTCCCTTCAGTGGCTGACTATCTCATTCAGAGTGAAAGCCTTACAGTGGTGCTGAAGGTGGGCTCCACCCTCATCCATCCCTCTCTGAACTCACGCCCTTCAAAGTTCTTTGTTAATCACCTCTCTGAAGTCGCACTGCCTCCTTGGGGTTCTGTAGACATGCCAAGTCATCTCAGGACTCAAGACCTTCCTACTTGCTGTCTCCCTAACCATCCTGAATGAAGTAGCAACCTCCCTCCCCATCTCCTGTACTCCCTCTTCCTTTCTGTGTCTTACTTTGCTCCATAGGACATATCACTATAATATGTATATATTTCTTAATGCATCTGTCTGCCACTATCTGCCCCCAGTTGAATGTAAGCTCCATGAGGGGATTTTAGGTTTCTGCTGTTGACCCAGAACCGTGGACAGTGCCCCAAACATAGTAGACACTCAATAAAAATTTCTTGACGAAATAAGGCTATTACTGTGGTAATTGAAAATACATTGTATTCATTCTCGGTTACCAGCAGACAGTGAACTCATTTTCTCAAGTATCCGAAAATTTCTCCACGCTACATGAGGGATTATATAAGAAGATAGAGCCATAGGTCAGCTTTGGGTATCCTAGTTTGGGTAACACTCCTTTTTCAGACTTCGGATTTCAGATCCACACTGGATGCTAAAAAATATCATTCGTGCTCAGTGCCTTTTATTCTTAAATATCTTACTTGAAGCCCACACACATTTTTTTTTTCCATTCCAAGTTCACTGAACGGAAAACGACATGTAGGTGATGGCCTTTTTTGTTTGTTTGTTTTTGTTAACCCTGGACCTGCTCAAAATCAGAGCTGCAAAGAGAAAAGAACCAATATCTCATACGGCATAATCAGAAGTGCTGGAAACAGGATCTTTAGCAGGCGTATACAGACCTGACTTATGCAACCTACCAGGTTTTGCATGTGACATGTTGACAGAGGTTGACACTTAGTGGGTAAGTACCATGTGGTTGTCAGCCGGCATTAACACTTGCAGTGCATTCTCCAGTCAAAATAAAGGAGGAATGACAAAGTCCATATTTGAAATCTACACTCCAGCACCGTGGCAGCCTAAAGCACTGCTGATTGCGCCGCAGAACCCAGTGTCCCTCTGCTTTGCAGAGCACAGAGACGGACACATTTAAGCTTAAACAGGTTATCTATTAACTAGTCACACCTAACTGCATTTGGTTCATGGTGGTAATAAAAAATACATTTTATCATCAAACTTTTATGTACTTTTCTTAAGTTAATTACAATCATATATAACAGAAAATAAGCAAGAGAGGAAATCAGAGAAAGAAGGTATAGCCAGAACAAGAGAGGATATACTTCTTATGATTTCCGTAGTTCAGAGAAACGTTAACAGAAATCTGTAAACCTGTGGTAAAAGAGTTCAAGGAGTGGGAAATTTGTCTTTATATTATTTAGGTTTTTTTTAATGCTTGCTGCTCGTCTAGTAGGTTATATTTTGTGTTTTTAAAGATAGGTATTTAAAAGTCTACACTATTACCCTATTATACTGCATGGTGTTAGAGTCGCAGAATTGGACTTCATTAACAAACTGTAGTTTATTCCATCCTTCTCATAATGCCTATCATGAGTAAAGCAAGCTTTGAAATTCATAAAAGTAATTAGGGATGTGACCTGTGGAAATACTTGGATATTGTTATAGCGCTATTTGTGTTGCCTTTCTCTGGGAGCTGAATTGCTTTGTGATTCTAAATTGGGGTCTTTTTCTTCTACTTCCTCTCTTCTAAATCACAGAGGTTGTGCTTTCTTTGTTCGTGTGATGAACAAGAGCCTTATCTGGCGACTGTTGCATAAGCCACCCTCCATCTTAGGTGGACGTGGAAATTCGCTTTCTTCTTTCTCTTCTAATTGAGTGAATAGACTAAGGAAGTCCTCTACCTGTCTGACACTGGTAATTGAATTACTGTTCAACACATTAAGCAAAGTATATTCAGAGCAGCAGCAATTAAATTATGTTCTCATGTTCCAGAGAGGAGGCTCCTTACAGACAGAGAAGGAGGAGAAAAAATGGTGTAAAATGATGGGCACGGATATCAGGAAGGGTAGAAAGCAGACCTTTCATTAGGTCTTGAGCTCGGCCATCCTACAAAGGACTGAAAAGAAATAGCGACTCAGACATGACGGAAGGTGTTTTCACTTTGGGGTACTTCCAGCTCAGCCAACACGTAGTACAAAGGAGATCTGAGATCCAGATGCACGTGTGTGGATGAGGCTTCCTAGGTTTTCCTAGAGGAGGACCTCAAGTTTGGACTCAAGAGTTTGCAAAAAGTGAGCAATCAGCCAGGGGATTCCAGAGCAGAGTTCTTGCTGTCTTAACTTAGACCTCTCAGCTAGGGAGGAGACTCATCAGCACTCTAGAGCCTTCCTGACAAGGTCTTTTTGTCCTGGGCTACAGTTACGTATGTTCGACAGTCAGACTGGCCATGGCTTCATGGGGCTCTCCTAATGCTAGTGATTTCACAGAAGTAGCTCACGTGAGCTCATCTGATTCACACAGCAACCTTGAAGGGCAGATTTTATTTTTATCTTACTTTTACCTATGAAGATACTGAAGTATGATGGGTGACATTGGATCAATAATGGTAGTTCTCACATATTGTGTATTTGCTAATTGGTAGGAACTGCCCTAATCACGCTCTATCTGCTCTCCGATTTCATCCTCCATCTAACCACAAGTACTGGATGCTCTTATCATTGTGTGTGGTTTGGATGATGACCTTTGCAAAGGTCCAGGCACCACACATAAGACCTGAACGCAGAAGTAAGACATTTGATACCCACGTTCCTTATATGCATCTGTGAGCGTGCACGCATGTGCAAACACACACACACACACACACACACACACCCCTTCCCCACCGCTGTTACATCTTATAGTCCAGGCTGTCCTCCCAGGACCATGGATATAGCAAAATAGCCAACATGCTTAGATCTGCGTCATAAGGTAGAAAATAATGTATGTGAAGGAATTTTATAAGCCATGAACGGCAATATAAACTCAAGTTTGTATTTTGTGAAGGTTTCATTCAAGGTTATTGAGGCGTCATTTACGTACAATAAATTCACTCATTTAAGTGCATATTTCAGTGAATTTTGACAATTTACACATCATTTAACCACTATTACAATCAAGGTGGAGAACATTTTCATCCCCCAGAAGGTTTTCTTGTGACCCTTCCCAGTCAATCCTACGTGACCATCCTCCCAGGTGACCAGTGATCTACCTTCTGTCACCATGGATTTGTCTTTTCTAGAATATCATGTGAATAGACTTATACTGTATATGCACTTTTGTGACTATGTGGTTGCATGTGTCAGGAGCATGTAACTTTTTATTGCTGAGTATTATTCCACTGAATACATAGAACACAATTTGTTTATCCTTTTACTTGTTAATGGGTATTTCAGTTATTTCTAATTTAAACTACTGTGAACAGAAGTCCTTGTAAGGACATATGTTTTCATTTCTTTGGGGCAGATACCTAGAGAGGGAATTATTGAGTCATATTGTAAGCGTATGTTAATTTTATTTAAAGAACTGGAAAGCTGTTTCTTGAAGTGATGACACCACTATACCTTTCCACTAGCAGTTGATGAGAATTCCAATTGTCCCACTTCCTCACCAATACTTGGTGTGGTTAATCTTTTTAATTTAGACATTGCAATGAGTTTGCAGTGATACCTCATTATGGCTTTATTTGCTCTGCACTGATGACTAATGATACAGAGCTTATTTTCATGTGCTTGTTGGCTGTTTGTTTATCTTTACTTGCCAGTGTCCGTTCACATTTTTTTGCCCTCTTTTATTGTTTATCTTTTATTAGTGAGTTGAAAGCATTTGTTAATATCCTGAATACTAATCCTTGGCCAGTGGCTTCACTTTCATCTTCTTAACGGTGAATTTTGACAAATGTTAATTTTGATAAAGTTCAATTTCTTTTATCCTATGCTTCCTTCTTTTTCTGTCCTAAAAAACATTTACCTATGCCAGAGTCATGAAGATTTTCTATGTTTTCGTCCAGAAGTTTTATCATTTGAATTTTTGTATTTATTATATAATCTGTTTTGAGTTAATTTTCCTTTATAGTTCATGGCAAGCCTCTAGATATATTTTATTTTCCATGTGGATATATGGTTTTTCCAGTACCCTATTAAAAAGAGTATTCTTTCCCCATTGAATTACCTTGGCACCTTTGTCAAAAATCAATTGACCACTTATGTATGGCCTTATTTCTTAGGTTGATATTTTTAGTTTAACCTTGCAGATAAATACTGGATGGGACTTTTTCTTTTTAATCTCTTTAATCGTTAACTGAGAATTTTATCTCACAGGTTTTGAGTAGGCTAAACTCAAAAACCACAGTTTTCGTATCCTAGGACACTGATAAGTACAAGATTAGGAGGGATTCTTATTACCCACATTTCCAGATAAGGAGATTCCCACTGATTATCCCATTGGGGAGGGGAGGGCAGAATTTAGGGGTTTGGGGCAAACATTTCTAGTTTCTCTTCTCACTTTCTTCTTTGCTTCCCCATCACAGAGGTTGTAGCTAATTGAACTGATTGACGCCCAGGCCTCTCTGAACAAGTGGCATTTGGGTCCACACTTAAAAGGAGGGACTGAGCCAGGAAAATACCTGGAAGACCCTGTCCCAGGTAGAAGGACAGCAAGTACCAAGACTCATGTCCTTTCAGCCTGAGAGGGCTTGTGCCATGCAATTAATAGAGGTGGAACTAAGCCTGAGGGAAGGAATCTGATGATATAAAGGATAGTTTGCCTGTGTATAAAACAGGACATGGGGAGTGACAGGACAAGTGTTTGGCAAGGCCACATGGGGGCAGATAATGAAGGAGTTTGACTACTAGATTTAGCAGACTAGCTTGAATTGGTTGGCCTTGAGAACCACTTACCTAAGCGCTGCCATGATAAGCAGGGTGTTTTAAGAAGAGTAATTCAGAGCTCTCTTATGTATGGTCACCACTGAACAATTAATTCTTTAATTAAATTGATTTTCAAAGTGAATTTGAGTCAAGAAAGAGTTAGGTGGTACAAGGTCAGGAGGCTATTGCAATGATGCAGGCTAAAATTATTTCCATGGAGACAAAATAAAAGGAATCAAACAAAGTGGTATATATATAATACATTAAGCACCTGTATCACTTGATATCTAAAATATAAAAGCAATTCATATTATCATAATATCCCACGTGTCTTCAGTTTTCAATGGCCACCCGTGACAGAGGTTGCGTGCGCGTCTCTCATGTGTATCTACACCTCTGTAATGTATGGTCCTTGAAGTCAGGTGTTTTTTTTTTTTTTTTCTTTTTCCTTATTTGGTTCAGTGCTGTATTCCAAGTAGCTAGAAGAATACAAAGCATAAAGTAGGTATGCAGTAAATGTTAGATGAATGAAAAGTATTCAAAGATCAGAAAAGTCTTCTTGAATCTAAAAAGGATACTAAAAACTGTAGGATCGTCATCACTGTGTCAGGGGGTTACAGGATGTTTCTTTGGTTGGTTCACAAATGCAAAGAAATCAGCATTTGGCATTCCTCATTTTCCCAAAGTTAAAAACATATTGAGGGGCTTCCCTGGTGGCGCAGTGGTTGAGAGCCCGCCTGCCGATGCAGGGGACACGGGTTCGTGCCCCAGGCCAGGAAGATCCCACATGCCGTGGAGCGGCTGGGCCCGTGAGCCATAGCCGCTGAGCCTGTGTGTCCGGAGCCTGTGCTCCACAACGGGAGAGGCCACAGCAGTGAGAGGCCCGTGTACCGCAAAAAAAAAAAAGAAAAAAAAAAAAACATATTGAGAAGGTGCTTAATGTCCAGGAAAAAAAAAAAAAAAAAACCCCAAACAAATGAAAAGCCACACTGCATAATAGATTCAGATGCTCCAGGCATTTGCTTTACGAATAGTCCCACAGATGTGTCATATTTATGTGGACCACGGACATTTCAGATCAATAGGCCACAAATATTTATTAATTTAAGCATTTTCTTATTAAAGAAGGCAATCAAGTTATGTCAGTAAAGCGACCTACTGCTCTAGGGTAATATCTAAAACAGCAGAAAGAAATGGTGAGTTTCTTTTAAATGTTAAGTGATAGCATAACTTTGTAAATCATTCTCACTAAAATAATGGTATTTGGAAAGTGATTTTTTTGCTTATCGACTGCAGTTGGCATCGCTGGAATGACTGACCTCCTGTGTGATCTGACGTGGCAGGACTGGATGCCAGCGTCCGTGCTGCATTGTGGATGTCTCAGATTGTTTGCTCTAGTGTAAATCCATGTAGACTGTGTAAAGATGCTGTTCTGCATAGTTTATTTTGTCTCTCAGCCCTGGAGCACTAAGCTGGACATTACTGTGTACAGTAGGCTTTGGATTCCATGCCCATGGACCACAGCCAGCATTGCACACAGGAGTTAATGACCGATTGTTATCTTAGCCCGTAGCTTGCATTCCTTTCGATAAGAGTGTTTCAGCAAGGGGGTGGATAACAAAGTACAGGATTAATTAAGGTCAAATCCCAGTGAAACGTGCAATCTATTTTCCCAAGGAAAGAACTTGGAAGAATCACGTGGTGAATTTTATATACCAAAACCCAATTTTTAAAATAATGCTTAATTAAACTTGAAGCTTAATTTCCTTCTTGTTTAAAGAGACGGAATAGTAATGCAACATAATTTAAACATGCCCGTAGATCAGCAGACGGGAAACATCTGTCATTTAAAATGGTGATGAGCCACTCTGAGCATCCTAGCAGTCCAAGCACATCTAAATCATCCAGCTATACTGACACTAGTTTATTAACATCTGACAGTAAAAATTGGTCTCTGGGAAACCACTGAATTTGTGTCCAGTGGTGTACTGTTATTTTAAAATGTGGATTTTGATAGGGAATGATCCAGGAAGGCAGCCTTGTGGCTCAGTGCACTAAACATCCCAGTTTTAATGCACTGCAAAAATACTAATCCCAGCTGGGATTCTAACTCAAGATAAGATTGTGCTGAATTTCTGGATCTCTTCTAAGATGTGCTCTTCTTTCCAGATTGTAGTGCCTTTTTTCCTAATTACCTCCTGATAATTTTTCCTATCATATTATGAAGTCCTTTAGAAGAAATTAACTTTCTTTGTTAGAACTCACAAGTAAGCTCCGTTGAGCTAAAGTCCTTTGTATATTTCAAGCTTTCTTTTAGGCTGTTAGGGAAGGTAAGTTCTACTTAAAGACTACACTTAAAATAAGAACTTTAAGATGAAAGTTGTCTTCTTTCATTCCTGAATGTGGTCGCACAATCTTTCCTGCTCTGATTCTGTCTTTCCCAATATGGGCAGCTGCAGGGATGATTAAGTACCCCTGCAGAGAAAGCTGAGTGTGGAAAAAGTTCAAAGGTAAATGACAGGTTTACAGGTTTTTCTGTCTGTTTTTATTTTTTAGGGCTCTATCATCAAGCAGTGAGTTAGCCTTTCTAGCTGGTGGGTGGTTTGTAAAACTATGTAAACCGTTTGGAATAGAAATATCATTCTAAATTAAGATGGAATTAACTATCAATAATACAATAATGATCTAAGTAAATAACCTTGTTTTCTTCTGCCTCAATATGATTTTTAAATAATTTGGGAAAATTCTCGAGGTGTTGGAAGTTGGGAAAGTCCTGTAGCATTTATGGGCTTCAGTTTCTGCTCCGGTGGAATGAGTGTGCTGGTAACTGTCTCACCGTATACCTCCCTTGACCTCAGGCCAAGAATGCATGGCCCTCCCATGTGTGCCAAACCGCCCTGAGTTTATCCCCAAGAGAAAATTTAGCACAGAGATATTCGTCCCCCTTGTGTGTCTACTAGATTGTATGTTACAGAAGCCAGCAATAGATGCTCCTTCAATATCATATTCCTAGAAACTAGCAGAATACACACTGTTAACACAGTAGAAAATCAATATTTATTAAACGAAGGAATTACCTAGTCAGGGCACAAACTTAATGTACGATTAAGTGGGGGAATATATATGTAGGTGTTTCGAGAAACTGTGCTTATAGGAACAGTGCATTAAATTCATTAATAGCGTTATCATATAGAAGTATAACAAGTAAAAATATGATATACAAGTATAAAGATCCTTTGGGATAGGAGTCATACCTTCAGATGTTTTGTTTTGTTTTCGGAATTTAGGTTTTATTTTTTGGTTATTGTTATCAATTTTAATTTCAGAACCGAGTATGAAATCCTACACCTGTTATATCTCCCCCAATATTGTTGTTTGGTAACCATACACTAAACTAAATGCAAAAGTCACTTCTTCAAAGAAGACTTTCCTCGACTCTTCATCTAAATTGGGTGTCCCGGTATACTCACTCCTGGTCCCAGTAGGTTTTGCCCTGGCCCTTGTCGCACTTTGTAATTACAGGAATCTGTGAGTATCTGTCGACCGTCCATCTCTCTCCCTGAATGACTAAGTTCCCAGAAGGTGGGGGCAGGCCTCTGTTTTAATAACCTTGTCGTCCAGCTTCTGAGATAGTCCCTGTTACAACAGGAACTGCTCAATACCTCTGAAAAAAGAAGGAAGGGGAGAAGGTGAAAGTAAGGGAGGGGCAGCAAGGGAGACAGAATGGAATAAAATTAAATGCTTAATTTTAAATTCAGTTAATAAATTTAATAAATCCAGGGTTCCATTAAAGCAACAAAGGGTACCCAGCTTTGTTAGTACATCACCTGCATAACAGCCTCCTGCGATGATTTTTTTTCTTCTTTTTCTCTCTTTTCATGTGCTGGGGTGGGTGACTTACATACCAAGAAAACGTTGAAAAAAAATTTTTAATTCATATTACAAATTTTGTATCTTTGGTGACATATTCTCATGTAAAATAATCCAAATAGAATTGCTTAAAAGGCTTCAGAATTAAGAATATATGGAATTTGTGTAGGTAATAGATGTGAGACCCATATACCTTAAATTGGCACTTAAACTATCCATATAAAAGGGACAGGGCTTCCCTGGTGGCGCAGTGGTTGAGAGTCTGCCTGCCGATGAGCCATGGCCGCTGAGCCTGCGTCCCGAGCCTGTGCTCCGCAACGGGAGAGGCCACAACAGTGAGAGGCCCGTGTACCACAAAAAAAAAAAAAAAGAACATTAAGAAAAATGAATGCCTAGCTCCTAAAAATGCAAAAACAAAGCCTAATGTTTATATCCTTTAAACTGGAATCTTGGACTTTATATTGCAAAAGCAAATGAGAAATGTCAAGTAAAGTTCAAGGGCAAGTTATGCAAATGGAAAACTAATGGCTTTATTTTTCTCTGTGTTAGGCATCATTTCCTAAACATTTGAAGCAAAGTGTATATTTAAACCACTGTTAAATTTATCTTTGACATATTTTTTTAAAGAAAAATAGGAATTAAAATGCAATTTGTATATATTCTTGTACGTCAGATTTTCCCATCTATTTAGCATTAATGTAGGGAGAGCTATTCTTTTAGAAAATGTCAGACAGAACAAATTACTAAAAATGGTACTGTTCATCGTAAGTAGGCTGTTTTGCCTTATTCTAATGTAATGAGTTCTGTTAATAATAGGACTTATGTTTTCCCAGTTTTTCAAGATAATTTTAGTGACTCATGATCAAAAAACTGAAGGTTAAGGAGAAAGCTATCTCAATGGAAAATATTTCAGCACACTTATATACCAGCTAGCTATTTCTCGAGGGCAACTTTAAGTCTAAATCAAGTCACAAATGGATTAAGACTGGTGATCTCACTCTGTCCTTTGGAAAACTATGTGTATCACAAAGTCCCTATACATTTTGACATATCGGCAGTCCTTGCTTGAAATAGGCCCTGAATCAACAGCATGGAAACTCAATCTGCCTAGGGATATACTGGCCTTTAAATAAAGAGGGTTGATATTCTCTGATAGAACAATGGAGAAATCTCCCAACATCTGTAATTTTGTGTATACTATAACTGGAACAGACGGCCTTGGTTTCAAGTCATCAACTGCACATAAAATGATTATATATACTTTTTAGAACAGAAGTATAATAAATGGGCTTTTAAGCTTACTTGAACATGTATTTTTTTAAAGTACTGATTTCATTCCATATTTTATTTCTCCCAGAAGGTTATTTTTGCGTTCTCTCTCCAGCAGCCCTGGTCATGCAGAATACTCCCTGCTGATCACAGAGCTCTGTGACAGCCATTGCAGATTGCTAATGGCAACACCGCACGAGTGAATAGATGACTTTGGATGTCTGATTTAGCCCAGGGGTGCAAAGGGCCTGCTCAGAGAGGTATGATGAAGCTACTTAGGAACAGTGAGACCCAAATTAGGAATAAGTAAATGTGTAAGCAATTTTCCATGGGCACATACTACCTTAAAATAATTGGAACCACTGTGCCCATTGCTTAAAGCTGCCTGATGCTTGCTATCAACTTATATCCTCCCTTCTATGCTGGCACTGAGCAAAATAAAGGAAAAAAGTAAAGCACCACCACGTGCGTAAGCCAGGCTTCCGTGGGAATATGCAACTATTTTCAGTTGTTTATATGGTGCATTTTATTATTCTGCCATTTAAAATTGAGTGGGATCATTGCAATCAAATTTGGACGGAGAAAAAAATTTTATTTTTCAAGTTACCAAACATAATTTTTTTTTAATTTTTAATGTTTTTCAAGATATCTGAACAGTGATTTTATTTAAAAAAAAAAACCTATTATTTTCTCCAGGATTTTCTAAAAAAAGAAAAACTCTGTTATTTGGGATATTTCAGAAGGTTGGTTCATACAACTTCTAGACATATCCTTTGAAAGAGTAAATATCTTGCTGGCTCCATTCTCGACCTCCTGCTGGTATATTAACGGTGACCTATTAATACTGGTGTTGGAAAGATAAAATTTACATTTTAAGCCAAAATCCTTATTCAGTGTAAGTGAAGATGTTAAATTAAAACCCAGAGCAGATTGAGAGATAGAGGGAAGAAGAAAAAAAAGAAGGAAGAAATAGGAGATAGCAGTCGGGGTGGAGTAGAGAGAAATGAGGAGATTGGGGTTAACAGAAACACACAGTATATATAAAATAGGTAAACAAGGCCGTACTGTAGAGCACAGGGAACTCTATTCAATATCTTGTAATAACCTCTAATGGAAAAGAATCTGAAAAAGAATAGATATATGTATAACTGAATCGCTTTGCTGTACACTTAAACTAACACAATGTTGTTAACTAACTGTACTTCAATACAAAAAGTAAAGAAGAAAGGAAGAAAGACACTAGTTTACTGACATGGTCAGATTATAATTTTCACAATAATTCCATTACCACTTGGAAAAAGACAGTTTAGAGGCAGGTTAAGCTCTATTGAGGTAGCACCCCAATCTATATGTACATACAGCTAACGTAAATTAGACCTGAGCAGGCACCTAGAACACCCGTACTGTATCTCAAGTTATTCTAACTGCCTCTTCTACTCTAATTTTAATGCATCCAAATCATTTTTATCATATAAATGAAGTTTGAAAATGTCAGCCAAAATCCAAATTCCAGAATCTTATTAATAGCAGATCGTTGAGTAAAATACTTGTAAGATGCGTCGGCAGATCCGACCCCTCCACTTTTTATACTGTGACTTAGCATCTGTCTTCTCTACGTCATACAGTCAAACGCAATACGTGCCAGCCTGTTGGGGGATTGCTGGGGGATTGTTGTCTCTGTTCCTTGTAGTGGACGTCACGTAGGAAAGTTTGCTCCCCAGCTGAAGGGATTAAGGAAAGGAATTCTGTTTGGATAAAACAGGTTGTATCGAAGCCAAACAATATCTAGCTGTACAGCTTAAAAGCCCATTATCTTACACGTGAAAAAACAAACCAGCCTAAGTTGTATAGCGTGATGATCGCGTTTAAACACACACACACATGCACACGCATGCACGCACGCACACGCGCACACACACACACACACACACACACACTAGCTGCTTACTCTCTGCCTCCAAAGTAAAGCTTACAGTCACAGCTAACTGTATACAAGATACTCAAGTGATGCTTAAAATAAGAGGCACTTTTTTCTTGCCAGGTTTTTAGCATCTCAAAATTCAAATGCCAGTGCTCAAATACCAACTTCCTGATCAAACTGTAGACTAAAGGAAATGAAATAAAACTAAATAAGTGGTACATAAAGATTTTTAAATGAATCTGCATCTATCTATGGAGTGATTAGTGATTTTCTTTGATACTGAACTGTTGCGGCTACTCCAGTGAGAGCAGTTCTTACCCCTTTATTCCAACCCTCAATTTCGAATGTATCTGAAGACTTTCCAGACAGGGCAGTTTATTTTATTGAATGCTTTGACATGGATTGTGAACAGGTTTCTCTGAATACATTTTAGAATTGATTTCCTCTGAAGACACAGCATATACCACTGTAGCAAGAGAAATAAGTAGATTTGGCCGTACCACTTGTACAAGAGCTGTGTCAGACAGATGGGGAGCTCAATCCTTCAGGAGCTATAAACAAACAAAACTCAAAGCAATGCTATGTTTCAGTAAGACAAGTAATACATTAAATAAGTCAATGACTAGGTGAATAGAAAGAAGATTCTAATTGCATGTTTTGTTCTCTAACCTTCACTCTTTGCTCTCATTCTCCCTCTCTCTTAGTCTGTTGTATAATCCTTTAGAGCCAGTGCCTGCATAAGGCAATATTTTTTGTTAAATTTCAAAGCTGAATTTGTCCCGAAGAACAAAGAAAGCTGTCTTTAAAGTTTGATATCATCGAGTTTCCATTCTAGAAGGGATATAGACACTGCAGGCCAAATTTGACTCCGATCCCCGAAGAAAAATATAGTCATTTGAATTCAGGGAGAATTGGAATTTTTGCATGTAGGAGTGTGTTGGCCTCAGAGCTTCAGTCAACAAGGTCTGAACCTGTATGGTTCAAAGTAAGTCATTCAGTCCACTGTGTATAGTAAATCTAAGTCTCTGTCTTCCAAGGCCCCTGGCAGTGGACGGAACACAAAGATGAAAGGCTTGGTGAGAAGAGATAATTAAAACTTAATGGACGCTTGTTGTATGAGTAGGTGCAAAGAAAAATAATCACTTTAGGTATTCACAAGGAATTTATAAAACAGAGCTCTGTGTGTTATGAGTAATTCATTTTGGATCGTAACGCTAGGAAGATATAGGTCAAGGCTGAATGCCCTACTCACTCTTCTGTTACGTTTTATGGGGTGTTTTACACTCAATGTAAGAAAAAACACTACATCTAAGACAGCCCCCAAAAATCCAAGAGCCCTGACCTCTTCTGAAATTTTGTATTGAATTGATTCAGATTAAAGCAATGACCTTTTGATTTTATGATGTCTCTCCTAGAAGGCCTCCGAAGATTGACGGGTAGGATAAGTACCTTGTGGGGGGTGGGGGTGGGAAATAGACTGATTAGGGCCTTTGACAAGATGGTTTCAGGAAATAGAAGTCTCTCTTGCCTTAGTTGGTGGCCGCAGAGACATTTGCTCCATTGCTCCTGGCCACAGTCTCTCAGGAAATGGCTGAGCCACCAACAAAGTAAGATGTGGACTTAGGGTGTAAGAAAGATGAGGGGTAATTTTACAAAGCTTTCAGAGCCTCCACCTCTGGTAAGCTACTGTGTCTGTCTCGTGGCGGCTACTTCTGTTTGTGTGTGTCAGATGACTCTAGCTTGAATGAGCTTTTTCATACACATTCTGTTTGAAGAAAAGTCTTGCTGCATTCTTTCCTTTTGTCATTCATGTGTCTGTGTAGGACTGTAGCATTGCTTTCTCCCAACCCAGCCATCCCTCCTCGATTCTGTTCTCCCTTTCATCACCCCCTCAACACTCTAATAAGTTTCTTAATATAAACAGAAAAAAATCGTCATGCTATTGTATGTTGGTGGGGTTAGTTTCTCCTTCTCGTCTATGTGATGTTATTTGTTTACTGCACACACTGCTGAATATTGTCAACATGTAACAAGTGCCGGCAGGAACTCAACTAGAAAACATGCATTTGCCACAGATGAGAGTGTAAACATAGATAGAGGGGCAAACATTCCGGAAAACAACACGAAAATTAAAATGGAAAGGGAAGGAGAGCGTGGAGAAAGATTGACTTTGATTGGTTGAATTTGGAGTCTCTGTTTGGAAAGCAAGCCCTCTTTCATGAAAAAGTTCAATATGGTGATTGTATAAATGACCTTCGGGATTTTTCTTGACAACCTGAAGTCCCTAAGCCAATGAAACCTA